>NW_024037075.1:2053681-2742737 GCF_015706575.1 Patiria miniata
CAACCAAATATGTTTTTCAACAATAATTATGTCATTTTCTTTTGGATTACTGCAAATGATGGACTGTACATTGTAGCTTTTGGACTATAACTTGTATAAATTGAAATCACACTTGCCCTACCTAATATAACACCCTGTGCACCCCGGTAGTAGCTTGGCGTTAATGTCCGAAATCTCTCTTGACCGGCTGTGTCCTGTAATGAAAATGTGTTTAAATAGAGTCACTAAACTACAGTAAACTCCTTATAAAAACTTGTCCACTTGACACCAAGCACATTGACCTTCAAATTGAGTTCTGGACACCTGTACAATATATAGAGTACATGTAAACTTACCCATATTGCTAGTTTGGCCGTGTTTCCATCGACTGACAATGTCTTCACTTTGAAGTCAACACCTGTTTCAAATGAGATATGAATTTGAATATTTGAAAAATTGTGCATAGCTGGACTTCAAAATGATTGACCATGTTAACAACGTTTGGCTGATTGAAGTGAATCATAATTTAATATTTACCAATGGTTGCAGACTGCTCTGGATCAAAAGTGTCATCCGTAAACCTCAGTAGCAAGCTGTGTGAAACAAATTAAATAGAAAGAATTTGTCATCACATTCACATTTTGTACAATGGCCTACGGCTTGCATTTCAATTTTCATTTGATTTGCACAGAAAATTTTGCCACACAAAATCAGGCCCACCTCGATTTTCCTACACCACTCTCTCCGATAATAAGAATCTTTAGTGTTGTCAATACATCGTCCTCGTCCATCTTCCCTGAAAACAATCAAATCCAACCACCAAAAGGATAAATTTGGTCTGTATATTCGCTTTTCACAATCACAGAACTTGAACGTACACTTTGTTGATTTCTCAATAATGATGACGTCATCAGTTCAACGGGAGTTCACCCTAGTCTCTTTCAAACTAAAATTTCCACAATAAATATTTTGTCATTTCATTTCTACACATATTAATATTTTCAAATTATATAAATTTTAGAAACAAGATAAAGTTATTTAAGGTTTTACAACATTCTCTTTATAATTTGTATTTTTGTTTTGGAACAATTTATTTTTAGTGCTTTTTTGTTCGTGAACTTTAACCTCAAAAACTCCGCCATTTTCAAACTGCAGTGCAGAAGTCGAAGCGAAGGTAGGCCCATGAATTTTATCTTTTCTTACCCTCTTAAATTTTGGGTGTTTCAGTAGACGCACATGCAGATGAAAAATTTAAAAGCGTATGGTTTCCCGGAAATGTAATAAACAAGGTTTGTTGTAATCCTGTGTCTGAGTAAAAAACAAAGTGGAGCCTGAAGATGAAGTCGACTCCCGACGAATTTACAACAGTACTGAACAAACACAAGAGGGCGGCATTCAAAACATTGATGAAGGTGTTGAATTTTAAGTTGACGAAAGCAGCTAGCAGTTCTGAAAAAGAGTGAAATGAAATCACAAATTGTATTAGTGTCAACGAAAGAGTAAAATGAATGATGGAAAGCTGCTGCCATTCTATGTTATGACTCATTTAGGCTTTAAAAAAAATGGGGAAAAAATTGACAATGCCTTCCTTTGTTGATGTTTCAAATTTTAAGCAACATAAAATGACTCGACATTTTTTTCTTCTGCATTCGGAATAGCAGCATGATGGCCACAGCAAACCAGGCCTGCCCCGGCATCGGCGAACCCTCGGAACTCGACACGTTAACCGGTAACCTACTGCAGGCCCAGGATACATTCCTAAATCGCTTTGCAGGGGACCAGCTGCAGCAGTTTCTACAGCAACATTGGAGAGAGCACCAAGCGACGATCCAACAAGGAAGAGGTTGGTTTCAAAAGGCTTTCATGGGGGTTGGGGGAGGGGCTTAAACCTAGCCCCTCCCCTTTATCAGTTAATTTATCTCCTTTTAAATTATCAAATTTTGAAAAACAGTCCACATGTTTTCTCGAAATCTGGTTCAGGTCTAAAACCCCTCCTAAAAATGTCCAATCAAGCATTTTGCCAGTCAGTGGCGTTATGCTTCAACCCTAACACTTCAAAACAGATGTATCATTGTTTGTCGAAGAAAATGCACAATACTTTTTTATCTTTTGCTTACAGATAAAATTGCATCACTTCAAAAGGATCTACAGTCGTTGGAGCAGCAAGAACTGAGCAACAAGCAAGGTGAGTTGATGGATACATTTCATGAATTTCTTAACATCTTGTACGACTTGTTTACACTGCAGCCCATGCGGATGGTGTTATGCCTTCGGTTTGGAGAGAGGCTAAAGAGATTGCCGTCCCCAAAGCCAGTAAAACCGGTTGCTGATCCAGCTAGCTTTCGACCCTTTGTACTTCTTGCAAGTTATTTGAGTGCCTCCTGAGGACTACGTTCTCCCCACTTGTTGAGTCAATCCTCCCCAAGGTACAAGCAGTGTCAGGGGTTCAAATCCAGCTGCTGGCTAAACGTTGTGTCCTTGGGCAAGCCACTTCATCCCTACTTGCCTCTCTCCAACCAGGAGTGTAAATGGGTACTGGCATTAGCTGAGGAGTAACAAGGCCACTGCTTAGTTTGATTAAAATAGGTTCAGGTGTAATTGTACGCAATATTTTAAATAACTTGATTGTTATTCTGTCAATTATTTCAGTTGAAGAAGTCAACAGGAAGAGGCTTCGGGAGGTACGAGAGCAGATCAAGCAGGAATCGGCCAGATGCCAGGAACTGCTGTTTGAGAAAGAACAGAAGGAGAAGGAACTGCAGGCCGAGACGGAGAAATACAACCAGCAGAAAGAATGTAAGGTTGTGTACAAATACCGGCTAGGGCTAGGGCTAGTTGTCATTGCAGTGGTGTTTTCACAATACACTTGGCACTAAAAGAACTAAGCAGTTTTTATAATCATCCTTGTTCGGACATTTCTCGCTGAACAAAAAAATATGAAATGTATGTTTTGTCGCGGAAACTTTCCGGTTCAATTTGATACCTCACTTGGGAACACTGTGTAAGAAATAACAAGAGCTTAGTTTCTTTTGTGTAGATCCAAATTTGGACAACCATAATCTCTTATTTTGGGGGATTGCTGGACGAGATCAGAATGAAGAATTCAGATCTACTTTTATTACTCACATGACTTTCGCATAATTTCACGTCCGTTATTTGTCCATGTTTCCAGTGGTTGAAGCCCAGGAGAAGGCGACCAAGGCACGACTGAGGGAGCTGAACAAGGCAGGGGGGCTGTACCAGGACAGACTGGGCCTTCAGTTCAAAAACATTGGTGGTGAGACATAAGACATTAGCCTCTAAAAATCCTCATTTCTCATTGGCCTTTCGTGCTGTCCAGAATCTCCATTCAAATTGGTTCAACCTACATTTCGCGACATTTTTCTTGGAACTTTCTGAAATACTCTAAAAACAACGTTTGCAGGAATCCAATGACATTGGAGCCAAGTTAGACAAATACAGGTTTATTGACCAGCCATAATTTGTCACAAGTAGTTTGTTTGCTGTGTATATTCAGTAGAACGTCATTCATCAGAACATTTTATTAGCACCATGGAGGAATGTTAGCACCAACGAATGATTTTCACTTTTTCAACTGTTAACGCTCAGTGGTGTTGTGCGGTTGTGCTTGAAGCATAGCCAAATATTTGGCACAGCAGTTTATGTTACAGCGTCATTTTACTGTTTGGCAATAATTCCTCATAACACAAAAGCTTCCAGTGAAACTGAGACTTCATGTGAATCCTGAATACTTTCCACTATGCCGGCACCAACACTGAAATGTGTGCTACAATTTGACCTTCCTTTATGTATGAAAGTTTTTATTATTAACCCTAACCCCTTCAGTGTGATTTACTAGGAACATTCCTCACCCTTGCAAAATCCAACACCATATGGTGTAACTCAACACCCAAACTGTTGGACTCTGATTATGGTGGTATGCCTGACCCCATGTAAAGCATAATCAGTTTACTAGAGCAGTGCTCACTCCAACAGATTCCAACAAAACATGCAGTTGGATTTTGAAGGGTTGGGGTGGCCAATAATAGAACCTCTATTTAATTTTCTGTCTAGATGGACAACTGCAGTTTGCTTTCACCCAACTGGATCCCAAAGACCACAACAGAGTATTCTTCTTCACTATCAAGATTGAGAACAACAAATATAATTGTAAGTCACCAAGTTAAAGAACTTGTATGAATTTGGAAGTAACCCTCCTTGAACCAAATTAAAAAAGAGTATTTTTATCAATTTATTCAAATGAGTTTAGTAGGCCTGCATATACCCACAAAGGGTAGGTGGACCAGGTCTGAATTTTAGCAATATCAAATTGTGGAATTATTCTATGTTGCTGTAGGATAAAAAATTTAAAAAACAACCACTAAAATATGGCTTGCAAAGATAGCCAAATTTCACTTTCAATACATTCTTCAATTTCACCACACCCACACTTTAATGTTTACATGAGAAATGAAAGTTACTTGGTACAACCATGGAGCTATAACACTGTTCAAAAATAATTTGGTCCTCAGATTTTTGATCCTTGAGTCTTTAACTTATCCTTGACCTTGGACTGATCTTTCCAGATAAACTTTTAAAGTTTTTCTAAAAATATAATGGCACATCTCAAAAATTGGTTGTCTTTATGGTTTTTCTGCTCTTTTGTTGTTGATGGTGACCCCGTGGATAAAATACTAAAAATTCCAGCCTTTTTTCTTGTATTTCCCAGTGAAAGACTGCAACCCAAATATCGAGGGCTTGGAGAAAATGGTGGATGAACTCAACGAAAGCAACAACTTGATGAAATTTGTCGTCGCCACCAGGAGAAAGTTCAAAGAGTTTGTCTGAATGAACCAACATTTCAATTTGTGTTTATGTGATAAGATAATTCCATCCTATAAAATGTAAATACATGTACATATTTCTTTTCCTGTAAATATTAGTTATATTTTTTTCCACCCACACACAAAAATCAGTACATTTTTCCAGTGTAATTTCAAAGTTGGGCACAACAGTTTGTGTTGTTTTGTAATATAACTTTTGTATAAAAATGAGTCATTAAACAGGAAATAATGACAAACTCAAGTGAATACTATTTTGAAAAAAAGTGGTCAAAATCATTGTGATTTGTTGTTGAATATTTACAATAAGTCAAGGATAAGGTGAAAACAACCCTATAATTGCTGTAGTATACAAAAAAAAGTCAACTGAAACTGAAGCTAATAATTCCATCACTACACACTACAGTACATGTACATGTACATGTACTCACTTTCACAGGTAATTATTTTTTTAATTCACATTAAAACCCAAGAACTCTCAGAGATGCTGAGAGGTTTCGGGGTTTTAACCTGAATTCATAGGGTTTTTTTTTTCAAAAAATGTGACAAATTAAAAGTGTTGGATTTGGTCTGAAACTTCCAAAAAACAATTTTTTTGAAAGGGGGTAAGAGTAGTTTCAGGTTTTTAGTTGTGTTTCAGGCTTTTCATTGATATATTGGTGGTATCTCTGCAGCACAGTGTATATAATATGTCAAGAAAACAGTGAATTTATGAATTGATAATTTTAATATGCTTGCAAGACATTAACCAAATGCCTACTTAAGTTATAAGCCTACTGCCATTATGTGTGTAGCTGGAACTTGTCCAGTTTTTATCAAGGGCGCCCTCAGTAGTAATAAAGCCTTGTTCAGTTTTTATCAAGGGCGCCCTCAGTAGTAATAAAGCCCTTGTCCAGTTTTTATCAAGGGCGCCCTCAGTAGTAATAAAGCAACAAGTTTATTAGCGGTAGTGTACATGTACATTGTACGGTGGCTGATTTCCGCCAAGAATACATTTTTTTATTTATTACGGCGTTATAACGCCATAAATTATCGCGTTATAACGCCGTATTATCGCGTTATAACGCGCTATTATCGCATTATAACGCGCTATTATCGCGATATAACGCGCTATTATCGCGTTATAACGCGCTATTATCGCGTTATAACGCCGTAATTTATCGCGTTATAACGCGCTATTGCGGCGCCATAATTTTACAGTATTGCTCCCACAATGCAACACGGTTACATCATCAGTACATGAGTCTTTTGGGTGCAATTGGCGCACAGGTTATTTGAATTATTGGTGATCATTGCCATAGAATGACCATATCTGACTCTATCTGATAGGATTGACTTAAGCATAATGTACGTTACTGAAACTTACACATTACTCCAGTTTAAAAGTGTTTTCTGTTTTCTTTATGAGAGTTTCAAGTTGAAGTGTATTCTTTTGAAAGAAATATACTACCCGTATTTGACCCTATCTGATAGGATATAGACTTAGCATATGTACGTTATTGAAAGTTGTTTTCTGTTTTCTTCACAAGAGTTTCAAGCTGAAGTGTGTTAATGTTTTCAAAAAAATATGTAACCCTGCTGATAGGATAGACTTAGTATGAGGTCTTTTTCCATTTTGAGAACCCTGACGTTTGTCGTTCATCTTTGTGACTGATACTACGCTTAAATAATGTTTGACGACCTTGCAGAGCCTGGTATTGAGGTTCCTGCAGAAGTCATGCAGGACCTGCTAAAAATATTGCATCTTGCTTAAAAGCCTTACAATAGTTTATATATAGAGGTATAATAAGTTTGGGTCATAGCTACATTAGCTGCACATGGCATGCATGTAGTTTTTATATATCTATATTACTTTTTTGGTTACTATATTACTTTTTTGGTTACTATAGATTGCTAAGCAGACAGTAAATCTAAAAAAAAATATGCTCAGCCTCTGACCATACACCCCTCCAAGCACCAGTCTTGCTTAAAAGCCTTACAATAGTTTATAGAGGTATAATATGTTTGGGTCATAGCTACATTAGCTGCACATGGCATGCATGTAGTTTTTATATATCTATATTACTTTTTGGGTTACTATAGATTGCTAAGCAGACAGTAAATCTCAAAAAAATTATGCTCAGCCTCCGACCATACACCCCTCCAAGCACCAGTCTCGAAGTTGGTTAGAGGGCTGAGGATAATTTTGGGGGAGATTTACGGTCTTGGTATTTTATCGAGCAATGTATAGTTACTAAAAAAGTAAGAGGTTTTTCACCGGCAGCCACATGTAGCCACCTCTTTGTTATCATGCAGCAGGCCTAAGTAAGCGCCTCCTGCTCAGTTAGCCTTTAAGATTTAGACCACTTTGGTAAGCCACCCTTTTGTTAAAGCTCTGGATAAGAGAAACTCCAACCAGCAAGAGCATCACTGACCTGTCTGTAAAGCGATGGTTAATTGTTATATAGTTTAATTATTACGCATGCATGTTTTCAGATATGTACGTTATTTAAAGTTACCCTTGTTAGTATATTCGAGTTACTTTGTAGTGTTTGCTGTTTTCTTCATCTCAGGAGTGTCAAGGTGAAGCGTGTTATTGTTTTGAAGCATATATCTGACCATTTGGTAACTTTCTTAACAAAGTCAGATACATGTTGAAGATCCGGCACAACAAAGGGACTTGAAAGCTGTTAACGACGTAGGGAGGTAAAATATAAAAAGTGGTTGATAAAACGTTTACAATAACAAAATCGACAAACAGCCGAGGGGTAGCACTGAAGTGAACAGAAACTGTCCACAGAAACAGGGTTTCTCGATCCATTATGCATATGCGCCAGCTCAGAGCTAGCCTGGTCCATATAGTGACATTCCCATTTCAGAAAGAGACAAGAGGTCCTCAATCATAAAATCGTTGATAAACCATACATAAACAATAACAAAAGACTGGATCTGTTAAACACAAGCATATATTTATTCTTAAAACACTTTGTAAATAATTTGTAAACCTGTAAACTTATTTCCAAGAGATTCCAAGCTTCCTTTTTATCTCAAATCTGTTACAAAGTTATTTAAACCTCGATAGCTCTCAGCCGAAAATATACTGTGGATGTAGGCCTAAGTCCTATTTTGGACTAAAACCTCGCAGTGTCATTTCTACATGACCAGGGGTTACCTCTACGCCAACCCACTGTCTTTCCTTTGTAGGGCCTATACACAAGATAAAGTTCAGTGCAGGATCTTGTGTTTCTTTATTTTGCTATTATATTTATAATAATCAATGGGCTCAAGTTGGTTGTGTGAGGCAACATGTACAAGTACATACATGGTTCGCCTTTATAGTAGCATTCGCGTGTCGTTTAATTTTAGCATACACTGCAATTGAGGCTACTTCGGGTAGGTACCGTACTGTTTTGTCTCACAAGCCCTTTCAACTTCATCCCACAAGCACTTTAAACACCGATTTCTCTTCTAACATGTTCCCTGAGGTTAATGTACAAGTTCATCGCAGCTTCAGGATTTCTAGGATCTTCCCATCCGTTGGTAATGAGTGATTGACAACAGTATTCAAATAACTCCCGATCACATGGAAATCGATCCTTGAAGTTGCATTCTTCTCTGCACAAGTCAATTCTCTCTTGTTCCACGGGTTTGAGATGATCCCTGGTTCCATAGACCTCAGGTAGCTGGAACATGAGCAGCGGTCGTCCATGGGTCACATGCTCTTGCTTCGATTTCCTGATCAAGTGTCCATCCCACACCTCTGCAACTGCGTCGAGATCACCCTGCAAAAGATGTGCAGACTATGGCGTAAGACATTCTTGATTAATTAAACCATAATCGACGATTGAACTCCATTCTAAATGTACAAGAACATAACACCCATCACAATGTACACTCTTTTGGCATATACAAAGGCGGATCCAGGTTCATGGATATCACCTTCAGGAATACATTAGAAATAAAATACCATGCAGGTTCAACGCAAGGAACTGTCTGGCACACCCACAGAGGGGTGGAATTATACACTCATCAGTGGACTTTTAATTTTACATGCTGAAAATGTGGTCGATGACATTTTCTCACCTGGATGTGTTTCATGAAGACAAATCGGATAAGTTCTTTGTCCATCACATCTCCTGTGAAGAAGCCTTCTTCTAGCAGCCACCGGAAAAGAGTCCTCCAAAACTCCGTGCATTGCTTTCTAAGCTGCCCCCACCAGGACTCTATTCGCTGATTCGCTGTACTTCGACCAGTTAGGTAGCTCTTATCGCCACCAAGTGCATCGTCGTGATGTCTTAGAAACCTCTGGAATGCTCCCACATGTCCGTTTTCCGTTCCCCTATCACTCCGGACGAGGGTGGGACATCCTCCAAGTCTATCCACCGCCTTCAAGAAGAAGCCCCCGATGTACTCAGGGTCGTTGGTTGTGCTGTTTGCCTCTAGCCAAATTATTTTCCTGGAGAAACCATCGATACAGCCACTGATCCCAATACCGAACGGTTTCAGTTTGTCCATCGCGTCCAAATGCCACACAAAATTAGGTCCGCGGCCAGAATATCGACGACGTACTAATCGCCGTCTCTTTCGAAGATTTACCCCATCTGGGTCAAGCTCCAACAACGTCCTTCTCACAGTTTCTCTGCTGGCAACCATGCCTGCTTGTAATAACTTGTGATGCATCCAACGATAGCCATGTAATTCGCCCGATGCCTGCAGTTGCCTTTCGATAAATCTTCTTACTTGGGCCATGTCAGTTTGATTTTTATGACGATATAACTCCAGGCGCTGAAGTTCTCTTTGCAGCTGACGAACACTCAGATTGATGTTATAACGGGACGTTAAAGTTGCCGCAATTTCCACTTGAGAATATCCAAGTTTAAAATATTTCTTGATCAGTTCATCCATGTCATCCATCTTCAAGTACAAAGTGCGCTAGTTTAAATTGGAAAAATTATGTTCACGGTTAGGTTACAATACTAACCATTCTATGAGGATGAGAATGACAAGGAGTGACGATGCCGTGGCGATGCGGTGGCAATAAAGGCTGTAATAACATGATCGCGTTGTTGCGAGAATTCAGAAGAACGGTGCATGGCGAAAAATACGAGGTTCCCGTTCAAAATCACTTAAACAGTACAATGTAAGGACGATAATAGCGCGTTATAACGCGATAAATTAGGGCGTTATAACGCGATAAATTAGGGCGTTATAACGCGATAAATTAGGGCGTTATAACGCGATAAATTAGGGCGTTATAACGCGATAAATTAGCGCGTTATAACGCGATAATAGCGCGTTATAACGCGATAATACGGCGTTATAACGCGATAAATTAGGGCGTTATAACGCGATAAATTAGGGCGTTATAACGCGATAATTTAGGGCGTTATAACGCGATAAATTAGCGCGTTTTAACGCGATAATAGCGCGTTATAACGCGATAATACGGCGTTATAACGCGATAAAATTATTTATCGCGTTATAACGCCGTAATAAAAAAAAATGTATTCTTGGCGGAAATCAGCCACCGTAAATTTTACCACCAAAAACTCTTTCATTAAATTTCAGTGAATGAAACCAAAACTGGATCATTGCTAACAATGTCAAAGACATCTGACCACCAATGGGCTATGACTAACATCGAAGTTACCGGAAACGCGATTGTAATGGCCGTTAATCATCTAAATAATAGTTCTTCCTGTCGAGTAGTTGATGAGAACCATGTGCGTACGCGTGCACGAACGATCTACACGTTACGAATGACAAAGTTTGACATCCTAATTTTACGCGGTTTGCGCGCTAAACGAAGATTTAATTGGGGGACGGGGGAATGCAAAATTTCCCCTTGCGCTCTAATTGGATACACCGATGCATACATCTGCATAATTATTGGATTTCTATTGAGTTCCCTAGTAGAATATGCAGGAGGCCATGTAGGCCCTACGTCCCAGGTTTATTCTGAAAAGAGTAAGCCACAGGTTTCGACCCCTTTTTGTAGTTGGACCTAATCGGGCATAGGACCTATAACTCCAGAAACGGAAAAGTTTATATATTTATTTCAAATCTTGAGATATTCTTTAAAAAAGAAATAATAAAATGTCAAGAATAATGTTTATGTCAAAATAACGATAAAAGAAATTCACTGCGGCTATTTCGGAATAAACAGAATTATTGAACAGACAGCTCGCTAACCGGCTAAATTTGCGATAATTATTTGCGTCCCATCTGTACACAGGGTGAGTCAAAAAACCAAACCCCCCCAAAAATATATTTCGTGTTTAAGAAAAAATATGTAGCACCAAACATAACAATGACTGGAAAGCCAATTTCGTAAGTTACTTCTAGATGAAAAAAATACTGAAATTGCTCAATCCGTTCAAAGAATATCCC
Organism: Patiria miniata; assembly: GCF_015706575.1. Taxonomy (NCBI): domain Eukaryota; kingdom Metazoa; phylum Echinodermata; class Asteroidea; order Valvatida; family Asterinidae; genus Patiria; species Patiria miniata. The sequence continues at coordinate 2,064,871 of NW_024037075.1, forward strand.
CACGCAATCCTAAAACCTGTTTCGTCAAAAAAAGAGCAATTTATTGTGTATTCTGACTGTTTGGAACAACAAAGAAAATGACACAGAATACTTGTTTTAACAACTGTCAACACCTGTAGAACACAATATCTTTATTAACAACCCTGGTTAGGCAAACAATATGATTTATAAATCCACTTTTTTTAAAGACGGACCTTCAAAGGGACTTTGTTGAATATTTTGAACTTTTAAACTTAAGTTTTTTCGCTGGTTTTATCTTGAAATCTCATTTTGGACGAAAGAGGTTTTAGGGTCATTGTGTTTAAATAGTGATATTCTTTGAACGGATTGAACAATTTCAGTGGGTTTTTTTTCATCTAAAAGTAGCTTATGAAATTGACTTTCCAATCTTTATGTTGTTTGGTGCTACATATTTTTTTTATAATTGTTGGGGTTTGGGTAAAAAACAGCTTTATTTATTTCGTTATTTTTCATGTGGTGTCCTCACAACTTGGGCAGTTGCTTTCAAACTCAATTAAGAAAGAAAACCGCGCAATTTATTCACATCGTCACCTCCTCCTGGCCAGTATTAAACACCCCCCCCCCCCCCCCCGGCCCCCGGCGGCCTAGTACCGCGGCACTTTTTTTACTGGTCGTGTGCTGTCAATGCACCTTCCAACGTGCAGTTCATGTCAAAACCGCAGGATTATGTATGCGCACCGCATCCGAAATTAGCGCACACACCCACTACACGTACGTGCGCATACCTATACCGGCGCTACACAAAAATATTCATTCATGAAGTTGGTAACGCAGTGTCAGGAAGTCACGCATAAGTACGATATTTGTTCCGCAAGAATTGGATCATTTTAACCTGAAAACCATGGCTTCCGAGGAAGACAGGCAGTCGGGTGATAACATGTGAGTATTTCCTTCCATCTTTTTGTGGTAGCAATGTCCGTTATTGTAATTTTCATTGAAAAATTGGATTCTTAAATTGACAAGTTAATCGGGCCAAATTTGCCGAACTGAACCGGTCGTCTGCTAACTTAGCATTGAATTTAGTGCATTCAATTGTACATTAATGTACCGGTAGTTGACCAACGTTGCTTCGGCCTATAAAAGTGCATGTAGGCCTCTATACTGTAGTTTTATGGCTTTAGGTTGTGAGCTAAATGTTTGGGGAGGGAAGTCCTACATTTGTAAACCAGTTTCAGAGCACAGTTGCAGAATATCTATGGACATGATGGAATGCATATTATTATTAAATCATGTTAAATTTCAAGACTTCATATTTTTATTTTTAACTTAAAACTGTGAGTGTGAGTGTTAGGCCTACATCTTTGCACATCTTTTTATCTTACCCTCGTCATGAAAACAGATGATAACCTCGGAAATTGGAAGTGGAATGTGTCCAAGACAGAAAAAAATGGCACAAGCTAGAAATGTATATACTGAAAATGATGTTCAATGAAGGGTCCTTTTGCAAATTGTTATCAATTCTCGCAGTAAAAAGAAAGAACAAAGACCAAATCCTCCCCCACCCCATAAAAAAGGGAGAAAAAGAAGTACCAGTACACCTTGAACCTTAGCCTGGGGAAAGAAAGAAGAAAAGAATATTGCAACTTTATGCTGCTTTTTTCTTCATATAGGCCTATCATCTCAATGAAGGTCATTCATTGCAAAAATGACGATAAAACATGAATCTGGGACTGAGAAATATTTCCAATTTTGTAAGGAAATACTTAAAAAACACAACCGCTGTCACTGAGTGAAGTAGTGTCAGGTTGCAACATTCTTTCCAGAAACAATTCAAAGAAAATATGATTACATGCTATAGAGATATTTTGAGTCCCCCTTCACCTTGTTTGTTGTTTCACATCTGCTAATCTTTCATCCTGTCATCACCGTTGGTTATTTAACGTACAAGTCAACACATGATGCTCTGTGCACCTAGGCCGTGTATTAATAACCGTGTACCGAGAATAGTGCGGGACATGGCTGGCTGGTTTGACGTTGAAAGTCGTAGTGAAATTGCCATATGTTGAAGGAATGCATCGAAGATCTACATGTCATTTGCAATTTTGGAAAGGTTCAAGGAATGCTGCCCTTACATATTTATGCTAAATCTGGCCCAGCAGGGGTTAATTGGTAATCACGTCATGGAATGTTTGTCGAAATCCACACTCAAACTTGACCTGTTAGTCTGCCTATGTTTGTTTCTGTTGTTTTTATTTTACAAATAAACATGTTCCAACAGGGAGAAAAGGGGAGGCCTGAATCAGTGTGAAAACATTAGCAAGCATCTTGTTAAAAGGCATAGTAATTATGTGGCCTTGCTTCTGTGCAAAGTCATCATCGAGACAATTAAATTGCGAGTCGAGGGTTAAAAATTAATGCAGCAGCAAATTGAGGGAGTTTTTTTTAATAATTTTTTTACATGTACCGGTATTCATGATAACTACACGTGTTGCTACTATTTTACTTAGTACATGTACTAGCCTGAGTGTTGCTAAACTTCTCAAACTAGGCAAACTTGTATTCCATATATCTTTGAATGCTTTGAATATTGTGAACTGTGACATTCAGTGCACAAAGCTTCATTCAACCAGCACATGTATCATAAAGGCATGCATGTATACATGAACTTCTCAGTTGCATGGTGGAATAACAATACATTTAGTTACAGTCTCCTTACACAATGGTTCCCTCCACATACATATAGAACAACCCAATTCAGGATGTGCATCCATGCAAAGATTTTCAGGGCATTGAACAATGGGTTTAATTCATTCATAGCCAGGGCACAGATGTAGGAATGATTTTAGTTTTGTGTGGGTTTCCTCTAATTATGCCGTTTCCTCGTTGTACCGGCAGTACACCCCATCTCCGTTATAGGGCGAAGGCTCTTCCTGTCGATTGATACCAGGTCTTCAACCATATGCCGGATGAAGGAAGGTGTGCTTAAAAGACCTGATATGTTTACAACTTTACATAGTGTACAATTACACTTAATGAAATGTTTGTTCTTCAAAGGGGATATTACCATCATACCGTTATTACCGTATTTTGTTTAAAAACAACTTAACTTTTAAATACAATGTACATGTATGCAGTTGCCCTACATGGTATTGAGCAGAAGGTTCTGTTGTGGCCATTGGTAATGAGAGACCTTGTACAAATGTTCTGATATAAATCTAACTTACACGCTCAATTACTGTTGTGTTTTTCAGTTGTTTAATCTTAGGAAACTGAAAAAAATACATGCATGCAGTATTTCAAACTCATTGCAGCGATAACATAAATTTGTCTAAGTCAGTCTTGCAATCCTTTAAAGTTTTTGTCAGATAATTTGTCCACATGTTTGTATTGATCATTCATTGGGCTGTATGTTGAAACTGAGTAGGTTTTTACAGTTATATTCTTAGGGGTTTTATGGAAGTTGGAGCATCCATGTACAAACGCATGATGCACGTAGTGTAGTGTCTGACCACACTGTTTTATTTCTTTCACCATACCGTACCCTACGTTTACAATAAACAGGCTTTACAACTTTACAGTTTGCTTTAGCAAACCATCCTATCAAAACCCGGCCTCCCCTCTATCCAAACCGAACAAAAAGAACCCACACAATAGTTGCCGCATTCCAGGGTGAGTCCAATAGCTCCATGGTTAGTCAACATTGGTGATCAATTGCAACCCAGTCAAAGCCCTGAGCAGTGCAGGTGATTCTGCCGTAAGAGGTCATAATGAATAAATAACAACTGACTGCATTAGTAATCAAGGCCATGGTCGCTTTGTCAGTTGGTGGTTGTCAAAAGTGCAGACCGTCAAGTGTTGGTGTGATGTGATACATGACAAAAACTGTTATAACACTAATACCATAAATCTTGTTTGCTGATGCATACTGGTATATTGCAAGATTTGACCTGTTTAAATCCTTTAAATTCAGAACTTGCCATGGCACATGGGCTTACAGATTGTATACCTAAAAGCATACGAGTCATACTATTGCACACGTATGTAAACATCTTCATAAATTGTAGCTTGACAGATATAACCAGTAGTCTCGTCTCAGTGTCTTTTGGAAACATTGCTTGAATTTGGAACGGCATCATTCACATCATGCAAATGTAGGCCTACCGTAGTCACTGCATTTCAAATGTAACAACCAACGTGGACACCCAATTTATTCCAAATCCTGGTGAAGAACTCATGTATTAGACCATACAGGTGAATACATATCAAACTGCATGCTCAAGTGTGCATTTACTCCCTGTAAATCTTGCAAACTGTAGGCCTACTCACTGCACACTTAAGAATTGTAAAATGCTATCTTGGCAAATGACTTGCAGCATTATAAGGAATGCCAGTTCACCTGTAGACATAATTTGTGAGATTCAGCCTACCGGTAGTAGTCTTTCGACTCTTTTCAGGTCGTACTGTGCCAGGAATTCCATAAGAATACTTGTTGTACTTCACAGTGTTGCAAGCTCTTGTTGTCATGTACCGGTAAAAAAAATGTTTGTTTTCCTAAATAAGATTATTGCATTTTTCTTACCTTTCAAGATTTGATACCATTGGATCTTCAATTCTTCATTTAGTTTCAATCAAGTACACCAAGTTAAATTTGGAGACCCCAGGCTCTGTTGACTTAGTCACTTCACTCATTAATAATTGATCCGTCGCCCGTAATTACTCGCTGACGGTCGTTTGTCTGTAATTACACACAATTTCATTTGATGGGGTGCGCGCGCAAACAAAAAAATTCTCCCGCAATCACAGTTAGGAATGCTCAGTTTTAATTAGTGCGGCGGAATAACTTAACAGATGAATGCGCATTCCTGCATTCGGTGTTTTTAAAGGGGCAATTTTGCTGGGAGCATTTTAATGAACCCTCGACTGCATGTAGGCCTACTCTACAAAAAAAAATATGTAAAACTTCTAATTTAAAAAAAAGAAATGGTTTTAAAAGGGTGAAGCAAGTTTTTAACTTAATTTTTGGGCATTAACAATTTGTTTTATTAATCAAACTATTCTGCACAACAGTTATGTGCCATTTAGTAATTATTAGCATATAAATTAATAGATATATCTGTTTCAATATTTAAAATATTTGCATCATATTCCCATAGTTATTCCCCAAAATTATTCCCCAAAATATGATAAATATTTAAAATTTCAGGTTATTTTAAGAAGTGGTGACAAGAACATTTTGAAAGTATCTTGTTCCCTGAGCCTCAGGTGATATTGTTACTCACATGTACAGTGTACTCCAGCTTAGAATGCAAAGACAGTAAAGATTAGTACAAGTTCTAGTACAGTATACATGTACATGTATGTAGGAATCAGCATTTTGGAAGTTATCATTTGGCATTGACTGAGGTACATGTAATGATGTAGACATGCACAGTTATGTACACATTGAATGTAATTAGACTGCTTGCCGGTACCGCACCTCGGCTAATGCATTTTCACTTCAGCTTGATATTTTAATCAAAGGTGTTGGAGAGTCTGCCAGGGGGCATGGTTTGTAGCCCTCTTGACCGCATGAGCATCTTAACAAGAAACAAAATCTGCAGGATTATAATCTGCCTCTTTGGAAAATTCTGCATACAAAATGTAGCATAAACCTGTGTCTGACACCCTCTTCCTGCATTGCTGTACATTTACATACAGTGTATAGCTCAGTTTTATTAGAATTCGTCAGGAAGATTAACGATCTAAAATGAGAAGGCGCTAGGTTTGAGCGCGACTGTACCGTTACATCAAGGCAGAGGGGGACGTGTATTGGAATACATAATTTGCACACAGGCATGCACTGCAGACCTGGTACGACATTTGCAACAATGATTTTAAAGACGTACATTAGATACATTGTAAATCTTCACAAATGCCACATGTGAATAAAACGAGTTGAGGACAGGACTTTTCATTGTAATTTCCTAGGGTCTGGTGAATATCTTGTACACATCTTTCCTATTGATACAGTTTTAAACCCACCTCAATCCTCCAAAATCCTCCAAAATCCTCCTGGCGGTTTTGAAAGATTTTGGAGGATTGAGGATGAATGGTGTTGAAACACATGCAGATTTTGGATGATTGAGGATGAATGGAATTTGAAGAGGGGTATGATTTTTGAGGATTGAGGATGAATGCATTTTGAGAGGCAGGATGCGACTGTCTGACGATTTTGAAGGATCGAGGCACTGGGCAAACTTTTGGAAGAGTTTGGAGGATTGAGGATGGTTCCTAGCAAAAAGGGCCTAGGGGGTTAGGGTTAATTCATTAAATTAATATTTCACAGGAAAATCTGCATTGACACTGCTGCAGCCAGGATCAAAATAATTTTGATTAAAATGAATTAGGGCCTACTGCAGTTTTTTACAGAGCACTCTCTCTCTAGAAATCTTTGAACTTTGGGAACTTGATATTGTCACAGACATATACCATAATGTTAATTAATGCAGTATTAAGTTTTGAATTGCTGATCATCAATAAATTGTACTGACCAGTTTTGCATATTGCATTTACGCGAACTTTAGCAGTTTTAAGCCACAATTTTAGCTGCAGTTGCAGTCGTACTCGTTTATGTCCGATTACAAATGCAACAAAGGTCGAAAAGAGCGGGGGAAACAGAAAGGAATTAAAAAAACGGGTCAAAAGAGGGCGAGAGTAGAAAATGTCAAGCACAGCTCCTGACAGGAAACGTCCACCATTCCTTATCACACATCAGGTTCCGAAGTACGTGCCTAGTTGGAAGTTGGTAAATGCGTACGAGTAGCAGGACTTCCGTTGCGAAGCGATGCTTCGTATTACTTTCCCTGAAAGCCCGGTTCGGCAGTGGCATTCTCATGTTTCCAGCCTGTTAATGATGAGTCTATATAGAGCTGTTTGTCCCGATTACAATCTCATTGATGTAACGAGGGAAGGGTAGGCCTATTTCATCTCAATCCACTTTGTGATCTGAGTACATTTCGACACCCGATGTACATTTTCCAGGAGAAGTCAAGGCTATTTGTTCTTTTTTGGGGGTCCATTTCAAAGTTTTTGTATAAAATTTCTATTTGAATTCCATTATTGTGAATAGATCTATTAAAAAAATTGATTAAATTTATACATATTTCCAACTTTTTATAAATTTATTTTTGGAAGAATTCCATTCATGGACATCACTAATTTTTCCCTGCAGTGACCTATCAGCCATCAGAAAGCAATTTATAACCATCTTAAAAAGTCAAATTTAGCAGGGAAAAAAATTGAAGCATTTACTAAGAAAACACTTAGAATTTTTCGGACCAGTCTCATAGGGTTCGTGCGCAGGATGCCAAATGATGCCTAGGTATAGAATTCTTCGCTCTGTGTTTAGTAAAATAGTGTTTTGACAATTATTGAAAATTGATGCATGTATTGTCCATAAAACTATCTCACCTAACATTTTCAGCTCAAGAATATTTGTAGGTCTACACAAAAAAATCACCTATACAAATGCCTGTTTAATACACAATGCATCCAGACTGATGTAGAATTTAACTAAAGTTTGCAAAAGGTGTATGCATGGAGGAACAAGCTCCATAATGTATGCAACTTGCAAGAGGTTCATTCGGCACTTTATGCCCGACATGTTTAATTTATGGTCAAGATGCTTAAATCCCAAATGAATTCTGTATCATAGTGAATTCCAGCATGTCCTTATCATATTTATCTTCCCACCGCCTGTTTACACAGATGATAAACCGACTTGGGTCAAGTAGTAAAATGCAAGGAAAGTATTATTATTCAGTTGGTTATCTTTATATCAACTGGACTTGTTTGTTCAGTGTTCATGCACCATCTGTATCGTATGACATCTAAACTGCTGAGAATTCTACTGGTAGTTCTCACAGTGGACAGATTTCGTTGGCTTGAAATTCTAAGAAGGACAAGCTGCTTCTGGCAATTTGATTTTTTTTTTTAGAGAGAGCGAGAGATTTCAAGTGAATTGAATTGAAAAGATACGTATTTCATGCATTGTAGGCCTAAATTGTATATTTACGTAAGATTTGAGGCTTTGCATGGTGGAGATACTAAATAATGAAAGGTTTGCTGAAACACCATGTGCGAATAATTTCTCAACTAAGAGAATGGTTCTGAAAAGAACCATTCGCACATGGTGTTATTCGCACATGGTGTTTCCGCAAACCTTTTATTATTTGAATATTTACAGAATTTTTAGTGTGCCTTGAATGTACTTGTGCCGAGTATACTAGTAAAATCAAAGCATTTTTCAAAGTCATAGTACAGTACATGTGTGATCAGTGATTTCATATGTTGAGCCATAATTTCTATAATATTCAATACATTGTAATCATTTTTTTTTATTTAGAGAGTGACATTGATACATTGTATTACAATGTTGCAATATGTAATACAGTTCATACACACTTATATTACAGGTACATGTACTTGTACCTCATACATTTTGCACAACTTGTGGGACTTGCCACTTTAATACTTAACAGTATAGTTCATCTTGCAAGTCCCTGCCATTTCTCTTCAAAAGGCCTCCAAAACATAAGATATCTTTGTATTAAACAAGTAATTCTTTATTAGTTTATATGCAGTACTAAGGTATAGATACATGCACTACATACTTTAACATCCCCTCCCCCTTCAGCACCCTACCATTCCAGGGTCTGTCTTGCAAACCTGAAGGACATTGATTTTTGTCGTTTCCGTTTTGACTATCCTTGATTCCCCACCCTAAATGCATGCGTCTTCACTGTCTGTCCCCGGATCCATTAGCATCTCGTCTTGGTTGGCTAGACATTTAGGTCAGTCGGGCATTTGGAGCTCTAGGTTTCATCGGCAGGAGAGGTTTCATCGGCAGGAGAGGTCTCATCGGCAGGAGAGGTTTCATCAGTAGTCGTTCCCGGAGGTGGTTACTGATGATGATGATACGCAGAGAGAAATTGTCATGACTTCGTGGAACAGTCTGTCTTCATTTGTAATTCAGCTCAAATGTAGAGTTGGCCATAGCCCGCAGTACACGACATCTGTGTACATACATGTACATGTAGTTTGGTTTTTTTTACTGCATGATATATAATTTACAGTGTATGGATGTTTACTGAGTCATAAAAGAACTTTTCTTGTTCATTGAGTTGTAGTAGTCTATGTGGGTCATTCAGGGTGACATTTTTCCTGTCCCTGTTATGTTACCTTGATATTTGCCATTCAAGTTTCATTAATATGAATGACTTCAAACAAGTTTTCATTTGTTGGGTGGGTATAGTTTGCTAATCATAATCACTCTTGGTGAATGACTGCATTATTAATTTAAGGAGTGCATCAGAATTATAAAATCATACGGTAGATGTCAGATATTTAACAGGGACAGAAAAAAAGTGGACCCTAAGTTTATAGAATGACCATATGTGCCTGCATGTATTGGCCAATGTGTACCCTAACATGTGGCATAGGTTATGGATGGTAATAAGTTTGGTCAAATTTTGATGACACACATGATGCAAGAAATGAAGTCGAACTTCATAAGAAATTCAAAATCTCAAAACTTTTGATTTGAGTTGTTAAATAAAGTTTTGGTTTAAATGTTTTGTTTTTTTAATATAAAATTGATTTTGAAAGAAGTTTTGGTTTTATTTTATAGGCCTATGCGTACAAAATGCCATAATTTCAAAACTTCAATTTATGATCGCCTGAGCTCAGCCACAAAACTCCCATCACCGCCCCCTCACTGTGCTCGCCAGTCGCCAAGACCCTGTTAGTTTCAACTCCGATGGATCCATTTCACGCTTGTTTTACGGCAATAACCAGAGCAGACAAAATCGTCATCATTTCTGATCCTTCCTGCCCGGCTTTGCCTTCGGCAGCATGCATGGACGATCCGCTGTGTCGTCAGGACAACCCGGCTCAAGGTTATTGGGTTATGTTGGGTTGAGCCCTCCCACGGTCTGGTTCTTTCCTTGGAGGGTGTCGCTAAGCCTCATCGGCAGGGAGCGAAGAGGCGGACATTGCTTGCAAGTTGGCAGAAATAACAGATTTGAGTGATTTGAAGTGGCATACTGGCAAGACTGCCAGAAAAATTGGATTAATTCCACACTGTAAATTTCATTTTCCCATGAATGTTTTCATAAGGTTTCACTCATCCATTTTTGATAACAGTCTTTCAAAGCATTTACAAATTACAGTTAACTTATGATATTTGACACAGCACAATGTACAAGCAAAATTCTCATATTGTTTTTTAATTAATTAAGCTGCTGTAGATTTAGTATTGATGGTGCGGCCATTACCAATTGGTCAAGGCCGTGCAGTGTACAGTGGAGAAGTACAGTGTAGGGTACATGTACTTTGTGGAAGCAACTAGGCAATCCATATCAACTATTGTTCTTCTAATAATGTGAGTGTTATTTATCAGTTCTGATGTTAAAAGAGATGAGAGATATGTGTTTGCAAATTGGATGTTGATGGCAACTTTCAGTAAACTGTTGTCTTCGACACTGCATGTGCGTCTCTTGAAATGCGATTAGTGTGAAAGACTGGTGGTGAAAATTTAAAACTGTGTAAAAAAATGTTGGCAAAATACGGGTAACATGCAGATGATGCTTAGATATCTGGGTTGCCTGTCAGTGTCAGTTATCACGTCACAGGAAACATTGTCCAGCCCCCCCCCCCCACCCCCTCCCCACCCACCCACCCCCTCCCCACCCACCCACCCACCACCACCAGACCGCTCTCTCATACAATAGTTTACATGCTACTTCAAGAAAATTTCTTAACCAAATTTTCTCCAAGTTGTCAACTTTGACCAGTAACAGTTTTTTGTACATTTCAATACATGTAGTTTGTTTTAACAATGCCTTTTAAACAGACATATGTACAAATTACAACTTACATTATTGCAATTTTTCAGGTCATCTGTTTCTATTTTGCAATTTAGTTTTCTTCTTATGAATACCAAACTTTGTTCACATGTATGTTACATATGTACCGGTACATGTACATGTAGCTAAGACTTGAAACAGAGAGGCCACGGTCTTCAATACCCATACCTTGAAATGCTCCTTTTTATAGTTTAATGGTTGTGTTTTTAAGGGAAATCATGACCTTCCTGGTACCTTCAGCAATAAAATTCTTTTTGCAAATCCTAGCAATTCCATAGTATTTTTTTCCTTGTTTATCACCTGAGCAAGGTTCATTTACCCAGCTGCTAGAAGTCTGTTGACAGCTTGCTCCTCCGTATTTCTCGAGTGATGAGTCATCAGTTTACAAATCAGTTGCCATGGAAACCGGAGCGATGCGTCATCAATTGTGAAGAGCAGTCGTCCAAAAGAAAATTATATAAATACAACAGACTTGTTTACAAATGATGTGTGGGTGTAGGGAAATTTGAGAAAGGTTGTAAATATAGCGCCGGAAAAACTGGTTTATTAGAATCAGGGAATATCAGTGTCAGAATCAGTATTGTAACCAGAATTGACATTGTTTACTGTGCACAGAGGGAATACTATTGACTCACATGTTAGGAATTCAACCTGTCATGCAGTTAGAATGTGGAAGCCCATAAATCTTGAAGTGAGCCCTCTGTTGGTCAGACTTGCCCATCTGGACAGCAATACACACAGATTGTGTTGTGTGGGCTCTCCCATTGCATAGGGTGAGTAATTAATCTGCTGTAGATTTATTATTGATCGTGTGGCCATTTGCCAGAGGCTGTTCAGTGGGTAAAGTGCTGTCTGTCGGACAACACCGTCAAAGTACACGCGTGGTAGTAAGCAGGGATCAGATATTGCTGTATGGATTTTAACCACTTGGAACTGTGACACTGTGGAAAGCCTCGATATTTTACACTGTATCACAGCACATCAGGAATAACTGACAGATTTGCCAACAATTTCAAGCTCGCTTTTGGTTTCTCTTATTGTCACTGCACAGAGGAAAACAGGTGAGTGGTTGTGCTGCCGGAGTGATTGCGAAGGATGTTTGTTGACCAGATGGATGCATGCATTACGTGGGTGCTTGAGAAATTAATTTCAAAGGGCAAAATTTGTTATCGCTCGCCATTTCATTCGCTTCAGTGTATTATCAGTGCAGGTGTATGGTACAGGTACCGGTAATTGCACTACAGTGTTTGTACTGGTCTAGCGTTAAGTTGTAGATTTGATGGACATGATTATACAATGTATGATATAAACAGTTTATTTCAGGAATACGTGATAATTTGCTGAGCCATTTGTCTGTTGCTGATTTGAAAACAAATTATTTCTCGTACAAAAACAGGTTTACTGTAAGCATACTGTGTGCACCTATAGCTTTGCTTAGAAATTGGTTGTGTAAAGTGCTTGAAAAATCTTGTGATGTGCACTAGTTACCGAGTCCCAAGGGGGCATAAGATGTGACATAACATCACAGAATGGAAACATGTGCATAAATTGTCTTTCAATCTCACTCAACCCCCAAATAATTGAGCTACCATTAATTGGCGGGCAGTCACGTTAATTAGCAGGTGTTAGCATTTATTAGTGTGAGCATTGAGGTGTTAACATTAATTACATGTAGCAGGCATTAACGTTAATTACAAAAATGTTGCAGGCCAAATGGTGTGAGAAGCCCATCCCTTGGAAAGTTGACATGTGTTGAAACAAAACTGTATGCATTTAAATAAAAAATAGTCCTAAAACTTAGTTTTAACCCACCAAGCGTTTTGGTCTACAATGCCTAAATTGAATGATTTTGTGCGATTTTATACATTATACAAGTATGTGTGTACATACAATTTAGCTGGTAATGTGGTATCAATTGGGGCAAACTATCAATCCTATCACGTAGGCCCCCTTGAATGGCTTGCTTAATGCTTAAAGCTATAGTCCATCATTTGCAGCCATCCGAAAAGTAACTGGCGTAATTATTGTTGAAAAACATACTTGGTTGAAAGATAGTAAGGGGACTAAACTCCCTGTGAAATTATTCTTTCTGGCAAGCTGTCATTTTGAAGTAATGAACGAAAGAAGGCCTTTCCAACGGTGCGTCTTAATACGCACCGTAGGAAAATTTAAATTAGTAGTTTGTTTTGTTATTCGGCGAAGCGCGCGCAAGCATTGGCATGACGCACATGCGCGCGCGGTTGCTATAATTCATCGGATCAGCTGCAATTCAAGACAATTCAAAACATGATTCAGTAACTTTTGATTTGAAATTGAGATCCTAGAATGCTGTTTTCCTCGGAATATACAGCTGAAGCTTAGCTGAAACTTCATCAGGTTAGTTGTTCAGTATCCTTCATTAGATTTTGAACACTTTTGTTGCTTCAAACGAACAAAATGCACAAATTACAAATGATGGACTATATCTTTAAATTGCCACTCAAGGGGGCCTCGCATGTGTACTGGGCCCAGATGCCCGGATTCCTGTATAGTACCCTCTGTGTGAACAGCATGCAGACTTTTTGATTACAGGGCATTAATACCCCTTTAATGAATGGTTCTTAAAACCAAAACCTGTGGTTGTGGTTTTGTGTGTGCACTGAACAATATCAACTGTTGTCCTGCACCTGGTCTGTTAATATGGGTGGTCACTTTATCACTTCATGGTCCATTTCACTACAAAAGACTGGTCCCATTCATGTATTGCACCTCCCTGGCTGGTCTGTTTACCTTATCACACCCAGACTAATTATAAAATAACTGTAACCAGTTAGAGCAATTAGGGCACCAGACAATCCATTTAGTGACCACAACAGTTTAATCTACACCCTTCCTGTGCTTAAAGGGGGCTGCCTTGCCATGGAGCTATTAAACGCTTCAATAGCTGCATGGTCTTACAACATAAAGAAATGCTTTGGATCTGAACAGGCGTTGCTTTGTATTGAAGACTTCATTATCAGGTTCCTAGTTTAGGCAATGGTTCAAGCGTTCATTGGATTTTAGAAGGTTTTAACCCCAAAACTGAAAAAAAAACTTAACTTCAAATTGAAAGAAAAAAAAAATTGTTGAAAAAAATAAAATAAGGTATGACCCATCTAAAAAAATGTTAATTCACCTTTTTTGCTTCCCTACTCTTCACAGTCTTAACAGGCTTGTAACCAAAATAGATGTTTTGTTCATTTACGTAGCAGCACATTGTTTCATTAACCCTTACTCTCTGAGGGTAGTTTACTGCATGTCAGTTGGTTATGCCAATGCCCTCCAGCTGCAGTTATTTGGCAGATAACAAGTCTTAACAGTGAAGGCTCCAATTGGCAGGAGTTGGAGGCCCTGGAGGGTGCCTGATACTGACTAGCTGGGGGCACTCACTTTGTTATCAGAGGACTCTCATTGTTCTCTGTGGCATGTATTGGAGTGCCTGTCCAGTTACCCTTGAAATGACATGGCAGATATTGGAGGGCCATGCAAAAAACATAGGAGATTTTCTTGAGGCACAATTGGCATGCATTGGAGGGTCAAGTAGGGTAAGGGTTAATACTTTCCAATTTGTGAAAGAGTATCCTTGAAAAAATATAAAAATATTTCCTTAAAGACTTTTGTTGTATGTTGATAAAACTTAGATAATATTTTTGGAACTACTGGTACAGGCTACAATAGTGTCTTGGGTAATGCTGGGTGGGCAGGCACTCCCTCCACTTTCCCCAGTTAACCCAGACTTCTAAAAATCCCCCACATTCCCTGATAAGCATCTCCTCCTGCGATCCATTCCAATGATCCCCTTCTTAAAACCCTGTCAGGGTCACACCCTCTCCTGGTGTGAGACACTGGCCCCATTGACCCAAAGTCTTGCCTGAAAGTACAGAGAGCAATTTGTCTGACTAGACAGTATGTACAGCCATGGGGGATGGGAGGGTATATTTAGGAAGCAATCTGTCAAAGTGTACAACAACATTTCCTATAGGGTTGTCTTTAAAGAGGATGCTTGCTTTATGCTGCTACATGTACCAACCGCACTTTGTGATTAAGCAGTCCAAAAAGGCTTGAGGTTAGGTTATGTTCACGCAAGATAAACATTCTTCTTGTATGTTCTGTGAAGGCTTAAGCCCTTGTACTGTAATAGTGTACGGATGTAGTCATCTATTATTAAACCCAAAGCAACATATAGCCACGTACCGGTACATGTAGTCTGAAAGTACCGGTAGTTTATCAAACAGTATTTAGACAAGACTGTGGAGATCTTTACATGTAGACACATGTTAATTATGTACAGCACATGCATGCATTTTGCACATTTACATATTTGTGCATAGCTTGGAAATATTTAGAGCGTCCCTATACAATGTACATAAAAAAGGACAACTCTTTCAAAAGATGACTTTTGATGGTCTGTTGTCTGTCATTCTTGCAAGAATTTGTTGTGCCTTATCCACAATCATACGAAGTACTATCTTTAGCCTATAGATAGGCCTACAGTGTTCCAATACTTGCAAGTAAAGACGGCATTGGCTACATGCATAGTACCGTACATGTATGGTACATGTAGATTATGTAGATTGTACCGTACATTGTGTATGGGATAATTGCTTTTGTCCCCGTGATTGTAATCAGCGTGTTTTCCCACTCATTTTGTTTTTAACACTGTCTTCAAGCAGAAATCTTAACCTTTGACCTATGTACTGGTACCTAGGGATTGCCAGTGCGACCTCGTCGTGATTATTGCAGACATCACAGAGGCCTAATGATGCACAGATGTTGAAAGGGCAGATGGCACTGTGGGATGCTTTTTACTTCGACTGGCGCTGTCCGCCATATCATTGCGTATCTCGCTGTTTCATTTATTAAAGTGTTCCCTGCCTTGAAATATGAAACACGTACCGTTATTAATATTAGAATCTACATTTACACATAACATGTTGTACATACCGGTACTGGTACCTGTTTGTGTAAGTTTTGTGGTTTTTGCCTTTTCCATCAAAAGGGGAAATCCATAAATGTTTTTATCCTGTGGTGTCAAATAAGTTCTAGAAATAATGCTCAGAATTAGTCACATGCAGTGGATCAATATCAGCTCCATATGACCCAATGCAAGAACATTTATCTGATTTTCTCCATGAATTTCCTTAATTAACCCTAACGATCCCCAACCAGCCAAACTCCAACACCAGGGTTTGTTGGAATCTGTTACTAGTTAGGATGGGTACTGCACTAGTAAACTGACTGTGTTTTACGTGGGATTAGGCATACCACAAATAAACAGAGTCCAACTGTTTATGTGCACAGTTTACCATAATGTTGGGATTTGCAAGGATGAGGAAGATTTCTAGTAAATCACCCTTTAACATTTGACATTACTCAATAATCAACATTCATGTTGGCATGCATGATGCATTGCATGTATCTGAAGTGCATACAATTTGGACAATTCCAACTGATGTTAGAAATGTCCTCCTGCATTGAATGTAATTTAATAAATGAATGTTAATGCCAAATCATCAAGACGTGATCACAAATGCAAAAAAAATCAAATCCTCTAGAATTACAATCCCCCATTAACATTCCTTCATATCCATCATCAGGCATTCCTTGCATGCTGTTATTAAAAAAATGCACCTGAGTCTTAGTCTCATTTGTGTTAGACAGAAACAGGTGAACGTAATTGTCTGTGATAAAACTTGGTTGACAAAAACTGTCTACATATACATCTCAAAGAATGGGACTTCATAAATATCTTTGGAAACCTTTCCTTTCTTAAGTAGTTCTGAATTTTGTTGTAAAGCTAGTAAATTTGTTTTTTACTGTTCTGAGTAATTTTCTTGCCTTTGCCAAATAAAAGAGTACAGGGTATAAAAAAAAACAGTAAAAACTGAACGGTTTGCATCAGGTGACTCAGCACCACTGGTCAGAAATCTGACCAAAATATAATCTAATTCTTGGGCATTACTGACCAGCCATTTCATTATGATCCTTATTGTTAACACCCCCTCGGGCACTGGAAAAAAAACACCCCCACTGTCATAATGGAAGGGTCCATACTTGGTATATTTTTGTCCGAGCAGTCAAGTCAGTTATGATACCGCATACCAGCATTTGTGCCTCATCCATTAGTCACTCTAGTAGACGCAGAGCAAGGAAAGTGTGCTGGGTACCGGCCGACTCTCTTGTCATGCTGGATTCCATTCTCTTGACAACTTTTCTGTCATCGATCCTGCATAAAAACATTTACAAATGTAGTTTTGGCAAGCACGGTGTGTAGATCACACAATAGTTTCTGAAGAAGTGGCACTGAGAAGTATAGCCCTACATCTTGTTATTTATAAGAGATGTGATGTTGTGCGTCTGTTGTACTGCACATTGACACTAGTGTGGAGTCTCCTGGATCGGTAAAAGGATTTTACGTGTGCTTGGATTCAGTGACTCCAGTTCCCATCAAAGTGCAAGTCTTTTGGAGAGTGATTATTTTGGATGCCAGGGATTCTCATCAGCTCCTGCCAATCAGTGTTGCGTCTTGCTGGTGTTGCTGTCTACTGTTGACCAAACTTTTCTGAGGTATTGTCAGATTGTCACATGAATTAGTACAGCTAACCTCACTGTTTTGTTTCCAACAACGAAATTTCTGTTTCAGTTTTGATTGTCAAAGTTTGCTTTTCTAGAACTAATATTAGTTATATTCTCATCGCTAATGGGAAATGTTTAATGATTGACACCCTGTCAAATGTTATAGTACATAAGCCATACATTTTCAGTTTTGTTTTTTTGAATCAATCCATTCCATACATGTAGATTAATAATGATTAATCGATGAACTGTACAATGTATATTTCTTTGCATTTTTGCCTTATAGAAAGCCTAAAAGGTTTTGTTTGACATTGTCATTTATGCCAACAACATTTGTACAGAGAGTCTCAAGAATATTTTGCAAAATTGCTCATATAAATAACATTGAACTACAGAAGTGGGTAAAACAGATAGTGTAAACCATACATGTGTTTTTGTTCCTCCATGGATCAGCTGAAGTGTCTGTTAATTCGGTAAAACCAAACCAGCAATAAGCTACTAATACTTACACTGATGACTGCCAGAAAGTTTCATAAGCAATTCCTCAAACTGATTCAGTGAGAAAAGTTCAACAAGATGAAATTTATAATTTGGACTAATGACACAGTCATACATTGTAAGTGTCTGTAATGTTTTCACATGCTCTACATCAGTAAGCCTGTTCGGTATTTCAACTACGCATGCGCACAATGATATGGGTCACAGGTCGTTAGGGATAATCGAAGGCGTATGAACGCGCGCGGAGAAGGTCGCACGACGCTCGTGCGCTAATTACAACCAGAATGGGCATCCGCGTAACATCGCGGATCATCACGTCAGCGATTTTATCCCGAATGACCTTTGACCTGGACTTCCTTATCAAGATGCCGAACTGGCTTATTGGTTTGATATCTTCAAAAAAATATCTGAGGTAGAGGTGCACACTTAATTTCTTTTTGCCAATATGGACTGTTTTATAGTCTTTAATAGCCATGTCAAGGTCGGGAGTCAAATTAATTGCCTGCTGGATTGTTTTTACAAGATCCAAGCCCATACCCCCTTTGGCTTCTAATTGATATTTAAATACAGAAATATCAATGACTCACGGATCATAATGATGGCTAAACCCTTTCATTACTGACTAAGTGCTACATCATTGGATTATAGGATTACGTTTCAGTGGTTTCCCTAAGGAAACAGTCAGGACAAAAGCCACCATACCATGAATTTTTCTGGTTTGCCAAATGTTTTTGTTATTGCAGTGTTCATTTGCAAAGTGTTATGTATCGGGTACTGGTAGAATGTGGTTTTACAGACCAGTGTCGGATAAAAATACTCTTTATAATCATGACGCTGCAAACTTCGCAGTTTGTACATTGTAATTACCGGTAACCGGCTTTTGCCCGGCTCCCTGCTTTCACTGTGCGCGTCTATTGACAATCTCCTCCACGTGAATGCCCAATTACCGTGGTCCACTGTTTACTCTCTGGCTTAAATGAATGAGTCATCAGAATTAATTCATAATAATGCCATAATTACTATGAGTGCGGTTTCACTGCGGGTTTGGGTCTATAGATGCAGATGCACATGTACAGGTACATGTTCAAACAGTGTACATGTATACAGTACCGTAAATGTACAAAACTCCTGAGTAGGAGATGCACATCTACGTTTGGAGTTTGGAATTATGACAATTTTAAAACTGTGCCTGCACATTGTAACAGTGCACAAAAATCAGAACATTTTAAAATGTACATGTATGATGTAGTAGGTCACATGAATCAGTTATGAGAGTATACATACCGGTACATACCGGTATGTACCGGTATGTACCGGTATGTACAGAGTCACCTACCGGTATCCTGTACCACAGTATGCTATTATACGCTTTTACACTAATTCCGCGATAGCCATTTTCTGAGGTGGCATTGCGGTGGCACCAGGCTTGCACAAGTCGCGCTTAGGTAATACCCACACACTCTGGGCTCCATCGACCAATAGGGTTACTAAAATGCGCGCCTTGTCTTTAAGAACGTGTGCGGCGTGCGCGCGGGCACGGCACCGCCTCAGAAATGGCTTCTACATGTACTTTTGTTCGGCGAATTGTCTAAAGGCCCACGGTTTGTTTTGGCATTCAAGGGAAAGCTGCTTTGCCCAAAAAGGCAGTGAAAATAACAATATTGACTAGTGAAACAGAACCAGTGTTTGCTCTCCGGATACCTGTAAACTTCAAGATCAGGAAAAGCCAGGGTAGATCCCCCTTCAAATATTGACTCTTCTTGTCCCCTCAGTGGGAATTGGTTGTAGGACTTGACTTGTGGTCTTAACTCCAGCAGGGATAGGCAAGGGCTTGAGCAAACATGTTTGATCTGGATTCAGTTGTGTTTAGAGGCAGGTTTTTTGAGCTTCTGTGTATTAGAAGCATTTAATTGCTTGGGTTAGTAGTGCAGAGTTGAATGCTGCAGATTTGCATTTCAAATGACGTGCACACCTGTACTTAAGCAGTACTGTAGTGTAGTTAAATTCTAAAGCAGGTGTCACAGAACAGTGTACCAGTACAAGCAAGAGGTGGTGAGTAGGTGCTTTTTTGTAAAGTTCAACAAAGTATTACCAACTCTGACAGTTTGAACTTCATATTTTAAAATTTTAACATGTTATACACTCTTTCTAATTTTCAAATACTAAATGAATGGTGCTTGCTGCCGTTTGCTGTTTGCATTAAAATTGTAAGACTAACAACATTTTAATTAACGAGCTGTCCCTTGTCAAGTTCCTAAGTATCAATTTTGTTTAAAGTTGCTGGATATTTCTACCACGTAACGAGCAATAAAAAAGCAACGCCACTTTATTTTTACCTTACATACATGTAACAAAATTTGGGTGTTACGTACTAATAGCATCTGGGCCATAGTCCTGAATCCCATGAAAACTCAAAATAATGGAAAACCAGGTGTCGGGGGATTTAGGTCAGGGCAGTTGGGGCTGCACTGCATTGTACATAGTTGGAATTAATTTTAGTGACCAAGGAATATGGACAAGATGTTGTTTAATACTTGCTTTCTCCTGTGAGTCATTGAACAAAATGAAATGGTGAAAGATGATTTGGGAGCATCTGGTTGTACTAAAGAAAACAGGTGAAGCAGACTTAAAGGGACACACCCTTTGCCTAGTGAGAATAGACCAGATCCTAGACAGAAAGTATAGTGGCTCTGCATCTTCTGTGAGTGACCCTTTAATACTGGAGAAACCTTCATTTACTGCTCACAAGAAATTTGGCCTAAGTGTTCTTTCAGCAAAACGAAAACAAATCACATAGGGACGTGTGTGAATTGTTTTCGTTTTGCTGAAAGAACACACACCTTTTTTTGTGATCCGTGGACAGAACTTTTAAATGGTGGTTGTGTTTAAAATTCCGTAACTTGAAAAGTACATTAGTGATTTGAATGATTCATGTACTAAAAAAACAGTTTATTAATTGGGCTTTCATATCCTAGATTTTGAGAGTGCTACATGCAGAACTTCACTAAACAATAGTCCCGACATTTGGGTTTTTATGACTAACCCTGTAGTAAGTCAGGAGAACTTTTGCTTTTATTTTGCCAGAATCACTTTCTGTTACATTGTAGTACCAAGAAGTTGTAGTTTACCTTTGTACACAAAATGTAGATAGTCAAAACACCAAGTTCCGGGGTCTGTACGTGTAGCATCATTGCACTATGTACACAGTGAACTTCTGTTGTACTTTGGTATTGCAATTTGCACATTAGCAAAAATTATTTACGGGATAGTGTATAATTTTCTATAATGACTAACCCACGACCACTAACTTTCCACAATGTAAACGAAGTTTACAATCTATCGGAAAGTGCTAGATCTATTAGTTCTTTTTCAATGGGACAACATTGTTCATTTATAAGTTTAAGTGTACACGTAGTACATGTAGGTACACCCAAGTTTATCAATACATCCATTATAATGTGTTTACCCTCATTTTCTAATCAGAAAGCAAACAGCGCTATTCAAACTGTAATCCGGAAATGGGTTTTTATTGTGTGGAAGAATTGAGTACACGTTTTTGTGTTGAAAAGCTCTTAACTTTGTGGGTTGCGAAATGAAGTACATACATTGCAAAACTGACAGCTTACATGTAATAATAGAATTGAAAAGAACCAAAATGTATGAATAATGCTTCAAAGTATTCCAAAAATGTAGAGGGGATGAATGTATGTTGTGGGAAATTTGTGTTGTATGGTGCTTTAACACAAAATGTCCCAGTATGCCAAGTTGTTGGCGAGTTGTTTGGTCAAGAGTTCCAATTTCCACAGAAAAAGCACTTGGACTATTTAAGGGTCAATTGACTTCTCGACCATTTGGTCAAGGCCAAATGAATCATTCAGTTGGGCAACATTCTAAACAGTAATTCTGGTCATAATGGTTCAAATGATTATGAACCGATAACTCTTAGGGTGTGGCACCTTGAAAAGTAGATTTTGAAATTGAATTGATAATTTTCTAACATTATATTACCCGGTAGTTACCGGTATGAGCTTTCCAATGAGACATCACACGAGCTGGAAGCTCCGAATTCATTCTGAATAGTGTGCGCAATTTCTGGAATGGAGTGTGCCATTTAAAACCAATTTTTTTTAAACACTTTACAAAGGCCGGCAAAAACAAACAAGCAAATTTATTTGTTACAGGACATTATATTCCTTTAAATTTCATTCAAAAAAAAAACCCCAAAATTTTGAAAAAGCATGTTTATAAGGTAAAAAGTATCCACTCTGGTGTCTTTTCGGAATGTTAAAAACCAATCCTCTCCTTTCCCTTTTAAAAACTCAATCAACCGGCCGATCAAACAATCAGTCAGTGACTCCCAACAAATGGATTACTGCTCTTCCCCCATTCTTCATTCCCCTGTTTGGACACACTCCTCCCAATGTGTTGCAAACCTGGCCCTCCTGATTGCCATGTTTATCCCCAAGATGTCAAACGGTGGGTTTCCAAAATATGCAGCAATTTATGACCTCATCCCAGTCATGTTGTCAAGGCGCTGTGCTTTGCTCTGGCTATGAAGGAGAAATTCTTTTGGGGTTAATCAAAGTTGGTGTCATCGGAAATGGGAATTCATAATTTTAATTTTTTTCCTTTCCTTTTTGCTTTTGTTTTCTGTTTTGTTATTTAGGCTTTGTTTGTTTGTTTGATTTTTGGCTTGACTTTGTTGACAGGTTTTCAGCAAATTATGGGAGCCCTACCCTTAAGTTCTAAAATTTCAGAAAATCAGAGTGGGAAACCAAATGTTGTGATGATTTTCAGTTAAAAACATCCTTCTAAACCACCTTTAGTAGTTTTTATCAAGAATAGTTATTGTGATTTTTTAATTTACTATCAGTAATTTGGAATTCCAAGCCATTTTGTAACTCCCCATTTGCTCCCCTCCGCCCCCCCCCCCCATTTAAAAAAAAACATGAGCTTTGTCTCGCCCCTACATTCAGAAACATTTCCCCTCTATTTAGCCAACCTGATCATGCACATGAATCGATGAACATTTTTATGACATGACGTCACGCAGCAATCGCAAAGATTAATGACCCCACCAAGTGCCGAGATATTCTAAACGCCCCGAAATGTCATATTTTAGGAAGATCTATAAATAAGGCTCCTTAAAATACTAAATATGGTTGCTGATAGCCTCCTCGAAGTACAGGGTGACAGTTTAAGGGGGTGCAAGGGGAGGGAAGTTCACTTAAATAATTTCACAAAATGTGATTTATGACCATTGTGCAGCGTAATGTTCTGTTCCCAGTGGAAAATACCCCGGTATCGTTGAAAATTTTGTGAAGCAGTCTGTGATAATTTTTTTACAAGGTGTGAAATTGTTTGGCTAAAATAAAAAATTTCCTGGCATTTCGCAGTGGGAATCTTATATGATTTATGATCTGCAATTTATTTATTAAATTTATTGATATATATTTTGCATTATTATGTACACAATCCTGTCAGTTCCTTTATATCTTACAAAGTCCTTCCTCATTTGAAAAGTTAACATATGCGGAACCTATAAGATACATGACTTACAACTTCCGGTACATGTATGTAAGTACATGTAATCATTCTCATACAATATGAATTTCAACAATACAACATGTACTGCAAAACATTGTATCCATGTTAGCATTGCATTTTCAAAAGTATGCAAATTGCTTATTCACCCTTTTTAAGTATTTGAGATAACATACTTATAGTACATATTGTGTACATGTACTAATTCAAATCATGTGAGTTTCAAATCAATAATGATATCTTTGTATGGCATGTACGTACATGTACGTGTACATGTACATTGTATAGGACTTGGAGAAAGGACTCCTTACATTTGTCAATGTCTACGTGCACTTACACAATACGATATGGTGTGAATATGTATCGCCATGACCCACGTATCTGATATCTCATACAAACACACAGCCTTGTATCCTATCACCAAAAACTGGTTTGGTTTCACCTGTATCAATTTCAAGTACCTGTAAAGTTCAGAACAAGTTAATCTGTAGACATGATTGACTAGGCCCAAGTTGGGAGATCAATTTCAAATTTTCTCCGCTCCCAACTTTCACTTTCCAAGGAAACTTGCCTTTCAGAATCTCACATGCAGTCACCATCGACTTGGTAATTTCTCAAGAGGTCTTAAAGTCGCAGGGTTTTGCTTTACAAGACCGCCCCCACAGATCACGAAGCGACAAAAGTCGGCCCAAAGTCAGCCAAGGGCGGCAGACCATGTTTTATTAATTTTGTTGTTTGTCTGGTAACCGCACACCATAAGATCAGATGTCTGGCAAGCGGGCATTGTATTCTTTGAGGACCCGGCATTGTACTTGGCCGTTAAGGCTTTATGAGGGGATAGTGTTTCGTTAATAAAGTGTTAAGCAAACAACTAGATGCAGTCATTGCTAACGGTGTGAATATATGCCCTGATCTTGTGTCAACACTTTCTGGCCCAAGTTTCAAGGTGTTGATAATTTACATACAAAACCAAGTTTAAGTAAGGTGTTGATAGTTGTGTACATTTTGTGATCAAAAGAAGAAAGTTTAAGAATTTTGGTAGCGTTGTCTCTTGTGGTTATCATTCTCATGATTTCATGTAATTGACTGAGTGTTACTAAACTTGAAAATAAAATTGAAAAGAACAATTCCATCATTATGTGATGTCAGTAACAGAGCTTTTAAGAACTCAGTGAATAAACCTGAAAACGTGTACGTATTTTCAAATCGTAAACGTCATCTTTCAACACATGTAGTAATGGTCAAGGAGATTACAGACTATTTCTCTGAATCATTCATTAGATATTATGGTTAAGTTGCACTGTCACTGTCACAGACATTACACTTCCTTCCACAACGCTGGAATTGCCCCATAAGAAATTTAACACCACTACCTGTACCTGACATATCCTGGTGTCAGCATTACCGGTATGATAATATTATAATTTGTGTCTGTTAATTGTTATTAATTTAGGAATATACATCATTTGCTTTTGCTGTAATTTTCAGAAATGGATGGAATTGGGGGGTTGGAAATATATAGCAAATATAGTTACACTGACTTTTTTGAGGTTTTGGGTTCGAAAATGCTATAAAAACCAAGAAAAACAATCATTTTCCTGTAGTCTGGTTCCCTGACTTCATATAAGAAGAAACAAAGCAGTTTACATACATTGGGGAATTGTAAGGTCAGGGAACCAGTCTAGCTGGCTTGTACCCGTTCATAGGTGTGTAATCGATTGCAAACAAGTGCGATGGTCAATTGGGGCCAGTATTTGAAAAAAAGCCAGTTTTTTTCCAACGCTGGTCGGCCGACCAGCGTTGGAAATTGATACAAAAATACCACTTTTCTTGAAAATGACAGTATACCAGGTGCCATGATATTACAGGATGCTTTACACTGTCATTCACTTACAGTCCAGCAAGGTTTTTCAAAATGATTTGGTAGTTTTATTTTTTGATGTTTGCAAATGTTGTATTTTCCCTTTAAGTTTAGGTCATAGTGGCCTTTTTTTATTACATTTCTGTTTTACATGTAAGTTCTATTTGTAAAACTGTCAATTCCTGATAGACTTGAAAAAGGTAAGAATTTGTTCATGAACAAGGAAATTGTCCTTGTTCATGAACAAATTCTTACCTTTTTCGCTTTCAGTTTAAGTAGAGTGTAGTGGACATTATCTTTAAACCCAAAAGTTGTAACATCAACAAGAATTTTGAAACACCAAGGAATTTGTCTTCAGCCCTACACTACAGAATTCCGTCAAAAACATCCCGAAATAGACCCCAAAAAATCAGTAAAGCCCATCCCCCTCACAAGCAATCATGTTGGGTGCTGTGAGATCCCAGTGGACGTGTGGAAATACTTCATTTGTCCCGTTCCGAAATCACCGGGATGCCAATAATGGTCCAGTATGGGGCAGCATTGGTCAGAGGAAACCACACTAGCTCAGCATGACAGTAATAGGACACCGGATATCACTGCGTAGTACTGTGTAAACTTTCGTTTTGTTTTTCCTCTTCCGAGAGCTGTATTCCTTGAAATTTATACGCTGTACATGTTTACAGACAGGTACATGTACCTATGTACTTATAATTATATGCGTACATGTGCGTGTGCTTGTGAAATACATGCAGGAGGAAATGTCCGTGAAAAATGTATTTTTTTCTTTTAGTGAGTTTTGTAAGTACTTAGAGTTTTAGTCAGCATAAAAATTGGTTTTTAAATTTGCTTTGAAATAAAAAAGCTGGCATCATTGTTATTATTATTATTAATTTCTGGAAATGAAACCAAGGATTCCTCAAAAGCGCCCTAGGCACTGTAGCTCGCAAGCCTGAAGAAACCTGTGGAGAGAAGACAATGAGAAGAAGTTACAGCTTTAGAGGTGGGAGGAAAAGCCCAGGAGAATATTCTGGGGAAAACCCACGGAATCAGGTAGGGACTGAAAACCCAATCCACATATTGGCCCAGGCGGGATTCAAACCCGGGTCACAGCGGTGGAAGGCGAGGAAAGTACCGCTACGCCAACCTGACTCATCCTTGTTGCTGAAGTTTTATGCTTTCTTTTAGACATACGCAAATGATTCATTTCAAAACAGGTTGGCCTAGGCTATAGCTACATTAAGATGCCCGTATGTTTCTTTGGCAATTTTTATAACCTTGTTAATGTTATTGATGCTGTACAAATGTTTTCATTGCATTTTCAATGTATACATTCAGTGTGTATACATTTTGTGTACCTTTGTACATTCATTTTTGCATCAATTGTCTGTATGAAAACAAACTATACGG
The DNA here is from genome assembly GCF_015706575.1 of Patiria miniata. Classification (NCBI taxonomy): domain Eukaryota; kingdom Metazoa; phylum Echinodermata; class Asteroidea; order Valvatida; family Asterinidae; genus Patiria; species Patiria miniata. Next base: position 2,091,640 of record NW_024037075.1, read on the forward strand.
TAGGCCTACTGTACGGTACATGTGTGCATAAATGTAACTTGTACACAGATGTTGAATCGTTCTGCTGTATTGTGTACATCATTTGTATGCTGATGATTGGTGGTCCATTTCTCCCTGCCTCATTATGATAATTGAACCAGATGGCCCGCCATTATCGTTAACTGATGAGACTAAAGTGCATTGTCCCTGGTGTGTTTGTATACAATGGACTCAAAATAAAACTAGTGAGAACTGACATGAGTCTACAAACTGTACCTATTATTGTAGAAATAAAGGGCAAATATTTGTTCGTAATGCACATGTACTAGTTTCATGTTATATTGTGGTTGAGAATAATGTTTATAATTGTACATTTTGTCATGCACACTGCCACACTCTCTCCCAGATAGAATGTATTTTCCACTTACATGTAGATCTACTTTGTTTTGCCGGTACTTTCAAATTTTTAACAGATATGATGACAGTGTATGATGTCACAATTGGGTCTATATTTAGTCATGCTGTACTTTGAATTTTAAACCAGCTGAAAACGTAAAGAAAAATGTACCCACTGCAGGACTGTCATTTAATACAAACACATACCTGAATGAAATTGTTAAAATTGTTTTATTGATTTAATTGACTGGATGCAAAATGACGGAAATGCCAGACAGTATGTGCACCTGTTTTCAGAAGGCATACAACTTAGCAAACACATGTACCGGTACCTGTACGGCATACCGGTAATTCGTGAATTAAATCATGAGTAGCTGCAACTGCCAATAAACTTTGGCTTGTTACGATGTACGACATGTACTTTGTAAAAAGTCTTTAAAAAAAAAAATCCTGAGAAGTCAAGGGACAAAAGTCCATCCCAAAACTTAAATTATTTTATATTGCATAAATCACATAGTGTAAAGCCAATAGCATACAACCAATGAATAGTCTACAGTAGATATTTCCAGTATGTACATGTACATGTACAGGTATGTATTTTTGGACGTTACAACTTACCAGGTCTCATACAGAGTGCATGCGCAAATCAAAAGCATAATAACAAGTTTGCGTGCAAAATGTCCACTATCTTTCTCAGCGAGGTCCTCCCAGCTGTCACTGCCTAGCAACAGAATTGGCGTTCAAAAATGTGTCCATCACAAATCCATTAGGAAAGGAATGTTTCTTCCAAGTTAAGAATGGAGTAGGCCTAGCAGTCCATGTATGAGCTCAATGGGTCTGGACGAAAACATTGCATTGCATCGCATTCCAAAGTGGAATGTTTAGGGTTCCGATTTGAGACTCAAAACTTCCAGTAGACCTGCATACACATTTGTGTACATGTATGTAATACATTGTATCCTTATACATTGTGCACATGATAGAATACATTTGGTAGGCCTAATTGTTTCAATTGATTTTTTTTTTTTTTTTAAATACATGAACATCAGTACATGTACACTAGTGCATTTCTACTGCCCTCCGGGGTGTACATGTAAGGCACCGGTATGGTTTGAAGCAGATTTTTTTGTGTGCAGATTTGAAAAGAGCACAATCTCAGCGTTACTGCTGTTAACATGTGAAACCGCATGATGGTACCATCTTTAATTAAAAAAATTATTGAAGTCGGAACGCAAGAAATGTGATGAAGTGATGTGATGAATTAGGCCCTGAGTGGTCCTATTTTGGCCTGAATTTCCAAATGAAAATTCCCGACAACTGACTCATTTAGCCTGATCGCATCACATATATTTGAATGTTATTGTTTCTTGACAACATCTTGAAAGAGGAGAACTTTCATTCAGATAAGTTCCTCAAATAGGCCGAACGTTTCCCCCTTCACAAAACACACAAACATACCAACATACATGTACATGTACAACACTAACAACATGTACCGGTATGTATCACTATTTCCCATGCTCTGTTTTGAATGAAGGACGTTTCACCAGACTCACTGTCTGACCACAATTTTTAAAACAAACATGCAACAATAACATGCATGTTCCTCTATTTTGCCCATACACTCTGTTTGTTTGGAGTCAAAGTAATGCATGCCATTTAACTTGAGGACTGACCATGATTTTCAGAAACACTTTGACTGGCCTACCAGCATAGGTAATACATGTATGCCCTCTGGGTTCATTAGCAGCAAATCCAGCAGCAGAGAAAATTAATGGATCAACGGTCAGTTCTCATTTGATCAATGTCCGTGGGTTTGACTCTGGTCATCAGAAGTGGACAAAGCAGAGACCTGAGCCAGCGAGTGACTTCGGTGTGAAGGAATTTTTCAGTAAATGAATCCGACAAGATCCATTTTAATTAATTCTCCAAAGAGTGCACATTCCTTGCGGCTTGGGTCATTCCCAAGGTGTGCAAGTCAAGTACACACGTTTCTGCGTGTAGTAAGCGTGTGTGTTGAAATAACAAACTTGTCCAGGTGCTGTGTTAAGTATATGGGCCAGAAGGTGTCAGTGAGTTGAACATTGGAATTAAAGGGAATATACATCATTTGCTTTTGCTGTAATTTTCAGAAATGGATGGAATTGGGGGGTTGGAAATATAAAGCAAATATAGTTATACTGACTTTTTGGAGGTTTTGGGTTCGAAAATGCTATAAAAACCAAGAAAAACGATCATTTTCCTGTAGTCTGGTTCCCTGACTCCATATAAGAAGAAACAGAGCAGTTTACATACATTGGGGAATTGTAAGGTCAGGGAACCAGTCTAGCTGGCTCGTACCCGTTCATAGATTTGTAATCGATTGCAAACAAGTGCAATGGTCAATTGGGGCCAGTATTTGAAAAAAAGCCAGTTGTTTCCAACGCTGATCGGCCGATCAGCGTTGGAAATTGATACAAAAATACCACTTTTCTTGAAAATGACAGTATACCAGGTGCCATAATTTTACAGGATGCTTTAGACTGTCATTCACCAACATCCTATTAAGGTATTTCGTAAAAACTTGGTAATTTTATTTTTCGATGTTTGCAAATGTTGTATATTCCCTTTAAGGAGTAATTGCATATCCTTGCAAACTGTAGTAGTGTTCGGTATATCCTTGAATGGTGACAATGCAGACTGGTTAAGAATTTTGTAAGATGTGCTCATGTGGTCTACCTGATACTGGTACTGTATACTGTTCATGTACATGTATACAATGTAATGTACATTTCTGTCCCTCAGTCCAGACTATGCCTTGTACGTGTAGATGTATTGCGAGTTGGAGAATTAAGAAAGGATCATATTATTTTCATATCAATCTTTAGTGGATGTCCTATTCTTAACAATAATAATAATACCAGAGTCTTATAGCGCACGTATCTGCCAACAGTGTATGGGTACTTAAAGGGAATATTTACAACATTTGCAAACATTGAAAAATAAAACTACCAAGTTTTTACGAAATACCTCACTAGGATGTTGGTAAATGACAGTCTAAAGCATCCTGTAAAATTATGGCACCTGGTGTGAAGTCATTTTCAAGAAAATGGTATTTTTGTATACATTTCCAACGGTGGTCGGCCGACCACCGTTGGAAAAACCTAACTATTTTTCAACTACTGCTCCAAATTTATCATTTTTTTTTTCAGTCCAAATTTTGTTTGCTATTGGTTACATGTTCATGAACGGGTGCAGACCAGCTAGACTGGTTCCCTTACCTTACAATTTTCCGGCATCTATAAATTGATCCATTGTATTTTTAGTGGAGTCAGGGAACTAGACGACTTGAACATTTTTGTTTTTCTTGGTTTTTCCAGCATTTTCGAACACAAAACTTCAAACATGTCAGTGTAACAATATTTGATCTATTAAGTATTATACTAACCCCTCAAATAGTTAATTTCTGAAAATTACAGCAAAAGCCAATGATGTACATTCCCTTTAAGGATATGGCCAATCATCACAGGTTCCATGGTCGATCAATTGTTCACACTATCATGAAATTTGGTAATTGCTTTTGTGTGAAGAAGATGGACATGTGTATTTAATAAATGGGTGCTAGAAACTAGATCGAGGCACTGTGGACATGGTGGGAAAAGATGGAACATTGTTAGTCCTGTTTTAAGATTTTTTTAATGTAGTGGTGGAGTTTGAAGTACCAGTGCTGATGTTGAAGGGAATGTTGTGTCGGGGCAATATATCCAAAGGCACTGTGGCAGATACTTGGTAGTTTACCATACAAGATACATGTACTATCAAACCGACGACTTTGTAGTGCATGTTCATTGGAAGGTGGTAGTCCAAAATCAAGTCTATCACACAGGGACCAGTCAATTCTTGCTACTTCTCCTCAAATCATGATATACCCACATGATACATGTACCAGTATACACGTCTCGTGTACAAAACACTGCACCTTTCTTTACAAGTAAGATGTCAAAATTTTAGCCCCTAAATCGCAGGTTAAATGCCAAGGAGTTTTAGAATATTGCCAAGTTTCTTATTTCTCTTTGTTTGTTTTTTATCTGATTCCCAGGGGTGACCAGGAGGACAGTTTGAGTGACCACTCAGGCGACATGGATGCAGAACTGGACAGTGACCAGGAGCAGGACCTGGACAAGATGCTGGGGACCTGGCTGGGGGAGTTGGAGATCATGACCAAGGTACGTGTAGGTTGCTGAGGCAGCAGAAAGGAGTGGAACCCATATCCCCCCCCCCAGTCCCCTCCCCCTCCAACTTTAGAAATACACATATTAGTACTTAGCCCCCCCCCCCCCACCAAATTTCAGAAACGTTTTGCCTCTTTGTGCTGTCCCTCCTCCAATATTGTTTACAACCGACGAGCATTCAAGAGTGCTTAGCAATTTTGTTAAGAATTGACCCCAGATTTCTACAGAATTGAGGGAAAACCAGGGGTGGAGCCAGGTTTGGATTAAGAGGGGTTTTAGCTGCCAAAAGGGGTTTAGCAGGCCTTTGCTGCATTTTTCTGGGTTTTTTGTTCGCGTCCCTGCTTGTTGATGTAATCTATTTATGTATTAGCATTCTCAGAAAGATAACATTGAAACATTTCAGATAAATGTTTAACTTTTATTTTTTTCTTCATCAGAATTTGGACAGCAATGCCCCAGACACGCCGACGTCCCCGTGTGCCCCCATCGCCCCGTCAACAAACGGCCTGGACAACTTCCAATTCTCCCTGCTCAATCTGGAAGGTAGAAATTCTTCTGTCACATCCTAACGTGCATGTATAATCGGCATGTTTTATTCAATCTGCTAAAATTAACCTTTTGTTTTCCAAAACAAAACAAAATTGTGTAGTGCGTAAAAATAACTTCAGTGCCTAAATATAACTTCAGTGCACAGAAAGGGAAATAACTTGTTACTTCATTTAATGCAGTGAAACCTTAACCAGACCGTTTCAGAACGAAAGTTGACATTATTTTTGCCACTTCCATACCCTTAAATAGCACTAGCTTGTCAGATTGCATCATATATCGGATGCTCTTCAAATTCCTTTTGATATCTCTCTTGATATCGCGGTTTAGATCTGGATCCTCCCTTCATGCACTTATCCTGTTTTTGACACTTTGCATGCGTTGGCAGCGTCAACGTCAATTTCGGTAATTCAATACAAAATTGTTGGGAGATTAAACTCGCAGAACAATGGCCTAGCTGCGCCTGATTGTGAAATCAGAGCGATTAGCCGTTTATCTCAAGAACCGTTTGAAATTGAAGGAGAGTGTTCACTAGTTTGAAGATCCTTATTCAGAAGATGATAGTGCAAGGCATATTACATACAAGTGACGTGGGATTTACTTCAAGTGTACTGGTCAAAATGTTTGGGTGAATTCATTTACATTTGATTATAGAAGCCACAAAAATGAATAAACATCTACAGTGTATACATGTATGTGTGCATGTACAACGTACATGTACGTGGAAAAGTCCCAATTTCTGGCCTAACCTCCAAGCTTGATCGGAGGCCCAAGACACAGCCAAGATTTGGAAAATACACCTGGGGCCAATTTCATAGAGCTGCTTAAGCAAAAAATTTTCTTAAGCACAAAAACGTCTTGCTTAATAAAATCAGGTTACCGGCCAAAACTCCATGCGATTGTTATGCTAAGTAAACAACAGCTAAATACCCGTCACAAGCAATGTACATCACATGGAGTTTTGGCCGGTAACCTAATTTCACTAAGCAATGTTTTTTCGTGCTTAAGCAAATTTTCTGCTTAAGCAGCTCTATGAAATTGGGCCCTGGTCTGGTTTCATTCCAGTCAAAACATTAAGGGGGTGCAAAAATATGTGCATACAGTACATACATGTATATTGTGTAAATGAACAGTAACCATGCTGCATTTACTGTTGTGTGTGTGTAGATATGTTGAAACTGTCGTAGTAAAGATTCTTCCCTCTTTGCATACATGTCCCTACCGGAAAGCAAAAGTTATAAATAAATCCACAGACCTCCAAAATTGCAGTCTATTTTTGAATGCTAAATCCCTTCAATTTACTAGAGACGCGATGACCCCTTCGCGATAAACCATCTGGAAAATCCATCCGACGATGTGTATTTTAACAGTTGCCTCACAGATGATGAGCAGTTCAGCATCACTTGCTCTCCTCCAGCCTGATGCGCATCTTAAAGATTTCGTCCGGAGCTTCTCGGTAATTGAAACAGGCCAAGCAAACATAAGAGTTCAAGGGGATGCGAGGGAAGCCATAACTGAAACCACATCTGCTGTCCATTTACAACCAGACTCTTGAAGATCAAAACAGAAGACATGGGATACACGTTACCTTCGTCGCAGCGCTGCCAAAGTTGTAAATTGCCGGCCGTGACTCACGATGGTCATCAATATTTCATTTCCCCGGTATTAGCAGAGATCAAGTTCTGGCCATAAACTTGCATTAGGGCTAGGGTCGCGCATATTTAGATACCTGCAGACCAGCTGTCCCGAAGATTCAGGATTATCTTTGCCTTTAAGAAAGAATAAAAGATGGTTTTGTTCAGCATGGATTTTAGCATCTTCGGATTTGGTATGCCATACTCAAACTGTTGAGTGGCAAGTTCATTTGTATGCATACAGATGGCGGATTGAGCACCATACGCTTTGTCATCTACTCTTCATCAGAGATACCACGGAGATCTACACATGTATACAAAGTACTACAATGTATGTAAATCTGAACTTAATGCACAGAAAAAAAATGTAATCATCTTTTAAGGCTTGACAAAAAAAAAGGAAGATTACTTCAATGGCTACAGTGGAATGAAACAATCCATTGGTGCAACATTTTCTCTTTTTTGGTGATACATTTGGAAAAGTACCAACCTGTGTGTTTATGACAAGGATTTGAAATTATTTCACTTTCTTAGTACACACATTTAAATAAATGATTACAATCATAAATGTGTACATATATAGTACAAATGTACATTTAGCCAGTGTTGAAAAGATTAAGAGGAAATTTGAAATAAAAACAAATATTCCCACTCCGAGCCTTTTTTCCGCCTATTGACAAGCATTCAAGTGAAATCGTTTGGCCATATTCCATTAATCTACTTCTCAAACCCCCACCTTGCCCTGAGAAAAAGTAATTACATCCCATAACCCGAATTGCCAATTTTCCAATCATCAGGCCATTTCTTCCGAATTAGACCCATACCACCGGGCCGTAAACCCCTGATTAATCAAATGTACCGTCTCTTTCTGGAACGCCCTAATCCCTCAAAAAGAAATATGCCAAACCATCGCGCCGTCTTTCCAAAGAAAGCGGAATGAAATTTACTGCTTCATACCCTGGAGTGTTGAAATTCAGAACGGTCTCAGTCTCTGGTAAGCATGACTCACCAGAAAGTTGGCAGGGAAAATATTCACATGTGCCAGGTATGTCACACTCGATGCCGCAGGCAAAATACCCAGTTTCATATGAGCATTTACCATGGTGTTAGTTTACCACTTGACCCAAAAATTGTACTTTTTTCTGCAAACATTACATGTATCTTGATGAACCGGTACTCCACATGCTTTGGGTGTTCCTCCTGCATCTGCAAGTTAATGTTCTCCACATTTTTCTTACGATTTTGAGAAAATGCCCCAGATACTTTCCCCCCTAAAAATTTGTTTAGATATTCAGTGCTATGGCATGTATTTTTTTCCATCATTAACTACCACTTCCATCCTCAAAAGGGTTAATTTTTTGATTCCATCCTTTCATTTTTATCCCAGATATCCTATATGAAAATAAGCTGGTTTCTTTTAAGTAAACTAGAATTTCATGAAACCAAAGCCAGCACAACATCGTGACAACGATTTTGTTTACAGTTCCCCACCTGTCACACATGTCAAGCCCAGACAGCCCACCCCTCTCACTAAGGAAGACCCCATCAACACCAATTGCTGAGGGTCTAGACAGAATATACAGGCCTAATTCCTTGCTTCCCTCCTCCCAAAATACTGAAAGATGCCCCATCACTTACACAATACATGTATGTATAGGCTTTTTCACTCTACCATCTGGCCTACCCATCTTGAAATCCACACGGGCCATCGCAAGGGGAACTCGGGGGCCAATCGAATGCGGGTAGGCAAGGCGTACAGGTCAAACTCAAACCATTGTGTACATTTTTTTGGATTTTCCACCCTGGTGAAACCTCCCAATGAAGGTCAAACCCCAGGTTGGATTTTACTAGATCAGCTTGTGCGAAGGGGGCTCCTGAAATCTCGGTGTTTGACCTGGTTCCAACGGGGAGATTTTGTGAAAGGCCCTTTGCAAGGCAGGACAAGGCTACAACATGATCAGGTTGGCGTAGCGGTGCTTTCCTTGCCTTCCAGTTCCACCACTGTGACCCAGGTTCCAATCCCGTCTGGCCAATCTGTGGATTGGGTCCCTGCCTGATTCTGTGAGTCTTCCCTACAATATCATTCTGGGGTTTTCCCTCCCACCACTAAAACTGTAATTTCCTCCACGTCTTCTACCAAGGGACCTTACTGGAATGTTGAAAGACGTTCGTGGGCTACATGTATTCTGGCCAGTTGCTGAATAATCACAAACAAACACACAGATGTAATGGTTGGTGTCATAAATTCCCTTTTATTTTTTAATCAACCTGTTTCACACAGTTTTTAAATGGTTTTGTCCTTGGGTTTTATGAACCCAGGTGATAACCTGACCAGCTCCGGTCCCTAATAGTGTTCATCATAAACAACTGCTCATTAGAGGATCCAAGCTCTAGTCTGATGCTCATTCAAACGTGTGGTGCATTTTATGATTCTACCCGGTACTTCCGCAAACAATTGATGCAAACATTGCCAACAATTTCCCATTGGCTATGCACAAAAACGTTGCAAACTGTTGCCAACGTTTGCTTGAGTGGAACACATCCCTGAGTACCAACGATGCGTTGCGGTTTTTTTTGGATAGGATGTTATTTTGTGTGGTTTTAAGAGACTGGCAAACACTCTCTGATTGGTTTCAATGGCCGGGTCATTACTGGCCAGTAATGAGCATGGAAGGATGTGGCTAACGGGTCAAACAGAATGTATTGTCCATTGACGGCAGCTATCACTGACCATCACAGATGCGGTCTCCAGACCATGATTGCTTCCCCGTCTCGTTAACTTGAGGACATTAATAGGGCTCGCTCAATGACAGCCATCACTGTAGGAGAACTGCAACTGCGTATTTTACACAATCAAGCATGCATTGCGCAGTGTTGAAAATGTTCCAAACACGCGCGCTTGTTGCTCGAAATGTGTTCGAAATACGGCGCAGCCGATGCGCGTTATGCAAGTTGACGCTCAAAATGCCGATGCACGTGGATGGTCTGTAGGAAATGACGTCATTTTAACGAGACCTATTAAAAGACCAATGTTTCATTGTGATAAACATTATGACCAGTACCCTGAAAATGAAAAGGTGGCACAACGGAAACTGAAGATACAGGAACGCTGACATTTGCAATGCCTGTGCATAAATCTATCGTAGATGTTTATAAACACAGCAATTCAAAACTTCATTCATTTCCTTATTTTTTAATAAAATATTAACCCAATTATTTTTTTGGGCACTTGCCCATTCGTAATCTACTTCCTTGTACATAATGAGCTGTTTCTTAATTAATACACTGGCTTGGACAGCTCTTGAAACTTCACATTTATGTTGCCACTTTTTGTTTATTTAAAATTTACTGAACAGTTTCCTTTTCGCCAAGATTCTAGAAAAAACTAGTGACTTCATGTTTAGTTTTGTATTCACTTTGCCATACTTACATGTAATTGTCATCATGAGCTTGGTTTTGTTGGCACATCATTTATTTTGCAGTTTTCTTTCAAGCTTCATTATTTCTCTTTCTCTCCGTTTTTGTTGTTCTTCCCTGGCATCTTTTCTCCCTCAGCTGCCAAGAACTCATATGACACAAGCTTACAAGGTAAATATCTCAACCCTTGGGTACTTAAAATAACTGCCTCTTGTCTGCAAAGCATGTGTTAAAGGCCAAAAAAAAAAAGTCTCTGGTTTCTGGTATGTGCACGCGTCGCCGTAGCCATGCGCGTCGTCAAAATGAAAAAGTTTTTTTTTCAATGAAAGATGATGTCTCAAAACCGCCAAACTCACTGGTTTGACTGGAATCCTGCTGCTGCACAATTTTAACGTGTTTTTAGATTGGGTTATGGTCGAGAACTAAGCTTTATGTGGCCTCTCTGGACTCCCATATATTTCCACTAAGTTTAGTCGGGCACCATTTGCAGTCATCGGCCGACATTTGAAGCAAAAAAAATCAGGTAAAAAAAAAAAAAAAGCAGCGTCGCCGCACCACTTTTTGGGCAAGCTCCATACCAGAAACCGGAGACTTTTTTTTTTTTGGGCCAAAGGTACAGTCCATCATTTGTAATTTGTGCATTATGTTCGTTTGAAGCAACAGAAATGCTCAAAAATCTAAAGAAGGGTGCTTAAACAATAACCTGACGAAGTTTTAGCTCAGTGAATACTGTATATTCCGAGAAAAACGATATTTTCGGCTCTCGATTTCAAATCAATAGTTGGCAAGTCATGTTTTGAATTGCGCCCGAATTCAGTGTTCTCATTCAGCCGATTGCAGCTACCGGTAGGCCTATGCGACGTCGCGCACTGAACTGCCAAATTATAGCAACCGTGCACGTGTGTGCACCGTGTCAATGCTTGCGCGCTTCGCCGAATTAAAAAACGAACTACTAATGGAAATGTCTTCAGACACGTCTTTGGAAATGGCCTTCTTTCATTGTTTTCTTCAAAATGATGGCTTGTCAGAATCAATAATTTCACAGGGAGTTTAGTCCCATTACTATCTTTAAACCAAGTATGCTTTTCAACAATAATTTTGTCAGTTACTTTTTGGAGAGCTGCAAATGATGGACTGTACCTTTAAAGGTTCAGACAGCCTGTGATTTGGTTTGGTGTTTTGAGCGTGGCATAATCGCAAGGCCTTTTCACACTCTGGTCTCACCTATCTGTGCTGAAGTTAAAAGTAAAGGACAACATTTTGCAATTACCGTGCGTATTGCCGATTCAAGCGACAGCAATACAATAAATCCAAAGCAGGTTATTGAAAAACTAACCTGTCTAAATTTTAGTTTTCATCTCGGTGTATACATGTACTTTCTGAGGAAACTGTGAAAGTGCACAGAAGATAGATTTGGATTTTTCCTAGTGTGAAAGACCTCGTTGAGTAAGGAACATGTGTGACTGATGCTGAATTAGTGGGGTTGAATTTCATGACGAACGGATGGGTTGTTGGGGTTTATTGCATGATGGCACATTGCCAAACTTTGTGAGGAGATAAACCATTTGCATCTGTACCACGTTGTATTACACTGTGTTTAATTTGTTCCCTGCTCGGGCGGATTAGGGCACTACAGGGAGTAACTAACAGGCAGGGCGGTTTGGGGCGGTACAGCTAGGGACTTGTGGGTTAGACATGCATTTTTTATCATACCTCACAAAATTAGGTAAGATTTGAGGCTTTGCATGGTGGAGATACTAAAAAGTGAAGGAAACACCATGCAGGAATTATTTCTCTAACTAAGAGAACGGGTCTGAAAAGAACCAGAGGTATAAACTTAACGTTCCGGTCGGTATGCTCTGATCATCTTCAGTCTTGGGTGATAAATATCAACTAATATCAGCTCTTCACTGTCTAGGGTAAATATCAGCTAATCACAAAATTAGTTGATATTCACCCAAGCCCGATGTACATGAATCTTGAAACGAAAAGTTGAAAAAAAAATATTGCATTCAGCATTTTATGAACCAGAATCAAAGGCTGTCATTACTGTGTGACTTATAAATTGTATTTTCTGTGTTTGCTGGAATGTGTGTGCTGTTCAGTTATTTTGTTGTGTACGGCATTTGGGGCCCAAATATGAAATTGCACTGAGAAGTGTACCTGTATGCATGGGCACGATTACAAATATGCATAAAATATGGCCCTGTCTGAAACGAAGGGGTGCCTCTTTGTGCCATAATAATCACCGATCGCTTCACGAGTCCCAATTGAGTTGGATAATTTATTGCACAATTGGCGCACCAAACCTGCGGCATATTTTCACATGTTTGGTATTTTTTTTGCAGACTAGTGGTATTTGATCCCTCTTGAGAGACCGTTGATCGAGCCCGCTCCTCAAGCCCGCCCCTCGGCGGTTGCATATTTGTCTGAAGTGCTTTAGGCAGCAAAATAAATGGTTTAGCCGTAGACACATGACCGCAGACGGACAATACGATTGGTCGGAGATGGATCGTGATTTACTTATCTCTCAGAAAGAACATCCTGTTACCGTCGTCGGAAGACTGAAAAATGCCCCCGTGATGAGATTTTCGTTTCTTAAAACGATTTTCCGAAGTAAATTGGGAAATTGGATCAAAGTTTTTTTCAAAGTTCAAAGGATTTGCATTGAGCCTTTTGCATTCTGAGGGAGTCATTTCCCCAGAAAATTAAATCTCATTGCATTCTTAAATCTTTGTCTAGGACTGCATGTAAATACACTAAGGAAAGATAGGAATATGACACTTCTATCCACCATGAATGGGTAGAGTAATTAAGTGGATTAGATCCATAAAAATTAATATTTGATAAATTGTGTTGGTCTTTTTGCACACATGTTTACACATAGCTTGCTTCAAGTGCTACAAGTGCATGTTGAATTTAACACAGCTGTATGTCGCAAGTTTCATAGCAAAATTTGAATCAGTGTGCATAATGTTAGATCTACGGTATGTGTCATCTTCATTTGTAGGGGTGTGTTTTTACGGGTAGTGTGGGAACCGGGTTACCGATTGTAAAAACAACATGGATATCCGGTAACCCGTTAAAGGCCCCCCCAAAAAAGTCTCCGGTTTCTGGTATGGAGCTTGCCCAAAAAGTGGTGCGGCGACGCGGCTTTTTTTTTTTCCCCCTGTGTTTTGTGCTTCAAATGTCGGCTGAGGACTGCAATTGGTGCCTGACTAAACTTAGTGAAAATATATGGGAGTCCAGAGAGGCTACATAAAGCTTATTCTCGATCATAACCCCATCTAAAAACACGTTAAAATTGTGCAGCAGCAGGATTCCAGTCAAACCAGTGAGTTTGGCAGTTTTGAGACATCATCTTTTATTGAAAAAAAAAACTTTTTCATTTTGCCGACGCACATGGCTACGGCGACGCGCGCGCATACCAGAGACTTATTTTTTTTGGCCAAAGAAACCCAACCCAAAAATTCAAATCTCGGCACTTTCTGTTCAGATTGTTCATAAAGGTCTGCGCAATAAGACTTCCACAGCAATGCAGCAATTCATGTGTAAGCTTAAGGGTGAAAACTGCAACTTTCCTGAGCGTCATAAATGTGACGTCTGTTTTGTTTTTCCACATAGCCTGATTTTCAGTTTGAAAATTCCCCACAAATGACATTCAAAACCTTTCTTTTTCATTGTTTGGGAATTTACTGAGTAATTTTTAAAGTTGGTTAATACGGCTATCCGGTTCCAATGCACAGCCTGATTCATTTCTGGCCATTTCTAAGAAGGGAATATCTGGCTGCGCCCTCCCAAATGAATCATAAACAGTTGAATGGTTTGAGTTAAAAACTCATGTTGTAAATGTACCAGTATGTACTGGTTGTTTCCTGTTTACTTATTGAGAGTGAAACTTTAGGATAGGGAAAAAGTTTTTTAAAAATGTATGTGAACAAAGCAACGTGACTGAATTGTATTAAAAAAATATATAAACATTTATATAACAGTCACATTTCCTCTGGAACATTTACACAATTCAAACTTAATAGTTTATCCTTTTGTGAAAATAATTCCTGGTTTTATTGAGTTGACAATCTGCCCAATTCCTCGTTATTCTCATCCAAGACAGAGCACAGATAACATTTCAAAGAGGATGTGGCACTTTAAAACATTTTATTTTTTTAGCAAGCTTGTTCCTCTTTGTGTTGGCTTGTTGCAATTAAAGTAAACTGACAATATGAGTCGATACCCTTGATAGTCAAGGATATTGATTTCATCTTCACCAGATCTGCATATGTCACAGGCAGATTTTTTTCAGTTTAAACAGAAGTTTTTTGGAACTTTGGAGGTTCTTGAAGGAGGGGTAAAAATCCCCCCCCCCCCAAAAAAAGGTCCTTAAACCAGTTTTCTCATAGATTCTAAGCAGCGAAGTTCTAAGAGCGATGAAAAAGAAAACTTACATTGGCAGAAACCACATTAGCTGCAACAATATAAATGTTTTAACAAAGACATCAAGGGAACCGCAAAGGGCTGGGTAGTTCAGTTGGTAGAGCGCCGGAACGGCAATCCGGCGGTCACAGGTTCAAACCCCGCTCCTGTTAATTTCTTTGATCAACTTACACAAATATTATATAACACCTAGTCAGTTTTTCCTTTGTGGTTCAACTTGTTATATGGCATTCGTATCCTGGGATCAGCTGATTTCCTCATTTTCACTTCACAAAATTGAAAAACACTGTATAAAATCTTGGAATTTCCTTCTTTGTTTTCTCTCTCTTTTTTTTTTTTTATTTCTCAAGTTTCCAGTCGCATGCCAGATTATTATGATACCAAAAATAATTGGTTAGAACTCCCAAAAATGCCTTTGCAAAATTGAAAGCAGGAACTCATTTCTAAGCCACCTTGCGAAAAATCACCCCATTGTTACGACACAAAAGGTCCGCGTTTTGCAATCGTTGACACATACTTTGGCGCATGTCAGACACATGGTCCGTATCACAGTTAAGCCGAAAAGGAAGGGGTTAATTCAGCGTTTAAATGACAAAATACACAGTTTTTTTCCCATACTAGGAGGAACTGTTAGTTAGCAAGCCAAATGCAATTTCCTGTGGTTTGAAGGTGATTGATTGTGAATCTGTCACTGCCAACTAAAAACAGAAGCCTTGTTAAGCCCACGGAAGGATTCATGTTCGGGTTTTCCGATCGATCAGGCAGTTTGATTTGGGTAATAGAAAATAGCGAAATTTTTATACTTGAGACTTCGATATTAATTTATTTTGTTGCAGTCTTGTTTTCACACTCACTGAAAATAAGTATTCGGACCAGGAAGAAGAAAAACCAATTTATTCGTAATGAAAATTGACAGATGTTTGCAAAACAGGATTCAGAGCCGTTAAAAACAACAGGAAAAAAAGCGAAAAATTACAAAAGTTCCAAGTATGTCAAAGTCTTGCATGTGATTTGTGTCAATATACCCAGTAAGTGATTGTTTGTGGCACATTTTTTCTTTTTAGTTTATGAGGTACTGTATATTAATTAGTGTACCAATTTTTTATGTGTTAAAAAGTGTTACTTTTATTTTTGTTAGTCCTATCATGGATGAGATTTGTCAAGAATTTTTTCCAAATTTCAGGTTTTTTTGTCAGTTTTTTTTTCTGATTTCAGGATTTTAAAAAAAAATCTCTTTTGAAATCTGGAGTTCCTGAGGTTTTATATAGAATAAAAGAAAGTGGTATTTTAAGGGCTACCTTGATGCAAATACAAATACATGTACGTATCATAAACCCTACGTTGCTCTTGGGCCCTCAATGACCATCAAACTCTTGGCTGATTATTTCGTGGATTTTTCACACCCCTCTTCCCCCCCCCCCCATCTCACCTGGTCTGAAATTCCAATTGGGTAATTTTTGTAGAATTGATATTGATAGTCACACCATTGCCTTTGTGATACTAGTTTCTGTTGAATGTTATTAGATTCAGTAGGATTTGATTCTGTTTGGTTTAGCAGGGCACACAGGGAAAAATATGAAAGTGTAAATCTTGTCGGTTACACAATGCCAGGTTTTTTATTAATACATTCCTTTGCTCTTATGAAGTTGCACCCTTGTACTTGAACTTATTGTGTATGTTAGATGTATTGAAAAGCCAAATGTTGTGATTCATTTTGCACGTATGTATGTGTCATGTGCTTTTGATTCTTACCGTAGTTTAAAAATATGTGTTGTTAAGGCCAAAAAACAAAAATTTCGGTCTCTGGTCAGACCAAAGTTTCGGAATTGATGCGGCGATGCGGCTTTTTTTTTTTTTTTTTGCTTTTTTTTTTTTTTTTTTCAAGCTTGGATTGTACAGACAAGGTGGGTACTATTTTGTTTTTTTTGGTGTCCTCATGTACATTGGTGTCCTCCATAATTTGCCTTGGTGCTCTCGATCATTTGCCTTGGTGCAATTTCCCATTCCTTGGTGCTCTTTGGTAAAAAAAAATTGAGGAGGTGCGGCTACCACGGAACTACCACGGAACATTTTGAAAAAAAAAAAGATTGACACGCATGATTAAAATCGACGCACGCGCTGACCAGAGACTGACTTATTTTTTTTTTGGCCTAATACTCAATGATTCTGAATGGTAAAATTTTTGGTAATTACCCAGACACAATGTATACACAATGTATACACAATGTATATACAGTGTATACACAGTGTATGGTTATTATCATGCTCATACAGTATGACCTGCTCCAACTAATAGCCCTGCATGCCCATTCCATCCATGCATTGAATTATTACTCAGGGTAGAGTTACAAGTGTACAGTCTGCCAACTGTAGATTAGGTTACCCCTAACCTTGATGATATTATTGGCAATAATAAGGGAGCTTCTCAAATCTCCTTACTGCATGTTGTAAAGTTTGAGGATTTCATGATTGTTTTCAATTTTTGCTGATTTTAAGACTCACCAGATGTGGACCTGGACGCCCTCCTGGGCGACCTGTGCCAGATGGAGCAGAGCCTCAACGCCCAGATGCAAGACTGCGACGCCAAATCCAACTCCAACGCCATCCCACAATTCCCCAGCTACAACATCACCGGCGACACCAACGCAGCCTCCGTCACCCAGGCCCCGCCCGTCATCCATACGGTCCCGGCCACGCCCCCTGTGGTCACGCCCGCTGGTGTTCCCATGAAGACCGATGTGGATGATGATTCTCTGCCTTCTCCACCTCCTGTAGAGACTGACAACGTCGATAGCCAAATGCCCCTGCCTCCCCCACCCCCGGCCGGTATCCCTGATAACAAAATATCCTTACCTCCTCCCCCACCCCCACCCCCTGCGGAATCGGCCCCAGACACTCGACCCACAGTCTTTGGCATACCGCCCCCACCATCGGTCATCACAGCGCCCCCTTCAACACAGAAGAAGGTTCCGGCATCCTTGACGATAGAGACAGGAGGAGGTCTGACCCCAGGAAAGGTGGCGACTCCAAACTCACTGAGCCCTCGAACACCCATGAGCCCTGGGCAGACACCTGTAAGTATACTGCCGAGTTCTCCCTCAAGTTCTCACAAGTTAATCAACAGTCAGTCACACATTAAACACATGCCCAGGGGTGACATTTTTCAGGATTTTCCCTGATGTCAGGATTTTTGAAGAATCCCATTTGAAATCTGGAATTCCTCAGCATTGCATAAAGGCGTTTTTACCTATTAAAATGTACGTTGAACAAAAGAAATGGGTATTTTAAGGGAAGCCTTTAGGCAAGTACAAACATATATGCCATATATCCCATACGTTGCTCTGGGGCCATCCATCACCCTCAAACTCTCTGCCGAATATTTTGTGGATTATTCGTTTTCCCCCATTCTTTAATACCCCTGTTGGACTGAGCAGTGTCTTGTCACCATGGCCCCAGTTTCAAGGTGCTGCTAAGCACACGATTTTCTGCTTACCGAGCCTCCATCTATTTCATGGAGACTGTAAGCAGTAAGCACAGTAAATTACACGCTTACTTCGGGGGAATCTATGTATTACATCGTACATTGATCAATTAAAAGGGGGAGTGTGGCACAGTGGTTACGGTTCGTGACTCATGATCAGAGGGTTAGTGGTTGGAATCCAGCCGCTGGTCATATGTTGTGTCCTTGGGCAAGCCACTTCACCCCACTTGCCTCTCTCCACCCAGGAGTATAAATGGGTACTGGCATTAGCTTGGTAGTAACCTGCTATGAATTAGGATCCCGTCCAGGGAGAATAGATATTCTCTGTTGTTTCATGCTACTGAAACCAGGGAAGAATGTCGGCCTGATGGGCCACATTGGCTCGTGACAGACTTTACTTACGATCGATTAAAGTCAGATTATTAATGCACCCCTACTGATTTGTATCATGTGCGCAGTATTCGATGAGTGTGAGGGTCAAGCTGCAGGACTTTGAGGCCCAGCTGGCCAGCGACACCACCCTGACCGGGGAGGAGAAAGCAGCCAAGCTCAAGGCAGAGAAGATCAAGATTGCCCTGGAGAAACTCAAGAAAGCCAGGGTGCAGAAAGTGAGTAAAGATCATCATACAGTTCTCTCTCACTAACCCACTTGACCTGGCCTATCCGCTCCGTTCACAAGTACGCCCTCACCGACAAACAAAGTACAGTTGGGGGTGACCGACCGTCGCCATCTTGCCTGACTGCAATTTTGCCGCGACACACGGCGGTACCACTGCTTGTACATAGTACAAATTCCCTGGTGTACGTGCGTCACACACAAGGAACGGTGCGCGTCAACCAGCTAAATGTCCCACCCATGGGACGTCATTGCTAGGTAAAAGGGCGCCCTCTTTTGTTGGCGCATGGAGCCCATATCCGAGTATCGGAAAGTCAGCCGCACCATTGTGGTAGGCAAAGACCATATCGCGCCACGCACAGTAGGTAGTAGACAAGCCTTCAAAGCTGTGATGGTTGGCAAAAGCTGGGAACAAATCACGAAACCAACACCCAGTGCTGGATCGACATACTTATGACAACCGTACACGGCACAGATAGTGACCATTATATGCCATTTGATAAAGAATTCACAGTTAATTTTATGTGAAAATAAAGCGCTACTGTCTAGTTAATGCATGACGTGATTGCTAACCAAACGCTTGCCTACTGCAATGATGGCCGATCACAGGGAACCCAGATGCTTACCTTTGATGTCCGACGATCAGAACCTATCAGAAGTAAAGTTTACTACTGGTTTCTTTACACACACATCCATTTTGGCAATCCCTCAAGATGCTCTTCTCTAAATAATGAAAGGTTTGCGGAAACACCATGTGCGAATAATTTCTCAACTAAGAGAATGGTTCTGAAAAGAACCAGGAGTTTATACCTCTGGTTCTTTTCAGAACCATTCTCTTAGTTGAGAAATTATTCGCACATGGTGTTTCCGCAAACCTTTCATTATTTAGTATCTCCACCATGCAAAGCCTCAAATCTTACTTATGCTCTTCTCTCTTTTCTTGTAAACATCTTGCAGTTGATCGTCAGGGTCTACAGTGAAGACGGAAGCTCCAAGACGCTGTTTGCGGACGAGACCATGTCATGTCGGCAGATCGTCCACACGCTGGTCGAGAAGAACCACTTTGAGGAGAAGGCTGACTGGGCCCTGGTGGAGCAGATACCAGAACTGTACATGGGTACGCCTGATCAACTGATTCACAAGAAAAAAACAGTGACAATGTTTTGAGAAAAGACGAACAGACATATTAATTCATAGATGGAAATTAGGGTAGGGAAGGGTTGGAGTTAAGAGATAATGGGGGTGTATGTACTCTGTATCTCTTATATGACTTAGGGCATGGGTGTAGACTACCTCAGTGTGATGCCATATGACTTTGTTCTGGTTCATGGGTTGGTTAGCGCGTTGATGTCAATACACACTTAAGTTATCAACCAGAATGTGCAGGAAAACTATGGGATGCTATGGCAACGGGATTGTAATGCGATTACTTACTGCATCACAAGCATATTATTTTTCTGAAGGCAAGTTTAATCTAGTGTTCATGCTTGCCAAAGGTTCCTCATTAAACTGCATAAGCGCATATTCTCCTCTCTCTTGACATTATATACAGGCATGCAACTTTTCCTCAGATCCACTGATTTCCTTGTTTCTTACTTCTCATGAATGCCATTACAAATTGAAAAAAACAATGTACAAAGTTTTGTGTATTTCTGAATTTCCCCTTTTTTTTTAATTCCCAGTTGCATGCCTGTATTTAGAGGCTAACTTGAGTGAGAGTAATTATTTTTCACCTTTGATTGTTTCCCTTCCTCAGAGCGAGTCCTCGAGGATCAAGAGCATCTTGTGACCGACGTCTTGCTGCATTGGAAGCGAGACACCACCAGCAGGCTGCTGTTCACCGAACGGAGGGAGAAATACGCCATCTTCAGAAACCCACAGGTACATAAATTCATGTCACTGCCTGGAATCTTCGAAAGAAAATATACTGCCTTTCAGACCCAGCAAATCAGTTGACGTTCTGTACTACCTCTGTGATTCCATTCCTAATTTTGGTTTCTTATCCCGCCCCAGAATTTTCTCCTCTCATCCCACACCTCCCAAGTGGCCACGGAGTTTGCCGAGAAGTCCAAGCAGACCCTGATCGACGAGTTCTTCTCGGAGGGAAGGCAGGGCGTCCCGGAGATCGAAGGCCCGCTGTACCTGAAGGCGGAAGGCAAGAAGTCCTGGAAGAAATTCTTCTTTGTCTTGAGAGCGTCAGGGTTGTACTACACTCCTAAAGGGAAATCAAAGGTCTGTTTATGAACTCTTAGTTTCAGTTTGGGACAGTCATTAAGAAAATCAAGAAAAGATAATCTGGAGTATTTGTGGTTATTACATAACCTTTTAAAGGCAGTTCTGAGAAGAAAATCCTGTTTTAATGCATTTATTCGTCAACTAAAGCTTTAAGATTTTACCTCAGAACAGAGAAAGAATTACTTTGTCTCAGTTAATACTCCTCTCAGAAATTGGGTCAGATATTCTGAGAAGTCATTTCATATAAGGACAAACTCATTTGGAAAAAGGGACTAAATTCGGACAACGGATGAATTCAGGATGGGAAGAACTCTCAATAAAAGTCTTAAAACCATGAAAAAAATAATAATCTAATAAAACAATGGGACAAATATATTTGACTTCATTACATGTATCTTTAATTTATTGGTATGTTTTTTGGTGATTTTTTTTTTAACAGTCATCTAAGGACCTGGTATGCTTGGTGCAGTTTGAGCATGTCAACGTCTACAACGGAGTAGGATGGAAGAAAAAGTACAAGGCACCGTCTGACCATTGCTTTGCACTCAAGGTAAAACACACGTGTATAAAACACAACACACATGGGTCGCAGATCTGCTCAAAATCATTCAAACAGGACTTCTACAGTCAATACATTTAATTCATGTTCGGAGAAAATTGCTGGTACACCATGTGAAGTGACTTTCTCTTAATCAGTTCACGCTGGGATTATTTTGACATTGACCGGACCCAGGTGCGGGATTGTTTCCACCAGCCTCGATGCCAGACGGTTTCAGGCCGTCATCTGCGGGTAGCACACCCTGATATTTCCGGCCTCGCTCGCTGTGAGTGAGTCGCAGACAGATATTTCTGGCCTCGCTCGTTGCGTGTTTATCCGTCATTCGTTCCGAATACCGCAAAACCTTCGCGTGTATACACGTCATCCGACGTGAACTGGTTAAAAAAACAGGTGCCTCTGAAAAGAAGCATTGATGTAAACGCCAATTTTAGGTCAGTATGGTTCTGACAGTTATCATTTAAATTAAAGTTTGTAACCTTCTTTTGTTGAGATCTGAGTACAGGCAGACATTTTATGGCACAATGTAAGATTGGTATTGTCGTTGCTCTGTGTAGCACCCCCAGATTCAGCAGAAGTCCAAGTACATCAAGTACCTGTCGGCCGAGGACTACCGCACCTGTCAGAGGTGGATGGCTGGAATCAGAATAGCCAAGGTAAGAAACCACACCAAACCACACAGATCCTAGATCAGTTTACTTACGGGGTAGCAAATTTACTTCTCTTCAGCAAATTTACTTAGCAATTTGCTTTTGCCCAATAGTGCAGGGGTGTGAAATCTCAGCTTTAAAGCTGATTTCAGCTATTCTTGTTTTGGGTTTCAGCTTTTTTCTCTCACTTGCTGTGTACAAGAGTATATAGGAGATTTCCAAAGTTCAGCTTTTTTACACCTTTTTCCAGCTGTTTTCAGCTATTTTTATCAGTGGTCACTCTCATCCCTGATAATTTTGCAAAGAATCAGGACCCAGTAACATGGCTCTGCTTACCTCTAGCGAAAAATCCCTGCTTATTGCAGTAGAAAATTTCCTGCTTACAGTTAGCGAGAAAATATGGAGTATGCGCATGCGTACATCTCTTAACTAAGGAGTCTGTGCTTACTGGGTAAGCACCGAATTTTTCTGCTAAGTGCTGTTAGTACTGACTGGTGAGCATAAGTGCGTGATTCTGTGGTTACCAGAGCCATGAAGTTAGGCCAAGCTGAGAACCAGTCCAAGCAATTTACACCACATTAAATTTTGGCCGGTAACCTGTTTCTGCTAAGTATATATTTTCTGTACTTAGCCGCCGATATTAAATCCAATTGTATCTTTTTGCATACTCTTGCAGTACGGACGAGTGATGCTGAACAACTACACGGAGACTCAGCGCGAGATGGTGGACTACTCGTCCAGCGTGGAGAGCATGTCGACAAGCAGCTTAGGGGATAGCTCCTCCATCTCCAGTATGCACTCCAGCGCCAGTTCACACAGCACGCAGAGCTCACTGGGTGAGGGTTACACCTTAAATCTTCCTGCTTCCTTGAAAGTCTTGAAGCATTTTGCATAATCAGTGGTCACATGTGGTCTAGTGGTGGGCACAGGATTCATGATCGTGAGGTTATGGGTTCGAGCCCCGCCGTGGCCATGCGTGTTGTGCCCTTGAGTAAGGCGCTTTACCTCAATTACTCCTCTCAACCAGGTGTTAAATGGGTACCGGCATTATTCAATGCTGGGAAGGTTACAGACTCGCTGTGGAGGAGGTGTGGCGATCCCCCCACAGTAGCAGCATTAGATTGAGTCTGGCCCAATCGCTTCGAAAGAGAGACGGGCAAGTTGTTTCTGTGAATACAGGTTGTCCCCTTTATTAGGATCTAGGATAAGAATATTTTGGAGGAGAGGACATTGGTGTAGCAATGAGCTATGGGCTAGTCTCCAAACAAGTGTTCTTTCGCTTACTTGTGGAATTTCTTTTGGACAGGTGTAAGTCCAAGTGGAAGCACCCTGAGCGTCCCCCCAATGCAGATGAGCAACCAGCCGAGCCGTCAGAGCAGCATGGGTAACATGTTTGCCAGCGCCTGGAAGAAAGGCAAAGAGAAGGAGAGCAAAGTCGACTCACCAAACCTGGTAAGGGGAAAAAAATCCACAAACGTTAATTCAGTACATAAAGGCTAAAATTTTATCCGTTTAAACTTTTGATTTAATAACAAATTGTTTGTTGTTTGGTGTGCCCTGTATGTCATCTGGATTGTGTTTCTTCCATTTCGCCAAGGTTTTAGATGGGGGGGGGGGGGGGGTTTCAACATGTTGTCCATAGGCTGTTTTTCATTTGATATTTTGTATTTGTTTTGTTTTCTTACTGTGCAATTTCTATTGTTGGTTCTTAGTATCACCTTTTTGTAATGAGTGTATTTTTAAATATTTTACTGCTGTACAATAGGAAAACAAATTTCATGTGTCTCACATGACGAATAAATAAATTGAATTGAATTGAATTGAATTGAAAGTTATCTACATATGTAGTGCAGCTATTTACATTATATGTAGATTTATACAGATGCATTGGTCGCTAGTAATTCCTAGTTTGGGCCAGTTGACGCCGGCCTCAGGTAAAACCTGCAATTTGCTTACGCCGCAAAGGAACCATCGGCATCAGGTCAAAAAGTCTTGCTTAGGTCACTAAACTGAGAAAGCACATGATTATGCGATTTACAATAAAATAAAGGTGTTCGCCTTTCAGGAACACGTCCCGTCGCAGTGCAGAATTTTAAAATTGTCTACTCCTGTGACTGTTGATTTTTTTGTGTGCGCTAACTGAATTCAATCGTCTTAATATCATCACGTTTACACTCAGGTTGCAAAAAAAAATCGCTGACTGAAAGGTTCCCGATCGATGCTCAGGTGCAGCTTGATCCTGAAAGTCAGTCGCCGACTGTTCTGTTTCGTCGCAAGTTGGACCCAAGGGCAGCTTTAGTTGTCTTTGCACACTTCTAGAGAGTAAAACATTCAGAGGGTATTAAGTAGCTGACAGCTTATTCACAAATTTATGTTGGCATGTTTTGTTTTTTTGTAGGATCGCTATTGTGGGAGGTCACCAGTGCCAGGAGACAGGATCCCAGATGAGGTCAGTACATTTCTCTATTTACAATCATCTTAACGGTAAGGTTAAAACTACGTTGCATTTCCTACTTTTTTGTTCTCTTCTTCATTCTTTAAGTTGAGGCAACTATTTTTGTACTAGGTCTTAAAACCTGTGTCAAATAATAGGAGTGACAGAACGAAGACCACTTTATGAAAGATCATTTCTTGTGTAAAATGTGTTTTAAGTAATCCGCCTACAAAAAAGTGTAAGAGTAATTTTATAGTTGATTGGGTCTTTTTTTATGCCATCAGGGAACGTTTCAGTTCAAGGCACCACTGGTCTCCCAGCCCCAATCAACTCACTCCAATGACAACGACGACCATGACGTAGAACAAACCCTGCTGGAGCTGGAAATGAACCTGGCCCACGACAACGAGGCTTCCCAACAACAGCAGCAGCAGCAGCAGCAGGTACATGCGCCCCAGATGTTATACAAACCCCCAGGCCCCACCATCGCTGCCAAGCCAAACCTGAACAACTCCAACGCAGGGCAGGTCCACGTCCAGGTGACGGCCCGCAATTCCGACGCGGTGACTGTCAAAGTCAGCCCCAACTCACCCTTAACCCCATCACCATCATCTTCATCATCGTCGTCATCGTCAACATCATCTCTGAAAAGCATCTCGCGATGCGAGCCCAGGAGCTGCCCTCCTCCTGTGGCTCCCAAACCTAATTCTACTTCTTCTTTCGCTTCATCCTCTTGCCTGTCATCTTCTGCTTCCACTAACCAAACCTCGCTGGGCTCTGAGGGCAGCACTACCAAACAGACTTCCTCCATCATTAGCTCACGGCCGAGGGAAACTAACCTGGGGCGGAGCGAGAGCAAGAGGGTTCAATTTAAGGAGGTGCTGGAGGAGAAAATCCCAGTTCGAGGCCGCGCCGCTGAAAAGGAACCCATTGCGTCGCCCCCAAATTCGCCCCTGAAGCCCATCCTCAATACATCGCCTCAAAGTCCTGCCCCACCACCTCAGCCCCTCCCTAAAACCTTTACCTCCCAACCTCATCAAGTCTCAGTTTCCTCCTCGTTTCACACCACCAACACCTCCCACCCTCACCAACCCCCTCGCTCCTGCTCCTTCGCCCCCTCCAACTACTCACCTCCACTCCCCCATTCAACATTCTCACCACCTAACATTTCTAACATCAACACATCTTATCAGACGGCGAGCGGAGGGATCACCGCAACCTCAAGACAACCCCGGGTGCTGCCAGCTACGCCCTCAGCCCAGAGTAACGGTTACGGTCACCCGCAGCAAGCAGCCCAGCCAGGACCACCAAGGCAAGCCAATACCTCTTTCCTTGCAGAACTCAACAGCGCCCTCGTCAAGCCAAAACCCGGGGTACCCTCGGGGAAACCCCCCGTCTCCCCACGCCTCCCCCCATCGCCCAGGCCAAAGCCGCTAAAGCAAGAAGCAGCCATGCAGCAAAATATCCCCAGGCAGGGTGCCCCCTCCTCTCCCAGGGTATCCCCCAATTCACCAAAAGACAGCATGACCACGTTCAGTGGGCCCCCTAGGATGCAGCCCTATTGTAAGCAGGGATCCCCACTCCCAAACAGGGTGCAGTACCCACCTACCTCCCCAGGGACCCCACCCAAATCCAACCACCACCACCACCACCACCACCCAGGGGATGGCCCCCCTCCCCCCAGAGTCCGGAACTCCCCACCCTCCTCCCCTGCCTCCCAAGGGGCTATTTTTGTGCTGCCCCCTTCCCCGACAGCCCAGCTCAAACGAGCGTCTGTGGCAGGGTCTCAAATCAAACGAAGTGGGTCTAATAAGGGTGCCAAACCACCCCCACCCCCAAGGAGGGACGGCACAACCCATTTGACAAGTGGTGAGAGGCAACAACCACCTTCCCCTCCCCAAAGAACAACATGATGGCCAAATTACAACCAAATTGCCCCCCCCCCCCTTAGTTTTTAAGCTTTTCTTTGGAAAAGAAACTGAACTATTTTTGCTTACCCGGATATTGCAGTTCTGTTCTTTACATTGAGGAAAAATTTTAAGTTCGCAACGTTTCACACAAAGTTTTATATTTATTATGTTGTCTTGTTTTCAACTTTCAGCAATTAAACGATTATTTTAAAAATCAAAATCAGCATGATCACAGCTCTTTCGCCAAAAAAAGCTGCAAAATCATCATTGAAATAATTACAAAAAGTTTGCAGGCATGTAAATAAAGTATATATCTTAAATGTAGAATTTGTTTTTGGCCGTTGATTTTTTTTTATTCGGTGCAGATTTGTACATAATCTATTTTTGGAAGAATCTGAATGTGCAGATAATGTTGACGTTTTAAAGTGGAGAGAGTCTTTTTTGTAGCAGGGTTTGATATTTAAAGAGAGGCTTCTTTGCAATGTTTTTCAAAGATTTCTTTATTTTAGTCCAAAAACGTATCGCTTTGAAGGAGAAAATGTTCTTTTCAACTTGCCACAGTCGAAAGGAATTGAAAGAGCAACGTTTTGTGGATTTGTATAGTTTGCAAGTATATACAGTTTTTGAGCAGGGCAATCTTGTGTGGTTGTTACATAGCAGACTTGAGTACGACTATTTTTGTAACATAGATGATATACGTTTATTGTGTAGTACAAAATAAATCCACACATTAGTAAAATGATCTAAATTTCAAAGTCCAACTGAGGTATTTGACCTGCTGAGAGTAGGTACATCGAATTCTGTTTCAACGGCGAGTAGTGTAGCCGGATCGGTAAACACATATTTTGAAAAGTCTTTCTTGAATGTTTTTGATAAGAATTGATCTTTTGTAAAATGTAATCGGTGTTTAGTGTTGGTTTTAAAAGCAGACAAATTGCAGTCTTTCTTGAATAAGTGTTTGTATTTATAGGCCCATATTAACCAGGAATACTTTAAAGCGTAAATGTTACTCTAACAGTGATTTTAAGGATTTTCAAGACACAATTTACTCATTAGTATTTTTTCACGAGCAACTGTAAAAAAAAATAATAATAAATAAATAAATAAAGAAAGAAAAAACCAAGTACGTTTATATTGAGCAAAATTTGCTAGATTTTATACCTATTTATGAAGCATATATCTCGGAAAGTTAAGCCAGTAGTGATTCTGCATGGATAACTGTTATAAAAAAATAGTTTTTATACGTAGGATTGTGAATTAATTACAAGTTCAAAACAAAATCAATCAACGTTTTCTACCTAAAACTACTGACACAAAAATTAATCCTTCAGTGAATTTTGGGAGCTGTCTTTCCTATTTTTCCCTTAACTTTTTTTCAAATAATGCGGCGGTTGGACCAAAGTTTCACACAATCAACACTTAACCGGACCTAACTAGATTTAACAAAACTAAGAACAGGTTTCCTATAATAACCAGATATAATTTCGCGGAGCTGCAAAACAAAAAGGTAATTGCTTAAAGGCCGGCTCATTCTTCAATACTCGACATCGCAAAAGATATCTCACAAAATTTAATGAGTTTGAATAATGTGTTCAACTTTTGCGAATTAGCAGCGCGAATACTTGTTGTAACATCACACATTTGCGTTCATTTGCGTTCAAGTATGAACCAGTCGTTTCAATGTTACCTTTTTTAGCAGCTCCGCAGAGCAACCACAAATTTCAGGGGTTTTGGTGGGTTTTTCCCTTTCTTTCTTTTCTCTTTTTAATTTTTGTTATGTGGTGGTAAATGGCACCTAACACTTCTTTTCTTGTCACTTTATTGGTTGTCACTTGGTGGAAATGTAATCGTTCATTTAACATCATCGGATTTCAGTTGATTACGTTCCTTCAGTTTTCATTTCCATTTCCGTTTGTGATCCAGTGTACATTTGCACCATTTCACACATTAACACAGCCGACGAACACCAGTACCTTCACAAGGGGCGGAGCTATAAAAATTCAGAAGAGGGGCGGGACCCTTATTCACCTATCCCAATCCACTTTCCCTTCCCTTCAAAGGATATACCATTTATGTCTCAAATTTAAATGAAAATGGGTACGCCTCTATCACTGCATTGGAAATGTGTAAATTTTGATGTCTGTAATACTTGCAATGCAGCAATTGGGGAGAGTTTATGTTGCTGTAGTTACCAGCCAAAACATCTTGTTGATCATCGCTTCAACCAGTTTCTCGGTTTTGAATTGCTTAAATGTAAAGCAAATGTTAAGCTGTGTGTACTGCTCTGCATCCGCAACAGTGGCAACTTACACAGTGGCATGTTTGGCTAACCTTCGTACAGTGCAAGTCAAAAAGAAAGTGATCGGGATTTATTATATTTTCCCCATAAAAAGCAATTAAAATTGACACACCAACGGATCACATTTTTAAACTTGTTCTTTCACTCATCTGAAGAAAAAAAAAAGAATTACTGAAATTGGTCTTTGCTATCAGAATTTATGCATGTATGTTACTAAAAGAACCCATTTTTTACAGTCGCCAATGGAACTTAAAATGCTTTGCAGCTATCTAGCTGAGTGACCACCAGAGATCGCACACAGGCATTTAATTTGTACTGATAAATAGTCCATGGTGGACAGTTGAATTTTATGGTATTTCTACTAAAAGTGACATGACTTGTGAAAAGAGTTTTCAAAATATGTGCTATTTTCACAGCTATTATTATTTTTACAAATATTTCTAAATTGGTCACTTTCTTGTTAACTCGCACTGTATGTTATGGGCAAATGCATGAAAATGAGGGGAAATTTAAAGAAACAGAACCTCGACTGGTAAATGTTAAGCGCTGAAAATGAACAGCAGATCAGCTTAGCAAGAATCAAGAAACTGACTGAAGCAGTGAACATCGTTTGACATTTTGGCTGCTAACTTGTTTGTAAGAAAACATCCCTGTGTTCAGTGTGTGAGGTATAACTCTGGGTAAGAACCTGTTTTTGTTCCCTTAGTTGGCAGTTTTTTTGAGAAAAATAGTCCAATGAAAATGCATTCAGATCATTCAACAACAAACCCTGGGGAAGGGTAGGGGTGTAGGTAGACAAAACCAGCATACCTATGCCAAGGGTACCAAGAAAAAGCAATCTTTTTAACCTGTTAGTCCCTGTACAACCCAAACTGCTTGATGAGCACACATGTTTTATGGTTTCTTTAGGGAATAAATACAGTGTAGTACAATGTAGAACAATGTAGTGCAATGTAACACAATGTTACACAATGTTATACAATGTGTTACAATGCGATACAATGCGATACAATGTGTTACAATACAACGCAATGTGTTGCAATGCCATATGTTACACTGCAATACAATGTGTTACACTGCAACACAATGTGTTACAATGTGTTACACTGCAATACAATGTGTTACAATGCAATACAATGTTGTACAGGTGCCGATGGGTCAACCCAAGTGTACTGTAGCCTTCACTGTGTACTGTGCGAATCTGCAGCTTGTGTATGTAATGTCTTGTGTATGAAAAATTCACTGGTTTCTTTATTTTGCACCTCACAGGATGCAGAGAGCTGATCTCGCAAATCTCGGGGACCAGCATGTGCCGTGGTCACGCATGCAGTATTACATCTAGTCCTGGCATGCATTGTGTTTCAACAACCCTCGTCCCCTCGGAGATGCTGTCGACCTCCATCCCAAATAGTTGAGTTTTGGTTTTCTCGGTTAAATGGAATGGACTCTGTGCACAAATGGTAGAGGGCGCTCTTTCAACCACTTGCGAAACCCCACAAGAAAAGATGCGCTGACTGCGCGCATTGTGTGCGAATGGCACGAAGTACGCGTGACTTTATTCCGGATGTGCCAAAAACCGGCAGCGTCTTGTAATGACCATCAGGCACAATAAGCCATTTGTGAGTGACCTATAACCCATTGGGATTGAAATCTGAAAAACATCTGGTACACTGACTTGCTCAGAATGCTTGGCACATTTTAACTTTGAATTCTCCAGACCAAAGACACTGTTGCTAATCACATGATTCGGGGCAAGCTCTTGCATAGTTAGTAAGAGATGCTCAGCACCAATGTTCACAGTGGGTGAGAATGGCACAAAGACGCCCCATTCTGGAGCTGGGGGTTGCTAGCATAAGGCTTGCCCCGTATCACGTGATATATAGTAACAGTCTCTTTGGTCGGGAGAATGCAAAGTTAAAACGTGCAAAGCATTGGATTAAGTCAGCGTTCCAGATTTTTATTCAAATTTAACTCGCAAATGGCTTATTAGGAATGCATTTGAATGTCCCTCTCAGTGGTCTTCCCCAACTCTCCCTTTACAACCACTGAGGGAGTACTTGTACCCAGAGTCCATAAATTACCTTTTGGGGTAAAGAGTGAAAGAGTGGTACATTTGGGATGGAGGTTGCTGCAGGAGCCGTGGGGTGAAGGTTGCGACGCCATCTTGTGTCTCTCTATACATCTACAGCAGTGCTGTGGTTGAGTCCATCACAAGTCCCTTCCAGTCCATCACAAGTCCTTCAATCCCAAGTCAAGTCACTAGCTATTCAAATGAACCATAACAAAAAAATTCCTTTGTCAACGTTCATCCCGTTGTCATTGTTCATCCCCTTACTTGTGACTGGACCTATGACTTGCGATGAGACTTGTGATAGGACTTGCGATTGACGCGGCTACAACACTGATCTACAGCTATCTGCATGATCTTTGCTGACGCTGTGCCGCACTGCTCATGCTCAGTGTGTGCCGCCGCCTCGGATCGTCTGATCAAGGAATTGGCCGTTCATTTCTGATGATTTGGTTTTTTGAGTTTGCATGATCGTATCGTGTAGCTGTTTTTTGTTTGTTTATTTTTTGCAGACTTGTACAAGTCAGTATTGCCACTGCTTTAGAAAAGCTCAGAAGTTTTTAAGCTGTATCTATTTATACCAAGTTTTCTGAATTTTAATGAGAAAACACCCATAATTCCTTCTCTTATTGATTGCGTACTTCATTTTTCAGTTAAAAATGTAAAGTTTGCAGAAAAGACACTGCAGTCAATTGATAACAGGTATGAGATTTTTTTTTCAGAGTTAGTCTGAAATGAGACTTTCTGAATCTGAGAGAAAGACGTTATTAGTATAGAAAGATAGGCATCTTTCAGACATTTCATAAATTTTCAGCCTTTTTTCTCTTCAAAATTGACAATCTCTGATGCAAACAGCAAACACACAAAACAATGTCAGCTGACTTGTACAAGTCTACCAATAGACGCACTGTGCAATTATTTTTGTTTAGTTTTGATTTGGTTTGTTTCAAAAGCAAGATTCATGGTCTTTGCAAACTGTACTAGTTCGATAAAACAAATGACAAATTGTATAACAACCAATGTTTGGCAATGGCTGGCTGGCTGTCAATAAATTCAAAATATAGAAATAGCAATTTTTTTTATGTTTTGCATCCCACTATTATTAACCCTGCAATTGTAGATTTGGATCAGTTGTTCAACATTAAGAAAATGTGAGGTACTTTTAGAGAGGAGAGGTAACCTGATTTGGACTTTTCACTTGCAAATTCCAAAACAACTCAAACATTGGCATTGTGGAGCTTGAATACAACTCATCATCTGCAATATCATTAGTGTTTTTCAAAGGCACACAGGGTTTTCTTGGAAAAGATTGTCCAGGTTTTTGAACAGGACTTTTACATTTTAATTGGAAAAAAATTATGCTCCAACTCACTGGTTTTCTGAGAAAAAAAAACTAATAAGTTTGTTTGGGTTCCAAAATATTTCCATATAATTATTTCACAAGGCCAGTTTGAAAAAAAAATCCCCACTATGAACAGCATTCATTGGCTTAAAGGGCCTTAAAAGGGGGCGTGTCACTCAGTGTTGCTGAACTAGATTTTTTGGGGCCTCTTATTCTCAATTTTTTTTTTTGTGGATGTCCAAAATCAAAGGTCTAAGAGGTGTCCGAAACAGCCAGTTATGTTATGACTATGGCTTTCCCCAGGCCCACTGAATGTCAATGACAAAAAGTAAAGCCACAGCCGAGAAATATCCAATTTGGACATGGTTTTATTTGCGAGATGAGGCCTACACACCATGGATCGACCTGTGCCTGTATATAT
Organism: Patiria miniata; assembly: GCF_015706575.1. NCBI lineage: Eukaryota > Metazoa > Echinodermata > Asteroidea > Valvatida > Asterinidae > Patiria > Patiria miniata. The sequence continues at coordinate 2,124,269 of NW_024037075.1, forward strand.
GTGTCTTGCCATGCTAGTGTTTATAATGTACAGTGATTTGTTTGTATAATGTGGATGGACTATGCATATGTAGCTGATAGTTGTATTTATATATTTTTTTCCTTTTTTGTCACCGTTCACTTCAGAATTTATTTAACTCATTTCATGCCCACTTTTGGTCACTTGTTTCAAAACTTCGTTATATTTTTATTAAAGGTAGGTGTTATTATGTGCTTTGTCTAAAAAGATACTTACGGGGCCCTTCAATTTTTTTTTTTCACGCATTCCATCGTGAACTCACATGTGTCTATATAGACCTCTGCATTGTAGCAATTTTTGAGGGGCCTGCTTTTGTACCACAAGAATTGGCATCAGTAGTCTTCTTGTGTGCATTCATTTTAACTGAATTAAAGGAACATAAATCAAGACCAGACAAGCCTATTACAGTATATGCCTGAAACCAAATTCATATAAGGAGTCAGGGTTGTCATCTGTCAGCGAATCAGAGTTTTGAGCCTCAAGTAACAGTCGGCCAGTCAGCCTGTCACATATGTCACTTTGAGGCTCCCGTACATGTACCGATATGTACTATGTATGCAATGTGTAAAAGAACCCACATGTGAATACATACGTTATTACATGGTGTCAGAAGTGGGATACGTGCCGATATATTCTATGTACACAACGTGTAATAAAGCATTGCTTAAGAACCCACACGTGAATACACGAGTACATTACATGGTGTCAGAAGTGGGATACGTGCCAATATGCTATGTACGCAACGTGTAAGAAAGCATTGCTCAAGAACCCACACGTGAATACACGAGTACATTACATGGTGTCAGAAGTGGGATACGTGCCGATATGCTATGTACGCAACGTGTAATAAAGCATTGCTTAAGAACCCACACGTGAATACGCGAGTACGTTAAATGGTGTCAGAAGTGGGATACGTGCCGATATGCTATGTACGCAAGTTGTAATAAAGCATTGCTTAAGAACCCACACGTGAATACATGAGTATGTTACAATTAAGTCTAGCACAAAAGAGACAGTGGGCTGGCCCTCTAGACCAGCAAACAAAACTATATCTCAAACTTGGCCTTGAATGCAAATGGTCTATAATCAATCCCTGATCTACTAGTTTTTCATTTCAAGCCCAGTGTTAATTGTTGCATCTTTAAAAGTAGCCAACTTTTGGACGGTCGTTCCACACTTACCTTTAATGATCACACTTCACACACAATAACCTTTTGTGTCTGCAGAATATGTTCCCATCGTGTACATTTCATTATGTAATCACCATTTCCTAGTGTGCTGCTGTACTGACTAGTGAAGTATAATACTTACATAACCTATACATGTATATTAGATCCGCAGATTTGTTGCATATTTTATTAGAGTATTTTACTAATATTTATTACTTGCAATAATGTGGTTTTATTGCTTCAAAGTTCAATCTGATAATCATTGTTGGCAAGCTACAGAGGCTGGTTAATTTATAATCTCAAGATAAACCTAAATTGAATTTGTTTTCTGTCACCTAAAGACCGCCCTCTCTTGTTTAATCCCCGAAGTGGCAGGCAAATCATGGAGGGGCAGTTACATTATTGCCACATTTCGAATTGTGCATTGGCTTGATCAACAGTGTCATAGATGAAGTTATTGCCTGCCGCTTATAAATGGAAGACAGCATTCTTACAGAGGGCGCTCCGAGACAGCATCTATTATTAACAAGGGTGTGTGATATTATTAATATGATCCCTGTGTACATGTATATAGTGACATTAAAGGTTAAACTATCAAGTTTTGTTTCTGTTACGCTTATTAAATTAAAGGGATCACATTGTATCCAAAGCAAATGATAAAAAAAAATGATTTTTTTTTTTGGGGGGGGTGGTCAGTATTGACCAGGTCCAACAACTCATTTCTCCATCTTTGATATTTGGTGAAATCAAATTACCATTATTGTAACCTTTTTGAATGTACGTTTGGAGGTGATCTTTTCAAACTTGTGATGTATAGCCGGTCAATCTCTGGTTAAGCAAGTCCAAAATCATATGAAGAAGCCTATTTGATTTTAGAGAACTATATACTCATTTTGTATCAATACATGTAATTTAAATAAATGTAACTTACAACATAAGCTGTAATCTGAGCGACAACTGTATTGATTTAAGATCAATCATGCTATTGTATAGATTTTAATATCGTACATGGTTCAAACTTGTATGAAATAAAAAATAAAGTTGATATTTGAGATTGGATATTTTTTGTCCGTCCACGTTTGTTATTTTCTTACTTGCCTTTTCCTTGAAAATGGGCGGCTGGTACCATCTGTCGATGGGCGCTGTTCAAAACTGACCATTATGCACACTTCACTAATGGCCAATAATTATATGGTGCTTTTTCAAAAAAGGCACCCGGAACGGCCAATGGCACAAAAAACGGCATGGCTTTTTTTTTAATTAAAAAAAAGGGCACTTGTTCAGAAAAAGGGAACTTGTTCAGAAAAAGGGCACTCTTTACAAAGTATTGGGGAAGGGGTAAGCGCTGGTTGAAGAAGGGCATCTATAGAATGGAAAAGGGCAGTATTTACAAAATATGGGGGGGGGGGGGGTAAATACCCCTCCTCCTGCGAATCTTTTTTTGCCCAAACTACATCATAACATAGTCGTGCTCCCTAACGTGGCGCACTTTGAAGCTTACCCAACTTTCCTCGTGTAGTGTTGCCAAACCTCTTTGTTGACAAACCTCAAATTCATGCAGTAAAATACTGGTACTTTTACCTTATTAATGCTTGCTATTTAACCTCCATGAACAATTTCGGTTTCATAAAATTTAAGTCAAAATTAAAAAACGGTGGCATCCGGAAATTGGGCACAAATTGGCGGAGTGTTCCCTAACGTGGCGCACTTAAATAAATCTCGGAAAAATTCCAAATTAACATTTAAGAATTTCTGTAAACTTGATCAATTCTGATAAATCATTATTATTTCTACTTACATACCCAGCCAGATGTTTGTCAGAAAATTATTTTCTTATTTTTCGGGGCATTTTCAAAGGTTTCACTTTGCACTTGAAATAAAATCGGAAAATCACGCCAAAATATTTTATTTTTTTTTAACTTTGTAGCGGGTTAGTAAACTCGCAATTTATGAACGGGAGTGTTTAGAACTTGATGAAATTTCACTTTCTGTGAAATTTCAGTTAAAACTTTTGCTCTAGCTAGGCGCTACAGGCGAAAAATCAAAGTGCGCCACGTTGGGGGCCGCGCCACGTTAGGGTACATCAACAATATATTTCCATTATGGAATGAATAATTTTGTTAGAAATATATTTTTATCTCTCATATTCGCCCTATTTTCGGTTGAATGATTGTTTTTGACGGACTATTGCGTGACGTCACATGTCACGCAGTTCCATTTTATTCTGATCAGATCATTCGCGCATAATGCATGTGTTCCGCCCGGCAGTGGTGCGGGAAGTGCTGGCAGTGTATTATGTCTATTTTTACCAACGCGGGAATTCCCCCGATGTGCAATACCATCGCTGGTACGTACACACGACGCCCATATTGCAATGTGCGCGCAGGTCAGTGCCACGTCTTCGCTCGTACCCCCGCCCTGCAAACAGGACGCTGGTCAGGGCTGACGCATTTGAGCTCTCATTGGATAGATTTGTGTGACCTGTGACGTAGAACGCGTCACACGAACTAGCTTCCGGTGCCCATCACGCGTAGCGCGCGCTAGCTGCATGCGAAGGTCAATCTGTACTTCCTTCACAAGATTCTGTGAAGCTCATCAGCCCTGACCAGCGTCCTGTTTGCAGGGCAGGGAGTTCGAGCGAATGCTACGTCGCGGTGCGGATACCAGCTAAACTTTGGGTTTTCCACAACTCCACAAGGCACAAGGACTAGAAATAGAATGTTTGGTCGTTAAATTCCGGTCATTATTTGAGTAAAATAACTGTTAACCGACGATCAAGATCACTTGTCAACTCCCCTATAATGTACTTCATGTATAGTATATGGAGCAGACCAAGGATGGTAAGTTTCTGCTGATGAGGATCAGATGATATAAAATTGAGAATCATATCGCCATATGCATACTCGTAGTGGAGCATACTCATACTATTACTAGGCAGATTACCCCGCTAAACTGTTTGCTTTACAAAACACCAACTAAGTACAAAAACGTCCATCCCAACCAAGCTTTTTCCCACAGAACCGCTCCAAGCGAATCGAAAATCATCGATCGATCATATATTTGCGTGCACGTGCTGAATGTCCTAGCTGGAGTTTACCCAGCCCTAAATTTTATCAATGGGTTGTCATTTAGGGCTGGAGATTTTTCACGTAACCCAGCAGCGTAGGCAGGTCTCCGAAAAAATGTTTCATGCACTAATATGACGTTTACCACTCACATCACAGCTGCGGTACTGGAACCGCAACCGATAGTGCATAAAACAGTCATCGGGTGTTATGCTTCCGCGTGACGTCATGCGCCAACAGCTAGCCAGCGCAGCCGGCAAAAACGACTAGTATCAGCGCGCTGTGCATGGTAATCGACCGCCATTCATTGTACACAATTTTTTTTGTGCACAAACCAATTGCGGTCCTGGCCATGCCTGCAAGGTTGTCAGGTTAGCGGTTATTCCTCCTTTTTTCACTGCAATTGTAGGCTGAATCTTCATCGTGGATCGTTTTTTACTTCAAGGACCTGTGTAATGGTTATTCCAGGCAAGTTTGGGGTGAGTTGCAGTTGCAATTAGTGTGTAACGGGGACAAAATTGAACATTTTCGAAAATGTTTTTTTCGCAATTTTTTTTGGGACCTGCCTACGCTGCTGGGTTACGTGAAAAATTATCTCCAGCCCTAAATGACAACCCAATGATAAAATTTAGGGCTGGGTAACTCCAGCTATGAATGTCCCTGCATTTTTTAATCACAATCATGTATTGTTATTACTTTTAGTCTAACTTACTAACTTATATAGCTTATTTTTGTATACACAAATTAAGATTTCTCGGACAAAATTCCATCAAAGTTGACTTACTGACTACTTATTTCCATAATGTTTCTTTTTTATTTTCAGATCTGTTCTGAAATTTAGAGGCTATCTCCATGGAACAGTTCTTTCGTGGCTTTCAGAGAGAAGGAAATTTGGATCTTTACTGATGAACTTGCCCTAGTTTTTGCATCCATATGACTTAACTTTAAAAAGTAATTCATTGTGGTGAAAGAACCCTCACAATAAATAAGAAAAAGCACACTTGTAAGAATCAGCCATGGCTGCCAGTAGTGATGCTACTGTGGGTGTGTCACCTTACCGTTCAGCCCTTCATGAAATAGGCAATAATCTGGACGATAAGGAATTGAAAAGCATAAAATTCTTATGCATGGATTTTTTGCCTAAATCTCTGAGAGAAACTGCAGATGCTTGTGATATTATTGAGGCCCTTGAAACCCAAGGGAAAATTTCTGAGGAAAACCCCACTTTTTTGCTGTCACTTCTCACCAAACTTAAAAGAGAGGACTTGAAGAAGATGTTTCTTCATGAAATAAACCCTGGTATGTAGAATATGTTTGATTTATCATGTTTTTTTAAAATGCATATTTTCCCTGAGATTTTAATGTTAACAGTTCACTTTATCTTTGGTGCTTCTTGTTGTCGCTTCTTGTTGTCTTCAACGTCATAGGTTTATTACTGATAGAAATACTTAAACTTTATTTTCTTTAAAGGTGGTGGTCAATCTCCTGATCAGAACATACATCAAGTTGGCAATCCACTGCCGACCTTTGACCCTTCCAGTCCACAAGGACTTCTGATGACTCCAGGTCATTTTCCTCCCACTTCCCCACAAGTTAAATCTGAGCGTCCTAAGACTCTAAGAAGTCATTCTAGTGGGTCATCTTCTGCTGGCCAAAGTAGAGCAATCTTCAAAGTTGATGGTTCTCCTATCTCAACTGCTAGAGATGGTCAGTCAACGCAAGACAGGTCATTTGCAAGATCAACCAGCCTTCAGAATAACCCTTCCGGGCAATCCTTGCATGAGGCTGCTTCTCCCAAAGTCCGAGCATCTTTATTTGAGGAAGATACATATGCTGGGTCTGCCCAATTTTCATCACAACATAGTGGTACATCTGGTAGCCCAGGATCTGGCTTTGAAAGTGCCAAGAAACAAAATACTGGCAATTTGGTCCAGGGAAGCACCCGAAGCAGTGTCAACAGGATGATGAGGAATATGTCTCTGCAGGAGTCAGACCAATCAATGAAAGCAAGTAAAAGTCCTGGATTTCCAGATAATGATGATATCGAGACCGACTCACCCATGCCAGTTGGACCAAGAAGCCCACCATCACAGTCAGGCACTGGCCAGGGTAGAGGTTCAGCAACTCCATCCAGAGTGACCCCGGGGACAGGTGCCCAAAGCAGAAGCAATCCACGTGAGATGTTATCTTCTCAGCAGAGTCTGGGATCAACGGCTTGGGATTTTTTGATTCAGTCCCCCAACAGAAATCAACCAGTGCGAGAGAGCAGACAACCGGTTGGGATTTCTTCTTCACACCAAGGTCAGGGCTCTACATCTGGGCCTTTGTTGGATCTGTCAACAGATTCACCCAGTGGTACAGGAAGGGCAAGAGAGGCAAGGAATCCACAGGGCACATCCTCCCCACATCATCAGTCAGCATCTAGGCCCTTGTTAGATCGGTCTGATGGCATTAATCCTCAGGCAAGGCAGGAGAGGCCCCCACCTGAAATGGCCCCGGAAGACCAAGTCCGTCGTATGAATCAGCTGTTTGATCAGCAAGATGCAAGGGAAGAAGCCAGGGCTATTGGTCGAAGACAACCTACTCTGAGGGGATACCAGAGAGAGCTGGCAGAAAGGCCTCTTCAGGCCTTCGAAAATCACATCATCTGCGCTCCTACAGGCAGTGGGAAGACCCTGACAGCAGCCTACATCTGCTACGAGTACAGGACCTGGTTTGAGGCCAATGTTCCCGACAAGCACTTCAAGGCTCTTTTCATTGTCAACATGCGTCATCTGACAGTGCAGCAGAGGAATGCATTCCGTTGGTACTTCCCCAACAAGCAGGATGTGCAGACCATTGGAGAGCAGCAGTCCTTTGAGGATGCTCTGAAGCTTGACGAAGCCAAGCCAGCAGTTCTGATGCTGACAGCACAGATCCTCGTCAATGCCATGAAGTCCGACAAAATTGATATCAAAGATCTGGACATGCTTATCTTTGACGAGTGTCACCACACTGATCTAAAACATCCATACAACGAGATCATGAAGAAGTACCTAAAACAGAAGCAGAGGCTCCGCAGGCCGCAGCGAGTTGGAGTCTCAGGACCGCGCCTTCCTTTCATCATTGGTCTGAGTGCTTCTCTGGGTGTTGGGAATGAGGCACTCAGCCATCTCCTGACCCTCTGTGGTAACATGGACTGTAAGGGGGTTGTCCGGGTTCTAAAGAATTTGGAAGAGTTGGAGGAGCATGTTAATAGCCCAGATCAGGATACAATAGAAATTGTCTCTACCAGAGTTCCCAACGATAAGCAGTTCGCTAATCTGCTGGAGGCTTTGATGACCCAAATTGAGGACCAGCTTCCGGATATTGAAGAGCATCCATTACCATCTCATGGATGCCAGATCTATGAAGCTGAAGCTATGAGGCGTCTTACAGATGCCCAGAAGCTGGGAGATCGCACTGCCATCATCGTTTACATGTACCTGTATGAGTACAATCGTGCCATGATGATCTATGATGACCTTAGGGTCACTGATGGCCTCTCCCATTTGGAGAAGTTCCACGATCGTCGACTAATGACTGCCCATGACAGTGGTCCTGTCGAGGAGCACTGTCATAAGCTCTTTGATTTGAACCTCGCAGAGATGAAAAGACTGGGCCGTGCGGAGGATGAACACAGCAATGAGAAGCTTGGAAAACTGGCATTACTTCTGCATGGCATCTTCACAGAAAAACCAGAGTCAAAAGGTAATTTATTTTAAACGTGCTTGTTTGAATTCTCGATTATATAAATTGTGGACCAAAACAAACACATAAAACATTTAATATGAGGTCTTGTGGTTCAAACTGTTTTACGTCTTAATCTGTACAGATATACTCTATAAACATTCACCAATGAAACAGTTGAAGAATTTTTCTTTTTGTGGTGATGTATTCTGCTCCCTAGGAATTGTTCTTGTGAGAATGAAGGTAGCTACGACAGCTGTGGCCGACTTCATCAAAAAGTCCACACTCCTGAGAGCACTACCTTGCAGAGTCATCCCACAGCGGTTTGTTGGACAGGGAGACATAGAAGATGGATGCTTGACAGAAGCTCAACAGAAGGCAGTCCTTGAGAGTTTCAAACGTGGTATGTGATCTTGTCCTGTGTTAATGTATTCAGTTGTTTCCTGTTAGCACATTGCTATTCCTTTATTACAGGGCTGAGCTCTTCCTATAGCACTCTTAACCAGTTCACACCGGGTGACGTGCATACAAGCAAAAGTTTTGCGGTATTCTGAATGGATGACGGATAAAACATGCAGGGAGCAAAGCCGGAAATGTCTGTCAGCGACCCGCTCGCAGCGAGCTACCTGAGGGTGATGGCTTCAACCCGCGTGGCTTGAGGTCGAGTGAATAATAATTCCACACCTCGTTCCATTCTTGTCAAAATAATCCCGGCGCGAACTGGTTAAACTAAGGTCCTTTCAAACTAAGCCATTTCAGAGTTGGTTTAATGTCGGTATCCAGATTTCGTGTTTGTTTTGTGCTGGTCCCAGAGGGCCAGACTAGTTTCCTCTTTTGAACCTAAACTGACTAACTGACTGAATATGTCACTTGTGACTTAGCCTGTTCAGTGGCTAGGAAAGAGAGCCGGGCAGTGCCATTGTAAAGGACTACCAAATTATGGGCCAAATCTGGCCAATCATGTACACCAAGTGCACAAGACTTCCAGTAAAGAGCAACTGTGTGAATCAATTGAATAGAATTTGGGGCGCTGTGGGACCGCAGCTTTATGAGACTTGGATTTTTGGGGTTTTTTATTTACAGAGGATGGATGCAATGTGCTTGTTGCGACGGACATTGCCCAGGAAGGGCTGGACATGCCAGCCTGTAACTTTGTCATCCGCTACAACTTTGTCAGCAATGAGATCGGCACGGTGCAATCCAAGGGAAGAGCCAGGGCGGAGGGCAGCCAGTGTTTCCTCATCGTTGAAAGGTGAAGAAAATAGCCTTCGGAGCTCTCCCATGGGTGATGATGGATAAAGAGATAGGGTCACATCTCATTTAAATCAATGTCTACACCTCTTGTGACAAACATTTTTCTTAGGGAAGTGAACAAAATACAGAGTGCTCACTGGGGCTCAGAGGTTTGTTTTAACAGAATTTTAAAGATATTTTTATTACATGATGTAAGAGGTGCAGATTTGCTAAAGCAATGGAAACATTGTCTAAATGTGTCAATTACCATCTGTACAGTGGATCACTAAATCAGAAGAGAGAATATGACAACCGTAATAAAGTTAAGAAGATGATCGAGGCTATGGAAGAACTGGAGGCGATGACTGAGGATCAAAGACTCGACAGGATCCAGGAGAGACAAGTGAGTTAATTAGGACCTTATCTTGGAGATGTATCTCAGTTGTGCAAATCTTTTGAGGGCATAGTTGTGCAATCTACTCATCATGTTACATAACTGATTAGGATATCTTTAGGGATTGCCCATTGAAGTAGTTTGGCTGAGTATGTGGACGACAGCTTGTAATGGTCATTCACAAGAATGAAGTTACAAACTTAAACATTTGCATGAAAGACTCCGTAAGTAAGTAAAGGTGGTCACACTCGAGCCAAAATGTACCTAATCTTTGCATGAAACGACTGGGTACATTTCCATTCGCCCTAGATGGGATATGTCAGTCTTTTGCAGGTTACTCCCCAGTTAATGACGTTATCTTACTAAAGGCAAGTTGTGCAATGGCTAATTACCTCAGGACACAGCAAATTGGTGAGCAGCTGGATTCGAACCCTTACCCTCTGACTGGATTCAGAAATCGCAACCACTAGACCTCTCTCCGTGGGTCACATTTGGTTCGCTCTGTCAGGCCTCCTCGTTTCCGACGCTGTGGATGTGGATGGCTACATGCAGCTGAGGATGGACAAAAAACTAGAATGCTGTGAAGAGTGAAGTAGGAGGAACTTGTGAACTTGTTATTATTAGTAGCCCTTGCCTTTCCAGAACATTCAATGTACACCAGGCTAGGTTTTGGAAGATATTTGCAGGATTGAGGAAGGTAGAGCCCATGCATTTTTACTTTACACAGCGCTTGGTGACACTGAAATATAAGTCATAAAAAAAATATGCCACAGAGATCCTTTTGAAATGGACAAACGCTAGTACCTTCATTTAACTGCCTGATTAGTGAGCCATCAGCTTTTCGTGGAAAGTAGGGATTTGGCAATGAAGCGTCCAGAAGCAGAAGGAACTGGCGAGAGGTCAGGAATAAGGGGAACTGCGCCTGATGAATATCCTGAAGCCGGTGAGGGATTGGCCTGTCTAGCTGGGCCAGGGGCTAGGCCACACTCCCCCTGTGCCAGAGTATCATGCCTAATAAGCCTGTACAAGTGGTTTAAGTCAACCCCATCAGAATGATAACTCCAACTTTACCTTTCCGATTTTTTTTGTTGTCATACACAGAATGAGATATTGGAAGAGATACGGTTAGCAGAGGAAAAGGCAGAACTGCATCAATCCATGACCAACCTTGACAGAATCACAGTTCACTGCAAGGAGTGCTCTGCCGTCGTCTGCAAGGCATCAGAGCTCAGACGGAAAGGTGATGCTGGTCACGTGAGTTGCATTAGTCCGGAGTTTAAGAGATGGGTGAAGGAGATAAAATACAGCAGACCGCAGCGCTTCCGAGACAGCGAGACAGTTGGTAAGTATAGGACTGGCTGATATGAGTATACTCTTCAGCTTTTCATTTGGGGGAAACAGATTTTTGATGTTTTCACGGATTTCCAGGGTGGCCGGTAACCTTGAAATAGTGCCAAATGAAAACTGAATTTTGGGGGAAAAAACACAAAAAAATATGTTTTCGCCAGTTTGCGTCTCTGTTGCATATGATGAGGAAAGGATGGCTACAAGGGGAGAAGGGAGGCCCTCGCTTGTCAACAGGTTGCCTGTATGTTGCCTGTGTGATGCAACCACATCTTGACTTCACATCAGCAACCTCTTTAAAATGAAAATATTTCTCATGGAATTTTGGAACATGCTGGGAACACTGTATTTTAGAATTCTTCAGGATGCTGTCCCCAAAAGATCAAAAATCAGCTATCCAGGAGGAGCTTAAAAGATTTTGAAGATCAGTGTGGTAAATTCAAGTACAGGTACTGGCTTGCATCCTTAATTATGACTGAATGATGACATGAAACCCTGTATCTGTTTGGGTGAATGCAGGTCTCATAAAATGCGGCACTTTGGACTGTGGAAACCAGTTTGGCACCATGCAGAATTTCCTGAACCTGCACCCCCCAGAGGGATATGCCCTGAAAGCGCAGAGCTTCAAGATCCACCATGAGATGGGCGGCGTCAAGACCCCCAAAATGTGGAAGAAGGCAGGTTTTACGATCAAACAAGAAAAAAAAGATTAAAGGTGAAGCCAACATCCGTTTCGGAATGGCATTTCAGAGTCAGGCCATACCAAATTATTCCTAAGAATAAGATCTAGTTTAAGTTCAAGTACATGAAGACTTCAGCATTTACAACATTTTGGAGTGATTATATATCATTTGAACATTGAAAGATCGGTGGTTGCAGTTCAGTGTACCGATTGCAGAGAATAAGGATTGAAGATGTCTCTGATGTAAATAGAAAATGAAAGCATAAAGTGCATCAGTCTAACTCCAAAGTTGGAGTAAACATGTAGCAAGTTCATTTCTATCAGCATAGACTTTTGCATTATATGACAAAATACAGTTGTCCAGCTGTCATTGTTAAGAAAATCTGGTTGAAAAAGATTAATGAAATAACAAAAATGTTAAAATCAATATTGGGTTTTTACCCTTCACCGACGTATTTTATAAACACTGTATACTCAATGTTGGCCCCTAGTGATTATGAGAAAAAAATCACCCTGGTGGGACTCGAACCCACGCTAATTACATCGTATGAAATAAAATGTTTAATGCAAATTAATATGAATAATGTTCTTATGTATGAGCAACTGGGCGCTGATCAGATAAATTTACCAAAAAAATTATTTTGTCACAAAGAAATATCTGTAGCCATTTTGCCTTTTTTTCTTTTTGCCCTGATGAAAAACGAATGCAGCTAATTATAATATGAAATATACTCTCAATAATTAAATTTAAATGAAATAGTTCTGCCATCAGATAGTTTTAAAATGCTCTGCATTATGATAGATGATATGTAATTGCATTCTACTTCTTTTGAGTAGTTCTTTGATGACTATGGGCTTCAAGTTCGAATCTAAGTGTAGATGCAATTGTCTATGTCTCTGCGATTTTATTGTCAGTGTTGTTTTAATGTCCATTGCAGCAACTAATGTACCTTTTCTTTACTTTTTCTTTAACCTTTGTGTGCAGTTTCTATGTTTAGCAGTAGGCCTATTGTTTGTTTTTGTATTTGCTCAGCCACTGAAATTTGCAGAATGAATGTTTGCCAAATAGAGCTTTCTTCATGAAAAAAATCGAGTATTTTTATGAGTTTTTAAAAAGTATTTTAGGGAGCATAATATATAGTAAAATAAATTTTAAATTGCCTGTGTAAATATTATTAAAGATTTTAATTGCATTGAAAAGTGTGAAATGTATGATCATGCAAAACAAGTGTGAATTAATTTCCAGCGAAACATCGCTTTGTGCGCAGCTTGTACATACCCTACCGATTATCTCAAGTTAACATTAGAATTGCACTTTTGAAATGACGGAAATTGCAAAAATTGACACTTTTCATAAGATTTTGTCCCAATGACATTTACACAAGCTACATTGTAGTATATATGATGTAAGACGCTATACACAAATATTTATAAGGAAGAAGTTGCACTAGTAACTCATAATGGTACTACTGTACTAAAAAAAACAGTACAGAAAACTCACGATTGTTTAATTAAGAGGCAAATGAGTAACCAATTTGCTACAAAACTTTAAGTAATTAATCTGCCTGTACTTAGCAATATCAACTGTCTGCAAATTTACCTGCGTGAACTTACTGTTCCAAAACAGAATCGATTTTAACGAAATTGAGACTTTTAAAAAATATAGTGAAAGAGTTTAATTTTTTTTGCATTGGTTTATTGAGGGAGCATCTCATCTTCGATTTTTTGGGGAAAAATAGCAATATTTCTATTTTTATGGTTTACTTCCAAATTAGAATTTAGCTGTAAATAACTGCTAAAGTTTCAAAATATTGTGGATTTTTTTTCTCAAGTTATTTGCAAAATCCATGTTGCCAACTTTTATTTTTAACAGTTTACAAAAAAGGTCAAAAGTATTATTTTTTTCTTGACACTCTAACTATGCTCATACAAATGTAAACAATGTGGGGGGAAAAATATTGCTCGTTTGGAAACATGTTTTTGTCCGACCTAGAATTTCGCCCTTAAAGGGAACAGTGTATGTGTCTTTATATTCTTTAAGAAATTAGATGGGTGTATCTGTGTTATGATTTTTTGGGAAAATTGTAGTTATTGTTCTTTTAAGGTAAGAATGATATAGACGAGGAATACTTTGTTTGCGCGTTGAACAAGCTCCTACATTAATGATTTCTGCTGAATAAGCTCTAGATCATATTATGGGGTTGGCTACGTTAAAACTTAATTAATGTGTTACCTCAGACTTCTGTCATGTCAAATCGTGGCATTGTTTTTCAAAATGAAATTCATGCATGAAAAGAACAGTTAATTTGTATAATATTCCTTAGTAGCTGCTTAATGCAGTGGCTGCTTAATGCGCCGCAGCGCCTTGTAAACCATTACAAAGGTGCTACATAATGGTTCTCATATTTCCCATGTACTTTATTGACCTGTCTCTAGTAATAGACATAATTTCCAGCGCCTTGAGTACCTAATTGTTGGTAGATACGTGCGCTATATAAGACTCCGGTATGATTATTACAATATTAAGTTTTGGCCCGTCCGTAGGCAAGTTATACAACTTAATGTGTCGCCTCTACTAAAGGGGTGATCATAATTCTATATCGTGTTTTATTAAGCGACTTAATGGATCGGCAAAAATAATACTGCTGCATTATCAAATGAAATAATGACTGAACCTGTATTAACAAGGTACTCGAACTTAATTAATGGTGAATATTAATGTATCTGTATGAAAAATAATGGTATACTATCCTCTAATTAAGACAGTTTTTGAAGTAGATTCAAGTCAAGGCTTGTAAAACATAATGACCATTGTGATTTTAATTATCCAATTGCCTTCAAAAGGAAAACCGACTTGATTCACGTTAAACAGCATTAGGTTGAACAAAGCGACTGGAACGGAATTCGAACCGGCGATTGTCAGCCTCCACCAAATGAGACCTTTCAGTTGATCATCATTGTGTTATTGTCATATTTTGATCAGACACAACAAGTCTTCCGGAGGTGTTTGGTTCAAATCCCGCTCGATTCAACTTGTTGTCTTTGTTGAACCTAATGTTGCTACATTTAAAATTAACTGAAACATTTGTACTTTAACAAATATGTACTATGAATTAATTGTACTTATTTTGGGTACTTTATTGCGCCAGAGAGTGTGGTGATTTTTTAATTTATACTCAAATTATCGTTTGGCATCAGGAAGGAAAATATTTTTCAAAGTATATGGGTGATGAAGTTTAAAGGGAATTTTCTAAAGATCCACTGAGTCCAAGTGTAGCCTATCAGACGTGAAAATACGCTTGCAAGGAAAGCGTATTGCTGAAGTGCAATTTGGTTAAAAAAAAAAAAAAATGAGGACTCCAAGGCTTCTGAAAATTCACTTAAAACGTCACCATATGCTTTCAAAATCTTTTCCTCCACACGTAAATATACTGATGTGGATGGCAATCGTGTCTCAAAGGAGGGAAATCTATTTTCAATCCTTGAAGAATCTTTGTCAACAGTCAAAGACTGAATTTTGCATAATTACCCATAGAGAAATAACTCCCCTAGGATTGAAATGATTTTTCAACTTTAGATGAATTTAAAAGAGAATAAAACATAAAGGTTAAATACTTTGGCGATTTCGTTAGCTGTATTGCTATTTTTTTTTTAGAGAACACTCTCCCAAGTACTCCACAATAACGATCCACTTTCGCTTGTTTCAACATGGAGATGATAGCATAATAGAAGAATGCATAAACAAAGCTACTCATAGTAAAACAAAAAATATGCGACATTTACAACATATATTTGTTAGGACGAAACCTACAAATGTTAACGAGATCATCTGGAAAAGCAAACTAGTGAAATAAACTACATAATCATAACGACGAAAGGCGTAGGCCTACTCCGTGATTCATATTGAGCAACCATCTCCAGAATCTATAGCCGGCCATGTGGCCAAGTTACTGGACTACCTCCGTAAATAAAGGCAACACTTGGAACATGTACACAGACATGTAGAACTTTGTCAAATTTTGATTTTCTTATGTAGGGCTTAGTTTGTAGTTTATTTTTGCTTTAGAAGCAAACTCACCCTCGGTATCGGCTATCAGAAAGTGCTGCCTTTTTCAGATGTCTAATTTTCGTGAAATTTTATGTTGAAATTTTGATACGCAAACGTGTGCAAACGAATCTGGAAATTTTACGAAAAATAGACATCTGAAACTAGGCAGCACTTTCTGATTAGCCTATAAAGAGGGTGAGTAGGCTTCTCACGCAAAAATTAACTACATGTACAAACTATTAAAGCCTAGATGTGAAAATCAAAATTTGACAAGTTCGACATGTTTTTGTACATGGTGGAAGTGTGGCCTTTATTTACGGAGGTAGTCCAGTAAATTGACCACATTTATGGGGCTACAGAATCAAGAGCCCTGTTACGTAGTCCGTGACCATTACTGTGCAAAAATAAAGGTGGTATTGATCTGACCCACCTGTAACCTTTTGACATTTTTTTCCCGCAAGACAAGTGTAATGAACGGCTACGCCAAAAAAGTCATAAAAAGGGTGTAGACCTGTAAATTGGGCCAAAGTTGCCTACGCCGGCCAAATCACGATTTGCATGCCCTCAAATTCTCAGGTGTTAGGCCTAGAGCATTTTGAGGGTCGTGAACTTGAGAATTTGTAAAAAAAAAAAAAAAAAAAAAAAGAACTGCAAGCTTATATTTTTTCTGTGAAATTTAGATGAAAGTAGGCCCTAAAATGGTTCTATTTTGCAATTTTCAAAAATGAAGATGTGTTGTCTTCAGAACCGAACACCATAGAAAAGTCACTTCAATTTGAGTTTTCTTTCCTAAATGAAATGATCTCGAGCAAACTTGTGGGAAACCTCAATGAATGCCTACAAGCTAGTCTACCTTGTAATTCCCCGATGACGACAAACACAAACTATTTTGAAGAGGGGAAATCCCGGTATTTTCCGTGGTTCCAAACGTGGCCTGTTATTGAAATAAACGATTTACTCTTCACTGGTAATCGGCGAGGCTGCGTGGCATTGCGACACCGCTACGCGGGAAAAAAACAGATGCGGATTGGTCGGAGCTTTTCCTGGTGGACGAAATATTGCCATAAAAATTTTAATCTGAGTCATTTTCTTATTTCCTTTTGACAAAAGACACCGGAAAGTAGGGCTTCTTCAGCAAATTATACTAAACTGTGTATATCAACCGATGAAGGAGTTTAAGCGGTTTTTGGAATACGGAAGGACGTGTTCATGATCGAGTCCAGTTTGTGCACACACGACCTGCATGCATGATGGCGACATAAGTGCGTAGCAAATTTTCCTGCGTGAGTGTTGTGTTCTTTTCCCAGCCGCCCCTTTTTGTCATTATGTATTCACAAGTAAGTACATGAATCATTGCATTCGTCGTCATTGCATTCTTTCAAGTAAATACGTCGGTATCGTCACTCTCCGTTTGGCTTTGAAATTGAAAACGTTTTGTAGCTACAGTTGCCACCTACCTTGCCAACTCGGCACCTTGCCAACTCGACATCTTGCCATTTCGGCACCTTGCCAACTCGGCAACTAGCCAACTCGGCACCCGAATTTCGGAAAAAAAGTGGAAACCGATCGCTACGTTGGTGTTTTTCTCTTGCTTGAAATAAATCCTTACACCTCGAAAACAGGTACATTGAGGATACATGTGTACGCTCCCAGTGTCCACAGCGGGCGGTGAACTGCCATTGTGCCAAAGACTTTGTGGTGTGATTTTCACGAAACGACTAGACATAGGGAATCTGACCTCTTTTTTTTTCTTTTTTTTTACAACCTTTAAAAAAATTTCCTTTAAAAAAATTTCCTTTAAAATAGAATGACACAACAACATGAATATTTTAAATCATTTTTTTATATGAGCTTGTGTTTTGGAAATATAACAATTTAAATGGCAAAATCGGGTCTTCAGTAACCTGTTGTTGTATCACAATAACATGTTAGTTCAAGATAGTCTAGAAGACTGGCCATAGGCTAATGTTCGCCCCCTAATCTTCTGTCAAACTTCAGCCATTAATCTGTTATGTGAGTATTGAAACTTGTAATGACATGACATAGGCAGGATAGGCCTAAATGCTTTCATAAATTGTTTTTTATATCTCCTCAGGGATTTACTTAGCCAGCCATGGTTAGCACTGGAATCTCAGCCTTTCATGAAACTCTGTTCTCCATTTCAAGAGAATTGACAGATAATGAAGTTCGGAATTTGAAGTATCTCTGCAAAGATTACCTAACAGTCAGCCAGAAGGAGGGCATTACGAATGCTCTGGCACTCTTTGAAATCCTTGAACAAAAGAGGATCATCTCAGAAGACAATTTCACATTTCTCCTCGGAAGTATGGAGAACCTGCAGCGAAATGACCTGAGAAAGAAGTTCCTGGAGATAATACCAGGTAAGAGTGTGTCCAAATGTCCTTATTTTCTCTGTGGTTAGGGGTATACACAGTAATATGCCTATATAGCAAAACTAAACCAAATGCCACAAAATACCCTTTCAGACACAACATAATTGTCTACCATATGCCACAGATGACTTTAGGCACTCTAGCTTTTAGTACAATTCCGTGCGGAGTAAAAAATAATATTTGAAGTATGAAGTCAATAATATTATGTCCATACACAACATTTGCATGTATTTTACTAATGTAATGCTGCTTGTTAACCTCCACAATTTGTATGAAAGTGATCATTTTTGGCCTAACATTACATCTTTACAGCAAACATTTCAGGCATCAAATCAAATGTTATACAACAAAGGAACTAACCACTTTTTTTGGCGGGGAGCAGATCAAAAAAATCAATTTGAATTTTTTCTTTGTGATTAACTTCCAAGCTTTATGTCTGTCACATAATAGCATGCAAGGACTTAAATAACACTTTGATTCAGCAAAGAATCCTCTTTGTGAATTCACTTACAGAGTCTGAGGCAGCTCATGCAGAAGCAAGGAAAGAGGACTCGCCTAAAGAGGGCTCATCTAAAGAGGGATCACCTAAAGAGGCCTCAAACGGACCACAAAACAGGTCTGGGAATGCAGCCAGCTTTTCATCAGGCAGTGAGTCAAGTACTGCTGGAGGTCCACGCAGTTATGACCTAAAGAACAGTCCTCTCACAGTAGGGGACAGTAGTGACAATGTTTATAACTATGGTATGTGACAATAACTCTTGTTTCTTTTAACTATTATCCAAGTCAGGTCTTTAATAACAGGGGATAAGTTGCGACAAAGCTTGTGACTTGACATGAGCTGGATGACTTATGAGGACTTGTGATGACTTGATAATTTGTTATGGCGTATAAGTGTTGACTTGTGATGATATATGGGGACTTATAATGACATGTGATGTGTATTAAGTATTGACTTGATTGCATGTATTACTCTGGTAATTTGTAACATCTCACACTAGAACAGTTTAAAGGCCAGTGCATATACGAATGCAAATGCAATGCAAATTTTGATGTCATAAAATGTTTGCCGCAAAATTTGCTGGAGTGGAAATGTGTTCGACTTTTGAAATTTGCAGCATGAAAGCTTATAGTTGTAATGTCACAGATTTGCGTGTTTGCATTTGAACTGGCCTTTATTCCATTCAGAATGCTTTCTAAAGGGAATATGTGCCAGTTCCCTGGTTTAATTCCCAACTTTTTGCATCGCATAAAGGGATTAGGTTTTCAAGTCTCGCCCCTCTTACATGTGAATGGATTCGTAATTTGGGTTGTGACTTCACTTGTGACTGGACTTGAGATGACAACAACAATCAAAATCTTACACCATTAACCTTATGCCCTATTAACAGGGAGCTCTACTGATGGACCAGCCTCACCACTCGAAGCAAACTGTGCACTAGGATCCACCCCAGGCAGTGCCAGTGCTAGCTCAACGGGAGGATTAACGATCATAGCAAAGAACAGTCCTATTACACTTGGAAACAGTTTCGGAAACCAATACAACTATGGTATGTACCTCACTATAGCAATTCCCTGGATATATGATCTGGTAGTCTGCAAAACAGGATTATGAAACAGGGGGGTTGCATTTAAGTATATGAACATAGCACGACATGTACAGTACATGTATCCAAAATTTAGCAAATTGATTCTCATTGTGAAAGTTACAACCAGATTTTTCACAGACTGTGAACACTAACATTTTCAAATCTAATGATCTTATTCCATTCTCATTGCCATGTATGACCTTGCACTAGATGCCTTAAAATCGCAGTATGTTTTTTAACTCTTAATCTTTTTAATCTCATATCTTTTTAAATTGTCTTATTTTTTCATTACAACTTTTTCTCAATGTGTCAAATTAATTTTTGTATGTTATATTTCGAGTTAAGATTTTTTTGTGACAGGCTTTCGAGTCAAAGTGTTTTATTATACTTTTGTCAATCCTGGCCAGTTGCATTGCTTGTTTTTGTTTAGTTTTGTTGATTGCTTGCTGTATGTTTGTACTACCGTCTCCTGACACATGACAACTTTGTTAATAGAGTCATAAGAATTGGCAATTTATAAGCTTCATATTTCAATTTCCCCAAAGGTTCCAAAGAATCTCCATCAACTGCACCACCACGGCATCAACCCCAGGATAGAGTTCCAAATGCTAATGGTTCTGGTGATCATGATAAAGTTTGCTCTCAATCATTGTCATCAGCTCAACAGGGCCACTATCCATCTTCTCTGAATCCTGCTACATTGAGGACACCTGCTGGATTCTGCCCTCACTCCTCGAAGGCAAGATCCATCGATGCAGCCCAGCAAGGCGATAGTGGTTCTGTTATAAATCCTATGTCAAGCGGGCAAGAAGCAAGGATGCCTGTGACCAGTCCCCAGTCCAAGCTCTTATCCAAAATGAAGGCAGAAAGAGCTAGGGTGAATGAGACACCAACCCTTGACGGGCCAAATGTCATGGCCTCCCAACCATCTGGACCTGTCTTGGATGATGAGAGATCCCTGGTAAAAGCACATAACCCAGAGGGAAACCCACATGTGGAATCTTTCTCTGAAGGTACAAGTACGTCCAGTATGTCTAAGTCTATGTCTATTCACAACATGCAGTTGCATGTATTTTACTAATGTATAAAACTGCTGGTTAATTTCCAGCACTAGTATTTGTATAAAGGTGATCAATTTGGCCTCAAACTTGACAGTAAACATTTCAGGAATCATGATGTATCCAATGTTCTACAACCAATTATGGAACTAACCACTTTAACCTCACTGATTTTTTTTCTTTCATTTGGAGCAGATAGTCAAAAAAAAACCGCAAAACATTAATTGAACAAATAAATTGAAAATTAATAGTCTTGCCACTATTTTAAAGGTCATTTGTTGTGATTAACTTAAAAGCTTTGTGGCAGTCATATGGATATAAACAATGCAAGGATTTCACAATGTAATGCATCGAGGAATCCTCTTTGTGAATTCACTTACAGAGTCTGAGGCAGCTCATGCAGAAGCTAGGAAAGAGGACTCGCCTAAAGAGGCCTCATCTCAACAGGCGTCACCTAAAGAGGCCTCATCTAAAGAGGGATCACCTAAAGAGGCCTCAAACGGACCACAAAACTGGTCTGGGAATGTAGCCAGCTTTTCATCAGGCAGTGAGTCAAGTACTGTTGGAGGTCCAGGCGGTTATGACCTGAAGAACAGTCTTCTCACATTTGGGGATAGTAGTGACAATGTTTATAACTAATGTGACAATCACTCTTGTTTCTTTTAGCTATTGTTCAAGTCGGGTCTTAGTAACAGGGGATGAACTGCGACAAAGGATTGCTTTTTACAGCTTGTGACTTGCTTTGAGACTGGATGACATATGAGGACTTGTGATGACTTGTTCATTTGTTATGGCTTATAAATGTTAACTTGTGATGACTTATGGGGACTTATAATGACTTGTGATGACTTGTGACCTGTATTGAATATTGACTTGATTATTACTCCGGTAATTTGTAAAGGAGCATCTCATACTAGAACAATTTAAACGCCAGGTTTTATATGAATGCCATTGCAATGCAAATTTGATGTCATGAAACATTGCTGCAAAATTTGTGGAAATGTGCTCGACTTTTAAAAATCGCAGCATGAAAACTTGTCTAAAACTATAATCTAAAACCTGAAACAAAGAACCAACACAGTGTGTAATATAATGATGGACCTTTAAAGCTACAGGCCATCATTTGCAGCTACCCACAAAAGTAACTGATGCAATTGGTGTTGAAAAAAACACTTGGTGGAAAGATAGTAAGGGGACTATAAACTCCCTGTGAAATTTTTCTTTCTGGCATGCTGTCATTTTGAAGAAATCAACTAAGAAGGCCTTTCCAATGGTGTGTCTAAAGAGGTCTATTAATAACAGCACATATCGAATTGACCACTGAAAAAACTGAACAATTATCTTTTATATTTGCAATTTTTTTAAATGTTTTATTTTAAAAGAGCCACTCTTCAGGGCACTGTAGATTGACGCAATTTTTTCATTTAGGTTATAATTTCATGACAATACTTTATCCCCCCCAAAATATGTCTCACAGAGGAGCTGAACAAGGAAGAAGAAACGGTAGAAGTGAGGGACAACAGTTGTTACGAGAACTGCATTTTCGTTCAAGACTCAACAAAGACCGATATTTTTGCGCGTATGTTTGGTTGTTTTTCTATTTCGCACTGGTTTTGATAAGTCATTCTAGTTTTTAACACAGTTCTATCTTTTAATCATTGCAATTCCATGAGTAAATATCTTTGCAAATTTAAAAATTTTACCTTTGAAATTTCTCATATTTTGTTTTATAAAACAGTAATGGCGGCTAAGTGCTACTACATGCAGTATAGTGGGGACATGCATGTAGCAGCATGTCCAGTGGGGGTCAAATTTTAGAGCTGATTCGCAGGCAGGATAAATACATGTTATAATACTTTAATACCCACAGTTGCATATATACGTTTTACAACAACTTAAGATGAACATTAAAAAAAAATGCATCTGATTGTGTTTGTGTTGTTTAACATGGGTAACAAAACATATTGGAGGTCTTCCTAAAAAGTTAGAATACAAACAAAAGAGGGACAATAGGGGGTCCTGCATTGCAGGCAAATACACACTTGTCTGTGTGTGGGTAAGGAGCCATATGTGAGAAAAATCCACACTATCCGGTTCGTTAGTGTGACGTCACCTCCAGCAATTTCTGCACGATTGGAACCGGAAGTTAACGCAG
This sequence comes from Patiria miniata, assembly GCF_015706575.1. Classification (NCBI taxonomy): domain Eukaryota; kingdom Metazoa; phylum Echinodermata; class Asteroidea; order Valvatida; family Asterinidae; genus Patiria; species Patiria miniata. Next base: position 2,147,122 of record NW_024037075.1, read on the forward strand.
CTCGAGCGTTTGCAGCCAATGGGCGCTAGTAATCCGGGGTGTGCGCGCGTGTATGACGTTTTTACTAACGAACCGGATATGCCTTGACTTTGACTTTATTGAATAACAACACAGATCGAGCTACCATTGAAAACTGAACTATTGTGTTACGGCTTTTAAATTTGAAAACTTTCTTAAAGTTTCATAATAAAAGAGCGACATGTTAGGGACACTGCAGATTGACACAATTTTCTCATTCATGATCCAATTTCATGAAAGAATGTTTTATCTGTAAAATAGGTTTCACAGAGAAGCGGATAAAGGAAGAAAAAAGGGCAGAAGCGAGTGCTGACAATCATTACCAAAACTGCATTTTCGTTCAAAACTCAACACACACCAATATTGCGGGTATGTTTGGTTGTTTTTCTATTTCTTACTGGATTTGATAGTCATTTTAGTTTTTAACTCATTTTCGGCATTTTCATCATTGCAATTTCATGTGCCCTCTTTGCAAACTTTAGAGTATCACTTTTGAAATTTCTCATATTTTATTTCATAAAACAGTAATGCCGGCTAAATGCAGGAGGAATTCGAGTGAAAATCTACTTGAGGAAATAAGAACAATGATAAGAGGTAAAACCCTGCCAGAAAAAGTAGTACAGTTACTCGACCGGTGTGATGCTGAGATTGAAGATGCGGAGGAAGGATGTGTCAAGCTCCTGTTGGGTTTCAGAAGTGTCGAGGGCCTGAAGAAGTTCTGGGAGATATACTCCAGCGGGGAATTTCAGGAGTGCCTTGGCAGAGAATTGTCGACTGGTGACATTGAGATCTCGGAAGAAGATTACAACAGGGCTCTAAGAAAACTTAAAGATGCGAGTGATAAAAAAGGTACGCAGTCTTACTTAGAAAAATTACAATGTAACAGTATTTTTGCCGGAGCATAAAAGGAGTATTCTTTAAAAAAAAATTAACTTCTTTTAAAATTAGCATTTATGTTTAATGTCCACACAATTGGTAATTTTCTGTCATAAACAATGATAAAGACAATTTTGAGTGAATCGGCTGTTCAAAAGTAGCAGAATTAACAATACAGAATCCACAGGCTAATATTGCATTGATTTGATTTTCTATATATGTAGAAAAACTCCAGGAAAATTTCTGTAAAAAATGGGATGCTTTTGAAAAGGCAACAGAGCAATATTTTGGGTTCCCGGGCACAAACCCTTGATGTACATATTACTCTGACCTCATGATAACGTCATCAATCATCAAATTGCAAGCGATTTCAGGTCAATATCTGAGGAAGAAAAAAATAGAACTCTAACTTTTCAATTGAATGGAGAACCGTTCTCATTTTTTATAATAGTGTAGACATCGTATTGGGCAGTATTTTGAATTCCCGGGCACAAAGCCACGTGACCTTTGTTCCCGGTGTTACCGGAAGTGCAATGGATATTGAATATAACTTGAAAATGGAAGCATTATACTGCAGATAAACAAATAATGGAAGTGTTTAGCGAGGAAGGCCACAAAAAAAGGGGTCATCACTCGAAAGGGGCGCCCTCTAGTGGCACATAAAAGACAATTAATTTGTTCTGATGTTTCATTTGAAAACCATAAAATTTGTATTGCCAAATTGCATGCCCCAAAACATTCTTTGGACAAATTCAAATGGTTTTGCAAGGTTTTAGAATCATGACATCATCACACAGGAAGTTACTGTAGGAAGAATTTTAAAAGCATGGTCTAAATGTATCAATTACCATTTTCTTTAAAGGTGATGGTCAATCTCCTGATCAGAACTTACATCAAGTTTGCAATCCACTGCCGACCTGTGACCCTGTCCATCAAAAAGGAACTCTCAAGCCTCCAGGTCTGTTTACTTCTTCACACCAAGGTCAGGGCTCCACATCTGGGCCTTTGTTGGAAATGTCAACAGATTCATACAACGATGCGGAAAGGGTGAGAGAAGCAAGAAATCCACAAGGCTCAAAATGCAATGATCAGCAAAATGCAAGGGAAGAAGCCAGGGCTATTGGTCGAAGACAACCTACTCTGAGGGGATACCAGAGAGAGCTGGCAGAAAGGCCTCTTAAGGGTTTCGAAAATCACATCATCTGCGCTCCTACAGGCAGTGGGAAGACCCTGACAGCAGCTTACATCTGCTACCAGTACAGGACCTGGTTTGAGACCAATGTTCCCGACAAGCACTTCAAAGCTCTTTTTTTTGTCAACATGCGTCATCTGACAGTGCAGCAGAGGGATGCATTCCGGTGGTACTTCCCCAACAAGCAGGATGTGCAGACCATTGGAGAGCAGCAGTCCTTTGAAGATGCTCTGAAGCTTGATGATGCCAAGCCAGCAGTTCTGATGCTGACAGCACAGATCCTTGTCAATGCCATGAAGTCCGACAAAATTGACATCAAAGATCTGGACATGCTCATCTTTGATGATTGTCACTACACTGATCTGAAACATCCTTACAAAAAAATCATGAAGACGTACCTGAAAGAGAAGCAGAGGCTCCCAAAGCCGCAGCGAGTTGGAGTCTCTGGACCGCACCTTCCTTTCATCATTGGACTGAGTGCTTCTCTGGGTGTTGAGAGTGTCGATCATCTCCTGACCCTCTGTGGTAACATGGACTGTAAGGGGGTTGACCGGGTGCTTAGAAATACGGCAGAATTGAAGCTTCATGTTAATAGCCCAGACGAGGTTAAAATAGAATATGTCAGCACTCCCAACGATAAGCAGTTTGCAGATCTACTGGAGGCTCTGATGACCGACATAGAGGACCAGCTTCCAGATATTGAAGAGCACCCCTTGCCTCCCCGCGGCTGCCAGCTCTACGAAGCTGAAGTTATGAGACGTCTTACAGATGCCCAGAAGCTGGGAGATCGCACCGCCATCGTCGTTTACGTGTACCTGTACGAGTACAATCGTGCCATGATGCTCTTTGATGACCTTAGCATAACTGATTGCCTCTCCCATTTGGAGAAGTTCCATGACCGTCCACTCTTGACTGCCCATAAAATGCAAGATCTCGTCGAGGTGCAATGTCAGAAGCTCTTTGATTTAAACCGTGGAGAGATGAAAAGACTTGGCAGTGTGGAGGGTGAACACAGCAATGAGAAGCTTGGAAATCTGGCATCACTTCTGCATGACATCTTTACAGAGAAACCGGATTCAAAAGGTAACTTATTTGCAACATATTTTTAAATTCTAAATTAAAGTTGCGGGCCAAAGAAACACCGGAAACATTTAGTCTAAGGTTTTATGTTTAAAAATGCATTGTTTCTACTGCACTAGTCTAACCCGTAGATCATTGCTACATATGCATTATGCCCTAGAGGGCGCTTAGCCATTCGTCAAGATTCATTTCCAACAGTATCTTGCGGCCCGCCTGCCATTTTACTTCCTCTTTTCTCAAAGCGGCGCAATTTTTTTATAGCCATTCTTTGCAATAAAGTCACCTGACTTATAACTGAATTGGTCAGTGAGCACTGTTCTATTGACAGGCCGGATCGGTCCATTGAAGGCGGGCTGCAAGAGAAATAAATCTTAATGAATGGGTAGCACCCTCTAAAGGGAATAATGCTCTACTGGTAGGTACTCACTCGTAGAATCGGCTTACTATTCTCGTTATGGGAGGGGTTACTTCTTAATCTTTACAGATTTTCAAAATGTTCACCAATAAAGTAATTGAATTTTTTGTCGGTTGGTGTAAAAGTAAAGCCTCCACAATCCTTATTTAGTTGGATAATCTGCTCCCCAGGAATTGTTCTCCTGAGACTGAAGCTGGCTACGACTGCCGTGGCTGACTTCCTCAGCAAGTCAACACTCCTGAACGCACTACCTTGCAGAGTTATCCCGCAGCAGTTCGTTGGACAGGAAGACATAGAAGATGCATGTTTGGTAGAAGCTGAACAGAGGACAGTCCTTGAGAGCTTCAAACATGGTACGTCATCCTGTGACTTTTTAATCTTGCACTTTTCCCTCCCAACACTGAGCTCTTCCTTTAACACTTTTAAAAAACATTGTTCTCAGCCAGGTTTGTTTCATGTTGGTCCAAGAGGGCCACACTAGTGTCCTCTTTAAGCCCGACTGACTGACTGACTTTCACATGCAACTTAGTCTGGTGATTGGCCATGAAGCAGAGCAGTGCCATCATATTGGACTACCCTGTAATGTGCTAAATCTGGCCAATTGAATCATGAACACCAAGTGCACAAGACTTCCGTTGAAGAGCAACTGTGTGAATCAATTGGGAATAAACAGCATTTTGTGTGCTGTGTAACCAGCTTTACAAGACATGTATTTTTTTCTGTACAGAGGATGGATGCAATGTGCTTGTAGCGACGGACATTGCCCTCCTGGGCAATGTCCGTAGTGTCCTCTTGCCAGCCTGTAACTTTGTCATCCGCTACAACTTTGTCAGCAATGAGATTGGCACAGTGCAGTCCAAGGGAAGAGCCAGGGCCAGAGCAGAGGCAGAGGGCAGCCAATACTCCCTCTTTGTTGAAAGGTAAAGAAAAGGAAACAATTATTATGACAAAAGAAAGAGCCATCTTTTTATGTGTCATAATATAAACTTTAAGGCACAAAGTGTGATATTTCCCTGTCCCAGTTACTTTATACATGTACCTTGCTATTTTGTAATTTGCCACTGAACTATCATATGAATGATTTCACAGGATGAGTTGTTGGGTAATACAAAAATGTAGTTTGCTATTCATAATCACTCTTAGAGGATGATTTCATTAAAGAATTAGAATTGTAAAATCATAGATGTTAGATGTAAAAGGGAAAGGAAGAATTAGTAACTTAAGTGGGTTCTATGGAGAAGTACAAATCTCATCTCCAATAGGACGCTCGGGCCACGCAACCCTTCTTTGGATACCAAAAAGTGTGCCGCCTAAACGCAACATTACAAAGAAGCGGTTTAATCTTCCAATGCCAGACAGTGCCATTCGATCATTTGGTAGATGGATCAGCGAACATGATTGGCTAGAAGTCACCAATAAAAGTGACGTCAACCTACAATGTACCGAATTCTACAATACCTTGCATACAGCTATAAATACGCATTTCCCCTCTCCGAGTAGCTAAGGTACATTCTTCTGATAAGCCCTGGATAACTCCCGAAATTAAACTTCTTATCCGCAGACGTCAAAAAGCGTACTATAATAAACAGACTGATGAATGGACGAGGCTCCAAAATACAGTCATCGTAACTATCCAAAAGGCAAGAACGGAATATTACTCAAAGCGGATTCAGAGGCTCAAGAAAAACAATCCGTCATCCTGGTATCGTGAAATCTGCGTGCTCTCTGGCACCAATAAAGACCACTCGCCCATCACTATCCCAGGAGTAAATCATGATGACACTAAATCGATCGCTAATGCAATCAATGAACACTTCGTATCAATTGCGGGTGATTTAGAACCACTAAACCTTGCAAAACTCCTGGCCTACCTCCCCTCTTCAACACCATGTCCTGAGGTTTATCCTTGGGATGTACAGAAGGCACTGGGGAAAATCAAACGCACGACAGCTGGAGGTCCAGATGACATTTCCGCGAGGATTGTGAGAACATTCTCTTATGAACTTGCGACACCCGTAACACATATGATTAATTCATCTTTCAAACAATGCATTGTGCCCGATCAATGGAAACGAGCTATCGTTATCCCGGTACCCAAAACAAATCCCCCCTACACTGGATAAACTCCGCCCAATCTCTCTCACAGACCATTTTGCGAAGGTGACTGAAGGCTTCATAGCCAAATGGATCTTCAGTGATATCCAGCCCAAACTGGACCCAAACCAGTTTGGGAATCAAAATTCCTGTCAACTACCCACTGCTTAATTAACATTTTACACCAAGTCTACGCTAAGGCTGAAATTCCAAAAGCTTCGTCTACAATTGTTGTGACAGACTTTACAAAAGCATTCGACCGTATCGACCACACTATAGCAATTGCTAAGTTGTTGGACCTCGGTGTTCGTCCGTCGCTCATCCCATGGGTCGCAGACTTCCTCACATCACGTCAACAAAGAGTACGGTACAAAACCTCCGAGTCTGATTGGTCCACTCTTCACTCTGGTGTACCGCAGGGCACATGTCTAGGGCCAATCATCTTTCTGGCAGTGATCAACGATATGTCCCCACTGAATGGTATAAACGTCTACAAATATGTCGACGACATGACTCTTGTCGAATGCCGATCTCAAAACCAATTGTCGCGCATGCAGTCACTTTGCTAGAGTGGTCGAAGGATAACAACATGAAACTAAACCCAAAGAAATGTAAAGCAATGGAAATAACATTCCAGCGAAACCTCCCAGCACCACCTTCGCTCATGCTGCATGATCATCAATTAGAAACAGTGCAATCAATTAAACTTCTTGGCATACTTATTCAGAGCAATTTGAAATGGGACGCACATATAACTGACCTCATTAAACGTGCAGGTAGAAAACTTTACATGCTCCGTCTTCTTAAAGGTCACTGTTTGCCTGTACATGATCTACTTATTATCTATAACAGCTACATTAGACCGCTTCTTGAATATGGAGCACCAGCATGGGATGGGGGATTAACCACCGCCCAGTCTGACCACATCGAAAGCATCCAAAAAAGAGCTCTACGAATAATCACCGGACGCGGTGGTTATAACAGTTATTCCGAGATGCTATGTGAACTCGGGATTCCCTTCTTGGAACAAAGAAGAGAATCTCTATGTACATCATTCATCGAAAGAACATTGAAACAAACTGAACAATTTAAGGATTTTATCCATTCTCCTCCAAAAATGAAACATACACTAAGAAATTCGAATAAAGTCCTACAACTTAAGTGTAAAACAAAAAGAATGCAGAATAGTGCCATTCCTCATCTGGTACATCTGTATAACTCTAATCCCAAATGAAATGAATTGATTTTTACCTGCAAGCTTTTATTGTATTTTACAAGTTTTAACGTTATTTTAATACTACCTTTCATTTAAATAAGATAATTTGACTGCCACACATCTTGCACAATTTTTAAACTCATTCCCCATCTGGCTCATTTTTATAATTCTAATCCTAAATGAAACTATACATTTTTTACCTGCAACCTTTTTGAATGTCTTTTATAAGTTATAACGCAATTTGAATGCCCCCTTTTTAAAGTAAGATAAATTGATTGCAACACAGTCTGTAACAATAATATGTATTTCTCTATATAGACAATTTTCTTTAGTCAGATCTGTATGCACAATGTTTAAACCGTTTCTAATATTAGTATTTAATGTCATATTTTGTTTTTTAACTCGTTAGGCCTTTAACTTTTTTTAAATGTATTTGTTTTTAAATGTAAATCACGTGCAATTCGGCTGTGGCTGCTTTTCGTGATTTGTTAATAAACCATGTTGAATGAATGATTGAAAAGAAAGTGGACCCCAAATTTATAGAATGGCCCGTGTATACAACAGTTTATCTAGGGTATGTGTAAAGACACTCCAGAAAGACAAATGCTTTTTTCATTGAGGAAGTAAACAAATTATACATGTACAGTGGCCAAGCTAGATCTCAGGGATTGTTTTGGGGGCATTTTGGAGAAATTTTTAACATGATGTCAAATGTGCAGACTTGATTGGAAGACATGTTCTGAATGTGATCAATTACCATCTACAGTAGATTGCTGAACAAGAAGACAAAATACGACAACCGTAATAAAGTTAAGAAGATGGAGGAGGCCATGGAAGAACTGGAGGCAATGACCGAGGATCAGCGACTTGACAGGATCCAGGAGAGACAAGTGAGTTAGAACCTTAAATATCTTGGAGAATTATCGGTGCAAATCTTTTGAGGGCATTGTACAATCTACTCATCATGTTATATAAGTGATGAGGATATCTTTTGCAGGGATTGCCCATTAAAGTAATTTAGCTGAGTATTTCGACGATGGCTTGTGATCATTCACCGGATTGAAATCTCAAGTAACAGTCTGTAACATTTCCATGACAGACTATGTAAGTAAAGTCTGTTTCAATGGCCCATCAGACCAAAGGAATCTCTTAGCATGAAACGCATGTGTATTTCCCCTGGATGGGATGCCAGTTCATCATAGGTTACGCCCCAGCTAATGCCAGTACCCATTTTGCTGGGTAGAGGCAAGTAATAATAATAATAATAATCGGCATTTAAGAATGCCCTTTTTAGTAAACTAAATCACGGCGCTTACAGTATTATTATTACCCCAGATCATTGGGCCAATTAAACAATCCAAATACCATCTCAGCTCCATGGGGAGCATACAGCTCGATGCTGCCTGTTAGGCGCAAGCAAGCTAAATCAATCACATAATCATCTCTACCCTCACAGGTACCCATTTACTCCTGGGTGGAGAGAAGCAATGAGTGACAAAGTGCCTTGCCCAAGGGCACACGCACCATGACCCCCCAGGACTCGAACCCATAACCTGCAGCTTTGGCCGCAGACCACGAATCAGTCCCTTAACGACTAGGCCACAGCACTCCAAGTAGGAGGTGCAGTGGCTTGCCTCATCAGGACACAACATATTCCCAACGGCTGGATTCGAACCCAAGTCTGCCTTCTGATCTTGAGTCACAAACCTTATCCACTATGACACTCCCTGGCCACTACAAGTCTCAGTACTACACCTTAATTATACTAAGCCTATACAATTAGTATAGGTAAAGACTATAGGAATGAGTAAGATCCAAATGACCGGCTTGCTTTGTCTTTATACCAAGAATAAGATATTGGAGTACATACGATTACCGAAGGAAGAGGCAAAACAACAGTGGGCCATGACCAGCCTCGACAGAATCACCATACACTGCAAGGAGTGCTCTGCACTCGTTTGCAAGGCTTCAGAGCTCAGACGAAACGGGGATGCTGGTCACGTGAGTTGCATTAGTCCGGAGTTTAAGAGATGGGTGAAGGAGGTGAAATACAGCAGACCGCAGCGCTTCCCAGACATCGAAACAGTTGGTGAGTATAGGACTGGCTGATAGTATGCTCTTCAGTATCTATCGAGGGGAAACTGATTTTCAATGTTTTCCTGGATTTCCAGAATGACCAGTATTAAACCTTGAAACGGTGCCAAATGAAAACTGAATTTTTTTTTTGGGGGGGGGGGACACCAAAAAATATGTTTTCACCAGTTTGCGTCTGTTGCATATGGTGAGGAAAGGATGGCTACAAGGGGAGAAGGGAGGCCCTCACTTGTCAACAAGTTGTCCTTAAGTTATCAATATCTTAGTTACTTTGCTGCAACCACATATTGACTTCACATCAGCAACCTCTTTAAAATGAAAATATTTCTCATGGAATTTTGGAATATGCTGGGAACACTGCATTTTAGAATTCTTCTAGTAGAGTTCCACACGGATGCTGGCCCCAAAAGTTCACTAAGCAGCATTCCAAGTGGAGCTTGAAGATTTTGAAAATCAGGGCAGGAACTGACTTGCATCCTTCATTATGACTGATGTTATGAACCCTTGTATCTGTTTGGTGAATGCAGGTCTCATAAAATGCGGCACTTTTTACTGTGGAAACCAGTTTGGCACCATGCAGAAATTCCTGAACCTGCACCCCCCAGAGGAATACGCCCTGAAAGCTCAGAGCTTCAAGATCCTCCATGACAGGGGCGGCGTCCAGACCACCAAAATGTGGAAGAAGGCAGGTTTTACGATCATACAAGATTAAAGGTGAAGCCAACACCAGTTTAAGAATGGCATTTTAGAGTCATGCCAAACCAGGTTATTCATAAGAATAAGAACTTATATAAGTTCAAGTAAAACTTCGGCATTTGCAACATTTGGAGTGACTGTAAATGAAAGATCGGTGGTTGCAGTTCATTGTACCGATGGCAGAGAAAAAGGATTGAAAATGTCTCTGGTGTAAATAGTAAATGAAAACATAAAGTGCATCAGTCTAACTCCAAAGTTGGAGTAAACATGTAGCAAGTTCATTTCTATCAGCATAGACTTTTGCATTATATGACAAAGTACATTGTTTGAAAAATCTGGAAAAAAATTCATGAAATAAATAAATTATAAACACTGTATACTCAGTGTTGGCCCCTAGTGATCGTGACAACAAAAATCACTCTGGTGGAACTCGAACATCGTATGAAATAAAATGTTCCAATACAAATTAATTTGAATAATGTTCTTATATATGAACAATGGGGCGCTGATAGATAAATTTACCAAAAAAATTATTTTGTCACAAAGAAATATCTGTAGCCAGTTATGCCTTTTTTTTCTTTTTGCCTGATGAAAAACGAATGCAGCTTATATGAAATATACTCAATAATTAAATTTAAATGAAATAGTTCTACCATCAGATAGTTTTAAAATGTTATGCGTTATGACAGATGATATGTAATTGTTGTCTACTTCTTTTGAATGTTTCTGTGAGTATTATGGGCTTCAAACTTTGAATCTAAGTGTAGTTGTATGCTTTGACTTCGTTTCTGTGAGTTAATTTATGTCAGTGCTGTTTCAATGTCCATTGCAGCAAATAAGTTACGTTTTCTATGACTTTTCCTTATGTGCAATCTCTATGCTTATTAAGGTACACGGCGGCTTATGTTTTTTTTAAATTTGCTCAGCCTCTGAAATCATGGATCAGCAAATCTGCAGAATGACTGTTTACCAAATAGTGCTTTATTCTTCATAAAAAAATAGTAAAATTTAAATATTTGTAGTGCGCATTGTAAAATAAATTTAAAAATGTTAGTACATTATGATAGATTTTGTCTGCAGGAATTTAGAGTGCAAAAATAGAATCGATTTAATCGTACTGTGAAGATTAGATGTTTTTAAGAATTTTTTCTATAAATGTAGTGCAATTAAAAAATATTAAAAATAGCGATAGAGCTTTATTGGAAGTTTGCATTTTTTGCATCTTTTTTTTTTGGGGGGGGGGGAGCATCTCATCTTCGAACGTTTTTGGTCACTTTTTTACGGCAATATTTCTGTTTGGTGGTTTACTTCCAAATTATAAATAGCTGTAAATAACTGCTAAAATTTAAAAATATATTTTTTTTTAAAGTTATTTGCAAAATCCATGTTGCCAACTTTTTCTAACAGTTTACAAGAAATCTACTAATATCAGCTATTCATATAGGTTAAAAAAGATTTGCTTGACACTATAACTATGCTCATACAGATATACAGAATGTATAAAAATATATATCACTCTTTTATAAATATGCTCTATGTTTTTGTCCGACCTGAAACTTCGCCCTTAAAGGGAACAGTGAATTTGTCTTTGTATAATATTTTAAGGAATGAGATGTCCCTGTCTGTGTTACATTTTTTATGGGAAATATTATAGATATTTGTTCTTTTAAGGTTAGAGTGATATAATGGAATTATCATTTGTTTTTGCGTTAAACAAGTTCATTTATTAACTGTCGATTTCCAAATTTTCTGAGTAAGCTCTAGATGAATGTCCTGGCTACATTGCTTCTTAAAACTTAAGTTAGGCCTATGTGTTGCCTTGGCCTCCCAGTTTTATATGCAAAAATTGCCTGTCAAATCGTGGCAAGGTTTTTTTTTTCAAACTGAAATTCATGCATGACAGTTAATTACCATAATATTTCTTAATATTTGTTGTTTTTGCCTGTCAGGCAAATTATTCGACTTAATGTTCCGCCTGAACTAAGGCCAAAAAAAAAAGGCTCCGGTTTCTGGTATGCGCGCGCGTCGCCGTAGCCATGCGCGTTGGCAAAATGAAAAAGTTTTTTTTTTCAATAAAAGACGATGTCTCAAAACCGCCAAACTCACTGGTTTGACTGGAATCCTGCTGCTGCACAGTTTTAGCGTGTTTTTAGATTGGGTTATGATCGAGAATAAGTTTTACGTGGCCTCTCTGGACTCCCATATATTTGCACTTAGTTTAGTCGGGCACCATTTTGCAGTCATCCGCCGACATTTGAAGCAAAAAAAAAAAAACAGGTAAAAAAAAAAAGCCGCGTCGCCGCACCACTTTTTGGGCAAGTTCCATATACCAGAAACCGGAGACTTTTTTTTTTGGCCTAAAGGGATGATCGTTATTCTGTATCCTGATTTTTTTAAGCAACTCAAGGGATCGGCAAAAATAATACTTATTAGAACAAAGTGCTATACTATCAAATAAAATAATGACTTATTACCTGTATTAAAAAGGTACTCAAAAGTAATTAGCTAGTAAGACCTGTAGAAAGAAATAGTACCATCCTCTAGTCCAGATACTTGACTGTAAGGGAATTAAACTCTCAAGCATCCTGCTAAATCAGTGCACCTGGTGTGCTGTCATTTTGGGCACCAAAACGACATTGAATAAGCGTTATTTGCTGATTCTATATGAACAGCAATCCAATTAATCTGAATCGGGTTATTACTTAATCAATTATTCTGTTGAAATTTCTGCTCAGTAGATACACTGGAAAACTGTGAAAATGCATCTTCAATTCTTCCTCACCATAGTGAGATATGGCAATTCCCCTTTTCTCGAACAAATCACAACATGTACTAGGCACAATGATTTCACAGGATGCATGACCCATTTATTTACTGACAATCAAGCTGGATATTTCATGATATTTTCACAGTTTCTTTTTGAATGTTTGCAAATACTGTCCGTTTATACCTATAGCATCATGTAGTATGAATTAATTGTTCTCATTTAGGTACGTAATTAATTGGGAAGAGAGTGGTGAATTTCGATTTATGCTCCAAATTGTGTTTATTTCACAGTTTCTTTTTGAATGTAAATCATCCATTAATACCGCATCATGAAGTAATATGATTTGTTTTTATTTTGGTAGATAATTAATTTGGGGGAGAGTGGTGAATTTCGATTTGTACTCCAGTTTTTGTTAAGGAGGAAATGTTTTAAAAAAGCATACGGGTGAGGTTTTCAGCGAAATTTCAAAAGATTCACCGAGTCAAATCGTTGGCGGTGTGTCAAGAGTATAAGCCTTTACAGTTAAACTTAAGCAGTTGCTAAACTTTCATTTGGTTGTAATCAGTCAAGTTTTACGTCTGATGCACATGCAGCTCCACCTGGACTCGAAAACTTCTGAATATTCGCTTACAAACATCACATGAATATGCTTTTATTAAAATAAAATCATCTCCTTCACAAACCCTAACAGTCCTGAATCCTCCAATTTTAATACGATTTTGCACACCCCTAGTGAGTCAGGGGTAATCATGTTGATCCGAGTGACAATCGTGTTTCAAAGGAGGGACTTAAATTGCATGTCGATCCCAGCAGAATCTCTGTCAAAGTCTGGGTTTAAGACATGAAGCCTTTGAGAAATGACTCCCTGTGATTAAAAATTATTTTGAACTTGATGAATTTAAAGGGAGTGAAACATTACTATTAAATATTTTGGCTAGTATTATCTGTTACCAATGTGCCAGTACAGTGCTTTCAGTCGAAAGACGGAACAAAATGCATGTTCACTTCAACTTGAAAAATTCTGCCACATTTCCTTTTTCGGGGAAATTGCATCTCTAGTTCAGATTGGAAAAGCATCAGATAGTTGTGAAATTCTACTTATGATTTGAATTTACCTTCCATTACTAAAATGAACCTCGGCAACTTGCGGCGAAACTCGAATGGATGCTGGACTTGTACAAATCTACCAGCCATATACACGTCCGAATCTATGGAAGCGGCTGCAGCCGGCTTCAGCGGTTTCCCGTAGACGCGCGTGTAATTTCAATCCGTAGCCATGTAATTCGGGAACTTTGAAGGGGAATTCCCCGTAGTTTCATCGGTGGTACCCGCGCTGGCCTGATACTGTAATAAACGACGTACACTTGGCTGGTAATCGGCGAGACCGTGTCATTTCGTCACCGATGAGAAATCATGCAGATTGCGCTGTCGGTGGAATGTTGTTACCCCAAAAATTTCGTCACCTGAGTCATTTTCTTGTGTCATTTTTGCAGGAGGCGCCGAGGAAACTGAGCATTTGTAGTACTGCTACTAAGTTGTCAGGTATTAATATGCGTATCGACCGAACATGATCATAAATTATGAAGAATTTAAAGCGGTTTATAAAATAAGAATGACAGTTGACATGTTCATGAAAATTGAAAATGAAATATGATCGAGTCAAGTTTGTGCATACACGACCGCATTACGAAGTGCGTGGGTAACTTAATTTCCTGTATACAGTTGGTGTACTGAAGTCAAGTGATGTGTTGCTTTCCTGCCGCCATTTTTTCCTCGTATGCATTCACAGGTAAGTTCATATTAAATTTATGCGTAAATAACATGTGGGCGTCGTCTAGTCCGAGTAACTTGGACCCAACTTATCGCCTTTTTTGACATTTGGACATGGTCTGGCGATAGTGGGGTCCAAGCTAATACTGCGACCTGGACAACATCATCCTGTCACTGTCCCAAAAAACAACATTTTCCAACAAAAAACATCAGATTTCACCTTCAAAACGGCCTCCAAATTACTAGATATGCCACCTGAGGTACAACTAGTAGACATCGATAATTAAGATGGTTGTACTGAAGTTTACTTACGATCCGGAAAAAAAGTGAAATTTTCCGTTCATTTCGGAGAGCTCCCCTCGCGATCTTAAACACGTTAAATTTTTGATCATGTTTAATGTTTGAACGACGCCATTTCTTCTACATGCCCAGCGTACACTTGGACCCCACTATCGCCGGCGCCAGACCATGTCCAAATGTTTAAAAAGGCGATAAGTTGGGTCCAAGTTACTCGGACTAGGCGTCGTCCAACTGTCAAGCAATTGAATTATGCCAGCATTTCAGACACGGTTGATGGTTGAACTGTGGAGGTAGAATTTTACCTCCATGGTTGAACAGGTTTTGTGTTGGCTGGAGCATGGAGGTCTAATTCCACCTCCATGGCTGGAGTTACCCAGCCCTAAATTTCATCATTGGGTTGTCATGTAGGGCTGGAGAAAGTTTTCACTTGGACCTGCAGCATTCGCAGGTCCCCCAAAAAATTCGAAAATGTGCAATGTTGTCCCTGTAACACACTAATTTGAACTGGGATTCACCCAAACCTTGCCTGGAATAACCACTTCACAGGTCCTTGAAGTAAAAAAACGATCAACGCTGAAGATTCAGCCACAATTGCAGTGAAAAAAAAGACTTAAGCGACAGCCGTGTGGCCATAATGATGCCCGAAGCTAGATTTGTGCACAAACAAATTGCAAAGCGCTGTTGCTTACCATGCACATACAGCAAACCACCAGTCACACTTGTATTGCCAACTGCACGGCGCGGCGCAGCATGGCGCTGAAGCGCGCACCCGACGACTGTTTGATGCACTACTGCTGCACTTACTATGAGGCTTCACTCGCATCAGGGCAGAGGTAGAACGGCAGCCGAAGTTTGCCGACAAACAGTCGTTGGGTGCCAAAAAAAAATTCCCTACCTACCTATCCTATTTTCAAATGTCATGATATCGGAAGCAGAATTCTTTGCCTTAATAAAGTGTTGCATTGCAGTAAATAACCCTGTATTTGGAAAATCAGTCCATGCTAAAAACTGTTTCTACAATTTGTTGTGCTAATAGTACTAGGAGCAATTCTGAATCATCATCTAAACTATTGTTGGGAGTTGGGACAATGCGTAATTGGAGTGATGCCTGAATCGGAGGGTTTCAATACTGTCATCGTGCCCACACTAGAGTTGGGACCATACCAGCTATGCAGTGGCATAGCCAGTAGTTTTTCAGTGGGGGGGGGGGGGGGGGGGGGGGCTGGGGGGCTGGAACATTTAATGGGGGGGGGGGGGGGCGTCATGTAGATCAATGATAATTTTTTTAGAAACTCAAAATCTCAGTGGGGGGCGACTGGGGGGTGGCGACAAGGTTTCATGGGGGGCTGTCCCCCCCCCCCCCTTTTTGCCATAGGCTGGCAGTACAAACTTTTACTCTCCTGCAAAATATCCCCCATCGATTCCACATTATGTGAGTATTGAAATGTGTTTTGACATGATATTAGTATTAATACTTTCATTTTCTTATGTCTTCTCAGGTATCTGTCGAACGGTAACCATATCAAAACGGGGTAGCCGCATATAGTCATCCAGCCATGGATAGCCAAGAAGTCTCAGTCTTTCGTGAAACCCTGTTCTTTATCTCAAGAGAATTGACAGATGATGAAGTTTGGCATTTGAAGTTTCTGTGCATAGATCACCTGACAGTGAAACAGAGAGAGGCCATCAAGGATGCTTTAAAACTCTTCGAAATTCTAGAGCAAAAGGGGATCATCTCAAAGGATAATTTTACTTTCCTCGTCAAAAGGATGGAGAACCTGCAGCGAATCGACCTGAAAAAGAAGTTGCTGGATATAATGCCAGGTAAGGCTGTGTCCTAAAAGCATTTTTTTTGTCTGGCTATGGCTTTTCACAAGTGTAAGCCTATAGCAAAAAAAAAATATGAAGCCATAGCGTCAAAGTACATTTCCAAAAAACACATTTCCAAGATCCATGTGGAGTTACTGACCTTGTTCCATCCTCATTGCCATGCATGACTTTCAACTGCTTGAAAAGAGTTGGTGTTCATCTGACATTTTGGAATGGTAGAGAGAGAGGTGGACTATTAAATAGTTTGTGTGCAAAAACGTGCACCTTGAAGTTCACTGTGGTTAGGTGTCACTAAAGCTGCTTAACTCAACCTAATGACTTTGTTGGACCGGAAGAGAGATAACATTGAGTCAAAAGAGTTAGGTATTAATATAATCAGCATCTTGTTTCAATATTGTCCTCTAAAGGTTGCGAAGTATGTGATTTTTATTTTTTATTCTAACTTTAAGTTTTAACAAATATGACTGTTTTCATGTCAATTTTCATGTGTATCAAATAATAACTGACGAGGCTTTGTCTTGCCCGCTGTGATAAATATCTATTCAAATTTCATTTCTTTTAAGGCGGTGGTAACTCTCCTGATCAGAATGCTCTTGGCAATCCACACCCAACCTTGCCCCCCAACCTTGAACCTGTCCATCAACAAGGACCTCTCCAGCATCCAAGTTTTTTTACTCCCACTTCCACACAAGTTAAATCGGAAGGTCTTAAGACTCTAAGAAGTCTTTCCAATGGGCAATCTTCTACTTGCCCACCAAGCAACTCAACGAGAGGAATCCATGGGGTTGATAGTCCTATCTCAACTTCTGGAGATGGTCAGTCGACGCAACAAAGGTTAGTAGCAAGATCAACCAGCCTTCAGAATAACCCTTCTTGGCAATCGTCGCATGAGGCTGCTTATTCCAAAGTCCGAGCATCTTCACTTGATAAAGATATTGAGGGGAAGCTGGAAAATTTGTCTCTTCAAAATTCAGGGCAGCTGCCAAAAACAAGTAAAAGTCCTGGATTTCCAGATGATGATATCGAGACCGATTCACCCATGCCAGAGGGACCAAGAAGCACATCCTCACAATCAGTCACTGGTCAGGGTAGAGGTTCAGCGTCTCTATCCAGGATGACTCCGGGGACGGGTGCCCTCAGCAGAAGCCATCCGCGTAAGATGTGGGGTTCATACAACGATTCATACAACGAAGAGGAATGGGTGAGAGAATCAAGACAACCACGTGGAACATCCTCCCCGCAACAGAGTCATCAGCAGTCGGCACCTAGGCCTTTGACTTTGTCTGATGGCATTAATAGTCATGCAAGGCTGGAGGGGTGCCCAGAAATGTCGCCAGAACAACAAGTCCGCCGTACGAATCAGATGTTCGATCAACAAGATGCCATAGAAGAAGCCAGAGCTGCTGATCAAAGACAACTGGATCAGTGGGAATACCAGAGAGAGCTTGCAGAGAGGCCTTTACTGACTCAATCCCCGAACAGTAATCAACCAGTGAGAGAGAGCAGACAACCAGGTGGGATTTCTTCTTCACGCCAAAGTCAGGGCTCAATACCTTCGCCTTTGTTGGATCTGTCGACAGATTCACCCAACAATACAGGAAGGGTAAGAATCAAGTCTTTTGCAAGACATTTTTTTGCCAGACCTAACAGCACAACTTCTCAAGCAGAAGTGACTGAGTTCTCAAATTGAAATAAGATCAAACCAAGTGCAAGTTCATGCAATTAAATCGCTGTGACCTCAGCTAGGGAAAGACCTGGAATTGTCAGCTTCCAGCCAAGCCTTGCCCACTGTCCAGCGGGGATAAATTGGTTGAAGCTTCAATGGCCTGAAACTGATTTATCCCCACATGATACAGAGACATGAGGAATCAGATTCAGAGGCTGAGCACTCACAATTCTTTTGTCAGTTTGTACCCAAAAAAAAATTCAAAACATGGTTACGCAGAACTTGCCCACAGTAGTAGTTAAATACCTCATTTTTTAGTCAAATTCATGCTTGATTTTTGTCTGGTGATGTCGATAGTGAAGTGAATAATAGCTTGTCAGTAGTCATTCTCAAGATTGGAACCTAGTCACAATCTTCAGCACTTCTGGTCAGTACCAGATCTCAATAAGTAGTGTGCTTGAAACCACTGGAACGAGTTAGCTCCAATTGACCTTTCCAATTGTTTGCCTTACCCAGAATGAGATATTGGAGAACCCAAGGATAGCAGAAGAAGCAGCAGAACGACAGCAGCCCATTACCAGCCTTGACAGAATCACCATACACTGCAAGGAGTGCTCCGCTCTCGTCTGCAAGGCGTCTGAGCTCAGACGGAAGGGGAATGCTGGTCATGTGACCTGTACCAGTCCAGAGTTTAAGAAATGGGTGAAGGAGATGAGATACGATAGACCGATGCGTTACAAAGACTGCGAATCGGTTGGTGAGTAAGACCTGCGTGTATTAAGTGTTCGGTTTTCATTTGCCACTGTTACAGTGTTCCCAGCCACTCTGGAAATTGAGGAGAAACACACAAAAATCAGGCAAAAGTCAGTAAATATGACAGTGACCCTTGAAGGAAAGGTTTTTGCCACAATGGTTCACCGCATGTGCATCTCTGCGGCATGCGGTGAGGAAAGGATGGCTACAAGGGGAGAAGGGAGGCCATCGCTTGCCAACAAGTTGCCTGTGTGTTATCAGTATCTTAGTTGCTTTGTTGCAATGCACCTCTTGACTTCCCAGCAACACCGTTGAAATGAAAATATTTGTTGTGGAATGTTTGAATTTTTTCAGGGAAAACTCAGGGAATTTTTGTTTTCATAAAGTGCTGGGAACCCTGTATTTCAAAATTCCTTCAGGTAGAATTCTATGGGATGCTGTTCCTAAAAGATTTTTAAAAAACAGCACTCTAAGAGGAGCTGGAACAATTTGAATTTTGCACATCATGTGTTATATTCAAGTACAGGACTTGCATCCTTCATATGAATGAATAATGATTATGGACCCTTGTTGTTTCCTGTCCATGTGCACAGGTCTCATAAGCTGCGGCACTTTGGACTGTGGCAACCAGTTAGGCACCATGCAGAAATTCCTGAAACTGCAACCTCCAGACGGATACGCCCTGAAAGCTCAGAGCTTTGAGATCCACTTTGAGATGGGCGGTGTCAAGATCCCCACAATGTGGAAGAAGGCAGGTTTTCAGATCTTACAAGGTTGAAGGTAAAGGGAACACCCGTTATCAGATTTGCCTTTCAGAGTGATACCAAGGCAAATCATTTGAATAAGATCTAGTTTAAGTTCAAGTACAATTTTGGCATTTACAACATTTTGGATTTACAATAAATGCATAAGACATTGAACAATCTGTGGTTGCAGTCAAAGGTAACAATTACAGATGATATAGATTGAAAATGTTACCGTAGTATGTGGAAAGTTAATGCATAATGTGAACTAGTCTGAATTCAACGTTGAAACAAACTTTGTGAGTTACTAGTTCATCATCTATCAGCATACAGTTTTTTGGTTTTTTTGCTAACTTTGCATTATGTGACAAAATAGAGTTGTCCTAGCCTGCTGGCAGTGTTCAGAAAACTTGCAGTAAGAACTAAATGAAATAAAGAAAATGCCAATTCATCGAATAATGTTTTTATGAATGAGCAACGAGAAGCTTTATCGTTCGATGAAAAACGATGTAACTATTGTGAAATATAGTTTTGCTAATTAAATATCAATTAAATGGTTCTACCAGGTAGTTTTTGGAGAGTTAAAACATGAGTTTTAAACTCCAAATCTTTGATAAATTTGTTGACTTTGTCTTTGTAACTTTATGTCAGTGTTTTTATGGCCATTGCAGCTAATTTATTTGCCTTTTCTTTTACGGCTTCTTTAAGGCCATCTTAATCTTATAGGCCATCAGCTTCTGTCCAAAAATTGGGCCACCGGTATCAAATGATCGAAAGGAGCAATGCTCACAGCGATTTTAGGGAAGGTATGCACATCTAGAGTTGGAAAATGGGTGATAGCTTTGCAGTGTAAGCGCCGGCAGTTTTTTGGGTCGTATCACTTTTAATGGTTTTTTCTTCAAAATGGCCGCCAATATGCTTGTTACCAGATTAATTATATGTGGTAACAAGCATATTTTGGCCGCCATTTTTTTCCAAAAAAAAGTGATAACACCCAAAATGCTGCCACCGCTGCAATGCTATCACATATTTTCCAACTACAGGGGTGCGTACCTTGCCAAAAATCACAACGAGCGTTATTCCCCTCATTTGATACCGACCAAACCCCCAGGCTGATGGTCTATTATTTGCAATTTGTATGCTCAGGGGTTTTTTATTTTCTCAGCCACTAAAATCATGGATCAACAAATTTGCAGAATGACATTTACCAAATAGAGCTTTAATCTTCATGAAAAAAAATAAGCAAAGGTTTAGTATTTTAATGTACATTTGGTAAAATAAATTAATTATTTTTAGCATAATACATTTTAATTGCATTTAAAAGTGTGAAATATACAAATATAATCATGCATAACAAGTCTGAAATTGCCAGTGGAACAATATTTTGTGCATGGCTTGCATATACTCTACCGCTTTTATCTCAATTTAATATTAGAAAGTGTGTTCCTGGTACTTTTCCTGACAGGTCAAAAAATATTGAGAGTGAGACACAAGCTACATTGTTTCACTTGAAATAAGTTAATAGGTAGCATGATAAAAGACAAGTAATACTATAACTGATAATAATACTGATGTACTAAAACAACTACTACGAAAAAAAGTCAAGAGTGTTTAATTAAGGCGCAATCTATTTGCCATGAAAACTTAATATGAGCAGGCTTTCTACTTGCTGCAAAACTATAAGTAATTAATTTGCTCTATAATTATTAGGATCAACTGTCTGCAACCTTGCCTGCGTTATTTAGAGTGCAAAAACAGAATCGATTAAATCGTACTGTGAAGTTAAGATGTTTTTATGAAATATTTCAGTGAAATGTAATGTGATTTTTTAAAATCTAGCGGTAGAACTTTATGGATTTTTTTACAATATTTTTAGTAGGGGAGTTTCTCAACTTCTGTGTTTTTTATACGGCAATGTTTCTGTTTTATGGTTTACTTCCAAATTTAGAATGAGCTGTAATGAACTGCAAAAGTTTAAAAGTCCTTTTTTTTATTTGCAAAACCCATGTTGTCACCTCCCTTTTACTGTTTTCAATAAATCAGCTAATATCGCTTTAAAGTTCAGATATGTCAATAAGGCTTTTGATACTATAGCCATGCTCTTACAGATGTAGAGAAACGGAATGTGTAAAAAAAAAAAAAAAAAAAACCCGACATTTGTTTGGAAAGTTGAGACATACTTAAATGTTTTTGTCTAACGTAAAATTTCGCCCTGAAAGGGAACAGTGTATTTGTCTTTGTATAATCTTTAAGATTTTTAGTACTTTTAGTTCAAAAATCACTCAAAGCAATATGTACTTTTCAAGTTACGGGATTTAAAACAACTACCGTTCTGAAGTTCTGTCCAGGGATCACAAAAAGGTACTGTTCTTTCAGCAACACGAAAACAACTTTGTGAATTGTTTTTAGTGTTCGTCTATTTTTGAAATAAGTACAAACCTTAGAGTCAATTTTGATTTTTTTTTTGGTGCAGATACTCTTTATCCGTGGCCATTACCCCCATGAGTTTCATTTCATTGCCATCACGCCTCACTCTGCACAATGGTCAGATGGTCGATCATAAAAACATTTTTGGACACTGATACCAAGTTCCTTGCCTTAATCAATTTCAGTGCTGTGTTAGGTAAGCTGTGAAAAATTCTGCATGTTGTGAAAAAGGGCTGATGTGGTTTGGGATTGGAATCATTTGCCGTGAAGCCTTGCCGATGACGACTTATAGCCACACAAATTGATGATCCCAATCCCAACCTCATCATGAAGAATATTACATATTACACAGCTTACACTGCACTGAAATTCATTAATTAAGGCAAGGTACTTGGCCAGTGTTCAAAAATGTTGTTGTAATCAACTGACAATTGTGTAGTGATGCGTGACTGAAATTAAATGAAACGCATCTAGGGTTTAGGACAAGGATTTATTGCTATTGATAAAGCCAACATATGCATTGTGTGTTTTTTTTAAAGGAGGATATGGAGTATCTGCAAAATTACCCATCGTTTTCAAAATTTACTTTATATTAATCATGCTTTTGTAAATATTGCAAAAAATGTCAGACGGACAAGTCCATTTTTAGGGGACATACTGTACAGTGACATTACTGCTTCCAAATCTAAATGTATCAATAAAGAGTTGAGTTATCAAGTACAACAATTATATTAGGGGTCACGTCTGTTCTCACCAAGGTATATTTGATATCATTCTACGGTTAAAGTCAGGTGTTTTTTGTTTTTTTTTGTTCTGTGCGCTGCTCACCAGTAGCATATTCCCATCTTTGATAAACAGGGTTAAATAATACTACCATTATTGTAACTTCTTTTTTTCTAAACATACATGTTGAGGTGACTTTTGTCAAACCATGAATGTTACAAACCGATCAGATTATGGTTAAAAGTAAATCTAAAATTAAATCAACATTATTATATTAACAAGGCTCTTTGATTTTAGAGAAAGATATATACACACTTTGTGTCCATAATTTAACTCAATATAATGTACAACATCAGCTGTAAACTGTAAACAAGATCAGTCAACGAATGTTGTATAGATTTTAATATCGCACATTGTTCAAACTTGTATGAAATAAGAATGAAGTTGGCCTTTGAGATTGAACAATTCGTGTCTAAAAAGTTTGATATTTTCTTATTTGTCTTTTCCATGCATTTATTAATAATTGCCATTTTGTGCTGGTAGCTTGCGATTTGTTTGTATTTAAGCGTCCTTTATTGTTATAGATACAGTGGCGTACCTAGGGTTAACGGCTCGGCTAATGAATACTTGTGGGAGTTGCACAGCGGCCTTGCGCAGTAAAGCGAGGCGAAAATATTATTTTCATTCGTTCTTTTTTTTTTGACGGACTTGTTCATGACGTCACGCATTTTATTCTAAATTCCAGGCGTGCTATCGTGGTGTGCTTGCAGTGTTATTCGCCATTGATGCAGGCGCCCTGCCTCTCGCTCAAAGAAATGAGTAATGATCCTATTTTTAGATCAAGGGGGAGTCCCCAATGGGCATTATACTCTCACTGACTGGTACTATGGTTGCACACGACGCCCGATGTGCGCGCTGTGGGCTGAAGTGACACGGTGCGAGCGGATACCAGGTTTTCTGAAGACTGGTTCCCGCTCTAACATTTGAACATTTGTATTGCCAATTACAATGGATAGAGGAACGGGGAACCAGTTATGCCTGCCCAAGATCATGGAATATTGGGTGTTTTTAATACTTCCGCTTTACGGCCATGATATCTTAGTCAGTTGGATTTCTCTTTATTTTTAACCGAGCTAGATCTCTTGTGGTCAACTCCCCTCCAAGTACTAAATACTGGGCAGACGTGGTAAGTTTTTGCTGATCAGGATGATGTAAAGATGAAAATTATCGCCCTAACCCAGACTGGAGGCTAGCCTGCAGAACGATGCAGAGTGTTCGAATTCATGTACATGATGATGTGACTGCAGTGCAGTGCTAGTGCAGTGTCGCTTTTTGCCAAACTGTACCACTAGTCTTGGATTGATTATAATCCTTAATGAATGGGAACCAAATAATTGGCAACACCTGTATATATTCATAGCCTAGGCATACGGCGTAGGTAAAACTGTAAAAGATCGACGAGAAACAAGCAAAACAAACATGACAAAATCAACAACTTTCATGAGGCGAACACCGTAAGTCCTCACTGTCATGACTGTTTGACCAACCAAGCTTGAAGACTCAATTTTTGAAGGAGACCTTTCCTAAATTTTTGCTCATGGGTGTTTTTTTTTGAGAGAGAGAGAGAGCTCATCAAGCGATTTCAAAAGGAGCTAAGGACTAGACTGTTACATTATGTGGAAAAAAATGTTGCAACCTGACGCCACTTTTTTTCTTCATATATCATCTCGATGATGGTCATTCGTTGCAAGACATGAATCTGGGACTGAGAAATATTTCCAATTTTGTTAGAATACTTTTTTTTTGACCCTCCATAGACTTTGTACACAATCGCAGAAGTGGCGTCAGGTTGCAACATTTTTTTCCCATTATGTCAAACTATGGCCCAACTGTTTGAAAAGACTGACCTCTTCTTTCAGTTTCATTGTCTCATTAGTCTGGGGGCTGACTGTGGCAAAATGTGTAGAAAAAGACTAGTACCAAACATGCAAGGTGTTTCTTTTGACACAGTTGATTGATGCTGTACTGAGGCGGTGTTGGGCTGGCTGTTTCGTGTGCCAGTTTATTTTCATGGAAAGATTTCCATATACGAAGTTCACTCAACACCCTGTGTACAAACCCTATGAGATTGGACTGAAAAATTCTGTTTTCTCTAAGAAAATGCTTGTATTTTCTCACTGCTCAAATTGACTTTGATGACATGAAATTGCTATCTGGGGGCTTGTTAGTCAATACAGAGGAAAATTAGTGAACTTCGTATATGGAAATCTGTCCGATTTGTTTGCTCCAATTTGCCATTAGATATTAAATAGTTTCCCCTGTTACTATTCAGCTATTTGTGCCTCGTACTGGATTCCTAGAAAACAACCGTAGCACTTCTAATAGTAGGCTGGAGAGTAGAACATTTTGTTTTAAGATTAAATCACAATCATGTATTGTTATGAACCTAGCATGTGAACCCAATTTTGATATCATTTCTCTGACGAATTTCATCAAGTTGTCTTACTGACTAATTATTTGCATTGGATTTAATCATTGTCATAATTTTTCATTTCTTTTTTTATTTTCAGATCTGTCCTGAAACTGTACTTTAAGGCTTATGGAACACTTCCATCTTGGTTATGAGCGAGAAGGAAATTTTTGATCTTTACTGTGATGAGCTTGTCCTTGTTTTTGCATTCACGCGACTGAACTTTATAGATTCATAATTTGTGGTGAAAGAACACTCACAATAAATATACCCCCCAAAAAAGCACACTTTTAAGAATCAGTTATGGCGGCCAGTCATTATAATGATACTGTACGGATACCATATTTTCATTCAGCCCTCAATTACATAGCCAATAATTTGGAAGATAAGGAAGTTAAACAGATAAAATATTTATGCAAAGAATATTTGTCTAAATCTGTGAAAGAAACTGCTGATGCTTTGGATGTTTTCGAGACTCTTGAAAGCCGAGGGATAATTTCTGAAACGAAGTACACATTTTTGCTATCACTTCTCACCGAACTTAAAAGAGATGACTTGAAGAAGACGTTTCTGCAAAGAATGAATCCTGGTAAGTAAGAATATGTTTGAATTGTTTTTTAAAATGCATATTTTCTGTGAGAATTTATCTTCGGTGCTTGTTCTTGTCTTTAACGTCATAAGTGTATAACTGATGGAAATAATTCAGCATTTTTTTTCTTTTAAGGTGATGGTCAATCTCCCGCTCAGAACTCACTTCCAGGTGGCAATACATGTGCACTGACGACATTTGGCCCTGACCATCAACAAGGAACTCTCAAGCCTCCGGGTCATTTTACTCCCACTTCCCCACACGATAACCAGGAGGGTCCTAAGACTCTAAGCAGTATTCCTGGTGGGCCATCTCCTGCTGGCCAGAGTGACACCAAGAGAAGATCCTACAGTGTTGATGGTTCTCCTATCTCAAATTCTGGAGATGGTCAGTCAACACAGCAGAGGTCACTTCCAAGATCAGCCAGCCTTCAGAATAAGCAATCCTCGCACGTGGCTGCTCATCCCAAAGTCCGGGCATCTTCATATCATGGAGAAGAGTTTGCTGCTAACATTTCAAGTCCAGGATCTGGCTTCGGAAGTGCCGAGAAGGAAAGCTCTGTTAATTTGGTCCAGGGGAGCAGTGTCGACAGGCTGATGGGGAACATGACTCTGCAGGAGTCACACCAATTGATGGAAGCAAGTAAAAGTCCGGGATGTCCAGATGATGATGACATCGAGAATCATTCACACATGCAAGTGGGACCCATAAGCCCATCATCAAAATCAGGCACTGGCCAGGATGGAGGCTCACCAACTCCACCCTGGCCAGTGACCCCGGTGATGACAGGTTCCCAAGGAAGCAATCCATGTGGGATGTCATTTTCGCCTCAGGATCTGGGATCGATGACTTGGCCCTTGAAGAATCGATCTGAGAAGAAAGGATGCAACAACCGTCGTAAAGTTAAGAAGATGGAGCCCATGAAAGAACTGGAGGCAATGAATGAGGCCCAGCGACTCGACAGGATCCAAGAGAAACAAGTGAGCTAAGTCTTGGAGTTTTTAGGCTCTGTGCAAATCATTTTAGGGCATTGTACAATATACTCATGTTACATAAGTGTGATGAGGGTATCTTTTACAGGGAAGCAGTTTGACTGAGTATGTGGACGACAGCTTGCAATATTCAATTCACAAGATTGAAATATCAAGTAACAATCTTTAGCATTTCCATTAAAGACTCCAATGTGGCCCATCAGACCAATCAAATCTTTTGGCATATAAAAAGACTGAGAACATTTCTATTTCCCCTGGATGAGATACCAGTCCATTACATGCACAGTACCCGTTTGTACTCGGCTGGGCTGAGAGAGAGGCAAGCAGGGGTACAGTAGCCTGCCCAACAAATATGCAGCAGCTGGATTCGAACCCTTAACCTCTGTCCGTGAGTTAGAAGTTACAGTAGTTGTACTATAGTCTATATATGCCACAGCCCCCCTGACCCCCAGGTGGTCAAGGTCGACACCATCGGAATGATAACTCCAAGTGACATTTTCAAATATTGGGTTTTTTTTATACACAGAATGATATATTGGAGAAGACACAGACGGCAGAGGAAGGGGCAGAACAGCAGCCCATGACCAATCTCGACAAAATCACCATACACTGCAAGGAGTGCTCCGCTCTCGTCTGCAAGGCGTCAGAGCTCAGACGAAAGGGGGATGCTGGTCCCGTGACCTGTACTAGTCCAGAGTTAAACAGATGGATGGAGCAGGTGAGGTACAGGACACTGCAGCGTAACCGGAACAGCGACACAGTTGGTGAGTAGGACTTGCTGATTACTATAATGTACCGAATTTTGCCACTGTTTCCAGGTCACCAGCCACACTGGGAATCAGGGAAACTTGGGAATCAGGCAAAAAGTTTCCCCTTTTCAATTTGTGGAAAACTCTACGGGGAATTGGGGGGGGGGCGGGGAAACACCAAAAAAGAGAGAGGAAACTCGGGGGATTTTACAGTGAACCTGCAGGGAAATATTTTCGCCAGTTTGGCATAGTGTTGCTTTGCTGCAACCACATCTTGACGTCGTGTTAGAACATGTCAAAGTGAAAATATTTGTCATGGAATTTTGGACATTTCTAAGGGAAAACTCAGGGATGGGAACCATGTATTAAAGAATCTTATATGAGTTCCATAGAGATACTGACATACAGATAAAAAAAACAGCATTCCAAGATGAGTTGAGAAATTGTTTCGATGTGGCTCCCACAGTGGTATTGAGCAAGCTTGCGCCCTTCATAGGATTTGGATATCTAGAGATACTGCCACTATCAAAATTAAAAGCAGTTTTACAAGATGCATGAGCTTGAGAAATTGTTTCGATAAAGTTAGCACATGGTTTATTCAAGTACAGGAACTTGGCAGGTTTGCGCCCTTCAGAATGATGACTTGAACCCTTGTGTCTGTTTGGTAAATGCAGGTGTCATAAAATGCGGCACTTTTTACTGTGGCAACCAGTTAGGCACTCTGCAGCCACAGGAGGGATACGACCTGAACGCTCAGAGCGTCAAGGTCATCGATGAGATGGGCGGCGTCACATACCCCGTAGAGTGGGAGGAGACAGGTTTTCAGGTCGTGCAAGGTTAAGAGTGAAGCCATTTCCGATTCCTGCCAAACCAAAGTATTCCAAGATATAAGACATAGTTTATATAACTTTGGCATTTAAAACTGACAGTAAATGGAGTGAGTATCACCTGCATTAATTTGGACATTAAACGGCGGTTGCGACTATCAATCATAAGAACTTATTACAGATCAGAGCATCTGGATATAACAGATGTCAATGGAAAATTAATACACAAAATTGCACCAGTCTGAAATTAAAAGTTGAAATAAATAGTTCGTTTCGATCAGCAAATAGAGTTTTGAAGAAATACAACTTTTGCCAACTGACACGAATGTAACAAATATGAAATATATTTTGCTATAATCCAATCTTTAATTACTAGTTTATCTGTCAATAATTTTAAACTGTGCTGCATCATGACGGATACATGTGCATTGCTTGTTATTTCTTTCTGCATTGTTCTACGATAAGCATGGATTTGAACTCTGAATCAATATATTTGCCTTTTCTTTCACTGCTTCTTTAACCTTTAGGCCTATATGTGCAATTGCTATGCTTGCCAAAGTAGGCCACACGTAGGCTTTTGTTTTTTGCTCAGCCACTGAAATCATGTATCAACAAATCTGCAAAATGACTGTTTGCCAAATAGAGCTTTATTCTTCAAATATAGTAAGGTTTTTGGATTTTAAATGATTTTTTTAAATGTTAGTATATTACTGTATGTTAGATTCATTTAAATGTGTGAAATGTTCATGTGAAGTCATCCAAAGCAAGTACCAGTGGAAAAAAAAGTTTGGGCGCGGCTTGCACTCTGCCACTTTTATCTCAATCTAATGTTCCACTTTTAACAGATGCACATTACAAAATATGAGACACAAGCTTCATTGTTTCATCAATTAACAGTGGTAGCACGATACAAGATGAGTTGAAATTGTAGCGGCACCTCTCGCACGCCGGAATAGGGGACGGGGCCGGGGCCTCCAAAGGGTGAAGAAATTAACCTTAAGTAAGGGATGGTTCGGACCAACAGTACTTATCACTAGCATGCCTTACACCACTCTATCTTGCTTCCCTCTAGTACACTACGTATCAACGGACACCAAGGATAGCATAACAAGCTAACAAATAACCCTATAAAAATCAATATAAAAACAAAATACTAATTAATTTATATGCATATTACATTTTATCATATAATTATATTACATTTACTTATATTGTTGATGTACCCTAACCTGGCGCGGCCCCTAACGTGGCGCACTTTGATTTTTCGCCTGTAGCGCCTAGCTAGAGCAAAAATTTTAACTGAAATTTCGCAGAAAGTGAAATTTCATCAAGTTCTAAACACTCCCGTTCATAAATCGCGAGTTTATTTACCCGTTACAAAGTTAAAAGAAAAAATTATTTTGGCGTGATTTTCCGATTTTATTTTCAAGTGCAAAGTGAACCCTTTGAAAATGCCCCGAAAAATAAGAAAATAATTTTCTGACAAACATCTGGCTGGGTTTGTAAGTAAAGATAATGATGATTTATCAGAATTTATCAAGTTTACAGAAATTCTTAAATGTTAATTTGGAATTTTCCGAGATTTATTCAAGTGCGCCACGTTAGGGAACACTCCGCCAATGTGTGCCCAATTTCCGGACGCGACCGTTTTTGCATTTCGGATTAAATTTTATAAACCCAAATTGTTCACAGAGGTTAAATAGCAAACATTAAAAAGGTAAAAGTACCAGTATTTCACTGCATGAATTTGAGGTTTATCAACAAAGAGGTTTGGCAACACTACACGAGGAAAGTTGGGTAAGCTTCGATGTGCGCCACGTTAGGGAACACGACTATATAATTGAACTTTAAAAAGTACGCGCCAGCACCGCGCGAGTATCCAGTGCGGGTACGAGTGTTTAGCGAGCCCGCGGTTATCAGCAAGTACAATGTACACACTGTTGCGTTCAGCCAGCACATAATACCATGTGTACATAAAAATGGCGCGCACAACAACAAAACGTGATAGACCTACGTGACTATGATGAAGAAAAGTGACTAAAAGTAGCGTCGAAAAATGGAAAATACGGTCACAAGGATAAATCAAAACACTCTGAAACCCTACTCACCCGGACACCAATTGGGCAGACATTCCAAGTGGTCAACAGGACTAAGCTGGAGTCTTAGAATTCAGGTTTTCTGATGTGTATTGCCGCCCGAAAAATTGTGTGCTCCATATCACAGATGGGAAAAGGACGGCGAAGTTTATCCGGCCTGCGAAACCGAATTACACGGAAAGCTAGTTTATATATCCTTGCGCAGTAAAATACACAAATATTCGTACCTAGTAATTTGATTTTTTTATTAAACTAAAAATATTCAAGATAATTTACAAAGCAATGTAGATAATGATTCCCACCGAAATGTGTATAAATCATATTATTGTTGGAAAAGTGGTTAAAGAACTACTTTGCATACAGGCGCGGGAATACTATAGAGTCTAAAGTAAACCATCTACTCGTTGCTACGGGCAAAACAAACTGCAGCAGTGGATTGGCCAAGGGTGCGCGTGCGCGTGCACGCATATGGAAGAGAGCCTAGACTGGTTCCCGGTACATCCACTGCGTTCGCTCGTACCCCCGCCCCATCCTGTTTGCAGGGTGGGGGTATGAGCGAATGATTTCGAATGATCCCACATTACTCGGGGAAAATACTACCCAAACAATTCAAGACACAAGTTGCAATAGAAACTGAAAATGAGCTATCAACTTGCTGCAAAACTTAATCTTTACTTAATTTTTATCAATATCAACTGTTAGCCACTTTGCCTTAAGGAAATTTATTGGAACAGTATATGCTTTTATTATGAAGTTAAGATTTTTCACGATAATTTCAATGAAATTTAAGATAGTGAAATTTATAGCAAATATGTACAATGCTGATTATGTTTGCATTTTAAAGTGGGTGAATTTTTTTGTACCTGACTTTTCTGCTTTATTTACATGTACATCCATTAGCTGTAAAAAAAAATTGCCGATTAAAAAAAAAAAAAAAATCCAAGTTATTATATCTAAAATTCAATACATTTAACGCCTTGCAGAAATGCTGTACTGTAATAAATGATAATCTTTATAGAAAAATACGCCTTACTTAAAGCATCCTCTGCTGGTTCAGAGGACAGGATTTTGGTCCAACCTTATCCGTATTTTTTTTGGGTAGATATATTTTGTTTACCCATATAATGGAATATGTTCATGTAGACTCTGTACATATTACATTAGTTGTTAATATTTGTTTTTGATTTAGTTTGATTTAATATTTTGTGTTAGCCCAACAGTATATTCGTAGCAACGAATGAAATATGACGGTGCAGACACTTTATTTAGCCTTATAATCTTATTTTGTAGTTTGTTCAACAAAATGTTTTCCTATAAAAGTAACAGGAATATGATGAGTGAATTCCTTCCGTGGATGCAAGTCAAGTATTGCAAACTAAACTTAGGCCAAACAAAAATAGTCTCCGGTTTCTGGTATGGAACTTGTTCCAAAATTGGTGCGGCGACGCGGCTTTTTTTTTTTTTTTTTGACTTTTTTTCCCTTCAAATGTCGGCTGATGCCTGCAAATGATGGCCAACTAAATTTAGTGCAAAATGTATGGGAGCCCAGAGTGGCCACATAAAGTTTATACTCATCGTAGCCCCATCAAATAACACGTTAAAATTGTGCAGCAGAAGGATTCCAGTCAAATCAGTGAGTTTGGTGGTTTGGGGACATCATTTTCCATTTGAAAAAAAAACGACTTTTTTTTTAGTCTTGGGCCAAAAATAAAAGTCTCCGGTTTCTGGTATGCGCGCACGTCGCTGTAGCCATGCGCGTCGGCAAAATGATTTTTTTTTTTTTTCAATGAAAGATGATGTCTCAAAACCGCCAAACTCACTGGTTTGACTGGAATCCTGCTGCTGCACATTTTTAACGTGTTTTTAGATGGGGTCATGGTCGAGAATAAGCTTTATGTGGCCTCTCTGGACTCCCAATCCCATATAGGCCTATTTGTACTAAGTTTAGTTGGGCACCATTTGCAGTCATCAGCCGACATTTGAAGCAAAAAAGGCGGGTTAAAGCCGCGTCGCCGCACCACTTTTTGGGCAAGCTCCATACCAGAAACCGGATACTTTTTTTTGGCCTTACGGATCATATTCGAACACATTGTGATTTGAACCATTCAATTATAAATAAGGGAACAGCACATGTATATGTACTTGATTCACATTGTACATTATTAGATTGAAGGTCTATGTAAGTTCTACCTCTGAATGTATCTCTGTCTATATTTATCATTATTCAGATATTATTTGTTTACTTCTTGTATATGGAAATAATTGTCTATTTGAAGTGAATTGAATTGAATCGAATCGAGAAAAGCGGCTGGAACAAAATTTGAACCAGCAACCTCCAGTTGAGCTCTTACATACTTACATGTATTGTAATTTTTGCTAGGAGATGCGAGTCTTCCGGCGGTTCCTGGTTCGATTCCCGCTTGAGTCAACTTCTTTGTTCGACCTAAACTTGCAATTCGTCTTGTACTTTAAAATCGTGTACTATGATAAATTTATAGTTGTACTTAATTATTTGGGACATTTAATTGCGGGGAGATTGATATTTCATTTTTTTTTCGTCAGTATTTTAATCACACGGGCAAGGGTGGATCAGAACACAATTTGGGGGTGCCAAAAAAAAATGGTCCCCCAAAAAGTGGGTCCCCAAAATTACGGCTTTGGGTTCCAAAAAATTAGATTCATTTTTGGTGGGAGGGGGCTGGGCCTCGTTGCTCCCCTCCCCCCGGACCCGCCCTTGCACACGGTACGGGTGATGTTTTATGTGAATTTTCAAAAGATCCACCGAGTCCATTTGTAGCTTCTAGGAATTCGCCGGCAATTCGCTTTCAAGGAAGTCTGGGTCTGGCATGAGCCTTAGAGAAATGACTTCATGTGAGTGAAATGATTTTGAGTTTGAGATGAATTTAAAACCGAATAAAACATTTATATATATATGTAGTCATCCTTTAGCCATCCGTTTACGTGATTGATTATATTGTAATACATTCCATAATTCCAGTCGGTATATGTATTTTATAAATTAATACGTTAGTGATTTTTAGGACCAGACCGTCCTTTACTAACTGAGTCACAAAGTTGACACTTATTCACGCTTTCTTTGTACTTTAGGATTCTCTTTATTGAACTCAAAATGTGACAATGTATAGTTTTGATTGATTAATTTAGTCCTAGTTATTATCTTTAATGTCCTTTAATGTTTTCCCTTAATACTTTCTGTAGTGTCATTCAAATTCTGACTGGAGACCAGGGAAGACACGTCCATTTTATAACGTCTTTCCTTTTCGTGTTTTTCAGAAATAAACCTTCAGAACATAGTTGCCGTGTCCTCTTCCCAATTCAGTGTTGACCCCGACCAGCTAGGGTCACATATATATTTTGACTGCCAGAGCTGTTTGTATTGGTGCTTCTTAGTCGAGAGAAGACTTGATTGTCCTAACTTCTACGACAACGTCTCTAGACTACTTGTTTAAAACAGTTATAACACAGCATAATGACAATGCATAAACTTGCTAATTATTAATGAAAAACCGACAAATTTTCTCAAACACTTTGAACGAAGGAAGGTCAACAGTACTCACGCGCACAAGGGGTCATATGCCAGTATTTCTGAAGCCTTGTAAAATCACCGTGATATTACTGTGAGAAGATAAAGGGGTAACTTTTTGGGAATTCTCCGCAAGACAAGATGAAGTACGGCTAGTCCAAACACAGGGCATGGCAGCCATTTTGATGTACTGAAGCAGTGCCGCACATGGCACGCACTGCGCCCAGGACTGGAGGGAATCTTAACTTATAAGCTAGCTGTTGAAGATCTGACTTTTTTATAAAAAAAATATATCTTAATGAAATGTAATGTGGTTAACATAAAAGAAACATTTTGTAATGGAGCTTTAAGGAGGTTGGCATTTTTTGACATTATTTTTATGGGGGAGCATCTCATTTTGTGTGTTGTGGACTTTTTATACGGCAATATTGTTCGTTTTATGGTTTACTTCCACATTTATAACTAGCTGATGTAAATAACTGCTAAAGTTTCAAAGTATTTTTGTTTCTAAGTTATTTGCAAAACCCATGTTTGCCACCATTTGGTCAGTTTTCATCCAATCAGCTAATATCACTTTCAAGTTTAGATGGCTCAATAGGTTTTGTTGAAAATATGCCGACTATGCTCATGCAGATCTAGAGAATGTGTAAAAATTATATTCGTTCGGAACGGTTTGAAATACTTCAAAATAAATTTGTATAACATAAAATTTCGTCCTTAAAAGGAACAGTACATGTATATAACATTGTCTTTGTATAACGCACCTTTAAGGATTAGATTTCCATTGTCCAAGACTAATTGACATCCTAGAATATTGTTTTCTCGGAATATGCAGCATTTAACTTCATTATAGGTTAGTTGCTAAGCACCCTTTTTTTTAATAGATTCTGAGCACTTTTGTTGCTTCAAACAAACAAAATGTTCAAATGTCAAACGATATATTCTACCTACCCAATTCCAAAAACTGCCGAAATAAAACGAAGTAAACTTTTAGACGGCTCAGCTTATTTATAAATATAGTTGGGAAGTTGGCACAGCGGCCCATTTCAGTTGGCAATCTATCGGAACTGATCGCGAGTCACGGAATTAATAATTAAAAAAAAATCATCACATTGTCGCAATTGCGTTGCTTTTTTACGGACTGGTGCGTGATGTCCCAAGTTGTGCCATTGTATTTTATTCTTATTTAATCAAGTGTGTTGTATACATGCTGGGCGTGCATGCAGTGTTATTCCTCATCGACACTGGCGCCCTCTCGCTCAAAGAAATGCGTAATAGGTCTAAGACTAATGGGGGAATTTCCCGCTAGATGGTTGGAGTTGACTGTTTCGTAATAATTACTGTATACAGTGGAATCTCGATAATTTAAACTCCAATAACTCCAAACAACTGTTAAGTCAAATAAAGAATCAGACGCTCTGCTGCACGCGAGCCTATTTGGACTCGCCATCAGTCTCACCTAAGTTGTATTTGCGTTTAGCAACGTTTGCGCACATAACGTTTCCTGCGGAGATTGTGCGAGGGTCCAGGACATATTGTCAATATAGGGGAAGGGGCTAGCTAGGGTGAAGGGTGCTAGTCGGAACGCCCAATTTCCGTACAACCCGGCAACCATGTCACAAATATTTCCGGGGATGGGGAGAAATATTTCCAGGGACGGGGAGAAATGGTTTTTGTTATAGAGGGGAGATGGTGATATTGAAATCGCTGATATTGTGGAGGTTTATGTTTATGCTGGGATTCACAACGTTTAAATGTTGTTTTAAATTGCGCACCGATTAGGAAGGTCTTGCTGTCAACAGTTGAATAAAATGAAGTATTTATTGCCGACCGATTGTCTCATGCGATGTCTCATTACATGTATATAAAGCTCATAACTAATGTTGTGCTGGAATATTTAATAATTGCCATTTTGTGCTGGTAGCTTGCGATTGGTTTGTATTTAAGCGTCCTTTATTGTTATAGATACAGTGGCGTACCTAGGGTTAACGGCTCGGCTAATGAATACTTGTGGGAGTTGCACAGCGGCCTTGCGCAGTAGAGCGAGGCGAAAATATTATTTTCATTCGCTCTTTTTTTTTTGCCGGACTTGTTCATGACGTCACGCATTTTATTCTAAATTACCAGGCGTGCTATCGTGGTGTGCTTGCAGTGTTATTCGCCATTGATGCAGGCGCCCTGCCTCTCGCTCAAAGAAATGAGTAATGATCCTATTTTTAGATCAAGGGGGAGTCCCCAATGGGCATTATACTCTCACTGACTGGTACTATGGGTGTGGGCTGAAGTGACACGGTGCGCGCGGATACCAGGGGGTACAGACTGGTTCCCGCTCCAACATTTGAACATTTGTATTGCCAATTACAATGGATATAGGAACGGGGAACCAGTTATACCTGCCCAAGATCAGGGAATATTGGGTGTTTTTAATACTTCCGCTTTACGGCCATGATATCTGAGTCAGTTGGATTTCTCTTTATTTTTAACCGAGCTAGATCTCTTGTGGTCAACTCCCCTCCAAGTACTAAATACTGGGCAGACGTGGTAAGTTTTTGCTGATCAGGATGATGTAAAGATGAAAATTATCGCCCTAACCCAGACTGGAGGCTAGCCTGCAGATGCATAGCCCCACAAATGTGGCCGATTTACTGGACTACCTCCGTAAATAAAGGCCACACTTCCACCATGTACAAAAACATGTGGAACTTTGTCAAATTTGGATTTTCACATTTAGGCTTAGTTTGTAGTTTATTTTTGCAATTTTTCGTGAAATTTCCATTCGTTTGCACACATTTGCGTATCAAAATTTCAACATGAAATTACACGAAAATTAGAGTGACATCAGCACTTTCTGATTAGCCTATAAAGAGGGTGTGTATGCTTCTAAAGCAAAAATAAACTACAAACTAAGCCACTAATAAAAATTTGACAAAGTTCGACATGTTTTTGTACATGGTGGCAGTGTGGCCTTTATTTACGGAGGTACAAATGTAGTCCAGTAAATTGGCCACATTTATGGGGCTAACAGATGCAGAGCGTTCGAATTCTCAAACCAATTCATGGCACAACAGCAATGTACATGTACATGATGGTGTGACTGCAGTGCAGTGCTAGTGCAGTGTCGCTTCTTGCCAAACTGTACCACTAGTCTTGGATTGATTATAATCCTTAATGAGTGGGAACCAAATACTTTGCAACACCTGTATATCTTTATAGCCTAGGCATACGTAGGTAAAACTGTAAAAGATTGGTGAGAAACATGCAAAACAAACATGACAAAATAAAAAACCTTCATGAGGCGAACACCGTAAGTCCTCACTGTCATGACTGTTTCACCAACCAAGTTTGAAGACTCATTTCAATTTTTGAAGGAGACCTTTCCTAAATTTTTGCTCATGGGCGGTTTTTGTTGAGAGAGAGCTCATCAAGTGATTTCAAAAGGGGCTAAGGACTAGACTGTTACATTATGTGGAAAACAATGTTGCAACCTGACGCCACTCTTTTTTCTTCATATATCATCTCGATGAAGGTCATTCGTTGTAAGACATGAATCTGGGACTGAGAAATATTTCCAATTTTGTTAGGATATACTTAAACAATTTTTTTGACCCTCCATAGACTTTGTACACAATCGCGGAAGTGACGTCAGGTTGCAACATTTTTTCCCCATTATGTCAAACTATGGCCCAACTGTTTGAAAAGACTGACCTCTTCTTTCAGTTTCATTGTCTCATTAGTCTGGTGGCTGACTGTGGCAAAATGTGTAGAAATAGACTAGTACCAAACATGCAAGGTGTTTCTTTTGACACAGTTGATTGATGCTGTACTGAGGCGGTGTTGGGCTGGCTGTTTCGTGTGCCAGTAGTTTATTTTCTTGTACAAATACCTTTTCAATACAAATACGTCAATTTTAGATTCCATGTCATTTCTACAGGAATTATAGATTTGTTGGAAGGATTTCCATATACGAAGTTCACTTAACACCCTGTGTACAAACCCTATGAGATTGGACTGAAAAATTCTAAGTGTTTCCTAAGAAAATGCTTGTATTTTCTCACTGCTCAAATTGACTTTGATGACATGAAATTGCTATCTGGGGGCTTGTAAGTCGATACAGAGGAAAATTAGTGAACTTCGTATATGGAAATCTTTCCCAGACTGGATCGACAGATCGCCAGAATGTGTTTTTGTGGCAGTAAAGTTGATAAGAGGCTACATGATAACAAGATGTTTTGAGCACTGTATGCAAGTTGAACTAAGATCTGGATTCATAGAGAACAACCTTAGTACTACTAATAGTAGGCTGGAGAGTCGAACATTTTGTTTAAAGATTAAATCACAATTATGTATTGTTCTGAACCTAGCATGTGAACCCAATTTTGATATCAGCATTTCTCTGACGAATTCCATCAAAGTTGTCTTACTGACTAATTATTTGCATTGGATTTAATCATTGTCATAATTTTTCTTTTCTTTTTTTATTTTCAGATCTGTCCTGAAACTGTACTTTAAGGCTTATGGAACACTTCCATCTTGGTTGAGCGAGAAGGAAATTTTGATCTTTACTGTGATGAGCTTGTCCTTGTTTTTGCATCCACGCGACTTAACTTTATAGGTTCATAATTTGTGGTTAAAGAACACTCACAATAAATATACCCCCCAAAAAAGCACACTTTTAAGAATCAGTTATGGCGGCCAGTCATTATAATGATACTGTACGGATACCATCTTTTCGTTCAGCCCTCAATTACATAGCCAATAATTTGGAAGATAAGGAAGTTAAACAGATAAAATATTTATGGAAAGAATATTTGCCTAAATCTGTGAAAGAAAATGCTGATGCTTTGGATGTTTTCGAGACTCTTGAAAGCCGAGGGATAATTTCTGAAACGAAGTACAAATTTGTGCTATCATTTCTCACCCAACTTAAAAGCGATGACTTGAAGAAGACGTTTCAGCAGAGAATGAACCCTGGTACGTAAGAATATGTTTGATTTGTTTTCTAAAATGCATATTTTCTGTGAGATTATATCTTTGGTGCTTGTTCTTGTCTTTTACATCCAGATCATTTTACTCCCACTTCCCCACCAGTTAAACAGGAGGGTCCTAAGACTCTGAGCAGTATTCCTGGTGGGCCATCTCCTTCTGGTGGGCAATCTCCTGCTGGCCAAAGTAACACCAAGAGAAGACCCTACAGTGTTGATGGTTCTCCTATTTCACCTTCTGGAGATGGTCAGTCAACGCAGGAGAGGCCACTTCCAAGATCAGCCAGCCTTCAGAATAAGCAATCCTCGCACGTGGCTGCTTATCCCAAAGTCCGGGCATCTTCATATCATGGAGAAAAGTTTGCTGGGTCTGCTAGCGTTTCAAGTCCAGGATCTGGCTTCGGAAGTGCCGAGAAGGAAAACTCTGTTAATTTGGTCCAGGGAAGCAGTGTCGACAGGATGATGGAGAAAATGTCTCTGCAGAAGTCAGACCAATCATTGAAAGCAGGTAAAAGTCCTGGATGTCCAGATGATGATGACAGCGAGAATCATTCACCCATGCAAGTGGGACCAATAAGCCCATCATCACAATCAGGCACTGGCCAGGATGGAGGCTTACCAACTCCATCCACAGCGGTGATGACAGGTTCCCAAGGAAGCAATCCATGTGGGATGTCATTTTCGCATCAGGATCTGGGATCGATGACTTGGCCCTTGAAGAATCGATCTGAGAAGAAAGGATGCAACAACCGTCGTAAAGTTAAGAAGATGGAGCCCATGAAAGAACTGGAGGCAATGAATGAGGCTCAGCGACTCGACAGGATCCAAGAGAAACAAGTGAGCTAAGTCTTGGAGTTTTTAGGCTCTGTGCAAATCATTTTATGGCATTGTACAATATACTCATGTTACATAGGTGTGATGAGGGTATCTTTTACAGGGAAGCAGTTTGACTGAGTATGTGGACGACAGCTTGCAATATTCAATTCACAAGATTGAAATATCAAGTAACAATCTTTAGCATTTCCATTAAAGACTCCAATGTGGCCCATCAGACCAATCAAATCTCTTGGCATATAAAACGATTGAGAACATTCTATTTCCCCTGGATGGGATACCAGTTCATTACATGCACAGTACCCGTTTGTACTCAGCTGGGCTGAGAGAGGCAAGTAGGGGTACAGTGGCCTGCCCAACAAATATGCAGCAGCTGGATTCGAACCCTTAACCTCTGTCCGTGAGTTAGAAGTCACAACTACTAGTACTATAGTCTATATATGCCACAGCCCCCCTGACCCCCAGGTGGTCAAGGTCGACACCATCGGAATGATAACTCCAAGTGACATTTTCAAATATTGTTTTTTTTTTTACACAGAATGATATATTGGAGAAGACACAGACGGCAGAGGAAGGGGCAGAACAGCAGCCCATGACCAATCTCGACAAAATCACCATACACTGCAAGGAGTGCTCCGCTCTCGTCTGCAAGGCGTCAGAGCTCAGACGAAAGGGGGATGCTGGTCCCGTGACCTGTACTAATCCAGAGGTAAACAGATGGGTGGAGAAGGTGAGGTACAGCACACTGCAGCGTAACCGGAACAGCGACACAGTTGGTGAGTAGGACTTGCTGATTACTATAATGTGCCAAATTTTGCCACTGTTTCCAGGTCACCAGCCACACTGGGAATCAGGGAAACTTGGGAATCAGGCAAAAAGTTTCCCCTTTTCAATTTGTGGGAAACTCTACGGGAAATTGGGGGGGGCGGGGAAACACCCCCCAAAAAAGAGGAAACTCGGGGGATTTTACAGTGAACCTGCAGGGAAGTATTTTCGCCAGTTTGGCATAGTGTTGCTTTGCTGCAACCACATCTTGACGTCGTGTTAGAACATGTCAAAGTGAAAATATTTGTCATGGAATTTTGGACATTTCTAAGGGAAACCTCAGGGATGGGAACCATGTATTAAAGAATCTTATATGAGTTCCATAGAGATACTGACATACAGATAAAAAAAACAGCATTCCAAGATGAGTTGAGAAATTGTTTCGATGTGGCTCGCACAGTGGTATATTCCAGTACAGGAACTGAGCAGGCTTGCGCCCATCATGGATATCTAGAGAAACTGCCACTAACAGATCAAAATTAAAAGCAGTATTACAAGATGCATGAGCTGTGAGAAATTGTTTCGATATGGTTAGCACATCAGTGTGGTTTATCCAAGTACAGGTACTGGCTTGCATCCTTCATATGACTGAATGATGAAATGAACAATTTGTGTCTGTTTGGTGAATGCAGGTCTCATAACATGCGGCACTTTTTACTGTGGCAACCAGTTAGGCATCATGCCGAAATCCCTGACTCTGCAGCCACAGGAGGGATACGACCTGAACGCTCAGAGCGTCAAGGTCATCGATGAGATGGGCGGCGTCACATACCCCGTAGAGTGGGAGGAGACAGGTTTTCAGGTCGTGCAAGGTTAAGAGTGAAGCCATTTCCGATTCCTGCCAAACCCAAGTATTCTAAGATATACGACATAGTTATCTTTTAAAATTTGAAAATTGCCTGTTATTGCTTTTTACTTCCTTTTTAATACGATCAGCATGGGTTTTAACTCTGAATCAACGTACAGTTATATTTTGTTGACATCGTCTCTGTGACTTTATATGTCAGTGATGTTTTTAACATAAATTGCAGCAAATATATTTGTCTTATGTTTCCACTGCCTCTTTAACCTTATGTTTCATTTCTATGCAAAGCAAAGCACGTGTATGCCTTTTTTTGTTAATTTGCTCAGCCTCTGAAATCATGGATCAACGAAATTGCAGAATGATTGTTTGCCAAATAGAGCTATATTTTTTCATGAAAACAATCCAGTAAAGTTTGCGTGTTTTAATGTGCATTTATTAAAAAAAAAAAAAAATTATATAGTATATATAATAATTATGATAAATTTTAATAGCATTGTGTGAAATATAAATTTAAATCATGCAAACAAGTCTGAAGTTAAACCAGTGGAACAAGATTTTGTGATTGGCTTGTGCATATACCATACCAAATATATCCAAATCTCGCATTGCAAAGCATATATTTTTTTCTTTCAGTTAACAGACGAGAATTGCAAAAGTGAGGCTCTGTCTCATCTACACAAGCTACACTGTGTCACTTAAAATATTATAGTAAAAAAAGCATGCTAAAAGACAAGTGCTCATATAACTGCTAAAAGTATACTGATGTACTGAAGAAAAAAAACTCCAAAAAAATCATGATGTTTCAATATGACGCTTCAAGGTGCAATGAAAACTGAAATTGAGCAAACAACTTGCTGCAAAACTATAATTAATCTGTTTTGTACTTATCAGGATCAGTTGTCTGCAACTTTGCCCGCGGGAAAAAATATAATTGACAGCGTGAAGTTTAGTTTTGTTACAAAATAATTGTTTCAATTGAATTTGATGACATTTAAACAAAAAATAGTTTTAGAGCTTCATATTGAAGTTTGCGCCTTTTCGCATTGGTTTTATTGGGGGAGCATCTCATCAGTCTTTTCGCAGTATTTGTGTTATATGGTTAAGTTCCAAATTTGTAACTATCTCTAAATAAGTAAATAACCGCTAACTTTGCAATATATACAATATTATTTTCCAGTTATTTGCAAACTATGTTTGACACCTTTTTTCTGTTTTCAATATATCGGCTCATATCGCTTTAAAGTTCGGATAGGTCAAAAAGACTTTTTGACACTAAGACCATACTCTTACAGATATATATGGAATGTGTAAAAATATATATATATATATAGTATATAATTCGTTTGGAAAGTTTGAAACTTGCGTGTTTTTGTCCAACGTAAAATGTTGGGATCAGTGTATGTGTCTTTGTATAATCTTTAAGAAAATTAGATGTCCAATGATGTGTGATATACAGGGTGTATGAAAAAGGTAATCCAAAATCAATCTGCCCACAAGGTTAGAAAGTTGTAGAAAGTCAAAGTGTTTTCATCTGATAGGTTAATTCATTAGCTTTCGATTGATACCATAGGCTAGTCACAGGTGACTGAGCACATATTGCTTGCAAAACAAAGGCCATAAAACTCCTTTTTTTTCAAAGTTTGCTTAAATACATGTATATTATGTGGTGTGTGAAGCTGTCAGAAAAATGCAATGTCGCAGCTGTGGATAGTCTGTAAAGGGATTGGCCTGATGGAGATGTTGTTGCTTACAATGATACCGGTACATCATATTGGTCCATAGATTATTAATCATTTTGTTTTTCATCACAAACTACCTATGACATATAAAAAGCATTAGTTTTCAGTTCACAGTTTGCATTAGGTGGTTTTTATTTTAATGAGTAAACAAAAATATCTTTCATATGATTGATTTAATCATAAAAAAATGATCCTCCATGCGCACTTTTTTTGGCGGCTCACTTTGCCACTGAATCAGTCAAACTTGGAAAAAGAAGGTGTGTGGCTTTATGTTAATAATTAAAATCTCTAGAATGATCAATCATTCGTGGACATAATTATTATGTACCATTTTATGTAACAACATTATCTGACACGCCCATTTAAGGCACTGTCTGCAGTGACAGCACATAATTCTTCCAACAGCGCATTCTTAATTCTGGCAGTTATTTTGGCTTTTGTTTTGCTATCAGTGTGTATATCGTGACCTTATGCCTTAGCCAAGGTCAAAGCTCTCCTCGTTATTCGTCCCGTACGCGGTAATCAATAGGCGGCATATACATGTACATGCATGTACATATCTTCGCGCATGTAAAAAATACAGCGCGAACAGCGACCTCGTGCGGCCACTTTTTTATGCAAATCAGTTGGACCCGGTCCAATTGATTTGCATAAAATAGTGGCATAGCGCGCAAGGATATGCCGCTGACTGATTACCGCGTATACGGACGAATAACGACGAGAGCCTCAACCAAGGCTATTATTGCCCCAAATTTTTAAGTTTACCTATAGAGAGTTAAACTATCAAGTTAAAAGGGTTAGGGATCACGTCTATCCTCACCATGGTACATTTTAAATCATATACGTCAGGTGTTTTTTGTTGGTCAGTGCACTACATGCTCACCAGTATTATTTTCCCATCTTTGACAAACAGTGTGACATTGCATGTACTGTTATCTTTCTATGAACCGTAAAATGCGTAATATGTCCCCCAAAAAATAGACCAAAGTGGGAATTTCCATGATGTGCAATACCATCACTGGTACACACGACGCCCAATGTGCGCACCGTTCATTGCCACGGTGTGGATACCAACCAATTCTGTTTTCTTCCGCCACGCCTCAGTTTTGGAGTCCGGTCCTTTTCAGACGGAAAGGTAATGGTTGATGAATTCCAGCCATAATTTTCGTTAGATATAG
The DNA here is from genome assembly GCF_015706575.1 of Patiria miniata. Lineage (NCBI taxonomy): Eukaryota > Metazoa > Echinodermata > Asteroidea > Valvatida > Asterinidae > Patiria > Patiria miniata. The sequence continues at coordinate 2,191,412 of NW_024037075.1, forward strand.
ATCACTCTTCTTAACGGATGAGCTACATTACCAGTTGTGGTCAATTCCCATCCATTCATGTACTGAATATTGGACAGACTGCAGGAACGGTAAGTTTTTGCTTGCCAGGATGGTGTTAAGTTGAGAATAATAATTCAAATAAATGACCTGCAGGGGGAGCACAGACATGGCAGGGTGTTCGAATGTTCAAACCTAATGTTAGGTTCACACACTCCCGATTTTTAATTCGAAAAATAAAATGATTCAATATTCCGGGATGTTAACCAAATACTTGGCCATCTTTATAGTCCCAAATGCCTAATGCCACCCGTACCCAAAGGTAAGGCCAGGTAAAAAAAAAAGTTGATCGTCCGGGTTTTTTAAAAAGAGCAGGATGAGGGCATTTTTCATTTTTAATGTTTTTGCAAGACATGCAAGATGGCCGCCAAGTATTTAAATTCGAAATGGCCGCCAAGTTCGGTTGAAAATGACCGCCAGCTTTTAATTAGCTATCCTAGTAGAGTCAAAATATTCATGTTACATATGTTCTATGTATTTTATTAAAGCGAAATACAAGACAAATTTAGCTTTTTGAGGTGAGAAATAAAAAGTAAAAAAATAAAAGGATGCGGCTTCAAAAAAAGGATGCGGGCGGGGACAATCAGCTGTTGTTTTTTAGTTGGCCTAAAACTGATCAACCTTTGTACATGTACATGCGTATACTTTCTGCCCCATCAGTACAAAATGTCTGGAAGCACCCTCATTTCTCAACATGTTTCATTACACATACGGCAACTCCCGCTTCCATTGACATCTAGTTTCTATGTCGTTATGACGATTTGTTTGCTGCAAATTGCCATTAGATATTAAATAGTTTCCCAAGTGTTAGTATTCAGCTATTTGTGCCTCGTCCAGACTGGATCGAAAAAATTTGCTTATATTGTCAAGTATCTGGGCAACTGTGTTCTAGCCAGGCATCAAATAGCGCTAGCACCCGCTACGCTTTCGGAAATAAGCGCTACGCTTAAATCGCGCCGCTACGCTACCGCTACGCTATAAATTTTGGTTGCGAAAAAAATATCTGCCGTTTGTTCGTATACAAGCGCAGCGACTTTGAGCATTGCGCACTGGCCGTACGGCACAGCGAAAAATGAACAACGATCCTACCGCACGTACCACCTACGATATTCTACCGTGATGCTGCGCCATTCATATGAACGTAATACGTACACGCATTCGCTATGAAAGCAATACGCACGTGCTGTTTTGTGCTGCGTAGATACAGCGCTCCGTACGACGGACGTACGTGTCACCAACATGTCACGTACAGAGCGCTCAGTGGACCACACCATTTTGCGGTATTGGGTGTGCTTTCCTAAGGCCAATTTTTACAAGCATTTCAACTGTTTCAAAATTACAAATAATACATTTTATCAAGTTCGAAACATTTTACTGTTTGAAAAAAGTTCTTCAACGTCGGAACATAATTTTCGTAAAGGATTTATTCGAGAAACGATGTCCAAAGAAAAGCTAAAACACCCCTACGGTATCTATAGATCCGTCCACAAAGATGGCCGCACGTGACGAACTCCTCTACAAAAATTTGGATTTTGACTACACTACTCGTTGCTGATAATTACAGTTTTATAAGTTTGGTAGTAAAAAGGGATCTAGCTGTTTGTTCTTAGGACAAAACCAATCAGCAAGTACAAAGCAAGTATTTTAGCGTTCCACGAATGCGTTGCTTTCTTAATGCTGAGGGAAAATTTGGTCGCGTAGTTCGCCAGCGTAGCCGGCTTGGGCTGGCCCGCACGTGTCACGCCGGGCCGGCCGGGGCCGGCCGCGGCTGGGATAGGAACCATTCCCGGTGATTATTTCTCATCGTCATTATTGAGTGGTCGGGCACAACCCGACCACTCTTTGGATCTGTTACGATTAATCTTTTTTTTTTTCCGTACAGCACGTTTCCGCGGGTTTTCTCCTGAACAGTTTATGATAGGACCTTGTAACTTTCAATATATATCGACCCTCACCCTTAGTGGTGCATATTACTTTGACGTGATGATTACGTCATCGGGTGTCAAATTACAAGCGATTTTAGGTGGAAAAGTGACCAATTACTTTCACTTATAACTCTTGAACTAAATAATCAATGATGTTTGTATTCTGTAATGAGATAGACCATTAATTGCTCAAAATGTTTTGTCCTCTACGTAAACTCGCTTGACCTTTACTTCCGGGTCTACCGGAAGGTCAAAGTTAGATGAATTCAAAATGAAGACGTTAGCCTGAAATAAAAACAAAGCAAAATTTCTTCCAAAAGTTTTACGGTACAATCACAAAACCTTGTGTGAACTTGTACCATGTTACGAAGATGTTACACATTTTGTTACGTCAGCATGACGTCATCGGATATCAAATTACAAGCGATTTAATGGCAAATTTTGACAAAATAGTTTACGCTATATCTTTTGAACTAAATAGATTATCGTGTTCGTTTTTTCGTGAGGTTGTAGACTATGCCGTGAGTAACATTTCTTGTTCCCGGACACAAAACCGCTTGACCTTCACTTACGGTGTTACCGGAAGTGCAATAAAAACCGAATATAACTCAAAAGCGGAATCATTTTACTACACTCATATAAATTATGAAAGTGTTTAGTGAGGAATGCCAGACTCAAACGCAGTGTGATAACGTCATCTTTCGAAAGGGCGCCCCCAGCGACACATAAAACAGTGTTTGCTTTCTTTAATTTGAAAACCATCCGCTTTTAAATTTTATCAAATCGCCCCTTGATGTTCTTTGAATAACCACAGATAACTTAGCAAGGTTTCAAATTCATGACGTCATCAGACCTGAAGTTACTTCTATGAGAATTTGAAAACGACCCGCATTTTCAGTCTATTTTATATCATTCGATCCATGTCGAATATCTTCGTAGCCCAAATAACGATATCCATTACAATGTCCACTGATTGCATGCTTCCAAATACTGTGACGTTATCAAACTGGAAGTTAGATGTTATGAGTACATACACTTACATTTTTCATATTTTCATACATTTTTTAACTTCCGCACAATGAACATGTATCCACTCCGAACTAAATCAGTATTCACTTTTTGTTTTTGAATAATTACGTCATCAAGCCAGAAATAACTTAAATGTGTACGTAGAATGTTTACTGAATTTTATCACAAAATAATGATTGTACTGTAAAGGATTTAATTTTTGATCCTTTGTTCTTACATACAAATATTCATAACTTAACTCGGCAGTGTTTAATGAAAAAAATGCCTGCCCGACCACTCTGCGTTTGTAACAACAAACGCAAACCTCTAGTTACTTTTGCAACTGTCTCTGAATAAAAAATAGGAATATTTAAGTAATTATGGAAGTTGAAACTGTTACAAATAATTGTAAATCCCTTCAAAAAATGAAGTGCGCGCCGACTGTAAACGTAAGCTCTTTTTGGCCCATGTGGTTTGTTGTAGCTTAACTAATCACCCTGAAAACGAACTCGTTCGCGGTTTGTGCCCATATTCATATAGGTTACAGAACCGCAGCCGCAGCCGCAATGACAAAATGCCCGATGCGCACAATGAGGTCATGGAGGTTTAGAAATATATTGTTGCATTATCAAGGAGTATAGGAATACCCTCCATTATGATGATCAAATGCACAAGTACTGCACGGAACTGTACTACCTTACTAGGAGAAGGAGTTGTAGGCCTACTTGTTGTAGATTCGGCCGGGGTAACGATCGGTTAGTTGCGCACGGTTATTGCACTGATCGATGGTCCTAGTTCATCATGTTGGTTTAATTAGTTGAATGTGTAATTATATTGTGGTGGTATTCTACTCAAGCTTGAAAGCTTTGTGAGTGAAGAAAGTATGCCTACATTACGTGATATATATGGACCTTCCTTTTTGAAGTCGATACAGAAAGGGGCTAGCTGGTATATCAGGGATTTCCCGTACCCGGTGGGTAGATTCACTGAGGTGTTGCCGCACCCGTCAAGAAAACTTGTGATTGCCTCAGTTTGTTGGGGTTTCAGAGCACTGAAAAAAACCCAATTTTCGCAACCCATGGTCAATGGAACCTCTATACCTTGCGGTGCTAGCTTCCAACACCTCCATTTTAACGTTCTGGGCGATAGGAAATCCGAAGAAATTTGATGTAAGCGATTGAGAATGTTTGGTGAAGACTACACTAACATGCCGCGATAATCAGGTGTGTAGGTAAACTTGTGTGTGTGTCGTCGTGCAAGCCAAAACGCACCGGCTAAGAGATGCCTGTTGAATATTCATATTTTCTTGATTCTTAACCAATCAGACTGCTCCGTCCAATTTTGGTGGCAAGTCTCATTGTCTATGCACAAACTGACAACGAGTTATTCAAGTCAGTAATGCAGAACACGCATGGGATCGCACACGCATGGGGTCGAAAATGTACGTAGCGTCCCCGCTACTAGGACAGCATACTGTACGTCGTACCCCCGGCACAGAGCTTGGCAGTCGCGCGCGACGGACGCGATTAAAACCACTCAATACAGACTTGATTTCAAGTCTGTTTCCCTCCGGGCAAATTGATACGCATGCGTGCATAAATTTGAATTTATGAGAAAATGTTCTTAAACAATAATGTGTGCCGATAGACTTGACAAGGAGTCGTCACCTACATACAGTACAAGTACCGAAATTGAACACTGATGGACAATGCCTGCCCGACCACTCTGCGTTTGTAACAACAAACGCAAACCTCTAGTTACTTTTGCAACTGTCTCTGAATAAAAAATAGGAATATTTAAGTAATTATGGAAGTTGAAACTGTTACAAATAATTGTAAATCCCTTCAAAAAATGAAGTGCGCGCCGACTGTAAACGTAAGCTCTTTTTGGCCCATGTGGTTTGTTGTAGCTTAACTAATCACCCTGAAAACGAACTCGTTCGCGGTTTGTGCCCATATTCATATAGGTTACAGAACCGCAGCCGCAGCCGCAATGACAAAATGCCCGATGCGCACAATGAGGTCATGGAGGTTTAGAAATATATTGTTGCATTATCAAGGAGTATAGGAATACCCTCCATTATGATGATCAAATGCACAAGTACTGCACGGAACTGTACTACCTTACTAGGAGAAGGAGTTGTAGGCCTACTTGTTGTAGATTCGGCCGGGGTAACGATCGGTTAGTTGCGCACGGTTATTGCACTGATCGATGGTCCTAGTTCATCATGTTGGTTTAATTAGTTGAATGTGTAATTATATTGTGGTGGTATTCTACTCAAGCTTGAAAGCTTTGTGAGTGAAGAAAGTATGCCTACATTACGTGATATATATGGACCTTCCTTTTTGAAGTCGATACAGAAAGGGGCTAGCTGGTATATCAGGGATTTCCCGTACCCGGTGGGTAGATTCACTGAGGTGTTGCCGCACCCGTCAAGAAAACTTGTGATTGCCTCAGTTTGTTGGGGTTTCAGAGCACTGAAAAAAACCCAATTTTCGCAACCCATGGTCAATGGAACCTCTATACCTTGCGGTGCTAGCTTCCAACACCTCCATTTTAACGTTCTGGGCGATAGGAAATCCGAAGAAATTTGATGTAAGCGATTGAGAATGTTTGGTGAAGACTACACTAACATGCCGCGATAATCAGGTGTGTAGGTAAACTTGTGTGTGTGTCGTCGTGCAAGCCAAAACGCACCGGCTAAGAGATGCCTGTTGAATATTCATATTTTCTTGATTCTTAACCAATCAGACTGCTCCGTCCAATTTTGGTGGCAAGTCTCATTGTCTATGCACAAACTGACAACGAGTTATTCAAGTCAGTAATGCAGAACACGCATGGGATCGCACACGCATGGGGTCGAAAATGTACGTAGCGTCCCCGCTACTAGGACAGCATACTGTACGTCGTACCCCCGGCACAGAGCTTGGCAGTCGCGCGCGACGGACGCGATTAAAACCACTCAATACAGACTTGATTTCAAGTCTGTTTCCCTCCGGGCAAATTGATACGCATGCGTGCATAAATTTGAATTTATGAGAAAATGTTCTTAAACAATAATGTGTGCCGATAGACTTGACAAGGAGTCGTCACCTACATACAGTACAAGTACCGAAATTGAACACTGATGGACAACAAGCATCGTGCGACTACCACCATAAATCACAGACTGGAATTTCAGTCTACGGAACACATGTAGTAAGAATTTATATGTCCGATGCATACGTAGAATTGCATAGTTCACTGCTGAATACAGCGCCCCACGCTATGTGTAAATCGAATCACTGTATTTCTTGGCAAATTCTCCCTAGTCGTGTACTTTGACATAATGCTTCCTTTTGAATTCTGATATCGGTCCCAATCAATATTTTGTTGCTCAGTCAGTGAAGTACGCACAGTATATCGCGCGTTCTGGGAACACTTTAACAAATATGTACGGTCTGTGACTTTCATTGCGTTTCAGAAGTGTACACTAGGGATTGAGCAGTTCGGTATGAATGGCGATCAAGGCTTGTGCATAAAATAGCAACACAGACACACACACAAGAACAGTGTTTGTTGAGGAAATATCAGTTCTAAAGCTCAAGCCCAAAGGCATTGCCATGCTATGAGTCAAGGCCTAGTGCGGCAACAATGAGTCTTTTCTTATGTTAAGAGCCTGTATAGAAAATCATTGATACGTGTCAAACAACAACTTCCATACGGTTAAGGCAATGGTACAGTACAGGAGTTGCCGTGAAGCCGCCATTTTGAAAGCTTGGCCATATTTTAAACTACATTAGGCTTACGGGTGGTGTACACCATGGCCTATGCCGGCCAAATCACGATTTGAGGGTTGGTGAAAATAAAGGGCCCTAGCTCTGAAATGGTCTTGGAACTTGTATTTCTGGAAAAAATTGGGATGAATTTGGACACAAAGTTTCTCTAATTTGCAATTAAGTGTTGGGATATTTTTTTTTCAAAATGGCGATGTGGGTTTCAGGACTTATCCACGAGGCGACATTTGTTTGTAGAGGAATATTGTCAGCCCAAATGAAGTCAATGTTAACCCCAAAATGGAAAAGAAAGTGAAAGAAGGTAAACAAGCTTTAATTTGATGCACTATCTTGATCACCAGTGAGAGTAATGCGCATTTCCTCGATCTAGTCTATACAATTATATTTTTTAACATAACAAAAATGAGATTTCTCCTTCACATTGTGTTGTAGCATGTTGAAATTGCAATCGCCGACGACTTTTTCTGTCTGAGACCATGGTTTTACAATTTCTCTTCCTGCCCGCGATGGTTTTATTTACAAATTTAAAATCGGAACTACTGCTACTAGTACGGCAGCGCTACACAAGGCTTCTTGAAATTGAAACTGAGCTGTCAGTGTCTCATGAGAATGAGATGGTTCTTATTCCTCCATGTACAACCTTGTACATGCATGCTTATTTACTCCCTGTTTTAGTTTTAGATTGATTAAATTACACCGACTTCAAACTGGAATTCAATGAATCGTTACATGAATATGAAATGTTCATGGGATTTGTTCTCGCACTTAATATTGACAAAGTAAATCTCAATTTTTTATAAAATATTGAGGAACTTCTAAAAATGGTTAAACATCAGAAAGCATCGATCTTGAAACAATTTATACATTGTAAACATGTTCTAAAATTTGAAAACAGAAGAAACTTTACAGGAGCAAGAGTGTCATTGAAACAAATAAAACAAATTTTCTTATAATTTTAAACACTTCTGCTAAAAAAAAATCAGGGGAAAGTGGCAGGGAATCGCCTCAGATTGCACCACAGAGCATCTAGAGTCCAAAATTTTCCGGGCCCCTTAAGCGGGCCCCGGACCCCACGCCGTGACGGCTTTGCGCTCCGCGCTCGCATTAGTCCTCAAACCAAAATTACCCCTACGCTATAATTTCACCCTATTATGTTGAGCTTGGGAAAACCCAGCCAGAGCATATGGTCATGTTTTGAGCACCGTATGCAGGTTGAACTACGATTCATGGAGAACAACCTTAAAGGCTGGAAAGGGGAAATTCTTTTTTTAAAGATTAAAGACAATCATGTATTGTTATCAACCTAACTTATCGTTTATAAAACTAAATTTGATAGTAAAAATTATCTAACAAATACCATCAAAGTTGTCTTATCGACGTATTATTTGCTTTGGATTTAATTATTGCCATCATTTTTTCTTGTATTATATTTCCAGATCTGTCCTGAATTTTAGAGAGTAATGGAACAGTTCTATCGTGGTTTTGAGCTAGAAAGAAATTGTGTTCTTTACTGATAAACTTGTCCTTGTAGGGATACCATTTTTCCACGCAGTCATTAATGGTATAGCCATTAATTTGGAATTAAAGGAAGTGAAACAATTTTGTATGCAATGAACATTTGCCTAAATCTTTGACAGAAACTGCTGATGCTTTGGATGTTTTTGAGACTCTTGAAAGCCGAGGAATATTTTTTTCAAAGAAGAACACATTTGTGCTATCACTTCTAACTGAAATTAAAGGAGAGGACTTGAAGAAGAAGTTTCTGCAGCAAAATGAATCCTGGTCCTGGTACGTAAACAATTGTGTGATTTTTTTTCTTAATTGCATATTTTTTGATGAGATTTTAATCTTGACAGCAAAGATTTTGGGCATCACGATGTATCGGAATGATTTATACAACCAAGGAGCTATAATGTAAAGCCACTATAACCTCACTGACTTATTTTGGATTTCTTGTGGAGCAGATAGCATTAAAACAGTGAACGAAACACATACAACAACATGGTCATCTTGCGAAAGATGAACATGCTCATCTTTTGCGAAGTCACAAAATCACTTTTGCGTTTGCTTTTGCACTTGAGCATGAATCAACATTAATTCCGTTCAGAATGCTTCCCCCTCCTTGAAGGGGATGGGCCATGTTCGCAGTTTTTGATTCACGACTGTAGCATGCCATGCTGACCCATGCCCTCAAGGCAGTGTTTGTACACGCACCGTGTCTTACTTGTAACTGGACTTGTGATGACCAGTGATCACAACAGTCAAAAGCCTATACATGTACATACTTTATCCTTGTGGCATAACAGGGAGCTCATCTGGTAGGTCAACCTCAACGCCCCCAGCACACTTTGCAGAAGACTCCGCCCAAGACAATGCCAGCGCTAGCTCAACAGGAGACACGATCAATGTAAAGAATAGTGCTATTACCATTGGAAACGGTAAAGGAAACACATACAACTATGGTATGTACCCAATGTAACTAATACCGCTATAGGTTCGCGTTTGTTGAGTTACAAAGTAACGCAGAGTGGTCGGGCAGACAACTATTTCACTAGACACTGCCCAGTTAAGCTATGAATACGTTTATGTCAGAACAAAGGATCTGGTTAAACCTTTCCAGTACAACCAAGCCTCGATTGTTTTTTTTTTACCCACTTACCCAGTACTTACCCACTCCCAGATTTTAACTTACCCATTTTCAAATTTGACTTACCAGATTTTTTTTATCATCAGACCAAATGATGATTAGATTGTAGCTAAATTTCATCTACTAAGCATGATTTACAAAAACACTTGTCCCGACTACCACCAAATCAAAACAGAAAATATTTTTCGCATGCTGTGATGACAAAGTATGTTTGCAAATATGTACTTACTTTGAAATACCAATATAATTTGCATTCATTCCTCTCATGAAATAAGTATTGTTGGAAGTGCATCAGCAATTGTCATATTTTAATGAATACAAAAAGCAGTCTAGAAGTAGTCTTGAATATCACAAATGTTCAAATTTTGATGAACAGGCAGCTTTAATTTCTTACGGAGCAGATGGCATTAAAACATGAATATTTCTTTCCACTATCTGTATTTTAAAGGTCATACCTCATGACAGTAATATAATAGCGTGCAAGGACTTCACACTTAAATAACAGTGAGGAATCCTCTTTGTGAATTAATTTACAGAGTCTGAGGCAGGTCATGCAGAAGCAAGGAATGAGGCTTCATCTGAAGAACCCCCAAACCGTCCACACAACCAGTCGAATACTGGGAGTGGAGCCAACTCTTCATCAAGGAGTGGGTCGACTGGCGCCACAGGTCCAATAACTTACGTGCTATTATAAGATGGAATTTTGCGTCGGGGTGATATAAATCAAACTAGGTTTTGCCCTTCACCGACGTTTAAACACTGTATACTCAGTGTGTTACCTCCCGAGTGAAAGTTGGAAAAAAGACATCTGCACTAGAAAGCAGGAGGTCGTGGGTTCGAGTCCCACCCGAGTGATTTTTTCGAACTTTCACTCGGCAGGTAACATACTGAGTATACAGTGTTTAAACGTTGAAGGGCAAAACCTAGTTTGATTAACTTACGTGCTCAAAAACTCTTCTTTCACTGGTGGGGACAGTAAGGACAACGTTTATAACCTTGGTATGTGACGCTCTTTGTTGTTTCTATAGCTACTGTCCATTTTCAATGTGGAAACTTAAGTCACAACTTGGGTCTCAAATAACAGGGCATGACGGTGGCAAAAGAATTTGTGACTTGCCCTGAGCCTGGATGATATGAGGATCTTTGATAACTTTAGATGACATCATTTTGACTTTGGCAAAAAAAAAAATCTTTCTGTCTCCGATTTACATGCCTTTCAAATATAGGGTTGGTAGGTCGGATTGGTTTTTTTTTTTGCCAATTTTTTTATGCTGACTGAATGGGGTATCCAATTACATGTATATGCGAATTTCAGCCTGAAATAATAATAATAATAATAATAGAGAACATTTATATAGCGCCAAAATCCGTCTAAAAAAGACGCTCAAGGCGCTTTACAAATTTAAAAAATAAACTAATACTATAGCATAATATATAATAAAAAAAAGAAAGAAAAAAAAGAGCAACTGTAACGTTGAAATGTTTGAAAATGTCGATACAAGGAATAAAAATGTCAAAGATAAAAATAGTAAAATAGAAAACCTTAATAAACGAACTATCCAAAAAATATAAAAGTATCCAAAAAATACACACGTTATATACACATACAAGTATTATACACATACAAATTACCAACCCATAGAGACATTGACCGAAAGAATTGAATATATATCAGGACAAGCAAAAACTAGTGATGAAACCAAATACATGTGACAGATATTACTTAGGAAAAAAATGTATATGCACCCCCTTTAAAAACAAAGAAAAACTGCAATTTTTACAGTAAGGAATCATATGGGAAGAAACAAATCATATCCATCTAAAGCATCTAGAAGAAAAAAAAATACACATATATAAGCATTCTACAAACACACATAAAATTGATATATTGTATAAAATATACAATTTGCCGATAAAAACAACTGGACACATCGAACGAATAAAATGATCATAACAGACAAGTAGATTTAGTCTGATCCCAAAATCAATGACAATTCTAAAGTGACAAGTATTACTTAGCAAATAAATGAGTCTTAAGTGCTCTTTTGAACTGGTTAGTTGAGTCTGCTGAACTTATGTGTAAAGGAAGATTGTTCCAAATATCCATTGCATAACGAAAACTAAAAAAAAAGACCACAAAAAGTGATTAAAGCTTACCCTAATTATTGTAAGTAGTTACGGCGATACCTCTTAAAAATAACGGGAAATTTAGGTTAATTCCGTTCAGAATGCTTCCCCCTCCCTGTAGGGGATAGGCCATGTTCGCAGTTTTTGATTCACAACTGTAGTATCACATAAGTTCACCGTGTCTTACTTAATTGTGACTGGACTGATGACCAGTGATCACAACAAACAAAAGCCTACATGTACATACTTTATCCTTGTGGCATAACAGGGAGCTCATCTGGTAGGTCAACCTCAACGCCGATAGGCTTTGCCCCAGGCAGTGCCAGTGCTAGCTCAACAGAAGAAGTGATGATCCAAGCAGACAGAAGTTTTATTACCCTTGGAACCTGTGAAGGAAACACATTCAACTATGGTATGTACCCTACTGTAACAAATGCCACCAGAGGTTCACAACTGTAGTATCACATAAGTTCACCGTGTCTTACTTAATTGTGACTGGACTGATGACCAGTGATCACAACAATCAAAAGCCTACATGTACATACTTTATCCTTGTGGCATAACAGGGAGCTCATCTGGTAGGTCAACCTCAACGCCGATAGGCTTTGCCCCAGGCAGTGCCAGTGCTAGCTCAACAGGAGGAAGGATTATCCAAGCAGACAGAAGTGTTATTACCCTTGGAAAAAGTAAAGGAAACACATTCAACTATGGTATGTACCCTACTGTAACAAATGCCACTAGAGGTTCGCGTTTGTTGCGTTACAAACGCAGAGTGGTCGGGCAGACATCTATTTCATTAGACACTGCCCAGTTAATGAATACATTTATGTCAAAACAAAGAATCAAGAACTTTAACCATTCTAGTACAACCAATAATTTAGTAAAAACGAAATATGCATCTTTTAGGGTATGATGAATTCAGTAAACATTTAGGTACACGTGCAAGTAATTTATACTGGATGGACACATTTATGATCAGGAAACCATAAAATGTGAGATGCAAAGGATTCTGCAGATCCAGTACACAAAACTATAGTAGTGTTATCTTTATTTGTCGCACTGCAGATTCAGGGGCTATTAAACCATTGCTATGACGTCACACTATTGTTAAAAGTGTGGATTCGGAACTACGAATCTGTTACACTGGTCACAAACTACGAATCCACACTTTGAACATGTCGGACATAGTTCTCCATAGTGAACATTAATAGGACCGTCTGCGTAAAAAAAATCCTTCCGAAATTATCAATGCATCTTCATTGTCAGATTCTCCGCTGTCAGGTGCAAACCCTACTTTGAGTCAGAAAAAAATCATTGGCGTAACTACTCCATATGTTGACGGAAGGAGCCAGGAAAAATGTTGCAAACTGACGCCACTTTTTTTCTTCATATATCATCCCAATGAAAGTCATTCATTGCAAAAATGATGAAATCTGGGATTGAGAATATTTCTAAATTTGTTATTTGAAATACTAGTTTTGTTTGAACAAATTTGTTTGACTCTCCATATAGACTTTGTACACAATCGCAGAAGTGTCGTCAGGTTGCAATTTTTTTCCTACTTGACTACGTACAAGAGCCTCGAAAAACTCCCTTGTAAATTACCCTAATGGCCACGACTGACACGAGATATGCAAGTCCGAGTCTTTTCATCTCCACTCATTGAACTGTTAATGACAATTCTTCTTTTGACGCAATGGTTTATGTCGAAGGATACACTCGCAAGTGTGGATCTTTAATTTACGAATTCACGAGGCACGAAATTATGAATCCACATTTTCTCGTATATTCTCCTTAACATAAAGGCAAGGAAGGTCAACAATCTTTACCAGAATACAGGATGGATCGGGACCCAAGGGGGCTGTGTATGATCATCAACAACGTCAAATTTGAGGGATCAACAGAAGACCGCATAGGAAGCGACAGAGACGCAGGTTTGAGATTGTGCTAATCTGTAATGTTTCATAAGGGTCATGGGCGTCGCCAGGATTTTTTCTAGAGGGGGGCAAAAACAAATTTTGCCAAAAAATGCTTGTATTTCTCAACATATTCTCGATTGATCAGTTTTAGAGGGGGGCAGGGACATTTTGCCCCCCCCCCCCCAACTCATTAAATTTACACGTCTTCGCGCCTCTTTTTCTTTTTTTTTTCTTCTTTTTTTTCTTCCTATTTTTTTTCTTTTTTCTTTTTTGCTTTTCCAGGCCCCCCCCCCCTCGCGACGCCCATGATAAGGGTATGCCAATGTAATATTTCTGTCTCAGGAGAATAATTTTATCTTGAGCCAAAAACTTAAGAGCCATTTTGGATTTACATGTATCTTCTGTCAAATAGATGGTTGTACACAAATGAAGCACAGATAGAACGGTAAAAACCGATCTCTTGGTTTTTGTGACTGTGTTTTCAGTTGAATACGCAAAGCCAGGTAAACATTATGTGCCAAGATGTTGTGTGTCTTTTGCACAAACATATTTGTACTAAGTTTACTTCAATAACTGAATTTGTGTTTAAACTGGGAAACTGAGTCAGAAGATTTCCAACAACTGGGGGTGTGGCTAGTCTATGTAATAGACCCATAGCTCTCTCAAGCGAAAAACTGCAAATTTGAGAAAATTACGAGTGTAGGCTATTAACGAGTCGTTCATGCGATTCGCAGCAAAGCGGATGCCTCACCCTTAGAGCAGGTATTGCCCGCCAAGCGGCCTACCCCCTCCTCAATTGCACATATACATGTACGTCATTATTATTTATACCTTCTCTGGATAAAAGTACACTTGGGCAGGCAAGTTCATATAATCTTAACAAGTGTGAAAGAATGTTGGGTTGAACTCAACATCCAAACATGATGAGTCACCAAAGGGTGGCCCAGGGCCGAGATTTCCACTGGGATGGATGTAATAACATTTGTTACAAAAGTCTAGTGACATCTGTCAATATAATCTTCCACGTTATCTGCAGTTAAACTGGCCGGTCTGTTCCAGAAACTCCATTTTGAGGTGGACATGGAGAAGAATCTTACAGCCAGTGCCATGCTTGATTTGTTCAAGAGAGTCAGTCAGCTTGATCATACTGACTATGACTGTTTTGCATGTTGTATCTTGACGCATGGGGCACTGGGTCTAGTCAGCGGTACAGATAACGAGACTCTGACGATACAAGAGATTCTGGAACTTTTCAAAGGAAATTCATGTCCAAGTCTTAACACCAAGCCAAAAATGTTTTTCATACAGGTATGTTGCGTATCAGTTATACTTTCCCCCGTTCTTTTAATTGGCAAAACAAAGTTATGTGATGCCCTGATAAACATCAATGACATTTAATGGAAAAATAATGTAAAGAACGTTTCAGGTATCTGCAACTGTATGTGTAATGCTATAAAACCGTTTTTGATATATAGTAATACCTTTAGCCACCAAACAACCAGGCAGAAATACAATTTTCCATGCCAGTACATTTTGCTTTCTATCAAAATTCTATCTCTATTGTACTACAACGTATTTGTATGAAAAACATACCTGTGTCTGTGGCATGCATTGTGTGAGTATGCAAACACCGGCAATCGTGGACTAGGGACAAAAGGTTAGGGCACGAACAAAAGGTCCACGGTTGACCGAACCTCCACAATTGAAATTTGTGTACAAAACCAATGAGAGCTATTGGTAAAAAGATAGTACAAACAGAGGAATTATGAGGATTAGGGACAATATGGGGGCCCACGATTGCCGATGTTTACAAAGATGTGTGTGCTGGTGTAGTCCGAAAATTTGGGACTCTCATTACTGTATATAAGACTGAGAGTCCCAAAACTTATTGGTATTGAAAACAGGCAAAACAAGAAAATAGACTGGCACCTAAAACAACCAGTCCAAGAAAGCTTCAGTACTGCATCAATCAACCATGCCAAAAGAATTTAAGAAACATTTGGCATGAAGCGGGAACTTGTCTCAATTTAATACACATTTCTCCGTAGTCAAGCCACCAGACTATTGACACTGAATGAAGAGGTCAGCTTTTTAAATAGTTGTACCATGGGTGGACATGTACCAGTCTAGTATTTAGCCCCATTTTGAAATCACTTGACATCCCTCTCATGTGCAAAATATTGAAGAAAAGTCTCCTTTAAAAATTGAATTGAGTCTGCAAACTTGGTGGATGGAATACTGAGGACATGTTCTTTGCCCCATTGGAATTTTTGAAGAAATTTACTGGCTAAACTGTGAGTAAAGTCGGCCTGATTTAGTTTTGCACGTTTCAGAGCACTCCATAGCCCTGTCTAGTGCTGGTGCTGTCTTTCGGAGTATGACGCTGTGTTGCTGTGGGTGCTGTCGTTGACTGAGGCATCAGTGTTTTATAAATAAGAGATGTTGTGGTGATTAGCAGGTATTGATGTCAGCTGTTTTTGATGTGTTTTATTCTAGGCTTGTCGAGGCGACGCCGAGCAAGAAGGAGTAGAAGTTGTAGATTTACAAGAAATTGATGATGATGAAACAAATTCGACAATACTCCACTTTGGAGAGACGTACTCAGAAGAAGAAGAAGAAGAAGAAGAAGAAGAAGAAGAAGAAGAAGAAGAAGAAGAAGAAGAAGAAGAAGAAGAAGAAGAAGAAGAAGAAGAAGAAGAAGGAGAAGAAGAAGAAGGAGAAGAAGAAGAAGAAGAAGAAGAAGAAGAAGAAGAAGAAGGAGAAGAAGAAGAAGAAGAAGAAGAAGAAGAAGAAGAAGAGCCGCGTGGAGTAGGTGCTGGCATACCCAAAACATTCCCCATTGAAGCTGACTTTCTTCTGAGCTATGCCACTGTACCAGGATATGTCTCATACCGTGGTAAAAAAGGCTCTTTGTATGTCAATGCGTTAGTAGATCAGATAACTAAACATCACGATACTACTGATATGCTACACATCTTAACTGCAGTGAACAAAAGTCTGTGTAATATGGATGTCCTAAGTAAGAAGGGCATCAAGAAACAGGTTGGAGCACCTAGCTATACATTAAAGAAGGTTCTTAATCTGCGTAGTTTGGAGTAGTAAATCCGCTCCAAGATCTGCAAGTCAAAGAAAAGAAAAAAAGGTGAAAATAAGACGATCACTCAAACGTGGAAAATATATCAGTAGCTTATTCAGGTTTTGGCTCTAGGGGACAAGATGTGTATTTTTTTTTCTAAAATGAAAAACAATCAGAACGACTCAACCACAGTTGCTAGAGCCCACTGGCAAGTTCAAATTTAGTATAACTGTAGGTATTGCGATCAAAGACTCTTGGTGGAATTCTGCATTGGGGAAATGTCAATTAAATTGTAATATTAAGTTTTTGATTTGCAACCGTCAGTGAGGGGCAACACTATATATAGAGCAATTGCGAACGTGTAAGAAAATCAGCTCCCCATGTAATCATGCTCGTCGTGTATAGTTGTTTTCAATGGCGGAGATAACTATAAAAACATCACAAAGAAATCCCCCCAAATAAGAGATTTTGGTTGTTGACAATAATTATGTCAGAGGCTTTCTTACATTTAAATTTTGGGATTTCCTTGAAGTTGTTCTAGTCCCAAGTCCAAAGCTGACAACCCTTTGCCTAATTTTAAGCCCAATTAACAGACACTTCTTTTTTTTTGTCGTTTTTGTTTTCTCTGTGACTCGTCTCTGTGACTTTATATGTCAGTGTTGTTTTTAATATGCATTGCAGCAAATTTATTTGTCCCTTTGCTTTCACTGCCTCTTTAACCTGATGTGAAATATCTATGCTTGGCAAAATACCTGTACGCCTATTATGTTTTGTCCGTGTAGTGACACTGCTATGTGCCAAACAGTTCAATTACTCAGTGTGGGATACATCTGAGTCCTGTGACAAACCAAATGTAGCCGAGTCCTGTGCTGACACACCGCGATATGCACGAACCATCCAATTCGATTCAATCTGTATTTAAGTGTCTCCAAGGGAGACACTTTACGCACACGAACATTAATCAAATAAATCAAAAATGATTCAGAGGGTACACTGTCATGGGCGTTGCGAGGGGGGGGGGGCACTTGGTTGCCCCACCCCCGGAAATCGAGAAAAAAAGGGAAAAAAAGGACAAAGGAAAAAAAAAAAAAGGAAAAAAGAGGTGCGAGCCATATTGCTGTTAATTTGAGGGGGGGGGGGGGGGTAGGGAGGGGGTAGGGCAAATGCTCCCCTGCTCACGCTCGGAAAAATATAAATTGAGAATACAATGAAAAAGTTCAGGAATTTTTTGGGGAAACTTGCTTTGCCTCCCCCCCCCCCCCCCCGGAAAAAATCCTGGCGATAGCCATGTATCCTGTGTGTTGATACTGTGAAGTTAGGATTTTTCATAATAACTTCAATAAAATATAAGATAGTGAAATTTAAACTAAAAATGCAGAAAGACAAGTTAACAACATAGTCTTTTATTTTCCTCCTACCTGGAGAGTGTTTTCATTGCTTGGGTTTGTCTGCTAGTCCAGACATTGGTTGTTAGTTCATTCTTGTTCTTCAAGAGTCATTTCCACTAGTGCTGTGTGGATTTCGTTTCGTTTCATTTCATTTATATTTTTCATTTTGATTTTAATTTTGGTTTTTTGGTTTGGGTTTTGATTTTTTGTTCTTGGATTTTGACCCAGATTGAGTTTTTTTAAGTACATGTACATTGTATTCGAGAAAAAGTGGTTTTTTTTCTTATTCTTACTTAAGGATAGAATTTGTTTTTGTTTGGAGATTTTCTGAGATTAATTAATTTTGTATTTAGAAGTATTTTTTGTATGTATTTTTTTTTGTGTTGTCAGGAGCCAACATTTTAAAGATGGCGTGAGTGTGGCAGGGCCAAGTTTTCCTTGTGTATTTTTATAGTGTATTAAATAGGAGTAGCTCCCCTTAAAAAAAGAAAATCGTTTTAGTTTGGATGTTCCCCCCGCCCCCTTTGTCGGTAGTGTGACCCCCTGTTTGTTTATTTTAGCCCCTATTTAAAAGCTGCCACATGGTAATGCCTCAGTTAGTTTTAGTTCAGTAGACCAGCAGAGAGACAAGTTATCATAGTGTTTTATTTTCCTCCTACCTGGAGAGTGTTTTCATTGCTTGGGTTTGTCTGCTAGTCCAGTCGTTGGTTGTTAGTTCATTCCTGTGCTTTTAGAGTCATTTCCAGTCATTTTCATTTATATTTTTCAGTTTGATTTTAATTTTGGTTTTTGGTTTGAGTTTTAATTTTTTTGTTCTTGGATTTTGACCCAGAGTGAGTTTTTTTTTAAAGTACATTGTATTTGAGAAAAAATCGCGACTAATCACTTGAACCAGGTTTTTTCTTTAGTGAGTCATTTTTCTACGTTACATTTTCACCTACATTTTATAATTATAGCTGTAAATATAACTGCTAACTTTCTGAAATAATTTTCCTAGTTACTTGAAAAATTCAAGCCAGCCAATACCTTGCATTGTAAGCTGTACTATCAAGTAAATAATAAATGATAATCTTAATAGAAAAATACATGAAAAATAATTGAAGACATCTTGGTACTTAATTACATGAAGCATCATTCTGGTTCAGAGGACGGGAATTTGGTCCAACCCGATCTATTATGACTAGTATTTCTGTAGACAAAACAAATTAATATTTGGTTTGTCCGCGTCCAATTGTATTCCTCCAAAAGAGAGGAATATGTTGAGCCGACGCGACTCTTTACAATTTTACTTTTAGAATATTCCCGTTACTTTTAATGTTTTGTTTTTGCCAAATAGTAGTCCTATCAAAATGGAAAATGTTCATGCGGACTCTTTATACAGTGTGTCTCCAAAAAAAAAAAAAATGCCAGACGTACAATGTTTAACCATCATGGATATATGTGTGGTTTGAAAAATTCGCCTTTCCACTTTAAAATGAGACATCAAACGTCCAAATCTGATAATTTTTTACAGAGTTTTGTAGTTTTTCAAGAGATGTCAAATTGACCATGGGACCAAGTTATGTACTATGAAGTAATTGTACTTATTTTTGATACTTAATTGCAGAGAGAATTTGATTTATACTCCAAATGTTAATTGTTTAGGGAGGAAAAGCTTTTTTAAGCACACGTGTGAGGTTTCAAGCGAATTTTCAAAAGATCCACCGAGTCCAATTGTAGGCTATCGGGTGTAAACTTGAGCAAAGCGTGTTGTTGAAGGTCAATTTGTTTAAACAAAAACAAATCCCTGACACAAGAACTCGAAGGCTTCTGATGAAAATTCAGTATGCTTTAAAAAAAGTCTTTTCCTCCCAAAGAAATCATAATTGATCTGAATGGGGGGGGGGGAGGGGAATGCTCCCCTGCTCACGCTCGGAAAAATATAAATTGAGAATACAATGAAAAAGTTAAGGAATTTTGCAGGAAAACTTGCTTTGCCTTTCCCCCCCCCCCCCGGAAAAAATCCTGGCGATAGCCATGTATACTGTGTGTTGATACTGTGATGAAGTTAGGATTTTTCATAATAACTTCAATAAAATATAAGATAGTGAAATTTAAACTACAAATGTATACATGTAGTGATAGGGCTGTATGAAAGTTGTTATTTTCGCCTTTTTTAATTTGGTGAAACCATTTTCATTTGGTTTTATGGTTAACTTCTAAGTTTACACCTACATTCAATATAGCTGTAAATATAACTGCTAACTTTCTGAAATATAATACTTTTAATGTTTTGTTTTTGCCAAATAGTAGGTTCCTATTAATAAATGGAAAATGTTTATGCGGATTCTTTATACAGTGTGTCTCAAAAAAAAACACCGGAATGGAAGACGTACAATGTGTAACCAACATGGATATATGTGTGGTTTGAAAGATACGCTTCTCCACTTTAAAATGAGACATTTAACGTCCAAATCTGATAATTTTTTACAGAGTTATGTAGTTTTTCAAGAGATGTCAAATTGACCATGGGACCAAGTTATGTACTATGAAATATGTAAAATTATGTACTATGCAGTAATTTTACTTACTTTTGATACTTAATTGCAGAGAGAATTTGATTTATACTCCAAATGTTAATTGTTTAGGGAGGGAAAGGTTTTTTTAAGTACACGTGTGAGGTTTCAAGCAAATTTTCAAAAGATCAACCGAGTAAACAGAATAAAACATTTCTTAAATTTTCATGACTGTTAGCTGTCTGTTTTTGTGCTTCTTAGAGAAGACTTCTGCGTCAACGATGTAGAGTAGAGCACAGCATAATAAAAAAAAACAGTGCAAAACGAAGTTAGTCATCGACCACTCGTAGAAAACCCCAAATTCCTGCAAGTAAGATAGCCATTAATTATTAATTAAAAAAACCGACAAACTTTTTCTCAAACCCTGAACTATAAACGAAGGAAAGACTACAGTCCTCGCAATGTCAGTATTTTTAAGCCCTGTAAAATCAACGTGACCGTTACCGTACAAAGATGAGGGGGTTATTAAACCTCCTGTAACTTTCACTTGGGCATTTCTTCGCAAGAGTGTAAGAACTCACAAAAACTGTTCTGTGCGTGCAGCAATTTTTGGGGTACTGCAGCACTGTTACACATGGACTCCAGGGAGGAAAGCGAGCTTTCGGGTGGGTGGGGGTGTGTGTGTGTGGGGGGGGGGGGGGAACAGGCATGTTCCACTTTTTCTGCGAGATGTTCTTATTTTCAGGGCGTAGCCAAGAGAGAGGGGATGGGCGTGCCCCCCCCCCCCCGCACAGATCGTCGCCCCCAGTGTTAATCATGGAGGAACAAAAACGGCCTTTCTTTGTCCATGATCCTATGCTATAAGTAACCATGTTTTTTCGAGGAATGAAATATGCAACTTTAAAAGAGCCCATAAAGTTGTCAAAGAACAAACTGCATGTTCAACAATTCTACAAGAGGATATTGACTGAGAGCTATAACACCAGAATATGTTTAGAAAAAAATATTGCATCCCTAGATCAGGTTGGAAACGTATCGGATATTTGTGAATTGTTACAAAATCAAATTGACCTTCCTGAAGTCAGGCCGCAACTTGCGGCGAAACCCGAGTAAATGCTGGACTTGTACAACAAGTCTACCGTATTTCCCACGATGAGATGGTAAGCTATTTAAAGAGAGGGAATTCCCCTACTTTCCATGGTACCCGCGCTGCCCCGATAACAATAAATTGTAATGATCCACTCTTCGCTGGTAATCGGCGCAGGACCGTGCGGCATTGGCGCATTGCATCACATCGGTGGATCCGGACGTCGTTGCCACAAAAAGCACTTCGTAATCGGAGTCGTTTTCTTATGTCATTTTTGCAGGAGTTCCCGACAAAATTGGGCATTGCGTTAGCCACCTATATAATCTGTGTATTGGTCGCGATCATAAATTATGAAGAAATTACAGCAGTTTTTGGAATGAAAATGAGTAAATGAAGTGTGAACTCACGATCGAGTCGGGACATCATGCAGCAAGTTGTGCGCGACATATGACATGCATGTATGACGACATTATGCCTGGCTAAGAAGTGTTGGTGTCATGTCAACGTGTTTGCGTGCTTTTCATACGTGTTCATATTAAAGTAAGTACAAATCGAAATCGGAAAGATAGTAGCAATAGCATCCAGACGCCACTTCTTTTAGTGTAAAAAAGTCTATGGAGAGTCGAGTGTATTTTCATTTTCTTTTCCTAACAAAATTGGAAATGTAGATGAAGAATAAGATTCAAACTCTTTCAGAATTTTTGCAACGACCGATCTTCTTCATTGACTGATATGGTATAGAAAAATGGCATTAGCATGCAGCAGTCTTTCCAAAAAATCTACTGCATAAAAAAGTGTAGGCGTCGACATTCTTTCAGCAAATTCAGGTACATGTAATTGCGTCTGCATCTAAGTGAGACATGATGATTGATATGCCCGTCGTTTGCTTGTAATGACATGATATAAATAACTTCATTTTTTGTTATATCTCTTCAGGTATTTATTGTGTAACAATATCGGAACAGGTCAGCTGCGTCTAGTCATCCAGCCATGGATAGTCCCGAAGTCTCAGTCTTTCGTAAAACCCTGTTGTTTATCTCAAGAGAATTAACAGATGCTGAAGTTCGGCAATTGGGGTATGTTTGCAAGGATCAGCTGACAGTGAAACAGAGAGAGGACATCAAGGATGCCTTGGGACTCTTTGAGATTCTAGAGCAAAAGGGGATCATCTCAGAGGATAATTTTGCTTTCCTCGTCGAAAGGATGGAGGACCTGCAGCGAAATGACCTGAAAAAGAGGTTGCTGGATATAATGCCAGGTAAAGCTATATCCAAAATATTTTTGTCTGTGGCTAGAGTTTTTCACAGCAGTGTTATCATAAGGTCATCATAACTTAGTCTCAAGCATAGAGCTATATTAAATTACGAGAGCTTTGACTCGATGTACAAATTGATGCCTGCTGGGTGCATCCGTGTTTGTGCAAAACTTAGGGAAAACTCCCCCCCCCCAAAAAAAAATTAACGTCTTTTGTACGGCTATTTGCATATCTGCAGTTGTATTTTATATAGTTGCAATATCAAAGTTGATGCGCCGCGAACCAAAGCACAATGAGGATTTCATTTTGCTCTGCGCAAACAACGCGAATGCAAACGTGCATGTGCGTATCTGCTGCAGGAGAATTTGCTGTGACATTTTTTTGCTGTAATGAAGTGCTTAAGTTAGAGTTCACACTGTCAAAATTCACTCCATCTACTTTATAATAAGCCGTTTGCGAGTTAAATTTGAATAAAATTTGGAATGCTGACTTAATCCAATGCTTTGCACGTTTTAACTTTGCATGTTCCCTACCAAAGAGACTGTTACTATATCACATGATTCAGGGCAAGCCTTATGCTAGCAACCCCCAGCTCCGGAATGGTCTGGTGTCTTTGTGCCATTCTCACCCATTGTGAGCAATGTATTGGTGCTGAGCTTCTCTTACGTTACTATGCAACAGTTGGCCCAAGTCATGTGATTAGCAACAGTGTCTTTGTTCTGGAGAATTCAAAGTTAAAATGTGCCAAGCATTCTGAGCAAGTCAGTGTACCAGACCTTTTTCAAATTTAAATCCCAAAGGGCTAGGCCACTCGCAAATGGCTTATTGCATTATGTTCTGCAAACAAGCACATGAATTAAAAAAAGGACGGCTGCAAAGTATCTCCGCGTAAGAATGATGAGTTTGCACTGTAGTAATTTAATATAGCTCTATGATCTCAACTCATCCAGACCCATCACCTAAGGTCACTCGTGAACTATTTAAATGAATTGTGTCAAAGGCCTTCCTTTGTTATAATTCATTCCTGGTTACTTGTGACTGGATTCGTGATTTGAGCCGTAACTTTCTTGTGAGCAAAATTTTGATTTGCTTGTGATCCATTTTGAGTCTCTTGACTACAACAGTGATAAAAACTTCTTTATCCTTTTGGCCAGATGAACATTCAGGGAGTTCAGCGGATGGGTCAACCTCACCGCCTACATCACACTCCGAAGCAGGCCCTTCTGCAGGCCAAGGCAGTGGCAGTGATAGTTCCAAAGGAGGAGTGACGATACATGCCATCAATAGCCCTATCACCTCCAGAGACAGTAAAGGAAACACATACAACTATGGTATGTAATGTCAACGTAAACAAATAACTTTTATGTTGTTTTTAGAAATGATATAATAGATGGTTACCTGAAGGAATTAAGGACAACATGTCACCAATTCCATCAGTTAAAGCTTATATTATAAACCCGCAAAAGTCATTGTGACTTTTATCGTGCAAATATAAAGAGCAGTGGCATATTTAGGGGAGGAGGCAAAGTGCCATCCCCCAGACCCCCCCCCCCTCCCCCACAAATTTCACGGACTTTAACAGACTTGTTGCATTGTTGCAATGAAGAACACCACCTGTTGTCAGATGGTGTCCAACATTGTTTGCCGTGAACAGCGTCTCCAATTGTCGGGTGTACAGCCCCCTCCCCTCCCCCCTTTCCCCCTAGATAAAACAATGATCAAAAGCCTACATAATTATGTACTTCATTCTTATGACCTCATGATATACAGGAAGCTCAACCGATGTAGACCCTTCTACAGGCCAAACCCAAAGTTCGAAAGGAGGAGTGACGATCACAGCCACCAATAGCCCTATCGCCTTCGGAGACAGTATAGGAAACACATACAACTATGGTATGTTTTCCACCGTAGTGCGTAACCTGGATGTGATTGTGTATTCTGAAAGACGAGATTAAAGAAATAGGGGATTTGAGTTTAAGAGTGTGTATAGCTAATATTGCATCCCCTTTCCCAGATATCACTTTTGAAGTGCTGAAAAAACCCAAAATTTTAGCAAATTGTTTTTCATTGCAGTTCCAGGATCTAGGTATGATTTGAGTTCCTGCATTGTTGTGGAAATCACATTTTCAAAGCCTCTCTTTTCTATTGTTAAAGTATTAAAGTATAACCAAGTGTTCCACAGACTGAATGAATTTTCAAGATTTATGTGGACATTATTCCGTTCTCATTGTGTGTGACTTTGCACTGCTTGAAAACGATGTGTCCAAATTTGCCATTTTCAAATGGTAGAGAGAGAGAGAGATGAATATAATGGTTCATGTGCAAAATATTATACCTTGAAGTTCACTGTAATCAGGTTTCACAAGCTGCCCAGCAAATTTGTTGGAAGAGAGATAACATTGAGTCAGTGGAATTGGTATTAAAAATATCATCGTCTTGTTTCAATTTTCTTCTCTTAAGGTTCTAAAAAATCTTCATCGGCTGCACCTGCACCTCAACCCCAGGGCAGAGTTCCAAAGGCTGAGTACCACTCATCGTCGTCTGCTCAGCAGAGCTACCGTCAATCTCCTCTGAATCCTGCTACATTGAGGACACCTGCTGACTTCTACCCTCACTCCCCGAAGGCAAGACCAGCGGTAGCAGGCCAACAAGGTTCTGGTGATGCAGCTCCTAAAAGTCCCCAGTCAAAGGCAAGCGGTTTTGTATCCAAAACGGATAAGACAAAGAGAGCTCGGGTGAATGAGACGTCGATCCTCGACTTGCCAAATGTCATGACTCCCAGATCATCAGGGCCTCCCTCCGATGATAAGCGCTCCCCGGAAAATACCCCAGATGGCAGTTCACATATGGAATCTTTCTCTGAAGGTAAGGGAAGATCCTCAGGCTATCCTTATCAGGCAGTACTCCTTCTATAAGTAATTTCTCCCCAAAACTTTACATTTTTGTGCCGCCAAAGCATCCGATCAGTTTTATATTGAGTGATGAGTGGGGTAAAGATGAAGACCATATATTTTTCTCTTTTCAGCAACAGATTTGTTATCATTTTGTTGTTGAGCATGAAATTTTGTTTGCTTTTATTATTTTTCAGGTGATCTGCAAACTGATGCACCTCAAGTTTCGAAGGTAAAAACTGATGATGCTTTGTTGATTGATATTCAGAGTGAGAATCCGGCACCTGTGCTTTCACGAGGAGGTGGTGGTGTCTGTCAGATTGCATCAGTAGAAGATTTGAAAGATGTCTTCAGCCAAGGAGTTCAGAATCCAGGAGCACTTGTAGATGAGATCGCAAAGAGCCTTGACTTCAATGAAAATGGGATGGAAGAAGATGCTGATGTGTCGGAGATAGGTGGTCAAGTGGCTCTTCGAGCCTACCAACACGAACTTGCTCATTACCCTTTGAAAACAGGAGGCAACTACATCATCTGCGCTCCAACAGGAAGCGGGAAGACCCTGACAGCAGCAAGTATCTGTTACGAGAAATACGTCAAGTATCAGGACAGCCCTATCCCGGGCAGGCACTTCAAGGCTCTGTTCATCGTCAACATCCGCCATCTGATGCAGCAGCAGAAGAATGCCTTTCAGGAGTACTTCCCAGACAGCTTGGCCATCAGGACCATCGGAGAGCAGCAACCATTTGAGCATGCCCTGATCAAAGACGAACCCCTACCGGTGGTGCTGACATTGACGGCGCAAATATTTGTAAACGCTTTGAGACAGAAGGCGGTCAACCTCCAAGATATAGACATGCTGATCTTCGACGAGTGTCATCACTCAGATCTCTCGCATCCCTACAACGTCATTATGCAGATGTACCTGAAAGAGAAAACCGCCTTGTCTCAAGGAGTTGGGGAGCATGTCGGCAGCCTGCCTCAGGTGATCGGGCTAAGTGCCTCTCTTGGCGTGGGCCGTGGTAAGATGCCTCTCAATCATCTCCTGAAGCTCTGTGCAAACATGGATGTGAGAGACATCAAACGCGTCCGCAAGCACAAGAAGCAGCTTGACGAGTTTGTAAAGGCTCCTGAGCAGGATGTCATCATACCCGTGGATTCTAGAGTCACCACCAAAAGACACTTTGGCAGTTTGCTGCATGAGATCATGGACCAGATGGAAGACCAGCTAGGAGCAACGGAGAGATCTGCCTTGCCCCAACATGGTTGCCAGCCATACGAAAACAGAGTCGTAGAAAGCCAGGAGACGGCTAAGCACGGAGACATCATATTGTACATGTACCTCAATGCATACAACAGAGCTCTGATGCTGTACGAAGATCTTCCAGTGCAAGATTGTCTGCAGACGTTGGAAGAGTTCTACAACAGTCGATCTGTTTGTGAGAATGGCGAAAGTACCCAGCAAGAGAAGCTCTGTCAGGATCTTTTTGACAGAAATTTGGAGGAGATGAAGAAGATGGCACGAGAGGAAGGTGATGACAGCAACCCAAAGCTGCAGGAGTTGGTCAAACTTCTCGCCGATCAGTTCACCCAGAATCCAAGTTCAAAAGGTACTGACTGTACCTTCTTGTATGGAGTACCGAAGTGCATACATCACGTGTACAAAATGTGTGTAAAGGACATTAGCGTGTGATTCAGCCCATGAACCAACACGCGCACGTACTACATTCGTTTGCGCTACTCTTTCTGGTTCTAAATGATGTCACACTTCGGCACTCCATTGTTGTTATTATACTCGGCAAATAGTTAACAACTCTTAACTTCTGTGATGTGGGATATGTCTTTTTTAACACTCAAGTGGCGCACCCGAGGCAAAGCTCGGGGTGCTTTGCCTCGGGTTAAAAATGACATATCCCACATCACCGCAGTCAATGATTGTTTTGTTATATCGTGCCATTAAGTCAAAAAGTCAAATGGTTGTAACTTCAGTATGCGAGAAATAAATAAAATCACCACAATGTAACCGTCGATAATTGAGACTGAGCGGTTGCAGCTTTCAGCTTTCCGTCAACGATATTAAAGCAACAATTTTTTTGTTTTGCTGAAAGAACACACACCATTTTTGTGATCCGTGGACAGAACTTTACAACAGTGGTTGTGTTTAAAATTCCGTAACTTAAAAATCTAATGAGTGACTTGAATGATTCTTGTACTAAAAGAAAGATTATGAATTGGGCTTTCATATCCTAGATTTTAAAAGTGCGACATGCAGAACTTCACTAAAACAATGGTCTTGACATTTAGGTTTCTATTTTTTTTTACTCACCCTGTACTGGCTCTACATCAGAGTTTTTTTTTTTTTTTTTATAAAAGAGGTATCTTGATCCTTCCTGAAAAGTAGCTCCAATACCAAGGAACAAATTTGAGAACCTCTTTTTTATGTACTCTAGAAAATAAGAGCTAAAAATTTACAGGTTTGAAATTTTCTTCACCAAAATACAATGTATCTCATGTTTTTCTTAATTTATTTTTTGGTCAGGAATCGTCCTTACCCGCATGAAGGTGGCCACTGTGGCCCTCTGCGAGTTCATCCGATCGTCTAAAGTCATAGAGGAACTACCTTACCCTGTCCAGCCGGAGCGCTTGGTGGGCCAGGGACCATTTGAAGATTTTTGCATGACCGAGAGTGAGCAAAAGATGACTTTGGAGAGCTTTAGGCAGGGTTAGTACTTCATAAATTTGTTTGTTTTAATTGTCCGAGTATTCAGGAATGGCAGCAAAACTGAAGTAATTGTTTTGGGACTTTTTAACACACAAGAGTGAATACTGGAGAGAGTTCAAATGCTGACTGATTTGCTGATTGACTTTGTACGAGGGGAGTGAGTGACTGTGAGTAAAGCACAAGACAGATAAAGCTGTTATGTCAATCGTAAGAACTGATGCAACAGTGTGATCCTAAAGCCGGCCTCAGGTCGACCTTGCGACGACACAGATCAGTCGGTGACTGGCTTTGCAGGATCAGGCTGCGCCTGAGCTACGACTGTCAGGAACAACATATTTACCAATTTTGTGCGACCTGAGCGTAACTGCGACGATATTAAAACGACAGCATCAGCTGGCGCTAAAAAATATCAACAGTCGCTAGAGTAGAAAAATGTCATCTTCCGCTAGTTTGGTGCTATTACATTTGGCTAAATAACAATTCACCTTTTACATATCTTGATCTACAGAGGATGGATGCAATGTGCTTGTAGCGACAGACATTGCCCAGGAAGGGCTGGACATGCCAGCCTGTAACTTTGTCATCCGCTACAACTTTGTCAGCAACGAGATTGGCACGGTGCAGTCCAAGGGACGAGCCAGGGCGGAGGGCAGCAAGTGCTTCCTGATTGTTGAGAGGTAGGTCCATTCAAGTAGAAATTCTGACAGTATCCTAGAACATTATGGTGTTTCACTTAAAGGTAGAGTAGATCATTTGCAGCTATTCAAAAAGTATCTGACAAAATTAATGTCGAAAGGCTTACTTGGTTTAAAGATAGCAATGGCACTGAAATCCCTGTGAAATTATTTTTCCTGGCATGCTGGCTTTTTGAAGAAAACACTAAAGGCCATTTCCAAAGATGCGTCAAGTGGTGCATTTTTTGAAAATTTCCGTTAGTAGTTCATTTGTAATTGGGCGAATCCAATGAATGAGTACACTCAAGCCTGGACACAAAACACACGCGTGCAGGATTGCTGGTATTTATCGGTTCAGCCCGTGACATCGCGTAGCTGCAGTCAGCTGAATGGGGACATGACCTGGGTGTTGATTTCGGGCGCAATTCAAAAGATGACTCGGCAACAATCGAATTGAAATAGGGATCCTAGAATATTGTTTCCTTGGAATATACAGCATTCACAGAGCTAAAACTTCATCATGTTAGTTGTTAAGTAATCGTCTTTAGATTTTGAGCACTTCTGTTGCTTCTAACGAAAAAAATTCACAAATGACAAATGATTTACCCTACCTTAAAAATGATCTTCAAGCATAGGGAATTTTCGGACCACAGACGTATTCCTCAGCTTATTCAAGCCCAGGACCAGAATCAGGCTTTCTGCCGCTAAAATAGAACACAACAATGACAATATTTGCAACTAATATCAAGTTGGAAGCTTCATTTCCCAGTATTTACGCCATATCTTTCTTTTCCAATGTATGCATCAGAGGTAAGTTATCACAAGTCATATAGGCTCAGTCACAGGCAATATTCCAGCCATAAGGACTTCTAGCTTAAAGAAAATTCAGTTTTGGAGTTAACATATTACCCAGCGTGCTCGAAATTAAGGACCCAAGAACGCCTTTTCAGTTTACATTGACAGAATGATTTTCCTTGGATCTATGAAATAAAAATCAAATGACCTTTTGCTGAAACAACAAACTTGGACTTTATATAGGGTTACCAGTGATTATGTATACGTGAAATACTTTGTTTTTCTTTTCTCGATAGTCCCTCTTGCAATGAGAAAAGAGAGTTAGAGAATCGGGGCAAAGTCAAGAGCATGGAGGAAGCCATGAACGAGCTGGAGGCGATGCCAGAAGAGGAAAGGGTGAAATGCATCAAGGAGAAACAGGTAAATGAAAAATGAGTGAGAAAAAGATGCCGAGAAGAACAAAAATGGAGTTGCTGATGTTGAATGCAGGATGTTCAGATTGAGCCCTTAATCTGATTGGAAGGCTAGATGGTTGGTTTCAGATGGTTAAGGATGTGAGGTTATAGTTGTGAGTGCAGATGGTAGCTGCAGATCAGTGTTGTGCAAATCCAACCCGAAATCAACCAAAACCTGAAATCGACATCGTGTCAGGTCACTTTGTCCATCGTTTCAGTCGGGTTCGGAAAATTGACACGATGCAATATTTGTCACAGAGTCGCTGTGCCCAGTCCGACCAAAATGGTTTGCGGCCTATGGCGCACGGTCTTTAACATGAAGGCCTACCAGTAGGTCACTTTGTGAGTGTCGTACAGTGTGATTCAGTTTCAAAGAGGATGATCTCACGCGACGTGGGTAAGTTCAACACACACAAAAAACAGACGCATTATTCTTCTTTTCAGTTTGGTTTGGGTCATTTTTCCTCAATTTTTTGTCCGGTCGAGTCGGGTCGGTTTTAGGGAGTTCAGATCGGTTTCACTTCGGATTCGGTTTAATCTATAATGCTTCAGGTTGGTTCGGCCTGGTCAACCCAACTCGATGCTCAACACCGCTGCAGATGAGACCTTGGAGTACTCCAGGCATACTGACAGCACTTCAGTTTTTAAAATGATAAAAAGCTAGATGCTTTACTCTGCCTGTTTGCAGCATTTTAAAAGAGAATTCCTGCATTACATCTGACTAAATTTATAATGACGGTGAAGACCATCGCAAATCACAAGCCATGTCCAAAATAACAGGAAACAATTTTCAAACAGAAGCCTTTGTTACAGCTCATTTGAAGAGGTTTCCACTCGAGTCTTGATTAATTTTGGTTAGTTTTGACTCGTGATAATGATGTCTATGTTTCCCTCTCATCCTTCTTAACTGACAGTCTGAGATCATCAATGCAATGGCGAAGGCGGAGCGTCGGCAACAGCAGCGAGTTGCGCAGATGAAGGTGAAGCAGATAATCCTGAAATGCGCAGAGTGCAAACAGCCAGTCTGTACAAGCTCCGACCTGAGACGCAAAGGTGCGGGTGGTTACGTGACCTGCGTCAACCCGGAGATCGAGAATCAGATAACTGACGTGACTTTGGAAAGAACAGCAAAGCGATACAGGGATACGCAGAGTGTCTGTAAGTTAATTTGCCAGTGTTTTTCTTTAACCAGTTTGCGCTGGAGGCCGTGTATACATGCAAAAGTTTTGCGGTATTTGGAACGGATGACGATAGACATGCAGGGAGTGAGGCTGGAAATATCTGTCAGCGACCCGCTCGCAACGAGCAAGGCCGGAAATATGAGTGTGCTGCCCGAGGGTGATGGCTTCAACCCGCCTGGCTTGAGGTCAAGTGAAAAGTAATCCCAAGCCTCGTTCCATTCTTGTCAAAATAATCCCGGCGTGAACTGGTTAATAGAAATCGTTGCCGCTCTATTCTGACATTCTGGCTCCAAATAAAGTCTGTCACAAGCTAATGAGGCCCATCAGGCCAGCATTTATCTCCAGTTTCAGTAGCACAAAAGGACTGGGAATATTACTATTCCCCCTGGACGTGGAATTGATGCAAGTCCATCGCAGGTTTAAACTCCTCAGCTAATACCAGTGCCCATTTACTCCTGGGTGGAGAGAGGCATGTGGGAGTGAAGTGCCTTGCCCAAGGACACAACATATGGCCAACAGCTGGATTTAAACTCCCGACCCTCTGATCATGAGCTATGAACCCTGTGCACTGTTTGCCTTCTATTTGAAATATTTATTAATCGCACAGTTTTCCTCAGAACTTTAAAACGGAGTATTATTTCAGTCAGTGCCCACTTCAATTTAATTAGTCACCACTTGCACACCTGCAAATCCTAAAGACCAAATAATAAGACTTAAGGAAATTTGTCTTCCTTTTTCATGCAGGTAAAGTCAAGTGCAACTGCACTCCCAATTGCAAGAACATACTTGGTACCAGGGAGACTTTCTTCCTATCTGATGAGTCGCCTGGCTTCAGTCTGAGAGCCAAGAGTTTTCTTGTCCATAATGAGCACGGCGATGACAAGAAACTGAAGAAGTGGAAAGAACTGGCGATCATTGAAGATGAAGACCTCTGAACATCCAAGGAATCAGTGGCTATGAAATTGGTTCCAGATATTTAATGCGATGAAGTCATATAAACTAAAACATTGTATGCCGTCATAAATTATGGTCGAGGGAATGTATTGTCTGGCCGTTTCAAGCTGACTGAATCTGTACTGTATACCACCTGAGGTTTAAGTGTACTTATTATTGTAATGAAAAAAAAGGCTCAACATATATCGGTAACCTGAAATCATGTTTAATTAAGTAATTATTGAAGATGTACGAAGCCATATGAAAATCAATTTATGAGACTTATTAACATAGTTTATGAACATATTGATATGAATTATGATGAAATATATCTTTTAATTAGGAACAGATTATATATTATCAACATATATATGAATATGTGACAATTGTGAGAAGGTTTACGGAGGAGGCGTGCAAACATGATTTGCTGGTGGGTGCGACTAGGATAGGCTTGCTGAAAATAATGGCTTCCAGACACGTTTTCCTGTGACAGTACTTTTTAGCATTTGAGAGAACTTTTGTTGTCCCCTTTCAAATTAGGCCATATTTTTGTTGAACAATTGTATCAACTGCAGTGCAGTTATACATTGCATACACTGCTTTGTTAATGGTATCCTAATGTAAAAACTGACCATTAAATCCCACCCCTTACAAGAGTTCTGACCAATCACAGTCGTAATCGACTGACATGCGTGAACGTAAGCATGACGCGCGTGCAAGCACGTGTTAATTGAACACGTGCGTTGTGGGCGGGCTTATTGGATTTGTATATTGAGCTTTGCCCGTTTCAGGTACCAGGCAGGAAGTAGAGGGAAAAAATTAGTTTTATGATGTAGGTTATTGGCTCAACCTGCGGTTCGTACGTGACTTCGTCATACACGCACACGCACAACTGATTACGAGCGCCCATTGGCTAAACTCCCAACCTTGCACCACTTCAGGTTCCAATCCGGTTCGTTAGTGTGACACGGTTCAGTTTAAACCACGCCCACTGGCCATTAAGTAGCATTGGAACCGGAAGCTAACGCAACTTGAGTGTTTATATCCAATGGACGGTAGTAATTAGTGGTGCGTGCGCGTATGACGTTTTTACTGATGAACC
This sequence comes from Patiria miniata, assembly GCF_015706575.1. Classification (NCBI taxonomy): domain Eukaryota; kingdom Metazoa; phylum Echinodermata; class Asteroidea; order Valvatida; family Asterinidae; genus Patiria; species Patiria miniata. Next base: position 2,224,922 of record NW_024037075.1, read on the forward strand.
GGATGGTTCCAATGCTACTTAATGTGCAGTGGGCGTGGTTTCAAATGAAGTGATGTCACACGAACGAAAGGACCTATTGGTCTCCGACTACAAGTTTACAATACGAGATAAATCCCGACCAATGGTAAGGGGAGTTTTGGAAGTTCATAACATTTTTGCGGGATTCATGGCTTTACTCATCTAGCTGTTCGTGATAAATTGTATATTTTGTTTTCAATAAAACGATAAGAATAAATGTCCAAGGAAATATGTATACGGAATTCTCTGCCACAATAACTTCACAGAATATACAAAGTGAGTAATTTGACTCAATATCGTAATAAATGAGTCATTTTGTCCGTTTTTAGTTAGACACTTTAAGCCAAAGAGTGTCACTATACGGACAAAATAACTCATTGTTACGATAATGAGTTTAATTACTCACTTTGTGTTTTCTGTGTTGCTGCTTTCATGTTTGAATAAATGTAATCTATATTTGCCAAATTTTATTAAAATTAAACATAAGGGCCTAATGCAAATTTAAATTTCTTCACAAGCTCTTTTCGTCTATATTTTAAGAGAATTTAAACTTTTGCCAAACTCGTACAAAAGTACGACGTTAACTCCTTTACGGAGGTTCTGTAAATCGATATGGCCCTTGAATAAAATGAAATGATGCGTTAAAAACTACAGCATTTCCCTCTTTCATTTCATTTCATTTTCATTTCAGAAACATTTATTTCCACATGAATAAGCACTTTAGAAAACAAAACAATTGTTACATAAAAACTACTGAGTGGAGGCATTACACAAGAAGCTGGAGCTTATAAACGGAATGCCTTAAACACAAAAAATATATATATATACATATAAACAATACTGAAAAGGGAAGACTAAATTCAAAGACAAAACACAACAAAACAATGAAAACAGAAACAGACAAACAAACGAAGTGGACATAAACTTAATAAACTTTACAGACGGACATACGAAACATATACTAGTTATACAACGACACACATTCCTCCCATAATGCTATATTAAATGATAAAGGTTTAATTTGGCCTAATATCGATTAAAAAAATTAAAACATTTTCTGAAATCTTTTCCAGCAAATAACCTCTTTGAAATAGATTTTAGGAAAAGTTACACCTCCCGACTCCGACGTAACTTACTTGAAATGCGGGGTTAAGATTAACCTCTTCTTATTTATTGAAGTGTCACTGTTTCATTTTATTTTACGTACTTTATTGATGTGTTGACATTTCGTCACTTGACTTGGAGCGCTGTATCAATCATACGTGGTTATAGTGCCACCACGCCAAATAATGGGATAAATCCGCTGTGATGTAGGCATGCAAAGACTTCAAGTGATTTGCCATTCTGAATCGATTGAATTGAGAAACAGCTGCTTTACAAGACGTGTCTTAATTGTATCGTTTGCCGATAGCGGACAATTCAAACATTACCAGTGTTTAGAACGGCACGTGCCGTGTTCCTGACTCCAAAATCTGGCGCCGTGAAAGGCGCGTTGCGTTCATTAATGTTTACATTACTCATTATCTTGTTTACGCCAGTGGGGAGAGAATACACCAAGACAAGTCGCCAAATGAAGTCGATGTCGATAGACCTTTAGCAACGTGTCTTCATTTGATGACTTTCATAGTCACTGCATTGGAGCATGGAGTTTTGTATGTCGAATTCCCAATACCGCATAGTCATGGAATGCGGGAAAAACGTGGAAATATCCTGGAACCACTGCTACCATGGAATGGAAAGTCGTGGATTGGTCTTGGAGGCTTGAATAACCCAGTACAAGTGATGTATGCATACAGTGTGCCTACTTTTTGTCAGTCTTTTTTAGTTTACATTCTATGCAGCTTATGACTATGCTCTACAATGTTTGCATTTTCGATGCGCCCTTGTGATGCTGTTGGTGGCGTCAGCTGTCTTTGGTCAAACTGGCCGGCTGGGATGGTGTCCCTGCCTCAGCGTGACAACAGGCCATTGGAGACCCTATCGTAAATAGGCACCCGCGATGCCAAGACAGCGTTGGATTAATGGAAAGCCTTCATTTCGCCCCGGAGAAGTCATGGCATTTCTGTGGGATGGGAACCTCATCAAACTTAAATGCACGCAGGTATATTCTACGGCGCTCCAGAGGTGCCATTCAAGATGTTGAGATCCTGGCATCACGGGAACACGTCGACTTCGTGACTGATACCAAGAGATGGCGACATTTCACACAGGGAGTCGACATTCGGAGGTAAGTTATCACGGAGTTAAAGTAAATGGGTATGTCTTGTCACTAATTAATTACATTTAATTCGGGCGATTCACAATGCAGTGCGCCACTAAGAGTTGCCCTTTTCTTTTCGTTTGATCAATAAGGAGGTTTTTTTTTGTAAGGCGGCAGAACGCTTTCACCCAATCTGTAACAAATTAGCTCAAGTTTTGTACTGACACTCGTTCAAATGGGCCATCGATGGGTCATGTTTTGTTGGTGGCGCACTGCATTGCGAATCGCCCGAATTAACCCTAATGCTCTCCAACCAGCCAAACTCCTACACCAGGGTTTAGTGCACATAGGATGGATGTTGGAATTTGCAAGGATGAGGATGGTTCCTAGGGTAAATCACCCTAGGCTAGTGCTTTAATGGAGGATGGCGTTACATCACAAGTTTATTGCCAAGTTTTGTTGCTCAATCCCTCGAAATATTCATGTTTACAAAAATATAAAATATAAGATTTGAGGCTTTGCATGGTGGAGTATCGGTATCGTTTCGGTTTGCGGTAACACCATGTGGTAATAACTACTGCTTAGAAGATATTTAGTTCTGAAAAGAACTTGTCCTGCTTATTATCAGCTTCGCTTAGTAGTTTTTGTTCTGATAAGAACAGCCCTGCTCAGTGTAAGTTAAAAAAAAAAAGTAATTGGCTAATGTACCTAAACTACTGTACCTAAAATTGAAAAGAAATGAAAAGATGAAAGACAAGACAATAATTACTTAATTTTTGTTTGAGAAACCCCAGTGATGTTGGCTTGCATGTTATTTGGCCCTGAACTTTGTTGATTTTACACTGTTTTCAATGGGGCTTGAATTAGTACAGTGGACCCATGAACAGTTTTGACCATGCGTGTGACAGGCAATTTTATTATTGCGGGGGTGGTTCTGTTTTCTAGCCACCGATACCACTCGGCTTAGAGTGGTATGTGGGATACACTTTGTGGAATCGTCCAGGAATTGGAGGAATATTTCGCAACATTTTTTATATTTTATTTCCGCCTTCCGCCTGGACATAGTCGCCTTGCTGCTCTTATCAGGTTAACTTTGTGCGCCGGCTGGCCGGTGCGGCGTGAAATACAATAGACAGCTACGCCCTGCCACGCGCCGCCACGCGCCGCCACGCGCCGGCCACGTGCCTTTAACCAATCTGGGAGAGACTTAGCGATGACGTCCTATCATCGTCGTTGAGTGACAGGCGAGAGAGGGTGTAAGCAGTGACTTGTTTTAGTGGTTTATGTTTTGGAGAATCAGTAAACGTTGGCGAAACATAGGCCTATATGCACTTTGAGTTTGACGGCAAGCTTCCCTATTAAGCCCTTAGTTCATTATTACAACACATATTTTTGTGGAAAAAAATTACACATCTCTGAAAACTGCATCTCTGGAAAAATCTCCGGCATACTTGAGTCTGCTCTCGCCACAATATCATCATAAGGCCCATCAACATTGATTTTTCGATTTTCATCACCTCCCTCCTCGAGTTTCACTCCCGCCCCGATTTATTTTTAAAATTTCATATTGTTTTCTGAAAGTGGTATTTCCTCACAAAAAGTGTAGTTTCCAGACAAGTTTCTCACCAAATCAACCTAGAAAATGGTGAACAAAAACAGAGAATCTGTAGTACAGTGTTGCCCTTCACCGACGCATAAACACTGTATGCTCAGTGTGTTACCTCCAGAGAAACAGAGAATGTAGTACTGATACACTTCAAAACAACCCACGAAGAATGCGCAATGGCATTCAATAGTCATTATTTTTCCTGAATTACAGCATACCCCGCCAACGTGCGCAACCTGATATGGATTACATACGGAGCCCAAAAGAACAGAACACCATGTTCTGTACCCTTTTTTAACCGACACAGACAGTCGTGCAATAAATTATTGGTTCTAAACCAGTCCACTATATACAAAAGACTTTTGCAAGTCTACTATAATTATAGATATATTCACCACACTCACGAGCCATACCATGGTCCCATAGAGTTGTAATAACTCTATGGATGGTCCTCCCTTAGCGATATCAGTACGGGGCGGGAACCAGTCAAATGCTAAGCTGGCGCATATCGCACGCGAACGGCACGCGAACGGCCGGAGAGGGCGATGACGTCATCAGTGACCGTGATAATGTAATGCGCCTGCGTGTCGGCCCGCCGTACTGTCTGCCGTGGTACGTTTTTGCTCATCGTCATCATTACTTATGCACGCTGTGCTATAAAAAGCCTGCATAAATATTCCTCACTGCCTTCCATGTTCCATTCAGCATTGACACGCGTATTGTTTCATGAATATTAATTCATGAATTGACTCGTGACACAAATTCTCCCACATCCGAGAGTACCAGCAAACAGAGTGCCAGTAAATTCCTGCAACTGGAAGCATTCGAGAGATCATCAATTTCTGCAAATATCGTCACACCAGCACGCTTTTGCCTTCGAAATTGCCAGTATTTTCCTTGCATTTTTTACACACGCAACGAAAGAAGGAAATCGACTCATCCGCCCAAGGGAAGCATCCGTTGACCTTCAATACGCTGTAGACTGTGAACATTGCTACATGAAACCATGGAGGTATGGTCAATCGCATTTTGATAGTTTGTAGCATATAGTGAGCTTGTGTTTATATACCAGTTTTTCTTTTTTATTTTGCGAGAGTAAATTATTTTTCTGCGTACAAAATGTACCAGCACATTCGACAATTTTTATAGACATTGAGCAGTAGCTATGAAATGATTGTCCCAGCTAATAATTTTGACGGACTTATTCACAAAAATCACTCTGTTATTTTTTCTTTGAATAAATTCACTGTAAGAGCAGGGCATTTAGAAATACAGAATTTACAGGAGAAATGTCTGTTTCGTGTGTAGTATTTGCGGCACTCCTTATCACCGAACCCTTGTCACATTTACAAATTGTATTGGGAGGCATGAGTTTTAGAAATAAATTCAATACGGTAGGAAAATGCATTGCATAATAATACCGAGTGTGTGCACGCTTGGGTGGAATCACGGACTCGCCATACGATTCAGGAACTACCACCAAATAAATGCTAAGACCGACGACCCGTAAAGGTCAAACAATCCTACATGTATTATCATACATAAACATATTATGGATTTTTTTATTGGAGTCAGTGCGGTAGTTTTGCAAATGTTATTGAGTATAGTACAGAAGTCTGTTTCTGTGTAGAATATTGCGGCAGTAATGTGCCAAAAAATGACGATTATTAATAAACAATATTGATTTATTTTCTGTGGGAGACACATGCTCAACATGCAGTGTAACATTTGCAGTATCACACAGGCCACTTGATGTTTTTTCCCCGTCTTTCTCGTTATTATCCCAAACAGTGGAGTAACGGCAAGAAGATAGCCATTGGGGTGTGTGTCCTGGTCATAGTTGCTGGCATCGTGGCCGCTGTGGTCGTCACACAAGTCGTCAATAAATAATGCTGGACAAATAAGACTGCAAGAAGGACTGAGGATTGGATCTTCAGAGGCTAGAACGAAGACTGGAGTTCCCGGCAGAGGACGCCCTCTTGAGACAATGACTTCAAGGGTGCGGAAGGAGCCATCAAGTTGATGGAGTAGCAGCTGATTTTAGGGATGGGAGGGGCGTCACTATTTTTATGGGTAGGGGCTAAAATGGGCTGATGTTACTCTAATGTAACCCTTCCAGCTATATTTTATTGAGCCCGCCATTTATTGTCTTTTTTTATAATCGCAATAGCAGGATTTTTGGTAGTGTATTTGAGGAACCTCACTTTTAAACTGAACAACCTGAAAACGGAACAATTTTTTTTTTATCAAGAAATCAAATTTTTATTCAGAGAATTAATATGAGGAGGCACAAATGCTTCTCCATCTTCAAACTGAATGAAATCGATAAGGAATTTCTCAACACTGAATGAAATGAAAACTACTTTTGTATCATAGGTCGTAAGAAGTTTTATAATTAGAGTAATTTTACCCTCCCCCCCCCCAAAAAAAGAAACAATGTAAGGGCATCAGAAGAGACAGTACCTTCTGTTATGCAAACTCGTAGCCACGCATGTCCGATGAAGGAAGTTGAGTAGTGTCATGTCTATTTTGCAGTATTTGAGTGGGAAGTTGACGCCAGAAATAATATCATATACCAGTTTCTTTTCCGTTCATAACAAACTTTCCTAATTCATTATCACACTTTCATGACCGCATGTGCCCAATTTTTAGAGAAAAGAGAGAAAATAATACTTAGGAACACTATCTTGATAAAAAAAAGTTGTGTAAACTATGTTTCTATTCCGACATCTTCCCGTCTATATGCTCATTTCTCTCATGTACATAAATCTGTACACCTCATATTTTTTTTTAAAGAAATGTTTGATACATAGTTATACTCAGTGATTAACAACGTAGTTTCATAGCTGCCTTTTTTCAATTAATTCTAATGTAGAATTTCCTTTCCCGATATTTAGTTCATGTTCTTGTAGGCGCTGGAAAACAAAGAGTTGTCTTTATTTGGCCAAACTTTTTTATTATAGTGAAATATAGGCGGGACACAGACGATAAAATTCAGCCTTTTTTGTTTCGACTGAAATTTGCTCGTTGCCTTTTTGCAATTTCAAAGTCAATCATTAAATGTGCACCTTTTTGTATAGTTTTTGGCTCAAAATCCACATTCGTCTTGAAGGAAGTACTTTTTTAAATTTCCTTAATGTTTATAATTTTCCTTAATATAAGAGTATAAAAATGTCTTGCCCAGAAAACAAAACTCTATACAAAAACCTATAGGGAGTAATGAAAAATTTGGTTTGTATGTTTATTTTCAATTTTCTTCTGAGACTGATTATATTAAGGGAATGTTGCAGGAAACGTGTGTCTATTTATAAGTATCATATTTTTGAAATATTATAGATTGGTGTATGGAACTAGTTATACAATTTAAAAGGTGCTTTGTCAAAATCTGTTTTTGTTTTCATCAACCATTGTCATTACTTCAACCATTTTTCTGAATGCCTCTCTTAAACTACGTCTATTGTCGTTAATGCAATTAAATGCACAACTCATTTAAAACAAAATCTTCTCCAGTCCCACGACTTTAATTTGCGACTTCTTGTGTGATTTGATCGTGTGAGAGAATTCAATACTTATTAATAAAATGCCTTGCCGTGTTATTTATTTAAAAGATGTGTGCGCAGATCGTTCGTACCTGGCTTTTGTTGCGCCTATATTGCCTGAATGGTTGGAACCATTGTTATGAACTTTGTATACTTGCCATTGTGAAACCGCCTTTTTAAGTGACGCCACGTTCGTTCGCGTTTTTAGTCGTAATATTTTTCTGCTCAAGGGCGGATCCTGAACACATTTTTTTTTGGGGGGGGGGGGCCAAAACAGTGGGTCAAAAAATTACGGCGTGGGGTTCGGGGCCCGCTTAAGGGATGGTTCCTGGCTGCCTCGGGATGATTCTGTTAGTTCGGTGAAAGATCGGGAAACACCCCGAACACATTTGAACATGTTCAAAATTGTCGGAGTGATTCGGGAACCATTTTCAATTCTTGGTTTATTCTTGTGGTATTCATAAATTAATTCGGAAATGTGTGGATAAGGCTAGCATAAGCTGAACCTCCACCCGGAAGATGCAGTTGGCTGAAGGATGACCTCAAACTCTGCATCATTGGATGTCTTTAGCTCCTTCAACTTCCGTGTTATTTTTCCGGAACCATTCAACGACATCGCAGACACGTTTTGTGTCCTCAAGAAACAAATGTCTTCTGCCGTCATTTGAAAGAAGGATCGGAGTTTCTCCCTGCAACTGGACCAACAATATTGCTTAGGGCCTACTTTGAAAAGTTGTGTAGAAAGCTGTTCATACTTACACCAACAGTCATTGACTGAAAATAAATTCTTGAAAAGATAAAGCAATCAGTTTGCCACTCATCTCTCCGTCAATAACATCAAAACAAATCCCGCTGGGCATCGAGGGCAAATCGTAATTATTACATGTATAGGCAGGGGGCACCAATAAAAAGCACACGGCACATCGCTGATCGCTCCAGGGCCTGTCTTTAAATTTAAAGCGGTGTTAATTGTCAAAAACAATGTAACCCTTTCATCGTTTTCCCCCGAGCCCATTCCCACCCTTTTACAGGACATTAAATTTCTTCCAGCATAAGGTTTTGGTGGACTTTAATGCTTAATGGATTAGACAAGAAAGAGAACCAGCGCACCCACACACGGGCTTGTGTATAAAATGTCTATTGTTCTTCCGACTGTTTCTTTTGTTTGTACACGTATACTACTACTTTTTTGTACTATGGCGCGCACATCCACCCCAGCCCCGTTATCTCAGCAGTGGCAAGTGGTAGTCAGTATAGTAAGCAATGTTTGTGACACCATAGGTGAAACTGACGGGATAACTCAAAAGTGAGCAACAATTTCTGTCAGACCGTCGATTGAAAGTCGACAATCAGTCAATTTTAGGCCTAGATACGCCAAATTTTTGTTTTCTGATGACTTCATCATACAAGGAGTTAACGTCAGTATTTCCATGGGGCTTTATGTTCTTCAGCCTGAGACGATGTCGTCTTTGGTGAGATGGCCATCCCAGTTCTCTTCAATATTCCCGTGAGATGCATCCCTACCGGAAAAAAAGTTACGTTTACTGCATGAGTTTCCTCTCTAAACTCACTCACACGCTGAGAAATAAATACTGTAAATTGCCGGATGGTTAAATGAAATCAACTGTTTCTCAATGCACTATATATAGGCCTATTTCTTGATTTACAAAAGCTGCAAGTTATAAAAAAAAAATTTCCAAAAATAATATTGGGTTCCCCCAAAACATGCGACCGTCAAAAATAACACAAAAAGCACATTGTGCCCGATTCATTGTTTACCAAGGTTGTTATCCGCCGGTCGACATAAACCGCGGCGTCATGCTTGGATTGGCCGAGATTGCGCCACATTCACTCACTCACTACACCAACTAGAGCACGTTAAACTCTGGATGAGGGAAGACCAAATTGGGACTACAAACCAAAATCTAATGTTACACATTACATTTGTTAAAGTTAATCGTAACAGTGGATCCGATACCAAAAACAACGATAAGTATGAATTATAACCACTATTTCATTTCGAACTCTGAGTATCAAGCGCAGTGTATTTGGCATTCCATGCCTACCCTCCCCCTTATCGGAATGGAATGCGCCATTTTTGAAGATTCCCATCGGGACTTTTTGTGCTTTTTTTATACGTGCCGGGGATCCTGCCATTATTATTTTTGTCAACATCGATCGGGAGCGCGTAAAATTTCATAAATATTAAATTAGGAACTGACTTGTGAAAAATATTTAAAAATTCTTCCATGTCAGCAAAACCCTGAAAGTAGAAGCACTCGGGAGGACTTTCGATCATCAATTTCTGCTGATATCTCCACACCAGCAAGCTTTTCCCTTCCAAATTGCGAATTTGTTTCCCTTGCAATTTGTAATACGGGTGTGCAACGCAAAAAGGACACCGTGGAAATTATCCATTGACCTTCAATACAGTGTGCATTGCTACATAAGCCATGGAGGTAAGTTCATTGCATTGATTATTTTAAGTGCACTGTGAACTTGCCATTTAATCCTATCTCCTTCTTTTATTTTGATAGAGTATTTTTTTTTTTTTGTTAGAAAATATACACAAATGCCAGCATGAGTTTTTTTGGTCTTTAAAAAAAAAATAAGTTCAGTGTGGTGATAAGGGCAGTGTATTTGTAATAATATCGGGTGTACAATTTTGTTGTCTGTATACATCATGAAATATTGTCGGTAATCTATGTTGGGGCAGGGCATCCAATAATTGTTCTCTTTGGTAAGAGGATGCTTTTAATGACAGTTTCCTCCAAAGATTCATTTTTAGCAATACATGCAATATATTTTACGGAAGATTCCTAAATGTTGAAACAATAGATGTTTTCCCCTCAGTTCAAAGATTTTGATTGCCAATAATTAATAACACACACCACAGGAAAATGTTGCATGTTTAAAGAGTTCCTGTTCTTGTTTCCGATAACGTTCACCTCCCCCTTCTCTTTCTAACCCCCCCCCCCCCCCCCCCCCCCCCCCCTCCACAGACCGGGAAATGCAGGTGTGTAAATTGTAAAAACTCACAGAGATGACTGTTATAACTCTATTGTAATACATGTAATGAGAACTTGGCCATATGGTGGCATGGGCTTTTTAGGACCCCGGCTTCTTTGTTTGACGATTTCGCGTAGTGTATGACTGAATTGCCGTCGGCACTGTATGTACCGCGCCGACGTGTCCGTGCATTACTACTACCCAGGTGTAAAATACATAAGGTTGCCAGAATGTTGGATGTTTTGCTGCCATAGTTTTTTTCCTTTGGTGATCTGCTGTTGTGTGATGGCTGTACTGAAGCCAATGAGCACACTTTTGTCACAAATGTTTGCAATGCGCATTTTTTTTTGCGGGGGGGGGTTTGACAATTCGAACAGAAAACCCTTCCATACAGGTGTAAAAGGCATATGGTGGCCAGAATTTTGGATGTTTTGCTGTCATAGGTTTTTTCTTTGGTGATCTGCTGTTGTGTGATGGCTGTACTGAAGCCAATGAGCACACTTTTCTCACAAATGTTTGCAATGCGCATTTTTGGGGGGGTTGACAATTCGAACAGAAAACCCTTCCTGAATGCCGCACCTGATGGCATTGAATATATACGCAGTTGTAATTTTCCTACGAAGATTGCGTCCTATGACAGAAATCTATAGGTCACTTTATCGTCATTGATTCTTTTTTCTCTGTCTTTCCCAAACAGTGGAGTAAAAACAAGAAGATAGCCATCGGGGTGTGTGCCCTCGTCATTGCTGCCGGCATTGTGGCCGCCGTGGTCGTCACTCAGGTCGTCAGACCTTAAAATGCTGAACAAACAGGTCTGAGAGAGGACTGAGGATTGGTTTTAATGAGGCTGGAAAGAAGACTAGCAGAGGACGCCCTCTGGCGACATCGTCTTCGAGGATGCCGAAGGAGCCAATAACTTCATGAAGATCTGCAGCTGATGGGAGGGGTGTCCGACTATATTTCGGAGGGGAGGTGTTTTTTTTATGAAGTAATAATGCAAAGCTCAGTGATACCCCGTAATTTTTATATGGATCCCACCTTATTTGCATTAAAAAAAACACATTTTGTTTAACAATCGATCATGCATGCCAATGTAATATTGTCGGGTAATTCAAGCGTTGACCTAACTTTTAATCATTTTTATTGCATGTATGAACTGTAAATATTGAAATTGTCAGCATTTATGCTGATTGTATGCAATATATTGTTTTTGTTTCTAATAAACCAGAATATATGTATAATAGCACACAAAATTGCAATTTTTTCAATCAATTATCAAGAAAGTACATTTCAAGAAAAAATTAAACTGTAGCTTTGTCTTCAGGATAATCCAAAATTGTCAAACACTGAATGAAATGAAAACCACTTTTGTATCATAGGTCGTAAGAAGTTTTATAATTAGAGTAATTTTACCCTCCCCCCAAAAAAGAAACAATGTGCGGGCATCAGAAGAGATAGTACCCTTCTGTTAATTATGCAAACTCGTAGCCACGCATGTCCGATGAAGGAAGTTGAGTAATGTCATGTCCATTTTTGCAGTATTTGAACGGGGAGTAATTGACGCCTGAAATAATATACCAGTTTCTTTTCCGTTCATAATAAACTTGCCTAAATCACACTCTCATGACCGCATGTGCCCAATTTTTAGGAGAAAAGAGAGAAAATAATACTTAGTAACACTATCTTGATAAAAAAAAGTTGTGTAAACTATGTTTCTATTCCGACTTCTTCCCGTCTATATGCTCATTTCTCTCATGTACATAAATCTGTACATCTCATAATTTTTTTAAAGAAATGTTTGATACATAGTTACACTCAGTGATTAACAACGTAGTTTCATAGCTGCCTTTTTTTCAATTTTTTCATTTTTTTCAGAAAAAAATATATACTGCGCACGCTATCATGGCCTGGTGATCATCCAATCCATGGCTTTAGAATGCAACTAGCTCTCGGTCTCAATATTATGGGAGCAGGAATCAGTCTATAGACGATTTAGAGTGGAAATCACTCTAATTTTAGACTGAAATACTCTGAAAACACGAAGAATCAATCCAGTGGGTACACAAAAGGTGCACACGGATGATGAATCATCCCAACCTCGTCCCCAGTGCTTACTTTATTTCCAACCGCGTTTCCAATAGTAAACCCTGGATAGGAAACTTTCTTCCTGTATCCTGATTGGATACCGCAATTGGCTAGTAATGGATTTTTATCGTGTACTTGGTGCTATTATTCACAACGTGCAGTACGTGTTTTCGAGATCATTCGTCCACGCCTTCTCAAAAATACTAATTTCCTTTTCAATTTGCTCATATGATTATGAAATATGATACAGCATGTTGTCTCGATAAGATCGTAACAGTTTGATTTCAAAAATCGTGTTTTCGTAACTCACGCCGTGCTCGCGCTGCTACGAATTGACTCTGTTTTTACCCCAGACACCGCATACAAAAACAAACGCTAATGTGTAACGCATATCCAGGCATCAGACTGTTCCTCATTTGCATACGTGTGCAAAAATCTTGCACATGCAAATGATCCAATACCAGGGTGAGAGAGCAGGTAGTGATGGGCGCGTACTGCTCGACACCCTGGGGACGAGGTTGGAATCATCCCGGTTTACTGCCCGTAATAAGTACGATTGTGTGGTCCCGAGTCCTTGATATGACGATTCATTGTGTTCACCTTTTGTGTGTAAAAAAACTCCACAACAGCCGGCCTTCGCCGTTCAGAGCTTCCTACGGCCTTGATTCAACTAGAGCACATTAAACTCCGGATAAGGGAAGATCAATTTGGGACTACCTTCCAAAACCTAATGTTACACATTACATTTGTTCAAGTAAATCGTAACAGTATGATCCCATACCAAAAACATCGATAAGGATGAATAATAACCACAATTTCATTTTGAACTCTGAAATTCAAGCGCTTGTTTAACAGTGTATATGCTCCCTCTCCCCTTACCAAAATGGAATGATCCTGGACATGATTTGTTTAGGTCTTGTGTGCCACGTGGGAGTGCTGCGCACTCTTGGGAGTATCGTCATCATAATCTATGCATGGTACGCTTTAAAAGCCAGCATAATATTTTACCTGCAATAATTATTTTCTACGGCATTAACACGCGTAATAATTTTTTCATGCATAATAAAGCTGACTCGTGACAAAACAATTCTTCCATCTCCGTGGATATACGCGCAGTATCAGCAAAACCCATTCAGCTGGAAGCATTCGGGAGAACTTACGATCATCAATTTCTGCTGATATCTCCACACCAGCAAGCTTTTCCCTTCCAAATTGCGAGTTTGTTTCCCTTGCAATTTGTAATACGGGTGTGCAACGTAACAAGGAAATCAACTCATCGGACACTGGAAATAGTATCCATTGACCTACAATACAGTGTGCATTGCTACATAAGCCATGGAGGTGAGTTAATTGCATTCAGGCGCGGATCCAGGGGTGGGCCGCGGGGGCACGTGCCCCCCGTCAAATTGAGTCCACAAAAAAAAAAAAATGAATGAAACAGGGGGAAAAAGAGGGGGAGGTGAGAGAAATGGAGGGAAGGAGGAGGGCAGCCTTCTAACAAAAATGCCGGCGTCGATATTAAACATCAGCGGCCTGCAAACATTGTTTACTGGCCGTATGACACATACAGGGAACTCGAGAAGCTTCGAAGTAAACCGCGATCCCAACGTACGTATCCATATGTAACCCTGCATGGTATATGGGTTATGAAATGCGATTCATATGAGCGTACGTACCGGTACGGTACGAAAAACACGCACGTGTGACAGCCGATGTGCTGTGTTTAGCGCGATGAGCGCGACATACACGTTGAACCACGGATCAGATCCGTGGTTGAACGCTGCTCTTTGGACCACACCATTGGTCAAGGGATGTGTTTTCGTATAACAATTTGCCAGCATTTCTTCCACGCGCTTCCAAGGAGTCCAAAACACATCCGTTTCAGTAAAAAATGTCCGTAGAAAATTTTATCTTATTGATAAACTGAAAATGTATACTTGATACAAAACATTAGAAAGCATCCTTGCAAAAGTTTACAAACTAAGTCTATACAATTCCGTTTCAAAAATGCACGAAAACAATTATGCAAACGAAAATGGTTATCAAGTGAAAAACAGAAGAAACTGAAAAGGCTTTTAAAGCAAGAGTATACATGTATATTAAACCAATGAAAAAAATCCTTATTTAACTTAAAACATTTTGCTCAAATAACTCAGGGAAAGAGGGGCCAGATATCGCCTCAGATTGCACCACAGAGCATCTAATTATAAAAAAAAAAATCCGGGGCCCTTAAGCGGGCCCCGGACCCCACGCCGAAAGGCATTCGCACTCCGCATTATTAGTCCTCGGGGCAGATCTCCCGACGCATCCTTAAAACAGTTTACAAACTAAGCCTATCCAATTCCTTTACAAAAATAAAATGCAAGAAATTGATTATGCAGTCGAAAATACTTGGTTATCAACTGAAGAACAGAAGAAACTTAACTAGGCTTGTATTAAGAAATACAAGAGTACAATTTCAAGAGAAGAAACTTAACTAGGCTTGTATTAAGAAATACAAGAGTACAATTTCAAACCAATGAACAAAAAATTAAAAAAACACATGGTGTTACCGCAAACCGAAGCGATAATGAAAAAAAATCCTAATAATCTTCACAACATTTTGATGAAATGGGGCCAGGAATCGCCTCAGTTTGCACCACAGAACAACAAAAAATCTTACAAGATTATCAACTTTTGCACAAATAATTCAGGGGGAAAGGGGCCAGGAATCGCCTCAGATTGCATCACAGAGCATCTAGAATCCAAAATTTTCCGGGGCCCTTATACTGCCCCTCCAGCTCTGAAATACAACAACGTAGTACGGCCGCGTCCTATCCAGAACCCAGGTCCAGCATAACGCAGTAGGACAGGAAACCAGTCTACACCTTCCGCGCGTGCGCAGTTAAGTTTTGGTCTCTCCATCGTCCGTGTTACGTTTGACCTAGCCCCATAAATGTGGCCTATTTACTGGACTGCCTCCGTAAACATAGGCCACACATCCACATGTACAAAAATCGTGTCGACGGAGCCAAATTTTGATTTTCACATTTAGGCTTAGTTTGTAGGTTTTTTTTGCTTTAGAAGCATACTCACCCTCTTTACAGGCTAATCAGAAAGTGCTGCCTTTTTCAGATGTCTAATTTTTGTGAAATTTCATGTTGAAATTTTGATACGCAAACGTGTAAAAATGAATCTGGAAATTTCACGAAAAATATACATCTGAAAAAGGCAGCACTTTCTGATTAGCCTATAAAGAGGGTGAGTATGCTTCTAAAGCAAAAAAAACCTACAAACTAAGCCTAAATGTAAAAATCAAAATTTGGCTCCGTCGACACGATTTTTGTACATGTGGATGTGTGGCCTATGTTTACGGAGGCAGTCCAGTAAACTGGCCACATTATGGGGCTACGTTTGACCGTAAACGTAGGCCACAACTCTTCCATTTTTCTTGATTTATGTTGAGATTATGAACAATTTTGATGGCTTAGAGGAATCTGTTCTGTTGTCTCCGGTTCCACGAAAGCGGGGAAGGTCGGTAGACTTTCATGCGAGAGAAAAACAGAAGAAATTGAGGTACACTGGCGGCGGCAGGGTACCCGCAATCGGTCATACTAAACAGCGTCAACACAGCGTCAACACACTCCAAAGCGTCAACACAGCGTCAACACAGCGTCAACACATCCAAAATGCATTAAAATTGACAAAAGCAGTATGTAACCCATACAGTTTGGACAGAAACAAGATTTTGGCTTAAAATTAATAGGTTAAACGTCTGAAAATTGCGATTTTCAGTTCAAGAAAATTGGCTCTCCGTGCCTCTCCGAAATCGGCTGCAATGTTGCCTCAGTGGCAGTGCGGACCATACCATTATGCTAAAGGGTGATAGCGTTGTACAATAAACCAACAGAGAGGGCGCGGCCGGCCAATACCAAAAGATGTCCATTTCAATAAAGTAAATGAAACATAAACACAACTCACAAAATAATGATCCACTCCGATCCTCAGTCCTCAAAGATCTGGTATCCCTCTGTCTGTTGTTTATGACAAGATAATGTCATTACCTACACACCCCTATTTGAAATGGTGTAGTCCAAGCTTTGTGCGAAGTCAAGATGGCGGACAACGGCCGTGCGAGTGAAAGGTCATTTTTTTCGCGTGAAAATACGATATTTTTAACAACGAAATGGAAACTCAATCCAATGGAAATTCTCTTTTATTGTATGTTTCACAATTATATGCCCTTTTTGTCAATTCAGAATGTGTTTTGGATGTGTTGACGGTGTGTTGACGCTTCTGTCATGTGTTGACGCTGTGTTGACGCTGTGTTGACGCTGTTTAGTGCGACCCCCAGCAATTGGGTGTACACACACCGCGAAGGACAACGCTCGCTTGTGCCACGCCGACCTCCTGTCTGCTGCTGATTTAGCCATAAATCACAACAAATTTTATGCAAATCCTGATAAGGTTGTTCAAGATCAAGTTGTTTTGAGTCTACTTGACATAAGTCCCCCAAACCGACGTCGGATTCCTGTAGCGGACGAGGGAGCAAGGAAAAACCGAAACATTGATGTCAAGTATTCACTCTTGACAGAAAATCATCCAAGATTATGCAAGGCAACCTTCACCACTGTTCTTGGTAAGTAAGATTTTTAATTTTGTACCCTAGGCCCCTATTACATTGTAGATTATGGGTGATTTACTCCATGCAGGTTTAGTGGTACACTGTAGAATTTTGATGTCTTGCTATGCCATATTGCTACATGTACAACTTACAAGCAACAAGCCATTTTGCAGATAGGCCTACTTGCATCTTGCTCAAAACTGCAAGGGTTGGTGATGGGGGGGTCAGACAAGTCGACCGTTGAGACAACTCGACTCGGGACAAGTCGACCGTTGAGACAACTCGACCGTTGAGACAACTCGACCGTATGTGCGATAAATGGAAAGACAAGTCGACCGTTGAGACAAGTCGCCTCGCATGTTTTGGGCCTAGGTTTGGGGAAAGTACCGGGGATTTTGACGGCGGCTGGTCGCCGTTTGGGAGTAATGACATATGAAGGGTTTTTTTTGCATTAAAAGAGCCGATATAGCGCAGCGTGATTGGCCGTGCACATCGTTCGTTTGTTCTGGGCCACGTGCGCGCATCCCCGATCAACGTGGCCGTACCGTGCACGGTGGCATCGTTTTTGCCGGGCCTGTGTGCCCACTTGCCGCACCGGTCGACGTGCCCGCGTGCCGAGCCCGGCCCGGTCCTCGCGGCCGGGCGGGGCGCACCGGCCCGACGCGACGGCCACCGGATCGGAGCGCCCTCTGTACATCGAGCAGTCTCAACGGTCGAGTTGTCCCGAGTCCAGTTGTCTCAACGGTCGACCTGTCTAACGGTCGAGTTGTCTCAACGGTCGACTTGTCCCGAGTCGAGTTGTCTCAACGGTCGACTTGTCTGACATCCGGTGATGGCGCTAATCACATGGGGGACGTAGACGGGGTAAACGTGGAGACACGTGGTAAACGTGGGAAGGATTGCACATAGGTAACGCAAAAGGCATGGGGAGGTTAGAGCCGTTCTGAAAATTTCTTTTTAAGTTGCATGCGAGTTTATTTTATGATTTTTGTAGCAATATTTAAAGTAATAGACAGACAACCAGTCCATTAGTTTTTAAAACTCTGGAACCCAAATTTAATTCTTTTCAAAGAGAAGGAGAGATTTTCAGAACAGTTTTATCCTCCCCATGCCTTTCGCGTTACCGATTTGCAGTCCAGGATTTTTGCACCCCCCCCCCCCCCCCCCCCCCGATGAACATGTAGGGCCTACAATGTTTGAACATGTTTTGTTTTTTTTCAATTTGTTCCAAATCCTTTTTTCCCATAGTTGTTTTTCCTTCTGGGTTCAAGCCTGCATTTTCTCCATGCTGTCAGATTTTTTTTTCGTAGTGGCTATTTTTACGGTAATCGTAACGCAACTTCCGAATTCTATAGTTACGGTATTATCTAAAGTATCTTAACAAGCTTTCAAATCCCAAAATTCCACTGTTACGTGATGATGGCACAGTGGTAACACACCCTGCTTCGTGGCATGGGGTCCCCTGTTGGAACCTGCATACTACTCCATTTTGCATTTTTTTTTCTCCCAGTCCTTAATTTTTGTTTCTTTTTGTCGTTCAGATCATTTTTACTGCATTTTTCTTCTATTTTTTGGAAGATTCATCCCATGGAGGATATTTTTTTAGAGAAATAAAGTCCGAGATGCATTCATTATAGACTGGTCTGGTTCTTTTTTCCAACACACCAGACTGGCGCATCAGAAGTGAAAGTAACCGGTCTACCTTTTCCTTTTTTTTCTGTTAATTCTTTTCCATTCCTACATTCCATTTCCTTCTGATTTTCTCCTCGCAATTTTTTTTTCTCATGTTGCTTTACTTCTTTTGTCTCTGCAGGTATTTCAAAGGATCGTGTATCGCGTGTGGCCAGGTATTATGCAGAACATGCACAGCCGTGTCCGGAAAACAGAGGTGGACTTCGTAATGAAGATGAAGTCAATCAGAAGAGGCAGAGTGTTATCGACCACATCAAAACTTTCACGTGCAAAGCCAGTCACTATGGTCGACGGGGGGCACCTGGCAGGAAGTACTTGCCGTCTGATCTGTCAGTGCGCAAGATGCATGAACTTTTTAAAAGACAGAATCACAGTCAAGTGAGCTACTCGCTGTATTATTCGATTTTCACAAAGCAGTTCAATTTGGGTTTTGGTCATCCAGCCACAGATGCTTGTGCCACATGTGTTAAGCACAGGCTGACGATGAAGGACCCCCACCTTACAGAAGCAGAGAAGCGTTCCAAGACTGCCATGTTTATTCTTCATCGGAGACGAGCTTGTGTCTTCTATGATATGCTAGGTAGAGTGCAACCCGAGGCAGTAACACTCTGCTTTGATATGATGCAAAATATGACTCTTCCAAGAACACCAATTGGCCAAGCTTATTATTCCAGGCAATTGTACCTCTACCTGTTTGGGGCACTGGTTCATCATGGTGTGAATAGCACCCAAAGCAAGAATGACGTTCATCTGTATGTGTGGATGGAACATCAGAACAAAAAGGACTCGAACATGATTGCCTCTGCTGTTAATGATTGTTGTCGTGTCAGATTAAATGGAACACTCCGCCAGAAAGGGAATCTTCGGCTATTCAGTGATTCCTGTTTTGGACAAAACAAGAACATGAACATGATTGGCATGCTGAGCGCACTGAGGAAATCAGCCTTTCCAGACTTGAACATTGAATATGCTTTCCCAATCCGAGGACACAGCTTTTTGCCTGCTGATCGGATTTTTGGACGGATAGAGCAGGAAATTCGTAAGCATGACAGCATCTTGCACCCTAAAGGGTACTTCGACATTTTGAGAAAGTATGGTAACGTGTACATCTATGGAGAGGATTGGCATGCCCTAAACTTCAAAGAACTGGTGCATTCATATGTCAAACAACAAAGGACATTCAAAGTGAGCGAGGCCCGCATGCTGTCGCTAACCAATGATCAGGTAGGCTTCAAGTCTACCTACGCTGGCGAGTACTGCCATCATGCTGTCCTAAAGCGTGGAAAGAAGTGGACAAGTTTCAAACCTGCACCACTTGGGATGGTCTCAACAGTCAAGAAGGCCAAAAAGGAAGATGTTGAAAACCTGTTGTCCGCAATTGGCGCGTCAGGAGATGTCATGGCATTCTACAACAATGCGCTCAGCAACACCACTGACTCGACTAAGGATGTTGAAGATGAACACAGTTCAGAATCTGAAGATGACAGTGTTGATCATGAACAGTAGATGTCAGTTTGTCATTGGTGGCTGACTGTCCTGTCTGTAGTCTCCATGCATGTAATTTCACTGTTCGTTAATAATGGCTGCACCCCTTGCAGTTGTGATTAGGTTCAGTAGTGTAAAGCCAACTCCATGTTGGACCTAAATGTCTGCACACACATTTATGGTTTGCATTGATATTGATAGTCAGGATCGAGGTGACAATGAAGTGAAATACTGGTATCGGCTCCCATAGCTCAAAGCTTTAACACCATAGACCCCTGTTGAGATGACGCTGGCGATCACATGCATGGTTGAATTCGTTGCCCATTGGTGACTAATTGGATCAATGTTGTTGAAAAAAAAAAAATGAAAAGTCTGGGTCGCAGCAAGTCATACTGTGTGTACATATAGGGCTTTGATAGTCATGTTTTTATTAACTGAAATATCAACAGAGTTCCAGTGTTGCTTAAGCCCCTTTCACACCGGGCCTACATAGAGTTGCGTATTGCGGCAAACCGAGTACGCCAAAATTAGGCTGCGTACTCATGTCCATTAACAGCGGTCACCCCCACACCCGGTCATTATCACGCAGTGAAGACCGGCTCCACACACTGTTATTCCCTTATTGTTCGTATCCTAGGATTAAGTGAGCTGCCAAGGTGTCTTAACAGAAACACTGTATGCTCAGTGTATTACCTCCCGAGTGAAAGATGGAAAAAAACACTCGGGTGGGACTCGAACCCAGGACCTCCTGCTTACTAGTACAGACGTCTTACCACTCGACCACCGACCACAGATTTGAACTGCCCAGCCGATCCCGTTAGCTCGGTGGTCGAGTGGTACATGTGCGTTCGAGTCTTACCCGAGTGGTTTTTTGCATCTCTCACTTGGGAGGTAACACACTGAGCATACAGTGTTTGTACATGTCGTTGAAGGGCAAAATTGCTAAATATGGATTTGATAGTCATGTTGTTAATTAAATGAAATATGAATTATAGTAATTTGCTTGAACATTCTACCGTTAATGTTTATTGTTGAAAAGTTTTTGTTGGAACAATAAGCATGGAAAGTAAGCAATGGGCCCTACTACATGTATCACTTTTTTGTAATATGTGAAATGGGGCCTATTGCACTAACCATATTTTTCATTCCAACGTTTTCAAGTCTTCACAGAAAGTTTTAAGATTGGGATTCATGTTATTTGTGTAATGGACTAAACAAAAAAAATGAATTTTAATTCTGCTGAACATTGTGATTTTTGTTTCAGTCTAACACGTAAGGTTGCATTCAAAGCATGGATTCTAAAAATGAAATGCGGTTCATCCCTGTACATGCACAAACCATGATTTGTGGACAAGGATCATGGCAATCGTTTTCAATATCATGCGACTTTTATGGATTTTTATGAATTAGTGGCAACCTTCATTGCTTTTTCCAGCTTTCGGCACAAACCTACCACACATGTCTGTAGCAGAGATAGAAAACAATCGAAATTTTGTTATCAGTCGGGTACATGGAACACGGTTTACAGTTATGACCATGAGCAGCGGCGGATACAGGATTTTTCCAAAGGGGGGCGTGGACAAAAAAGGGGGGCGTGGACAAAAAAGGGGGAGTGAAATGTACCAAACAGCAAAGGGTAAAGGAAAGTTTTGCCGCCTACACTGCTGGAGGGGTCTTGGGCGTTTTCCTGTGTTATACAAAACATTTTACCCCTAAGTAAGGGTGCAAAGATCATACTTTTTTTTCAGATTTGTTATTTTTTTCCCTGATGAAAAGGGGGGGGGGGGGGGGTTCACCCCCACGACCCCCCCCCCCCCCCCCCCCCCCTGATCTGCCCCTGATGAGAGTCCCTTTTACTGCTGGAGAAACCATGTGTATTGATTTAGGATCCTGATGAATAAAGTATGATGAAATGTATGAATTTCGCCTTCAGTTTCCTTCATTGTGTTTGGATTTATTGCATCTTGCTCAAAAACTACCGGATATATAGTGCTTTGAAAAAAAAACCCTCAAAAACACTTTTTTTCTAAAAATGCAAAACTAAAGATTTTATTTTGAATTGGCATGTCATTGCAGACCCTTAAGTGATCACTTGTGCATTTTCATTTTTTTCACTTTTAGCCCCGTCTATTAGCAACGAAATATGTCATTTTCCCAGAAAGAACTTATACGGATATATAGCGTTTTGCGATGAAACTTAAATGTAAAAATATCGGGTGTACAATTTTGTTGTCTGTATACATCATGAAATATTGTCGGTAATCTATGTTGGGGCGGGGCATCCGCCTTCCAATGATTGCTCTCTTTGGAAAGAGGATGCTTATAATGACAGTTTCCTCCAAAGATTTGTTTTTAGCAATAGGTGCAATATATTTTACGGAAGCTTCCTAAATGTTGAAACTATAGATGTTTTCCCCTCAGTTTAAAGATTTTGCTTGCCACACACCACAGGAAACTGTTGCATGTTTCAAGAGCTCCTTTTCTTGTTTAAGATAATGTCGACCTTGTTACTAGAATAATATGTGTTTCTTTAAATAGACAATTTTCCTTAGCCAGATTTGTATGCACATTACACAATGTTTAAACTTTTTCTAGTATTAGTATTTAATGTCATATTTTTATTATATACAAACACGGGTAGGCCTTTTACCTTTTAAAAACGTACTTTTTTTTAATGTAAATCACGTGCAATTCAGCTGTGGCTGCTATTTGTGATTTGTTAATAAGGCCCAAAAAACAAGTCTCCGGTTTCTGGTATGGAGCTTGCCCAAAAAGTGGTGCGGCGACGCGGCTTTTTTTTTTTTACCTGATTTTTTTGCTTCAAATGTCGGCTGATGACTGCAAATGGTGCCCGATTAAACTTAGTGCAAATGGGAGTCCGGAGAGGCCACATAAAGCTTATTCTCGATCATAACCCCATCTAAAAACACGTTAAAAGTGTGCAGCAGCAAGATTCCAGTCAAACCAGTGAGTTTGGCGGTTTTGAGACATCATCTTTTATTGAAAAAAAAACCGCCTGGGATCTGGGATTCACTCATGCGTACCGATTTTGGTGAACCTTGCCCAACAAAAGTTGAAGTCTGCACCACATCGTCCTCACCACGACGCGGGTCATTGTTATGCCGTTCCATCCAGAGGCTCGGGCTCACACACTCACAGCGCGACAATAGATTTATGCGCATGCCCCAGTTTTGCCTGGCTGCGCTGTGAAATGAATATTCATAAGCTCCTTCGTACTACGCTCAAAACGACCTTCCGAAAAAAACTGCTCACAATGCACGAGAAAGGTATTGAAGTCATGAGACTTGTCCCAAAGTAGGTTGAAAAATGAATAACTTTAGCATCTTCATCAAAGATTTGAAATGCGATGTCGTACGTTATTTCGCGAAATAAGAAAAAAAGGCCTCTTGTGCCAAAGGACAGCTAATAACCGGCGAAAAAAAGGTCGTCAACAAAACTGTTTTTCTGCAATTGAGTATTAAGTTAATACTAAGACTGCCATGAAAACATCAATTAGGCTTTACATTTTGTATTAACGATGATTTCAAAAGAGTAACCCCTAAACTCGCCTGCAAATGGGGATTGGTTCACTGAACACGGAGTGTGGTTTTCGCGATTCAACTGCACAATATAACACAGAACGCGGGATACACAATTCAAACAAGTAGGCCTATCAATCAGGAAAAATTTGTTAAGTTTGTTGCATCGATCAGTATTATCGGACTTGATTAAACACTATTAAGAAAAAAGTGATATTTTCCACGCATGCGTATTAAGGTAAATGACTTTAATAACCTGCAGAAATGTATGCGCACGGTCGGCCCATGATGGGAAGTTTATTTCATGTTGGGTGGCCCTTTCACCCTCTTAATTATTGTTGTCAATGTTATATTATGTATCTGTATATTACTCGTCTATACTTTCATCTTCACTGGTTCCCTTTTTATTCTCTGTGTCTTTGCCAAACAGTGGAGCCTCGGCAAGAAGGTCGCCATCGGGGTGTGTGTCCTCCTCATAGCAGCAGGAATCGTGGTCACCGTGGTCACTCAAGTCGTCAAATATGAAAAATCTGAGCAAACAAGTCTAAGAGAGGACTGAGGCTGGAAAGAAGACTGGGTTCGTGACAGAGGACGCCCTCTGGCAACGATGGCTTCTAGGATGTTGCAGGAGACAATAAGATTTGCAGCTGATGGGCGGGGTGTCACTTTTTTGGAGGGGGTGGGGTCGGGGATGAAGTATATGCAAAGTTATAAGTGACACTCCTTCCCGCCATAATTGTATATGGATCCCGCCTTATTTGCATTTTTAAAATATCTTTTCAATAATCAATCATGAACGCAAATGTAGTACTTTTTAGTTGGGTAATTTATGCATGGGCCTAATTTGAATGTATGTATATGAAAAATGTTTCACTCAAGAAAATCTATTTAAAGAAAAACGATATTGTAGCTTTGTCTAGGGTGGTACAAAATTGTCGTAAACAAGTTACAGAAAATTTGACAAAAAATCAAGTTCATCAGACATGGTCAAGACAATAGCACAGCGTGCACAAAGAACTGCAATAACGATGACCATTATCTCACACAGTCGTGAATTTCTATGCGCCTGAGGACAATGCTTTGTGTTTCTCTTTTTCCCTGTAATATAACACTCTCCCATAGAATAAGCACATAAAAGTACGACCGAGGACCGTTTTCAACAAAAGACCCAACGTTCGAGGACTGAAAGGATCTGTTGTTCTCCCTTTGTGTGTCTGTCCTCTATCGTACAGCCATACATGTGCATTAAAGCCATAAATAAATAATCCACGTGATACACTAGGGAAGTCACTTAATAGAATACTCCACTTTTTGAAATTTTTTAACGGATTTTAACGCCTGAAACAGCCACTCATATCATAAAATGCTAGTTCCTTTTCCGTTCATGGTAAATCTTGCCTAGAATAATAAAACAATGCCTGATTTTAGAAAGAAAACAGAAGAAATGTTAAGTTTAAAGGGCTCCTGAGGTGTAATATTTTCAGTTGTCTCTCCGCCCTATGTTGTCAAGAAATGCATGGAAAATTTTAAATGTTTAAAGAAGTGCACTTTTCAACAAAATTAACCAAAAAGGAATATCAATTAATGTTCATACGCTTAAGAGGATTAGAAATTTAAGTAGCACAAAATATGTTCCTAAGAAATATTCACTTCATGAGCCCTTTAAAGCCAATTTGATCAGAAAAGTAGTTTGCATTCCCCACCACACGTTTTCCTTTATGTACTCAAATATCGTATGTATAAATGTGCATTTCAACAGTTTAAAGAAAATATTTCATTTATATACTCAGTTAAAGTTTAACAACTTAGTTTTATAGCCGCCATCTGTTCAATTATGTCGACTGAAAAGGTCACTTCTGATCATTTTCATATCTGCAGGCTTTCTAAAATAGCAGTTGATTTGTTGGCCAATACTTTTATTTTCACCAAAACTCTTGAAGCCATTATCTTATACTAGATGTGATATATTGTTCTTTTACTACTAAGACGGTGAACGCGCAATAAACTTAAGCTTATTTTTTTTCTCTCGATACTTTATAGTAAAAGCTTGTTTATAATCTAGTTCCAGCACGAAACTAGCAACAGTACAAATGAATATCTTTGACAGTTCGTGGCAAATTGGATTCTTTTATTTTTAATTACTGGAGCCTTTGTTATGTATATTTGGAATAGTGTATAGGAAAATATAAATCTGTTTATAAGCGTAATACTTTTGAAATATTACATAAAGGGTGTTAGTTTTTAAATGTGTCTCTGTAACCAAAGGCGGATCCAGAACACAATTTTGGGGGGGGGGCCAAAAAAAATTTTTTGGACCCCCTAAAAAGTGGGTCAAAAAATTTACGGCGTGGGGTTCGGGGCCCGCTTAAGGGCCCCGAATTTTTTTTGGATTGTGCTCTGTGGTGCGATCTGAGGCAATTTTTGACCACTTTAACCAATGTTTTTTTGAGGAAAAGATGGTGGTGTACTCATCGCCTGCCTTTATTGCGATGTCACATCAAAAAAAAAAAAAAATAGTCTCGTTTTTTTGGGGGGGGGGGGGGGGCCATGGCCCCTTTGGCCCCCCCCCCCCCCGGATCCGCCCTTGTCTGTAACTACGTCGTTCGTGAAATAAATGACGATACTTAAGCAGAAAAGGATGCCACATTTATAGCATGAATCTTTAAGTTAGATAAAGAAACAGAAATAAATTTGTGGTCATTGAACAAAGTTGCTTTGAGAGGGTTTTGTTTTGACAGTGGTTGCTGTAATTTAGTGTGTTAAAAATGTGTACGGAGAGTATTTAATATTGTGCTTTGTGTTAAAAATTTCGTAGTTCATAATCTGGCGTTTTGACATTTACAAGTCTGCACGTTGCATTGCTGTCTTCGTGATTATATAATCTTTATCTCTAGAACCCAAGCTGCGTATGTTTGGGATACTATAGTCGGCAGCATTCATGAAACTTTGACTGTTTAGCACGTAATTTCTGAATAACACAATCGCTAAGTTTGATGCCCCATTTATGTATCTATATTATATTCTTCATTATTCAATATGCCCCACAGTACCTTGTAAAACCTTATAATGTTATAAACATTAATGTTATAAACAGGGGTGCCGTGTTCGCTAAAGTTGTTCTCGATCGATTTGAGGACACATTGACCATTGGTGGAGTACTTGCATGGGCATCGCCAGGATTTTTCCTTTTTAGAGGGCCGGCAAAGGCTCATCAATGTCCTACAGTACTAGTCTCTTGTATATTCTCAATTTATCATCAACGAAAATATGACCTCGTATTCTTCTTCTTTCCTCCTTTTTTTTTTGCTTTGTTTTCTTCTGATTTTCCAGGGGTAGGCCTGGGGGGCCTTGCGGAGTAAGGTGTATTTGCCTGCAATCAGGCACCCCCTATTGTCCCTCTTTTGTCTGTACTCACTTTTTAGGAATAAGTTTTGTACACGAATCCGAATTGAGGACCCGGAATTGGGGATCCTATTGTCTACTTTTGTTCAACGTCCCCTACTGAACACAGAAACAAACTCACTAGCACGCTACTGGGTCTGGGAGTGATTCCTGGGTACAAAGGATTATCCAAAGATTATTATGTGTTCCCAGTTTTGGCCGCAAAACTTAGGCCGTTAAATGGTTATAGCGCCCCCATTTATGAAAAAAAAACAATCTGATTCGCTGGCCACAAAGAAATTCCAATTATGCTAACACGATAACGTGGCGCCGAGATAGCCGGGAACCAGTATTTGCTCGTATGTTCACGTGGTCTGCAGCACCATTCATGTATTCGCGGGCATGGAAAGCGGAGTGGAGATTCGCGAAATTCAAAGTGAGTTTTCTTTTACCTAATTTAAGTCATTAAATATCCGGGGTTTTGTTGCTCCCAAAGATGAAACGTGTAGGTTCTTTTATTGTACTGTTTGGAGAAATTCAAAGACATTGCAAAAAATAAATAGATAAACTCAGCCTTGTGCTTTTATTTAAGTAATAAGTTTCAATTTCAATCAAATTGAGACTATCCGCCATTTTTTTGGTCGTCGAATTGTCATCATTTCATCACATTAGCAAAACGCTCTGCTTTTCCTGGTGAGCACAGAATTCTTCGTCATACTATTAAAGGATATACATGTAAACATATGGATGGCATCAAGGGGTGTATCATGTAACGAACGTCCATTTATTATACTGTCTTATTTTTAATTGATTAAAACAAAATCAAGAAACTTAACAAACGGCATACGTCCAAACTCAAGAACAAATATAGGCCAACTCTTTAGCCAAACTACCAAGCTTAATTTTTTTCCTGAAACCTCTTCGTCATAATGGCATTTTTTATGTTAAAGCTTTGAAATGTTTTGGGTAAAAGAATGCAGGGAAAGTGTTCCATATAAGAAGTTCACTAATTTTCCTCTGTATTGACTAACAAGCCCCCAGATAGCGATTTCATGTCATCAAAGTCAATTTGAGCAGTGAGAAAATACAAGCATTTTCTTAGAAAACACTTAGAATTTTTCAGTTCAATCTCATAGGGTTTGTACACAGGGTGTTGAGTGAACTTCTTATATGGAACTCTTTCCGAATGCAGTAATCGTCAGACTCTGTTGCCATTTCATAAACTATTGGCAGCCATAAAACGCAAATCATTTTTGGGCAAAAAGTAGTCCTTATTTTCAAACAAGATAAAATTATGATCCGATTTGGAAAGATATCTGGCCATCTAATTTTTCCCTTCAGTGACAGCAATCAGAAAGTGATAATATGGCCTGAAAAATAAAAAGTAAAAATTTAGTTTTGTGCATAGGGTGACAAGTGTTGGCCAGATATGGGAATCTTTCCTCTGATTATACAACTTTGTTATTTTAATGTTTTCCTTAAAAAAAAAAACCCAAATGTTATTATATTTTCCTTTTGTCTTTTATTTTACCAGCTTTTCAAAAGTTGCAGTTGAAATGGGGACAGGACTGCATGTTCACTAAGGTGAGGTAACCATTTTTTTGCAGCTGTGGACATGCTCAAAACTCTTAGACTGCAGAAGTCTTTGGAACAGGAACTGATCAAAGCAGTGCAACAGAACAACTCTTTCTTGAACTTGAGACGGTGCAGGTTTTTGAGGCCGGGGAACAAGACAGCATGCTCACTAAGGTGAGGTAACCATTATTTGCAGCTGTGGACATGCTCAAGACTAAGATGCCAATCTTCCAGTTTTAACCGGAATTCTGGTGTTGGATACAGGCCAATGTACTTGCACGCAGTATACAACGGCGCCTTGCGTGCTGCATTGCGTGCGGACGTGTTGTGTGCTGAGCGCACATAGCATTCAGCCTGGAAATCAAGTCTATCATTTCACTTATTGGTGGTTTTCGATCGCAGTGATATGTGAATACACATTCGGCCTGGAAATCAAGTCATCATTTCACTTATCGTTGGTTTTCTATCGCAGTAATATGTGAAAACAAAAACACCACGGGTACCAACCATGTTTTCACCATGCGCATCGCGTAGTGCAACGTATGTACACCGACAGTGTTGTGATTGAACGAACTGACATCTTATAGGCCAAAGAAGCAAAATAAAAAGATAAATGGATCTTTATGTTGGACTGGCTTGTTCACAAAAAAAATAAACTTAATGTTTTTTTTTTCAAGCAGATCCTGTGGCATTTCTGTCGAGACTCCCGGAGTGCAGAAGTCTTTGGAACTGGTCAAGACAGAGTGTGTTATGGAACAACTTTCCTTTCAAGAAGTTGGGACATCGCAAGTATAGAGGCCGGGGACAAGACTGCATGTTCACTAAGGTGAGGTAACCATTTTGTTACAGCTGTGGACATGCTCAAGACCCCCGGATTGCAAGAATCGTTGGACCACAAGAACTCACGACCCAAGTACAGTTTGCAAGCGGAGTCGTTCGATGGATTGTGCAGAGTGAGTCATCACCAATGGTTGAATATTTCTTGTTTTATTTTGAACCACTCTGGAAAAATATGCCAGAAAGTTTCAATTTGACCTCTATTTTTATTGAAATTGTACTACAACTGCAGCCCAGATCCAGAATTTTTGTTAATGCAAAAGACATATGGCAAAAAAAAAGAAAATGATGATCACGCGTCTGACTTTGATCTTTCAAAAATCATAGCAAAATTTGAACTTTTCTTCTTCTTTTTTTTTACTCGCAATAAATTTCCTTGCAAACCGTTAAATTTTTTGCTTTTCCTAAACTTTTCTTCGGACCTGTACTAAAAACAGGTTGAATGTCTCGTTTATTTTTTGCAAGTTAGTATTTTTCCCAGAGTTGGTTCTGATATGATGTTTTGTGATTGTGGGGTTTGGTGGTGGTATGTGTTTGTGATTGTGGGGTTTGGTGGTGGTATGTGTGGGGTGGTGGTTTCTCTACAGGTCGTCAGCTCAAATTGAGCATATGTCATCGGCTCAAATTGAGCACAGCAAGATTTACTACAGGACTATGGGATCACCTATATCCCGATGTCCTCCAGGATCAAGATGGGATGTGGGATCTGCTTTATCCCTTCATCCTACTACGCAAGACCAGCAGGACTATGGGATCTTCTATATCCCTACGTCCATCCAGGGGCGGATCTTGGGTGGCAATCAGCTCCTTGGAGAGCAAAATGTCAACTTTCATACTAGAAACATTTCTAAGGGTCATTTACTCCTTGATGGAGAGAAGCAAAAAGAGTTAGCAAGGATAGAAACCAATGTGTTGAAGAAAACAAGTCAGTTGCTGATCTTTGCACCACCTATCACCTCTTGTGGAAATATTCATATTTCAAATATTTAGATTTTGTGATCTTCAAACCAAACATTGGGAAATTTGTTGGCCAAGTGAAGTTTTTCTGTCAAGTAAGGTTAAGGAACTTGCTCCCTGATCCGTCCCTGCTGCAAGGCTCCACTAAATAAATTTATCTTGTGCACCGCCTTTAGGGCATAAACACGTACTTCCACAGGGACAATCTTTTTTGATAAATGTTAATCATCTATTAGTGAAATGATACAAATTTCACTAAATAAATAGGGTTTTTTTCTTAGTTCAGGGGATCTCCTATATCCCTCTGAGAACTCAAGGCTATGGGATCTCCTATATCCCTATGCCGTTAGGGCTTAGGTGGGTGCGGCGGTTTCGATTACTAATTGGAGTCTGACTGGGTGCTTCAATTGAGGTGCGGCGAAAATCCAGCACAGATTCAAGGGGCGAGTTGCGTCCGCGTGGCAGGTCCGCCTACCATGTGGGGCGTGGGTCCTACGCAGCGGCCTGGAAACCCTAGGATGCCGTGCCATAAAGGAGCAGGTAGTGCGTCCCTCTTTATAGGGGCGTGGCCCTGTATTCACAGCCGGCAAACGCTGCTACTTCCTATCAGACCGCATGAACCCGTAAGGGGGATGGACTTAGGGGGGCGTGCATATAGGTTAGGGTGCTTTCCTGGTCCTTTGGGGCTGGGCGGGCGGACCGGACAGTCGATAACTGTGTCTGGCCCTCCGGGGCCTACCTTTTATCCAGCAATGGGCCTGACGATACTGAAAGCGCGTTGGGGCTGGTATCCTGGGACCTTCTCGTGGTGGCCCTGTTTAAACTGACCTTACCAGGATATTTGACCTGCTCTCAGAAATTGAGTCTATAGTTGCCCAAATGTCACAATGTTTTGGGGAGGAAGCAAAATAAACTACTGCATCAATGAAATCTTTGCATCATTCTGTCATATATTTCTGAAAGTTTGGACCACATTGAAACCTGAAACTTTGCCCAGAAAGAAAAAAATTCAAAACTTCATTTCCTCTAAATCATTCACAGTTTTCACGAAGAGCATGTGGATTTTGAAGAAAAAAACATTTTCAATATGATCGCTAAAGAGGTTTCTCCTATTTTAAAACTGCCAAAAAAATACTTCTTTGCAATATTGTGTGCAGTAAGGAAGCTTCACGTGATTCTATGAGAGCTGAATTTTAAAGTGAACCCAGATAATTTGTCTCTTTGTGAAAACAAAAATTTGCAAGCAGCTGAGAATGTAACAAAGATATGTGGCTCTTCATGAAAACGAAAATCTCAGTCGACCTTCTTTAACGCCTTTCTTTGCAGTAGGTTTTGTACGTGTTCAAGGGGCCAAAACGTGTGTGGCTCTTCGTGAAAACGCAAAATGCATTTATCGAGATCTCTGCCAATAGCATCATTACTGTTATGTGGAAATAAATGATGTTTTGCCTACAGAAACATGTCCAAATGGTCACGTACAATGTTTGAAAGACAAATAGTGAACAAATCAAATTACGAAAAGGTTAATTTTTGCCATGTGGCTTCCGTGAAAACTGATGATTTGTCTGCTATTCAGGGTCAAACATGCCTAAACACGACTTCCGAAAAATGTAATAAATTGTGACGTATCGTTTTTTGAGACGTAACATATCTGACTCTTTTTCTCAGAGCAGGTCACGCGAATTTGGTGGATGCATTTCTCCAAGATGTGCACGGACCAAGGACTAATCCTCATTTGTCTTTGTCATTTGTTGCAGATAATTGATCTGGTCACCTCACGCTGGCGACACACTGACAGACATCCAACAAACTGTCTCAGAAGAATCCTACTACAGCAACGTAACATTTGATCAAAGGTGAGTTGATCAGCTCGGCAAAATTTGATTCTCACAGAATTCTGTGCTTGCGCTTTCCTGTGAGCAAAGAATTTCTAATCTTGCGATATAAACATACGAATGCTGGACAATCCCTCACAACCTGTAAAATATGAAAAACACGAGGGCAGACCTTATATGCATGGGCAATTCCACACTAACGGGCCTAAAAGTGTGACATTTGAGAACACCTTTTCAGTTTTGATGATAAAACTAGGATCTTGGTCTCTCAATTTTTGCTGTAAACATTGCAAGCTTTGAACAAATATCCTCACCTGCAAAGGGTAACTGGTTTTGGATTTTAGAAAATACGATGGATATTGTTTTTAAAAGTGTTGCGTACTTAACCAAAGGACAAATATTTTAGATAAAGTCACAAAGTAAGCATAACATTTAATGATCCCCTAATGTTGTCTGATTTAAGAAGATGTACCCTGGAGGAATGCTATCAGTCAAAACCGAGAAAACTCAGAGCCAATGTGAAGAATATGATATTTTTTAATCAGGATTTATACTTATGAACAGACTGGACATTTGTCACAAAATGGCTGTCCCTGTTTGTACGTAACCCTAATCACATTATAACTTTGAAGTTGATGCAAGAACTGTTATTTTTTCTTGATAGCAATGCAAAATGGTTGATAATGTCCAATGAAAGTGCCTATTAGAAACTGAATTTGTAAAAAGCAGTCAACTCGGATAATTGATAAGATGTCAAAAATGATGTTCTGCACAAGCAAAGAAACCTAGTTACTGCAGCTTCCTACTTAGTTATATCAAATCATGCCTTGTACAATTATTTTACATTGTGAAATTCACAAGTTTGGGATTTCTGGAGCAGGTTTATTTGGAAGAAATATCTGCTGATCCAAAATGACATTCAATTTGCCCTCAAAGAAAAATATTCGATCTCAGAATTTAGCCTTAATTAACTTGTGTTCAAAAAACAAAATTATTTTGTTGATTTGCTCTTTTCCTTTTTTTTTGACTGAAGGCTCATGGTCCATGCAACGTGATGATGATGTGTGCGTCTATGCGTACTGATGACCTGTTGCCAAAAAAAATCCTGTCATACTATTTTATACATTTTATGAAAGAAAAATGTTTAAACTTGTATGTAGTAATTTCACTGACATGTATTTTGTTATCATCTCAATTGCATCTTTTAATGCATGTTCCCTTTATTTTTGAATTTTTTTTTTTTAAATTAAAATGTCCTAAATAATTAAATTCTTAGAAGAAGTTACAATAATTTCCAAAAAATAAATACTTTTGTGACTTGTGGCATCATAAACCCCGTGTACATTATTCTAACTGTAGTGCATGGTTTGCGACAATTTAAAAATCCAGCTTTTCCATAAATTCTCAAAAGTAAGGCCTAACTATTTTTATAGGTTTATCGTGCATTAAAGGTCATTTTTGGGTGATTTGAAGAAAAAGTTAAATTTCGACACAATTTGATTCAGAATGCAAGGTTAACCCCTTGCAACTTTTGTTTTTAATTATTGGCCCAAAAATAATGTTATAACTTTCATAAATGATCAAAATGAGGGCTTAGAAACTATTTCAATATGTTCATCTTGCATCGTAAGTCATTTTGGGGTTGTTCAATGAAAAATCAATTTTTCAGACAATTTGATTCAAAATGCAAGGTTAACCCCTTACTACTTTTTAAAATTTTTAGCAAAAAAAAAAACAAACCAAATTTTGTAACCACAATTTTTAGCAAAAGAAATGCAAGTTAACCCCTTACCATTTTATTATGTTCAAAGCCAAACTTACAGACCAGTTGCTGTTGTTAAGTTTTTGCACGAGAAACATTTGTAGTAAAAATGTTGTACTTTTTTTAGCGACATAAATATATATCTCAAACACTGCGTTTTTGTTTGTTTTTGGAGTTGCTTTTATTTTTTGGATGTTCGAAAAATTGTTGTTAATTTAGGGATGATAACTTGTTGGTAACATCTATTTTAAATTCAAATAAATCAGTTTGAATGTATATCTTGTGTTCAACTGTATTTATTCTGTTAGTTGAGTCAATTTTTGTAAAAACAAACATTTCAAAAATACGTTTACAAATTATAATAGCTCTTGTAAATTGCATTAATTTTTTTTAAAGGAATCCTTTAATGTTTTGGGAGAGTTATTTTTTTTTACCCAATTCCATTAAAAGTGCAAGGTTTACCCCTTACCAATTTGATATAAATTGGAACGACAAATTTCGGATGTGCTCTGATATTCAAGTAATCAAATTAAGACTAGCATTTTTTTGCCCTCATTTGCATACTGGTATTTTATGAGCAATTTGTATTTAATTTGCATTGATGAATATTCATATCATGAATATTCATAATTATTTCGCAATGTGTTAACCTAAGGTTTATATATAAGGTCCGAACATAAATTTCTCAAGAAGCAGTTGGCTCAGTAGGACGCGCACAGGATCCGAACCGGGATGTCCCCGGTTCAGATCCTGGGCCGTCCTGAGGAGCTTTTAGACTTTTTTTAAAATATATACTAAGTTTTCTGACAAAATTGTGCATGGGTGGGACTTGAACCGGGAACCCTTGGGTATGTAGCCTTACACTCTTACCACTACACCACCGGGTTTTTCTTAAAAAAGTAAGGATTCCGGTAATTAAAACCCTTAGGATGTTCTGACTTAGTCTCCAGAGAGAGTTGGAAGCTGAGGGGGTAGAGGCCTTGGGTCTGGGGTAAGAACTTTGGACTTGGGTTTGGGCTGATCAACTCACTGGAAATTTCTTTCGCTGGATGGTTGATACTTATACTTTATACTTAAATACTTTGTACTTATATATTTATTTCTCTATCATGTTCTGATGGAAGTTCCAGATTGGACTTATCTCTGCTAGGAATTGAGTCAATTTATTAAAAGCACTTCTCTTGTTAATATCTGCTTCTTCACAAATTGAACTTAGTAAATTTAAAGACAGACAAATACAAACAAGACCGTTATAATGCTAACATGTATAACTTGCCATAATATGGTGTTGGAATTTATTTCTGCATTTTCTTGATATAAAACAGCAGTAAAAAATATACATAAAATGTACAAACTTACAGTACACTACAATTTTATGTGACAATTTCCATTTAAATTTTACCGTATTGGAGCGAATAGAAGTGACTTTCTATAATTTTTTTTTTACCACTTCTTGCGAAAATTTAAGACAGTTTGCGTAAATAATTAGTTATAAAATACACTATAACCAAAAACAGTTTTTGAATGTAAAATACACATCAGTTTCGTATTTTGACAACACAGGAATTTTCAAACCAATTTTGCCAGCATGGTCTAACAACGAAATACCTGTAAATTACGAATGATGTATGTTAACAATGCATAGTTTTACAAAGTGTGTAGCAGAAATGATGTTTTTTTGTTCAAAGCCGCACTGGGGAAAACTATCTTTTCCATAAAATCTTCAATAATAAGGCCTAGCAACTATTTAGATAGGTTTATCTTGCATTGACAGTCATTTTGGGGTTGTTCGAGGAAAAGGTAAAATTTAACACAATTTCATTCAAAACGCAAGGTTAACCCCTTACCACTTTTTCAAATTTCTTGGCAAACAAAAAACCCTCAATTTTTCAACAACTTCCATAAATTTTCAAAATGAAGGCCTAGCAAATATTTAAACAGGTTTATCTTGCATCAAATACAATTTGCGGGTGGTTTGAGAAAATGTTAATTTTTGACACGATTTGATTCAAAATGCAAGGTTAACCCCTTACCACTTTTTCAAATTTCTTGGCAAACAAAAAAAACCTACATTTTTTAACAACTTCAATTAATTTCAAAATGAGGGCCTAGCAACTACCGGTATTAAAATAGGTTTATCTTGCATCAAATACAATTTGGGGGATGTTTGAGAAAATGGTTATTTTTGACAAAATTTGATTCAAAATGCAAGGTTAACCCCTTACCACTTTTTCACATTTTTGGGCAAAAAACAAAAACCTCAATTTTTCAACAACTTCAATAAATGTTCAAAATGAGGGCCTAGCAACTATTGAAATAGATTTATCTTGCATCAAATACAATTTGGGGGATGTTTGAGAAAATGGTTATTTTTGACAAAATTTGATTCAAAATGCAAGGTTAACCCCTTACCACTTTTTCACATTTTTGGGCAAAAAAAAAAAAAACCTCAATTTTTCAACAACTTCAATAAATGTTCAAAATGAGGGCCTAGCAACTATTGAAATAGATTTATCTTGCATCAAATACAATTTGGGGGATGTTTGAGAAAATGTTTATTTTTGACAAAATTTGATTCAAAATGCAAGGTGTTAACCTTGCATTTTGAATCAAATTTTGTCAAGAAATTTGAAAATGTGGTAAGGGGTTACCCTTACCACATTTTCAAATTTCTTGGCAAACAAAAAAAAACCTAATTTTTTTTCAACAACTTCCATAAATTTTCAAAATGAGGGCCTAGCAACTATTGAAATAGGTTTATCTTGCATCAAATACAATTTGCGGGTGGTTTGAGAAAATGTTAATTTTTGACACGATTTGATTCAAAATGCAAGGTTAACCCCTTTCCACTTTTTCAAATTTTCTTGGCAAACAAAAAAAACCTAAATTTTTTAACAACTTCCATAACTTTTCAAAATAAGGGCCTAGCAACTATTAATATAGGTTTAACTTGCATCGAATACAATTTAGGGGTGGTTTGAGAAAATGTTAAGTTTTTGACAAAATTTGATTCAAAATGCAAGGTTAACCCCTTACCACTTTTTCAAATTTTTTGGCAAAAAAAAAAATCCTAAATTTTTCAACAACTTCAATAAATTTTCAAAATGAGGGCCTAGCAACTAGTGAAATAGGTTTATCTTGCATCGAATACAATTTAGGGGATGTTTGAGAAAATGTAAATTTTTTTGACAAAATTTGATTCAAAATGCAAGGTTAACCCCTTAACCACTTTTTCCAATTTTTGGCCATTAAATTATTTTTTAACAACTTCAGTAAATCTTCAAAATGAGGGCCTAGCGACCATTTAAATGGGTTTATCTTGCATCAAATACAATTTGGGCAGTTTGAGAAAAAATAAATATTGGACACAATTTGATTCAAAATACAAGGTTAACCTCCCTTGCCACGTTTTCAGCGTTTTGGCCAAACAAATAATTTTGCAACAACAACTGTGCATCTTCAAACCAAGGCCTAGCCATCATATAAATGGGTTGATCTTGCATCAAATGCAAACATTTTGGCGGTTTTGGAAATGTTCATTTTTGACGCAATTTCATTCAAAACACAAGGTTAACCCATTACTACAGCTTTGTCAAATTGTTGGCCCACAAAAAATACATGTAGTTTTGTAATAACCTCCATAAATCATCAAAATGAGAGCCAAAAAAAACCTATTTAAATGGTTAATCGCGCATAATATGCCATTTTGAGGTTGTTTTGAGGAAAAGTTAAATTTTGACCCAATTTAAAAAAAAAATGCAAGGTTAACCCCTTACCATCAAAGCATACTTCGGCTGAATTTTGTTGTTGATAAATTCACCAAATCCTTGAAACAAAACCCTTACAACTTTTAAAAATGACCTTATCTTTTGCCGGGATAACTTGGCATCAAGAGGTAGAGAAGTTTAAAATTTCCTGCTTATTAAAACCAGATGAGTGCAATGTACATGTAGCTTCCCTAGTGAATATCAATAGGTGACTACAATCTACCAGTAGGTTTCAAATTAACATTTTTTCACAAACTACAGAAGACTTGCAAGGATTAGACTAAAAATGGCCTAACGGTCGACAAGTTTATCCACAATAATCCACAGTGTAAGCTGCAGGTTTCAGAAGGAAATTTCCCTTGAAACTCCTTCAATAAAGTTTGGTTACAAACCGAAAAGTTCAATGAGATGATTTTTTTTGCGAAGCTGTTCGGAATCTTGTAACTACCTGTAATATTTGACGCAATAAACCTATGGGTTCCGTGCATGGACAGAAGTTGGCGCCCTATCACCGCGTTTGACAGCTCAATTGGAAAGACACACCGTGCGCATGCAACGGTTCGTGCGCGTACGGCGCAACACTACCGATTTTATTCAGATTGTGCTCATAGGCTAAGTATCCAGCGTCCGGATACCAGATACTACGAGTCTATTGCAGATAAACTTGTCTTCAACTTACCCTAGATACGTCTATTGCAGATAAACTTGTCTTCAACTTACCCTAGATACGGTATTTAATAAAACTCTTAACCGTAGGAGCACTGAAAATTGAAATGTGTCGCGAAACACTACTTTTCACCCCATGCCAACGTTGATAATAGTAAAAATTGTTCATACTTTCACAAGTACAACTGGCCTCAAAGTGTGTAACCGCAAGAGGTTTCCCGCCTAAGAGTATCATGCGTGTTAAAACAAAAACCTACATGTTAATCTCTTTTGTCAAATTAAATAACGAAATTATATACAAATCTATTTTTTTTTACAAAAATCATGATAACATGCAATCTGAGTCGCCCCCCAAAATAATTACTAACACAACGAGTTGTTATTGTGAATTCATCCCTTTTGTAACAACTGTCAACACCCTACGGGTTAAAACTTGACAAGTCATGTCATTGGTCATTAGCCTCCCTCCACCGTAAACATCTACCAATGGCAGCCCTCGTAACAGAGCTTTTTGGCATAACTTTCAAAAAGCAACTACTGTACTACACCATGCCAACATTTCTAGTTAAGTAGTTTTGTTAAAATGTAAATTTTAGAATGTGCCGTTTTGCTAGAAATAAATAGTTCAATCGCCTATGCGTCAAGATAATATTGAGACAAAGTGCCATGAGTTTTAGAGAAACGAATGACTAAATACACACCTTGAAATTACGGGCTAAAAGCAAATTTGGTTGTTAACGATACACTTTGGCATGCAAAAACAAAACTATCAGCGGAATTTCTGGGTAGGACAAACTAATGCCAGTGTATTTCCAGGCACTTGATGACTTAAACTTGTTACCGTTGTATGAGTTGCTATTAACTTGTTTTGCTGCAATCGTGTTTTCATCTTTTCAAGAAATGTTTATAATTACTGCATTATATTTGGAAGCCCTGAAGTGGAAAACTTTCGGCACTAATTTTTTTTTATTTGTAGAAGGGTGACTCTTGGGGTAATTTTTTTCCGAAATTGTCGATTTTTTTTAGTCATTTACTAAAAAAACAACTTTCTTTACTGTATATGTTGTAAAAAACTTGGTCCCAGCAATGATATCTAACACACGTCGACTGTAGTACAGAACGTAAAATGGAAAGATGGTCAATATTTTTTACTATAAAAACTATTCTAGCCACCAAAACTGTGAAATTTTCCAAATATACATTTACACATGGATGGATTGTTTGGGTTAAAATTCAACTTCAGAGAACAGAAGCTGTCTCATCACAGTACAGCTCTTTGAGCAGCTTGCTAACGGCACGCCGGACTAAATGCTCCACGCTGGAATGATGCAGGCGAGTTGGTTCATAAGTTAATTTCCAATGAGCAGTCCCTGAATGTAAATTGTCTTGAATGTTTATTCCTTAGACGACCTGAATGCAGATTCGCTTTGGGTGATTGAGATCTTTAGGTAGGGCGTCTTTGCTCTTGAGTAGTACCCGTCTGGGGGCTGAGGGGCTGTGGTAGGGTGACCTGCAGTGATCGTTCTGCTCCGAGGAGTCCGAGTTTGCCTCGACCGATTCCGCGGTCTCTGAGTCTTCCGAGTCGAGGATTCTCTTCTCAGACTCCTTGGCGTTCCCACCAAAGTCGACGCAATCTTGGTCTGGGGTGACAGTTCTGATTGTGACAGTCGCGGTGAATATTTGCGGCGTCGATTGATTGCAGGTCGTGGGGATCGCGTCGGGGGAACTGTCGCGATTTGATACACGGGAGTCTGCCGAGTCGTGAGGGTGGGGCGTCATTTCGGAGTCCTCGCCTTGACAGTGGTCCGAGAAGTCCTCGTCTTTGCTGATGTCCTCCTTGAGGTGGTTATTGTTGTCGGTCTCCGCTAGCCTGAGTTCCGGCTCTTTCGTTGTCATCTTTTCGCAGCTGCCTTGAAGCCAGGGGTGGTTGAGGCACTCTTCGGCTGTTAGCCGTTTCCTGCAAAATAAGAAAATAATCAACACAGTTTATCAGGGTGTTGGACAAACTGTGCGGTGGATGGAAAAACAAAGTGTGGTAGTATAAGAGTGAAGTATAAATCTGCTTAAGGCAAAACGAGGCAAAACAATTTCCCCCTTGAAGCAAAATTATATAATTGCGGTTCCCACTTCTATATCAGATTTGAAGCAGCCAGCTAAAACCTGGTAAGCTCCGCAGTCCAGTGGATAAGAGGTCTGGCCTAGACCTGGAAGATGTTGGTTTGAGTCCTACTCA
Source organism: Patiria miniata (assembly GCF_015706575.1). Taxonomy (NCBI): domain Eukaryota; kingdom Metazoa; phylum Echinodermata; class Asteroidea; order Valvatida; family Asterinidae; genus Patiria; species Patiria miniata. The sequence goes on from NW_024037075.1 coordinate 2,265,711, forward strand.
AGGAAGCTTCTTGTATTTTTCCTCACAAGCTCTATGAAAGAACTGAGTATATTCAGTGCTCGCAGGACAAAACGAAATGTTAAATCAGCATAGCTCCACTCAGCAAGCTTGTGATTGTTATTTGTCCTCAAAAGCTCACACCAAACAAGGAGCAAAATCAGTTATTAACCCTAACTCCCTAGCATGACTTACTAGGAACCATACCCATCCTGGCAAATTCCAACACCATTATGGGAAACTGCACATGCATATTTCTGACTTTGATTCTGGAGGTGTGCCAACCCATTGTAAAAGACTGTCAGTTTAGGGGTGCTGTACCCATCCTGACAAATTCCAACAAACATGCTGTTGGGGTTTGATGGGTTGAGTTCTGTCAGGGTTAATCCTAACTCCCTACACATTTTTTTGCTAGGAACCTTACTGAATCCTCCATAATCCAACACCCCAGTGCAAGAATATGAGCATTCTCAATCCTACAAAATCCTACGAACCTCCGGGTGGGTTTGGAAGGATTTGGGAAGGTTAGGGTTATAATCAGGTTCAACTCGGCACACTTACTCAGGCTCCTTGATGCAGACTCTCCGGATCAGATCCATGGCGTCGTCTGAGATGTCCTGGAAGAACTCCAGCGGAAAGTCCAGGTTGACCTGGGAGATGTTGAGGAACGTCTCCTGCTTGTCGTCTCCGGCAAACGGCGAGATGCCCGTCAGCATGACGTAGGTTAAGACGCCGATACTCCACATGTCTGTTGCTAACGTGATGGGCTCGTAGTTGAGGACCTCCGGAGCTGTGGCAAAATGGAAACAATTTCATTTGGGATTCTTTGTTTCAGTTGACGGTCGAAAGAGCCTGTTTTGGTTCATGGTGTACCCGTGTTGATTTCAAAACGGGTACGGGAGATACCAGAAGGGGTGCGCATCGGAATCCGGTACCTTGGACTTCCTGACCGCTGATGTCAGGAACCAGTTCCAGATTGTGGGATCAGGTACCCGTAACCAGCTTTACAAATTACCTAGTTAACTTCTCAGACAACAAAGAAGAAAGGTTTTGAATGCCAAGTGCGGGGAATTTTCAAAATGAAAACCAGGCTACATTGAAAACCAACAGAGATTTCGTGTTTACGTACTTTCGACACTCGACAGATGATGATCACGAAAAGTTACAGTTTACACTGCAAAGCTATAAAGCCTGTTCGAGATCTGAAATTTGGGGCTGGGTTTCTTGTAGGGCTACCTGAGTTTTACTTCAATAGGGTACCCGGTCCCTGTACTGGCAGGAGGGATCCATGCAAACAATGCGATGAAAGTTCTCACTTGACCTACCGACAAATTCAGGCGTTCCAACGATGTCCCGTATGACCTCGCCGTTGTGGACGAGCCTCGCGATGCCAAAGTCGATGAGTTTGATGTCGCCGAGACACGGCAGGCCCGACGTCAGCAGAATGTTTTGTGGCTGCAGAGGAAAAAGAACAACAAAAAAAACCACACATGTCAATTCATGACTTCAATTCAGGTAATCCATACCGGTATTTCTTGAAATTAGCCTTTGAAATGAGGACAAGTTTTGGTATTGAAACACAATACGTTCTTCAGGGCATTCATTTAATGCAAGTCCACGATTTTGCGACATTGTGCCTGCACTGAACATTAAGTGTCACGGTTAAAAGTCATCATCTTTATGCTACGCTCTACATGCAGACTATAGTGCTACATTTTATCGACATCTTGTACATGTATGTACAAATTTAACAGAAGCTTTTCCAATCCTTTTGGTCGATATTTCTCAGCTGAATCTCTCTTGAGGTCCATTAAAAACCCAACATTCCTTGCCTACACCCCGCAGCGATCCCAGGGGCAACATTCTCGCACTTGACACTCCCCAGCATGAATGTACCTGCGAATGCTTTCAGTAAGGGTCAAAGGTCACAGAAGTGCAAGCTAACCACCCCCCCCCCCTTCCCACCCATCACCAAATCAGCCAGCTGTGGTTGGAACCGACAACAAAACCCATGTTGTTACAAAGTTGTTTCAGTATGCAGTTTGCCGGGAAAGAAAAGATACCGGTAGGGCAGTGCTGTGGTTGAGAAAACACTTCAGGGAATTCAGGTGTACAAAAATCACAAGAAAGAGAAAGAGAAATTGACAAAAGCTGGGGTTGATGGCGGGTACAGGAGTTGTTTTGAGAGCCGCATATATGCCAAATGTTGAATACTTTCAATTTACTTTGTAAAGTGATCGGCGTTTGCCCGGGCTTGCAGGTGCGACACGGGGACTCAGACTTTTCTGGCATGTGGACCTTCATTGATTCCAATGAAATGTACCCCTCAAATTAAGGATTGGGAATTTTGGCAATGGGACCCAGGAAAATCCAATTACTTCCTCATGCGCATGCACAGCTTGAATACAGCGCGGATGAAATATGTTGGGCACCACTGCCACTGTTTATCTTGTAATAGCGCCCCCTCTTGACTGAGCTTGTCACAAACCGGATGCAGAAGGGAAACAAATCTGATCTCTGGTCTTGAACAAAGACTACAATGCCTTTCTTGTATTTGTTTTAGATTGTGACTATTATCTGCCACAGGAAGATAATACCCTGGATTTCCTATCACGCTACGGTACTGTGGCAGAGTTCGGACATCAAAAAAACCTGACGACCTTCAGAGACATGCACTTTGGAACAAAGCCACACCAGTCCCGTCCACGCAATGGTTCGGTAACATGAGTCACGTTTACCAATCCATTGCGTGGACAGGTACGTGAGTCACATCTCTCAATGACAGACCAGTATACGGTACAGGTGTGACACTGATCAACCCATCTGTGCCCGTACCGCCCCCAAAGTGCCCTGCCTGTTACTCCTTATACCGGTACCGCCCCAAATCACCCCCTGGAGCACTCTATGGTTTTATAGATGCATCAAGGGGTGAATAATTACATGTGCTTATGGGTTCCAAATATTTAGGCCATGAAAACTATTGGTCACAGACTAATCCAAAACACAGCTTTAATTTAAACATGGTACACAATAACATTATTTACCATTTTAGCCTAAACTGGTAATCTGCACATTCTCAGGCCACTGTATCAGTTTCCGGCAATATTTCAGTGCCGTAGTTGGTGGAGAAGAAAAATTGCCTTTGTACCCACTAATCTGCGGTACACGTTCATGTTAATCTTAATGTAATAAATGTACCGGTACAACGTATGCAATACAGGAAGGCAACATTTGCATTTGGCAGAGGAATTTATTCTTAACCAGTTCCTGTTTTCAGACAGAAATTGGCACATTGACAAGAAGTGAGTGGTACCGTCTGGCATTACATCAACATTAAAAATTCAGAAAAAACAGGGTGGATAAATGTACGCGGTTTTACATTGTTATGGTACAATTTGTATCTACATGTATCTACCAGCGTACATGTACATGTATGTGTTCTATCTTTTCTGGTACATGTAGATTCTGCAGAAATTCAGATCTTTATCACGATCACTCAGTATGGTCTGACCATGCATTTCTTGTTTGTTATTGGGCTCAGGGGTTTCTGCAGAAACACCTGCACATTAGGATAATTGATTGATGTACCTGTTGTTGATGTACTGTACCGGTACCTGTCCACAGCACAAACTTTGACAACAGGTACCTGCACCCTATTTGCCTGAAGGTGCTAATGGTATGTGTCAATCTTAGGCCTGCTATAAATCTGTACATACACCATGAATAAACAGAAAGCATAGCAGCTATGAACCTACATGCAGTATTGTAGGAATGGGCAGAGAGCCATGTACAAATGTACATATTACATGTAGATGTGTACATGTATATCATGCACATCCCCAATACGTACACAAATTGCAAAGATTACCAAAAGATAGAGATTGATATAAGTCCCTGATTAATAAGTTTTAACAACTTTCCACGAAACTGAAACAAAAGGTAACAATTGTTCAAACCTCTAACTTCGAGTAAATTCTGGTGAGGTACATTTACCGGCCTTGCTCTATGGTACATGTAAGTCCACAGACACAATCCTTAATCGTGGAGGAGTAATTTGAATGCCGTGATGTACCAGTACATGAATTATGTCAAGATGTTGGATATTATTGATACAATGTGCATGTGATAAAAGTGTCTGACATTACAGTTTTTGGAATTTTTTTTTTATAAATATAAACATGACCTTAGAAGTTGAGAGAATACACTTTAGAATATTAAAACCTGACTATAGTATGAAAACATAAAAAAATGTCAATGGATTTTCGTTTTTTGGGGCATGCTTTTAACAAGGTAAATCAAATCCATTTTCATACAATAATTGTTTGAATAGTAATGATCATGTGACCAGATGAAGTAATTCAATGAACTGTGGTAACGTCAAAGAACTAAGGATACAGACCACATGGCTGTTTCCCATTGCGTTGGAACAATTTGGGCAATAGTAACCACATAAACCACAAACGTGCACACCACAGGAACCAAGCGTCTATTTGCAAGACAATTAAAACTTATTTTGGGGTTTAAGCATTTCTTTTCTTTTCTAAATTTGAAGTGGAACCGGTAGTACATTGTCCTGTGCCCTTGACCGCTGTGAGGTTAAATTGAAGAATGTCACGTGAAGGAGAAATAGATACAATGGCATATTTTGTTGCCATAGTGAAAAATAATCAAGTCAATAAAAAGTCATGCAGGGTTAAGATTGTCAAATAAAAACAATAATCTGAAAATTGGATGAAAGGACTGAAAGCATTTCTTTCTACACTTGATGATAATGTCTCTCTGCCAGATTTAAAAAAAAAATTGATTTCAGACAAAAGGCTGAATAATCTCATGCCTGATCATGTGCGTGCGAACTTAATATTGTTTCGGAAGTTGTATTTCCTTGAAAATTGATTGCGTGTTTTGTGTGTTTTTTACTTTTAGTTCCTAAAATGGCACAGGAAGCTTAACGTCAATAATTCAAAGAAATGTGATTTTGAAAATGCAGTAATTTTTAGAAAATCGAGAAGAAAATTGATGAAATCGAACAAAACTGCAGCACAATGACAGAATTGACTACATGTAATTGGGAGATCATAGGCTGGATCATAGCTCGGTTGGTAAAACACCTGTGCAGTATTCTAGCGGTCACTGGTTCAAATCCTGCCTTGTTTCTCTATCTCCCCTGTTCACACCTGATCAGACTGCCGTTGTGACAGACTTGTGACTGGCTTGAGATGGACTTGTGATTGACTTGTGACAGGCTTGTGATGTACTTGTGACTGGCTTGTGACAGACTTGTGATGGACTGGTGACTGGCTTGTGACACACTTGTGATTGACTTGTAATTAATTGGTGACTGGCTTGTGAAAGACTTGTGATGGACTTGTGACAGACTTGTGATTGACTGGTGATGGACTTGTGACTGGCTTGTGACAAACTTGTGATGGACTGGTGACTAACTTGTTCAACATTTGAGATACCTGAAATGAAACTGCTATGAAGTAGCCATAATTTTATTCAAGACAGCTCTTAACTTTTTCAACTTTTCTTTTTAACGCCCTGAGCCATGTTTGCTTGACTCCTTGTGGTCGACTAATCCCCGTGCAAAACATGTTGTCCGTTCGGCCTCACATCACGTAGCAGAGAAAAATGAAAAGAGAAAAGACAAGAACCCAAGACGCAGGCTGCCCACAGAGCAGCCTACGGGGAAGGCCAAAGATATTTATTCTCCCTAGGACCCCATCAGGGACAAGGGAAAAAGAGACTGGACAAAACGTACCATGGACACAACTTCCTGTTTTTTCTTTCTCTCAATGCACTCTCTGCTAGTGCTAGGAAATGTGTGTGCTAAGAACAAGTGGTCTGCTGAACACTCAGTTTCATAAAGCCACTCCAACAGAGAATGATTTGGCTACGACTGGATATAACACACCGGTCTATGGGAAGTGGCTAGCCGCTGCAGCCACTTCCATAGGCGCGTGTGTAATTTCTAGCCGTAGCCATTTACAAACTTCAGACACAGCCTTATAATACTTAGCACATTTGTAAGCTTCCCTCAAATATGATGAGAACCAGTCAAGAGGACTATACACTAGCATGACATTTCAACTGGTACCCTGATTTCACTAAGCAAATATTTTTCTGAGCTTAGTACATTTCTGAGCAGCAGCTCTGTTAAGTTGTTGCCATGTGTTCAAAATTGTATTATTTCATTAGATGATATTAAGTACATGATGTATGTGTACATGTTGTGTAGTTTACAATTTTTTTGTGCATGCAATAACAAGAAAAGCTTTCCCCCATATATGTACACAGGTAACTGTGTGTAACAATGAGGGGCCTAACACTGTTCCCCCCTCCCAGCTCTAGGGATGTTGTCTGGGTTAACTGATTACTCTTCCGCACCCCCCCCCCCCCCCCCCCGGCCCCCACCCCTCATACAACCTCCCCCTGATATCATCCATAAAACTTAAATCCACAACTCAAATGTTTGTCTTTGTAACCTGCAAACAACATGTTTGTTGTCTTACCCTTTCATTTCCGCCCCCTTTTGATTTGAGCCCACGCCCACAACTGTGGGAAGAAAATCCCACTTGCTGGTTGAGGCCTAGCTGGGACTTGAGCGCAACAATCCCACAACAATGGGTTTCCTTGGCCGGCCATTACATTGTTCTTCCTCCCCCTGGCTGAGGTATCCAGGAAGTGATTATAACTGTCCCCGCTTAAGACACTTCCTATGTGACCGCAAAAGAGCAGTAAAACTCTATTCCTTTAGAGGTCTGGCCATGTACACTTCTGTTATCTCTTTTAACCCTAATAACTCCGAGGCCTGTACATGCAAGAAATTTTGAAATCTCCAAATCCCAGAACAAGAACCAAATGGCACACTATGTGTAAGTTTACTTTAAGTACAACAAAGAGGACTGTATCTTTCTCAATCCTGCAAAATCCTTCAATATCCTGGTGGATTTTGGAAGATGAAGAAACAATAATGTACATGTATTGTATGAGTATGTACGCATTCCAAAATCAAAAAGGTCAAAATGTTAAGTCTTACAGTGTACAACATCAGGCCAATGGCCAACTGGTACAAAATACACTATGTACATGTATCATGTTGGCTGACACACATAAATGTAGCCTCAACAGATGCCTCCCAAAAAGTCTGAAACTTTTGTTCTGAAAAGAAACAAAAATACTTTTAAAACTGAAAATGACCAACACCTGTGAATTTCTCTGTTGTTAGCATAACATAAACTGTACTGAGTTTGTAGAAAAACAACCAGCAATGCATGCACAGTGTTAAACCTTTCCCCTTGGTTGCTAAGAATTACATGAACTATTGCATAGATTTCTTTACCCTAAGACTGACAGGGAGATTGACAAGTGTCTAAACAAAAAGCAAACAATCCGAAACCATACCAATGCCCATTTGAAATGCTGTGACAATCACTTTGACAAGCTGCTTGACGAAATATCAAACAATTCTCTTCCAACTTCAAAACATTTCAAGGAATCTGTCTGATTGTCCCAAATCCTCTTCACTTCATTCCTTTACCATCTCAAAGAGTCAACAAGGGTCCCTAGGAACTCAAGCAGGCTCTAAACCGGAGGCAAATAAAGAAACCTTAATTTGTACATGTCTACATCTCATGCATCAGCAGATTTGGGCTAATCCGTTCTATACATGTACATACCGGCCTTGCCTCATTCAACTGATTTCGGGGAATCCTTTCTGAGTACGCACAAAAGCGTCTTCTGCTCGGATGGATTTTCTACAGGTTTTCGAGGGCTGTTGCCGCACGCTCACTAGGCACGCGTCTTCTAAGACACACTGAGAAACCCCTCGAGTGCACATTAAGATGTGCATGTCGTTGAGACATTTCCAAGTGTCTGTAGTGGGTGTTCAAATGAAGGATGAAGCCTCTGGTACTGAGTACTGGGTTTGTGATTGACAAGCTCAAGACTAGAGCATCTACAGTAGGTACACATACATTTGTAAATTGCACAATACAATGTACTGTTCATGTATGAAAACTACATGTGTCAGTACATGCTCACAATTAAGTCTAGAGACTTTTTAAATACACGTACTTTACACTGAAGTTGACTGAACCCTTATAAAACCTTTTATTTTCCCGCCTGGGGAAATAGCTCATGAATATAAACAACATCCTTATGGGCCATTCTATACATTTAGGTTCCAATTTGGACATTTTTCCTTTCCCAAGTCACCTTGGAACGTTGCAGTTTGCCATTCCAGTACAATTAAGAATGACATCATCAGTTGTTGTTGTTGTTGTTGTTGTTGGGGGTTTTTTTTTGGGGGGGGAGGTGGGTACAGTGGGTACACGTATAGTTTGCTGTTCATAATCACTCTTGGAGTGCGACTGCATTTTAAAGCAGTGCTCCAGAATTATAAAATTGGAGATGTCAGATGTAATAATACTATAGGGACGTGAAAAAAGTGGACTCCCAATTTATGCATAAAACACTTCTGCACATAGTGTATGAATTATTTTTTAGCAGCACAGTCCTAAGTGCACACAACATGTACATCAAGTGAACATGTGATACATTTGTGTAAGTTCATATTCCTAAAATCCTGTATCTATAGATGTACAGTACCATAGGCCTACATTGTATATCTCAAATGTCAGTGTGTACATCTTTCAGCTGGCGTTTATTGGAAAACAAATTAAACTTATAGTCAGCCCATGAGTGACATAAAACCAAACAACAAGCTATAAAAGTTGTGCCTTTCTCCCCGCCACAATACAGTTCAGTGTTCAGCCGTACTGCAGTGCTTTCTCTGGCTTAATACGCGTCTGTCAGTCCCCATAAAACTTCATTTCCGTCAATTACGACAAATCAAAACAAGCTCACCCCATTCCAAGCGGCTGCGAAATTCCAAAGTTTACGAGGTGACAAGTTGAGAAATTTTTTTCCCGAGTTCAAGGTTGGAAAGTACTGTACATGCAGTTGCACATATATCTGGGAGACTGGAATTTAAACAGGATTCATGGAGGAACACTGACTGATACTTTCAAAAGCTTTCCTCGAAACAATTTCAGCTCAATGAAAACTCACATGATCCGAAAAGTTGCATAGCAGGTGCTACCAAATGTACAAGTGTAACTTGCCAAGTTTTACAACTCATTAAGTATTTGTAAATGTCCCCACAATAAATGTACTGCATATTTATTCCCAAAGCGTATTACATGTACTTTCCTTCCCATCAACCCCCCCCCCCCCCAAGTTTTGTATTCAAATACTAATTTACTACAATTTAACCCTAACCCCCTAGGCCCTTTTGGCTAGGAACCATCCTCAACCCTGAAAATTCTCCAATTGCCGCCATGTAAAAATCTTTGAAACAGCCTCAATGCTCCAAAATCATCCGTTATTTCTTGAATTTATTCAGTGGGTTGATACCACGACTGCATTCAGCAGACAATTTTGAGGTGTGTAACTGTCTTTTGTTATAACAACGAATGCACAAGAGTTGTACTCATACGTATCCCTGATGAATAAAAGAACACGCCCCCCCCCCCCAAATATGCTGCTATCTGGAGCAATTCTATCCCACAAAGAAATGCATTTGAATATCAAACTTTTTATCAACCTGTTCATGGGGACAATGGCCACTCCAACGCAGACACTGAGGTGCCTTGGGCAATTCATTGTCATGACAGCGCCAAGTTTGCAACCCCGATTTCAACAGAACAAACTGAATTGGCCCAATTTGTTACACACTCCACGATTCCCGTTGACAACTTAACAACAAAGCCTTTGTTGTCCAAAGTATCTATTCTTTTCTTTCATCGGCCATTATTTGACCGCTAAATATTTCTGAGTGGAGGAGTCTTTTGTGTAGGTCCCACCTTCAGGGTACGAACAATCCTATTTTTTTCACCCGGGGCAAGTTTTGCACATATGCCAAGAATTTTGACCCACTAAAAGAAAACCCTCCCCCGCAAAGGTGTTCAAAAGCCACCGAGCTCGTAAAACGGTCACTATCTGGTGTAATGGTCACTTTTGGGGAAATAAATTGTTGGCTAAGACTGGTTTACAAACAAATTTAATATAGTTTTAAGTATCCATCTACATACAAATCTTCTAAAAATTGATTAGAAATTTCAATATCCCACAGCAGTAACCGGTAGTTACTTTTTTTCCTGTTATTACTTTGTTACCAGCGATGGGGTTGGCAAAACATTGAAATTTGTTCATCAAAAAATTAATAGAACTAACACCTTGAAGTATTGGGAGAATTTATTTCATAGATTTTATGCCTTTTTCTTCATCGTTTTTCTTGGGTTGCTCTTTTAAGTTAACCATTTTCAGCCTCCCTGCTTGATCTTGTATACTGATTGGACCATTTGTTTGAAATTAATCGTGACAAATCCTGCATGGACCTTGGAAAATAAACACAACTGTTAGGTACTTTTGGGATAGTTTCTAATTATTGTGGTGGCTTTGTCTAAACATCCTGTCCAGTTGAAAATGAATATGGGGAATTCCCTAAAAAGTAATGAGGCCTAAAGTGAAGTGACTTTAATAAATAATCATTCCGAGATCAGAAAGATTTTGGAACTTTGAGGAAGTTTCAAAAACATTTTGACATTTGAAGGAAGTTCCTTCAAGAATTCAACTGCAAGTTTCTCCTCAACAACCACATTCGGAACTCAAGAACTACCCTGGGAACAAAAGCCACAAGTTAAGGTCACCGTTGGCGCCCAGACCAATGTACACGCGCACAGCATTCCTTCTCATTCCTTCGGATTATCACCCCACAAGCTGCCAAATATAGCTTAATCCGCCGCCGGCTTTTTTTTCAGAAACCCAAAACACAAACCAAATTATCGCATTTCCTTTATGGCTCGCCAATGACAGTGAGGAATTTCCAAAATTTTCTTACCCCTCTGGCCAGTGTTTTTTTTTAGGGGGGGGGGATTTTTTAAAGGTACAATGTACAACATTTTACTTTTGCTGTAATTTTCAGAAATGGATGGATTTTGGGGTTAGAAGTTTATAGCAACTATTGTTGCACTGACCTGTTTAACTTGTTTTGTGTTCATAGATGCTGGAAAACCAAGAACACAATGCTGTTCTTGTAGTCTGGTTCCCTGACCCTACTTGAGACAAGGGAATTGTCAGGTCAGGGAATCAGACTAGCTGTCTTGCACCCGCTAACGGATGTGTTTACAAGCGACTGCAAACAAAATGTGGACTAACTAAATTTGGTAAATAGGGGACAGTGTTTGAAAAAAATGTCAGTTTTTCCCCAATGATGGTCAGCCGACCATCATTGGAAATGGTTCCAAAAATTCCACTTTTCCTAAAAATGACAGCACCCCAGGTGCCACGATTTCACAGGATGCTTGAGATTACTATTCACCTACAAGTACAATAAAGTAAAGTATTTCAGAATAATTTGGTAGTTGTGTTTCTGATGTTTGCAAAAGTTACCTTTAAACCAACAAAGGCACCCTTTGGAAGGTGAAGGGAGGAATTTGCAGAGCTTTACCAGCCTGCACCGTTGGCTAACTTACCCCACTTACACTTATGTTACAGGGATAGATTCAGGCAAGGAAAGTTGATCTTGGCATGAGGGGAGATTGGGTTGGAGTTTTCTTACCAGGATTGGGTCAATAGAAAGTTTTCCCTCAGGAGGTATCCCATGCCAGTTAGAATAACTACAACCCTTTTCTTGTAAACCTGAATTCACGGATTCCTTTCTCTGAGGATTACATAAATATACACGTTCATGTATGGAGTGTTTTTGAAAACTGCTGTAAAGAGGAAAAAATCTAGCCAGTAGGCTAGAACGATGAATATTTTACTGCAAAGCCTTTTCTACATTCAGAATGTACATGTACCGTATTATTCTTTTTTTTACATGAAATATCAAACAAGTGGTTTTGAAAATTGGGTTTGAAAATTCAAGTTGCTGAAGGGTTTCAGCTGAAATTTCATACACATCTGAATATCAAGTTGTGTCTAAAATTTTGCCTGTCATGTACATTAAATCGCCCAAGCAATTGTTTTACGGGTTCCTCAAGGAATTACCACAAAGTAGTACAATGTAATACAAATAATGATATACAAGTATCCTATCCAAGATATTCACACTGAATCTTGATTAAGAACATGCAAATGTACATGCACACACATACAGTCGTGTATCGATCTCCCACCATGGACGTCTTAACGTTCCTCTTTTGTTTGTACATACATGTACATGTATGTACGTTAACTTTTTAGGAAGACTCCCATATGTTTTGTACACGATTCCAATCACAGACGTGTGCTGGGAATAGCGGATGATATTGTTCTCTTTTGTTCTCCGTCATTTTTTGTCCACGCTTTGAATGCCTGAACACGCCCATGTACATGTTACAGATAAATTGTAAAGTCCGTGTGCATTGCCCGGATCAGTACATTGCACATGAGTAATGTACCGATACAGAACATTATGTGCCAATGTGTCCCTACACTCCCCATGCACATTGCAATCCTCTCACAGGACCTTGGGTACATGAAAAACAACATCACGTCCCCTAGCAACCGGCACCGTGACGTCAGATCCTCTCTCCTGCCTCTTGTGCAAGCAAGTTAAGCCTGATGCAATGAGGAAGAAACAAAGTCATGTTGACAAGAAGGAGCTGCTGAAGAACACTTGAGGAAACAAGATAACCGCAGGCTCAAAGACTTTAGATGTTGTTTTTTTCTAACTGCGGTCTGAATTTTGAGGAGTGTCAACACATACTACTCCCACATCACGACAAAGAATTGTCAATCATAAAATGAAACTACGTTTGCATTTTTTAAAGACAAGTGGTGAGGAGTGGTCAAAGTTTTCTTCTTCCTGTTTTTGTTTACAGCTGACGTAAACATGTTGGGTTTTTTGGGATCGTTTTTTTTAAAAGATTTTGTTAGACTTTCAAGAATGTCACAACTTTCCCACAAGTGGCAAGTGACAAGTCATCACAAGTGCTCACAAGTTAATCACAAGACCATCAAAAGTCATCACAAGTCCATCACAGGTCCTCACAAGTCCTCACAAGTCCTCACAAGTCCTCACAAGTCCTCACAAGTCCATCACAAGTCCATAACAAGTCCTCACAAGTCCATCACAAGTCCATCACAAGTCCTTACAAGTCCATCACAAGTCCATCACAAGTCCATCACAAGTCCATACGAGTCCTCACAAGTTAATCACAAGTCCATCAAAAGTCATCACAAGTCCATCACAAGTCCTCACAAGTCATCACAAGTCCATCACAAGTCCATCACAAGTCCATCACAAGTCCTCACAAGTCCATCACAAGTCCATCACAAGTCCATCACAAGTCCATCACAAGTCCACACAAGTCCATCACAAGTCTGTCACAAGTCCATCACAAGTCCATCACAAGTCCATCACAAGTCCATCACAAGTCCAAACAAGTCAAAAGTCTGTCAGTCTCAAGTCAAGTCACAAGCTATGAACTGTGACAAAAGCATTCCTCTCTCATTGTTCCACGACTGGACTTGTGTAAAGACTTGCGATTTACTCTTGATTGGACCCAAGCAACATTCCCAGTCGCCCAGAGCAAATTACTCCCCCCTTGAATGCAAGGACGTCCTCTTCAAATGTTTGATGCCAATTACAAACCCCAACAATCTTTGGTCCAAGACAAAAAAAGGTCTCCTTCATAGATCCTTGAGATTTCACAACAATATTTGGATAGGGATAACGAAGACATACATGTATGTTTAATCAGGCGCAGTGTGGTCCTTCAGATGCTGGTTCTTTTGTGTGTTGCCAAACAATGGGACTGGGATTTGAGGAGAGACAACTTGAAGAATTTATGTGGGCTTCTGGTGTCCTTTACATGCAATGTAGCACAAAGACCATTTTGTACATCCATCATTCAAATAAAACTTCCTGCATACCGGTACATACCGGGTATGTACCCGTACATGGTACATGTACTTCCTTGTAGCAACAAATATGAACATATACTGGTTCATCAACTTGTACCGATACATGTGGTTCAATTACATGATGGTTTTTCAAAACAAAAACTACCTTGTACAGTTTACATACAATATGTAGTGTAAACATTTATAGTATTTTAAACACACATTTAATCCCAGGCACAATGTGATGATACTGTTAGTATTAATAAGTAGACAGTTTCCTGCTAATAGACATTACATTCATCCTACTTGCCCAAAGCAACAGTGAAAAATATGTTGACCACAACTTTGCTTACGGGATTGAATCACTGTCAATATGTTAAGGCAGATTTCAAGTATAAATAGCGGCCTAAATTTATGTACGGCTGAGCATAAACAACACAAGGTCCGGCCCCAGACCATGTGTTGAGAGTGCGCATCCTCCAACAACAGCCACACACTATTGCCATAGCCCCAATCCTGCAAAATCCTCCATTTTGCAAAGAGGATTTTGGAAGTGGTTAAGTTCAGAAGGCTCAGTCAACTTTGCATACAAGTTCAACAATTGTTCCTTCTTGTTTTCCCTATTAATATTTTCCGTCTGTCCTTCAGGCTTCGGAAAAAGTTCACACAGTTCACGAGCAATCCCACTCCAACAATATTTCAATACAAGGTGACTATCTATACTGACAGCTTCCTTTTCAAAAATTTGTTTTGCATTTTTCCCAGTTTGATTTAAAAGGTCGGCTTTTCCTTTGCATGGGGTACTTTTTCCTGCATTTGAAAAGAGAAAAAAAGGTCATCAATGGGGGCCCAAGGGCCCAGCTGTCCGGGTGTCTACACAGGCTCCTTTTTCATTGACTGGTATTATTAATTTTTTTTCAGAGGGAGTTTTTAGGGACACCCTAAGGGGAAGCCCGGCCGTGATTTATTGGGGCGGGCGGATTTGACCCTGATCTCAGGTTTTGTGCAGAATCAGTCAAGCAGAGACCTTGAAAAAAAGAAAGAAAAAGCCATTTAAAAAAGCACAATGCTAAAAAGTATTTGAAACAAACTCTGAAAAATTGCAATTTTCGATCTGGGACATGTGTTTGACCTAATTTGTTTTAGGCGGACTGAAACGCAATCTTCCTGCCGAGTTTAGCCGTGTTGTTCACTGCAAGTGAAAGATGTATGTATCGGTACCGTAGGCAAGGGCTTAACTTCACAATTACAATATTGCATACACTGTACATGTACACGTGAGTAGCCTGCCATGCACTCTGAAATATGCTGCGGTAGGGCCTATAATATTTGCAAACCCCTTTACATTGGGCCTAAATCTTCCAACGACTGCGTAATATTGCTCAGAAATATTTAAGACTTCCAAATTGTATGATTTGGTGAAAAGTGCCCGGATCATCCCGGATGACTGCAATATTCCTTCAACAAATCTCGCTGGTTCCTGCTCAAACTCATAGTAACCAGTGGTTGCACACGCGTGTTCGGTACTCTTTCATCAACAAAAATGGCAGCTTCGCCTTTTCGCTATGGTTAGCAAAGAATTCAGCGAAATTTGAGAACTAAAGGCGCTAAAAATACCTGGAAAGCAACTGAGATGACACTAGTATTAAAAAATAATCTGTGAATAGGCTTACTTTTTATGTATCTGCCCGAGAAAAGGAAACGACGGATTTTGAGACGTTGGAATACATGTAGCTTCACTGATGTGGTGGGTATTTTATGTTGGAGGTACCGGTAATGTTTAAGTTATGAGGAAGAAGTCAGTGATTTTTACAAGACAGCGACTAGAAATTTGTTTCTTTTGAATCAAGTCAGCCGGATACAAATAATTTAAAAATACTGGATCATAATGGCTTTTTTTTCAGGAGATACAAGAATATATTTAACTCGCCGACGCTATAACAACATTGCACGAGTCGAAGCTTGTGTAATATATTCTTGTATCCCCCTCAGAGAGTCAAAGCCATCCAATAAATATTATTGGTGTGTTGTGTGTTGTCTTTCCAAGTCTTGCATACATGTAGATCTACACATTGAAGTGGTAATATAGATCTGGTACTTTGCATAAATGTATATATCTAGAAAGATGACGTACATAGCGGGTACACATGTAACAAAAACAAACGTACCGATGCAGTGTACAACATCTGACAGCTGCATTGGAAAAACATTGATTTCCGAGCCCAGACCAATGATATTTTTCAGCTTGTCTGATTCGCAGACATGAAGGAACTTCCTCCACTGTCCATGCATGCGGATGGTCAAGGACTTAAAGAGCCAGGTTTGTCTCAGATATATTCCTGTGACTGGTGAGCTCCCTCTTGTGATGTATTTTGGCAGTCAATAAAATCTGAAAATGCAAGAACCCACTGCTGTCTATGTACCAGTTATTATTTTTATGAATGACTGAGAAATTAATCTTTTCAGTTCTCCGGGCATATTATACTGGTATCTGCATCGTGCATACCTTTGAATCAACAAAAATAAAACGATTATTTATAAATCCCAAGAACCAAGTTACCAAAGCATGAAAACACCGGGTAAATGTTACACCCACTGTTTGACAACAAGAATGCCTATAATCCCAAGCATCCAAACTCTCGCATACCACATTGTCACTTTCTGCACTCTGGGGGAGATGCAGTCACAGCAGGCGGACTTGTGAAGGCAAGCCCAGACTTGATCCCACAATAGCAGCACCCAGCCTACTCCTCACACAAGCCCAGCCCCCTTAATCTCAAAGATTTAGTCACCAGACTGCACTTTTTTATCCATTTCTCACAATTATAAACCTCCCTTTGAAGATTTAACTACCAGGCAAGTAAAGCTGCCCCCCTAATTCCGCTATTATCCCATCCATCTTTGCGCTTTAATTTTGCACACAAAGCCTCATCAGTATCCCATAATCCCCTGTACAAGGAGCGAGGGTCCCTTTCTTATTCAGATTCAGGGGCCACCTCTGCTACTTTTGTCCTCCACCCCAGGGGTACAGTATCCTGCCACAATGGATGTCTGCACCGGGGACAATGCTGCGATGCCAGCTGTTGATAGCGTGCAGGAAAGTGCATTCTCTTGTTCATATTGGCCCTGGGAGGAGTTTTTGGAAGCTCTGGTGCCTTTCTCCCAACATGTACACACACTTTGTGCAAAGAGGCTACCGAGAATAAATAATGGTACCAGAAATCTAGTAGCTACACCCTTCAGGTATAGAGTATGTTCAGGCCAAAAAAAATAATAGTTCTGCTTCCAGTTTCCCTACCTACACTATTCTAACAGCCCCTACCCTAATTTTTTTTTTATGGGGAAAAAATGAGGAAAAAACACCCAAAACCATCAATTACTACCGTTTACCCTTTAGTACTACCGTTTACCTCCATGTGATCGTACACAAAAAAAAATTGCCAAAAAAAAAAATTTCCTACCTACCTACCCTAATTCCAAATGCCATGTAATCGGAAGCAGAACAATTTTTTTTGTTTTTGGCCTCATGTACAAGGTGTACTTGCGCAAACAAATCCCAAAAGTAGAGCCTCAATATAACTCGTACTGTTGTACATTTTTACAATCGCATGTGATTATCAGCTATGAAAGGTACCAGTATGCATACCGGTACACGTACAAAATGTACACCTAAACATGAATCAAAAAAATTGAATAAGAAATCTTTGACTGAGAACCTGCATGTAGGGTTAGAGACTACCGTATAAGCTCTGCAATACAAGGCTTGCAAACATGTACTAGTGGTGGGATCAATTTCTGGATTTTTTAAAAATTCGGTTAGAATTCCACTTTTGGGTTTGGATTTTAGAAACCAGATATTCCAAACCAACCCTTAAAAAATAAGCCTTCCATTTTTTTGTCACACAGGCTAAAGAAATCAACTGGAACATTCCCCAATTTGCTTCATGGTCTCTGATTGTAACTTCTTGGTTCAAGAAGCCTCCCCACTATTAGCTCTAGAGTTCGCAGCCATTTTTTCACCATACAGCTCTGGAGGACGTGCACATGGTCTTGTTAATAGTACTATTATTAAAAATTATTGCTTCAAATTCAATTAACAGATTCGAAGAAAGGAATGACAAGAAACAAGCCTACTTGTAGTGGTCCTTTTCAGTGATTCATTCCTGTTCTATTGGCAACTGCCAGAGGCATGTATTTAGTCGCCCCAGGGTATTATAGGAACATGTGATTCAATTAGTTGAGGATATCATCTGTTTCCTGTCTTTATGCACAACTTCCTAAAACCAACCACAACGCGTGACTAGGTAAATAAACTTGGAGTCGAAAAATGTTATATCCTTGACTTAAAGATGCATTACCCGTGCTATTTTTGAGTTTCACCTCGAAAATAGATTTGTTTTTTTCAATTGCTATTTCCCTAGCAAAATAAAAGTTATTCACTTTTGAATGAGACATTGAACAAAAAATCCACAGACGTTTCAATTATTTCTTGACAAAATTCACATTATTGGCGGCCAGATAATATTTCGGCTCTGGCCCTGGGGCGGATTCAATTGTGCGCAAAACGAATGCCCTATTTCAGATGGTTGTACTTTGCAGACGACCAAAATTGGAATAAAGTAGTTTTTTCGTCGCCGTAGCCATGCGCGTCGGCAAAATGAAAAAGTTTTTTTTTTCAATAAAAGATGATGTCTCAAAACCGCCAAACTCACTGGTTTGACTGGAATCCTGCTGCAGCACAATTTTAACGTGTTTTTAGATTGGGGTGTGATCGAGAATAAGCTTTATGTGGACTCTCTGGACTCCCGTACATTTTGCACTAAGTTTAGTCGGGCACCATTTGCAGTCATCAGCCGACATTTGAAGCAAAAAAGTCAGGTAAAAAAAAAAAAAAGCCGCGTCGCCGCACCACTTTTTTGGGCAAGCTCCATACCAGAAACCGGAGACTTTTTTTGTTTTGCCTTAGAACCAATTTGTTTTTAAAAGCACAGGGTATGCACCTTTAAACTATCCCCCTCCCCCCCCCCCCAAAAAAAAACTTAAGGGACTATGGGATATGTGGGAATAACTGTCAAGATCATTATACAGTAAACTTCAGAAATATTGAACCAGGTCAGAATCCAGGAGCGGAGATTTTTTGGCTTTCGTCTTCTGACAAGAGGAGTACTTTAAACCACTTCGGAGAGCTTGGTTAAATCATGAAAGCGTACACCGCGTTCCCGTGCTGGTTTGCCCGTGCGTGGCGCAAAGTATACCGGTACGTGGCTAATTTGTACTTTGAATGTGCAGAAAGCCATAGCATCATCGCGTGAGCATCAGGGGTCGTCAGCAATGCATTCAAATGTCCCGGTCCCAGTGGTCTCCCCAACTCTCCCTTTGTATCCCTAGAGGAGGGGGGGGGGGAGGGTATGTGTGGAGCCCACGTCCATGCAACTTCATGGTTTTAATGGTGCTTTCAGGGAGAAAGCTAGGAAGACATAAAATGTTGGAGACATAACAAGATCACAGAAAGCGGAAATGGGAGGAAAACAGGAAATAAGGGAGGGGAGTGGGTTAGAGCAATGAGGCACATGAAGGCGTTGAAGGAAGACTTGGGAGCATGGAAGTAGGTGATGGATTGGAAGGAGAGGATGAAATTGAAGGGGAAAAGGAATACGGGAAACAGGTAGATGAGTTGAAAGCCTCAGAGAGGGAAAGAAAAAGGAGCACATGAAACATGTCAGATTTAGGGGGAAATGTGTTGTACAAATGAGAAGAATGAGGAATAGCTTGCACCAAAGGAAAGGAGAACATTGAAGCCAAGGTTGCAGAGGATAATTGAACAAAAAACAAGAGGTGGGAAATGTAACCCAGAAGATCACGGGATGAGGTGAGGGTGTTACCTTGAGGTCTAGATGGACGATGTTGTTCTGGTGCAGGTAGTGTACCCCTTCTAGGATCTGACGCACCAGCCTGACCACGTCTTGCTCTGTGAACGCGTCTTCCTTCTCAGCCACGCAGTATGGATGAAGCTCTCCACCGGCAGCACTGTGTTACAAAAAAATACAAGAAGGATAAGACAAAGCCTAGTACAGTATTAAATTTGGTCGCGAAAACACGCCCCTTGTACACAGAGGGCACTTGCCCTCTGGAACAAGCAAGAAAATTATCATACATTGTATTAATACATCTATATTAACTTTTGAATTAAAGAACTGTGAATTCGAAACTGCAATTAACATTTCTGATCTACACTTTACATGTATTTGAACAGTGCATGAAACCTGAAAGACAAACAAAACACATTGGCTCTTTCTGTTTTATGTTAGTTTTTAATCACCATCGACTTATGGAATGTACACTCAGTGTTTTATTTATTATAGCCACTCTGAAACTTATTAAGAACAATGATGTGTATTAATTTGTAGTATTTCAATATCTTTGGGCAGGTGCGCATGTGTGTGCATTATCCTATGAGTGACAAACGATTCTGTGCTTACAGGGTTAGCACATTTTTTTTCTTCCTGCTAACTCCATTTAAAGGGAATGTACAACATTTGCTTTTGCTGCAATTTTCAGAAATAAATGGATTTGGAGGATTAGAATATTATAACAAATATTGTTAAAATGACTTGTTTCACGTTTTAGGCTTGTACATGCTGGAAAACCAAGAAAACCAATCATCTTCTTGTAGTCTGGTTCCCTGACCCCACTTAAGATGAAACGGAGCAATTTATGGACTTTTGGGAATTGTAAGGTCAGAGAATCAGTCTAGCAAGCTTGTACCCCTTCACAGGTGAGTAATCAATTGCAAAGAAAACGTGGAATAACTAATTATGAAAAATTGGGAGCAGTTTTTGAAAAAAAACGCCAGTTTTCTCCAACGCTGGTCAGCCGACCAGCGTTGGAAAAATACCATTTTTCTTGAAAATGACAGCACACCAGGAGCCACGATTTTACAGGACGCTTGAGACTGTCATTCCCTAACAATCCAGTAAGGTATTTCGTGATAATTTGATCATTTCGTTTGATGATGTTTGCAAATGTTGTATCTTCCCTTTAAGCAAATTATGTGTATGGTCATCATATGCGCAGAATTTATGCTTAGAAAGAAAATGCGATTGGCCTCTTGTCTTTTACATGTACATTATACAAGTGAAAAATGTATTTCACATTTCAGTCTGACAATCCTCAGAGTGGATGCCGGAGTAAAAATCAGTCTCGTTAACAGAAGCCAACTGGCATTTCGATTGATCGGTTCAGACACAACAAAATGTCAGCTGTAATGATACTCAATCAAAATCATTCATCGTTCAATGGATGTAACATGTGGTAGTGGCAACAATTCCTTCTACAGGTGTTTGCAGAAATGTAAACAAAACAGGTTAACAAGAATGTTCTACTGAGCTTGGCCTGGTAATTGTGCAAGTGGTTTTGGGGTGGATGGATGGAAGGGGTGTGGCTTGGGAATAGCAGTGGGGGAGGGGGGGTATTTCCTACATATCAGAGGTTTTCAGCATATGTTGGAAAAGTTCAGGAAAAGTTCCATATCCTTTTGATTAGCAACAGCACTTTTCCTGCAGGTTAACAAGAATGTTCCACTGAGCTTGGCCTAGTAATTGTGCAAGTCATTTGGGGGTAGAGGGAGGGAAGGGGTGTGGCTTGGGAATAGCGGTGGGGGGTGCAGACATCTCTTCAAAATCAGTGAAGTTTCATATTTCCTACATCAGAGGTTTTCAGGGGCAGTCATCAATGTTGGAAAAGTTCAATATCCTTTTGATACGCCACAGTAATTTCCCCGCAAATTGGTTCGATTGTGAGCGGCCTACCGGTACATCTCAACCGTGAGATGAGAGCCTATAACCTGCCAGCGAACCAGGAAATATGCAACATGATGCCCACGTTGTTTACATCACGGATGTGTCCAAGAAGTTATTCAGTGACATAAATTTTCCTGTTATGCTTTACAGTAATACACACTGTAGATTTTTACTATACTGTGTGTTTATCGTAAATGCACAAAGTTGCCAAATGTTTGTAAGCAACTGTTTCAAGTTTCAATTTGGTAAAGTTTTAAAGGTGGGGACTGACGAGTTATTGTACATGTACGCACATTCACATTCACTTCTGTTCAACTGTGAAAGCGTTACTGCAGGTACTTATGTATGTGCTGAAACTGTACACGTAAAACTTTGAAGTTTGGAAGAATTCTTCCAACACAACAGCATAATCTACAGCCCTATCGCTTTGTCATTCAAAACGAAACCTCACTCAAAAGCCTGCTCCAATTCTCCGAGCCCCTCTTTTTGTTCTCCCGTCCCACGCACTCAAACCGGCCCTAGAACGCTATCTGCCGTATCTCATGACTGACAGGTTTCTGAACATCTACACTTGAAAAGTTGTTTTGATACTTTTTAAAAAAATTGGGAGCAAGTTTGGAGGGTGATGTTAAAGAGTTGAGGACCCTGACAAAGAGATCAAGCCATGGGGGGTAGTTTCTGTTTTTGTCCCACTATCAAAAGTGACGTCAGTTGGCACTCGAGCGGTGCAGATAACATTGACGGCGTAGAATGCAACGGATAATATGTAACAAACTTTTTAATTGGCAACAATGAGGATTTTCTTCAAAACCGGGTTACCGCAAATGTCGCTTGGTTTTTTTGTCTTATTAGCTTGACAACGGTGGACCCTGGCAGGAATTTTGGGTCAGAGAGGAGATGTTTGATTTGTGCAAAAGTTTACGGAAGAATTGACTGCTTGGATTAGAGCATCGATATGTGCCTACATTTTGTGTACATTATTTGATTTTCTTTTTCTGGAGCCACTCTGAAAATTTCCAACTTCTGGCAAAAACCATGACAGGAAAAGTTTAACTAAATGTAGCAAATGAAAATAGGGCAGTACATGTAAACGAACATACATGTATGCAGCACACGTATCTTTGGCTGCCTTTCAGTAAAATCAACACAATTCCAAGCTGCGAGGGCAAGGTTTCAAAAACGAAACCCAAATTTCAATTTTGAACTAACTTGTTCAACCCTAGACCTGATCACATCATCCGAACGAACAATTACTTTTGTTCAGATCAAAGGCCAAAATGTTAACCACACATCCTGCATCGCAAGTCACAGGTATCGCCACATGGAAAGTTCACATCTTACGCGACTCCCCAAATAAACCTTCAGCGCGGCTTCCGAGAACTCAGAGCGCCCCCTACTGCCGCCAAGGCTTGCGTGGGTATTTTCCCTTCCCTACCCCCCTTGAACAGAGTGTGGCCAGCACATTGCTGCACGTGTGAGCCACAATACACACATGGGGACCAGACTTGGTGAACTACCCACTGCTCCAACAAGCCGTGCCAATTACGCTCCCTGTCACGGCTGAGTGGGAGACAGTCCAAGTTATTTATTTTTTCTTCCCAATTTTTTTTTTTTTTTCTGGCGTGATTTGAGGGTGTCCATGGTGGAATGCACGTAGTCGCGCTACATGTGAGTGTATGCATTTGTTTGATATGGAGACTTGATTGTTACTCGGCTGGCTATCAATCAACTGGGTCAAATATTCAAGAACACTGTTCAGTAGACCATAAAATTTAAAGCTCAACTTCACATGATCTACGGCCAAGAAAAGTCTTCAGAGGAAGACTCCTAGATGATGCCAACCAGATACATTACGACCTAGGCTTAGATCGTTAGCCTGGCTTAAATTACCCAGAAATTTACAAGCCCAGTGGAGTGGGCCTCCCATCACATGCAAGATCATGGCCATTCAGATAAACCGCAAATCTATGTTTATGTGCCTAGTGGGTGCCAGACAACCGCAAGCGCTACACCAGCTGATGAGGTGTGGGCGCGATGGGGAAAAGGCTTGGGCCCTGGCTGGCTCAGCCTAGACCGAACCTCGGGGGAACGAGGTCGCGGAGTGGGTGACCGAACCTGAAAGGAAGCATTATCCTATTAAATTTGGGACTTCAATTTCTGTGGGTCAGTCGCCGAAAAGTGCATTTACAGGCCCTAACTTCCACAATCAGGGGAGAATACGATCGAGCTTTGGGTTTATGGGTACGGGTTGGCTACCAGTGGGTTCAATAAAGGAAGCACTGTATTGTGACAAGCGTGGGGTTGTGTGTTCCGGAAATTGCGCATAAAGGTTGATATTGTGTGGTTGCTTTTTAGTCACCGCAGAGAAATCGGATGAGATGTTTCAAATTCTTTCTCCTTTTTCACAGACATGTATTAATCACTGAAGTGTTAAGCAACAATGTAAGATTTGTACTTATTTGTTCGAATTTCTGTGAATAAATTCCACAAAGTTGATTGATGATAGTTTGTCAGTGCCACACAATCAAAAAAATAGGCCACACAATCCAACACCACACTTACAATTCTAACACCAGGATAACTTCGCTGGACGTCTCGAAGACCTCGTGGAGCCTGATCATCCGTGGGTGATCTGTGGACATCTCCAGGATGCGTATCTCCTTCAGGATGTCCTCGTGGCAGGACCGGCCCATCTTGCGCTTGCGAACAAACTTGGCCGCAAAGTCCCGGCCGCTGTTCGCGCAGGTGCACTTGCGCACCACGGCAAACCGGCCCCTGCAACAATACAAAAAAAAATTACAGGTATTTCATAAAACTGGAAAAAAAATTAGTCTTGATCATTTAATAATTAAAAAACATCGGATTTGTAATACGTGTACATGTAAGTATTCTCATACAAACTTCAAAATACTCCATAAATTGATCAATTAAAAAATGTATGCACAATGCAAAGTGGTTGTCACAGTATGCTCCACATGAATACAGTGTACACAAAAAGTAATACAATTGTTCACAAAAAAGTAATACAATTGTAAACATTTACATTTTGAACACAGTGGTTAACACAATCTTCCATGCAGACCAGATGAGAGTGTTAACCTGTTTCACATAATTGAAAATCTAAAAGTTTCTGTACCTGTTAAGAAACGAATGCCCTCGGCCGAATAAACAATGCACATTTTTTCAATTCAATATTTGGCCACACTGCAAACGTTACCTACAGCAAAATTAACACTAAAAAAGATCGTAAAAGTGCCCTGTGCACACGGTGTGAATACAAAGAAACAATTTTGAATAAACCTATAAAACTGCATTTCAGAGTATTGTACAGAAAAATTTAGCACTTCAATATTTGTCCTCTCTTTTTGAGAGCTGCATCACAATAAAATCTACTCCGACTAGACAGATGGAGTCTGGCTTATCTAATGAAGAACTTTGTTCCCCAACGGCGATAAAGTAAAAGAAGGCAGGCACGAGACTTTCTCACAGTAATACAGGTCCGGTATGGTGTAATAGGCCTAAGCCATATAAATATTTGTAGAAAATATCACCATGTACATGTACCGGCAGGTTTCTGAATATTAGCTACATGTAAAGCACCCAGACTGTCTGTCTGTCTGAACCCTGGTAAATCTTGCAGGAATTTTAGCAATGTGAGGCTTTGTAACAGCCTTTGTTATCAACCTCCCCCATTGCTACTTCACGCATTCCGACCCCATTAACTCCCACTTTAATAGGGTTTCGTGCCTGCCTCAGTGCCCCAGTACCCCCCCCCCAAACAAAATAGCCTTTTGCTGAAAGTCTGTAGGGAATGGCTTGACAAGGTGCAAGAAACTGACACATGACACAAAAAGGTGTTAATGAAGCCTTAAGTGTAAAGGAAAAAAAAGCACTGTTTACTTTTTGATTTTGTAGTGCTTCAACTTTACTTGTAAGCTTCCTCTCAAAGGAACAGTGGCTTGGTGTTGCTAGCAACACGAATGACATTAATTACATTTTTGCAGCCCTGGGTCTTTCGAAGCAGAAACATAGTTTCAGACAAAGTTGTATTTTGTGTGTCTAATGTGCCAGTGGCTCTGTTAGTGCACATTTTAATCCCAGGGCTAGTGTTTTTGTTGTGGTGGGATTTAAAAATAGCCACAGCCTTTCTGGACGATTTGCGCGAGTGTAATGTGCCATGAAATGGTCCAGGAGTGAATGAATACTGCTCATTTCGCTGCTTGGGTGCTGGACTAAACGGGTCCTTGAAAACAAAAGAGTGTGGCTACAGAGAACAACATCATCACCTTCAACTGAAGGAAATGTTGTTTGTCAAGCTTTTTGTCACTACAAATAAGTAAACACTTTAAAAAAAAATATACCAGCCACCCCCCCCCCAATGCAAGTTGAGAAAAATGTAACCATTTAAATAATTTTATTCCCTTCACATCAATTTCTGATTTCAACCCAGCATCTTTTGAAGCATTTTTGCTCAAAACTTCCTAAATCATCAAAATCCACTACTCAGCTGTAAAAAAAGGGGAAAAAAGAAGGAAAAAAAAGAAAGAAAATTAATTGAAATGTCTCAAGGCACAATCAAGGGGAAACCACACACGCTTCAATCCCGCAAAATTCTTGTATCCTGCAAAATCCTTCAAAACCAACCTTTTTATGGATTTTGAAGGACACCAGTATGTGAGGGTCTGGGTTTACGAGAGATAAACATTTCATCACATTTCAAATGCTTGTATATTGAGTGTGAACGTCTTTTTTGGGGGGGGGGGGGTGTGGGGGGTGGACCGTCATTATATTTACCCAAACGCCAGTGGTTTGTGTACATTCCACTGGATATGACATTTTGAAGGTCATGCACCTTTTACTCGCTAATCGGATTCATAATCCGCATTCCATCCCGGATTAATCAAATCAATTAATCTCCCCCAGACAGCATATATACCCCCAGCAGCTCCGCTCGGATTAATAATTAATCCGAAATGCGGTAAAGCCAGGATGGCATCAATCGGTATAAAATGCCCACCCCACCTCAGGCCTCAAGAGTAATTTTATAGTTGCAATAAGCACATTTGTAACCCTAACTCTCTAGCTAAGATAGTCCAAAATCCACTAGGAGGTGCGCAAGTGTTGTAGGATTGAGGATGTACTGTAGTACAAGCCCTGCCACTTTTATTTTAATAACACCGGGATAGAAAACTTTATAAGTTTAAGCACACAGAACTTGCAATGGAGAATGCTGAAGGACTGAGTAAAAGTTCTTACAAAAAAAGTATAGGGCCTACCGGGCTTTAGGGTTAATATGAATTCCATTGCCAGTTTGTACCAAATTCCGAATTAAAATTTCAAATTGTTGCAAACAGGACTTCCAGATTAAGCAATAGTTTTTCTTTTTTTTTCTTTCGGTGTGGCGGTATATTTTCTATCCTAGTAATAGAATTTATGTAGAAACAGTCCTGTAGAATTCGACTTCCGGGTACTGTACCTGTACTTTTTCCACTCGGCTCTATCTGTGCACACACACAAATGTATACATACTGGTGGTCTACTATTGTCTAGTCAGTTTCTAGTTTAGTCAGCAAATAAAATGCCCCGGTAATTTTTTTTTTTTTTATTTGCAACAGTCACGCGATCATTTTGGCAGGCATTGTGTGTGGAGTTGATCAGTTTGCGCAGCGAGGGGTGCCCAGTTGCATAATGGTGGCTCCGGTCTGTCAATCAATACTTGATCAATTAGGCATTGTTGGCTCTCCAGTCCAGGAGTGGGAGGGAGAAAATTAACATATTAATTTGGCGGGATAAGTACGTGCCGGAGCTGGTGGTTGCTGTACTAAGTACATTGTAATTGCACGCATCTAGTACAAGTTGCATAGGCCTATAGGCCTAATTATGTACTTTTTAATTTGACTTTGTCAAGAAAACGTCCACATTTTAGGACTCAAAAGTACAAAGTACTTTTTACATCCGATTTTTGAAATCACCAAACCAGCTAATAGTGTGCTTGACCTTGTTCCGACTGCACCAGAGGCTCCCTGTGGGACCCTATTAAAAGGCAGTTTGGCCAAGGATTGACCAACAGCACCCGTCCGGAACACAATGGCCAGTGGTCAAACTACAGATTCCGTTGGTCCTTAACCAATACAATGACCATCACAATAATGATGACCGATGAAATACCCTTGGGCAACATCTTGAAATCCACTTTACATTAAGTACACAGCAAAAACAGATCTGCTGAGGTCTTCCAATCCCAAAGCTTGGCGCTCTACGGAGGACAAACTGAAGGTGACCGATACTGAGTGAGGCTGATCTGGGGGCTAATTACTGAGACCTACTATAAACTAATCTAAACTTTTTATCACTTCCCAAGTTCCTGTTATTTTTCCTATCTCTTTTTAGAAAGGTTTTTTATTATCTTTTTTTTATTAACAAGGACGGGTCAGGTTTCCTACAGAAGTAAGGGAAGCCTGAAAGAGGTTATTCTTCAGAGATAAATGGATATAAAGATACCCGGTAGGTACCGGTATCTCCACAATTTCCACAATGTAGCAGAAACAACTTCCTAGCAGTAGGCTAGATACATGTACAACAATGTATGTGTAGCCACTCCTATGGCAAGTCAGCAATATATTATAGCAATACATGTATGCCACGTGACCTGATCTGTCTGATCACCAATCATGCATGGCTGAACATTTTAGCAAATGGAAAATGACAGGATTTCAAAGTTACATGTATGTATATGTATGAGGTAGAGTAATTCCAGAAAAAAATGAAAAAGCTTCATGTACTTAAAGTACACATGCCGATGTGAAAGATGGCCTTCTTTCATTGATTTCTTCAAAATGACAGCTTGCGAGACAGAACAATTTCACAGGGAGTTTAGTCCCAAACCGAGTATGCTTTTCAATAATAATTACGTCATTTACTTTTTGGATAGCTGCAAATGATTGACTATAGCTTTAAAGAATTTTACTGTACATACTTCACAAAGAATTTGGTTACAACAGAAACAAATAAGATATGGGCAAAACTAATCAGAGACCACAAACTTGTTATATTTCAATTACGAAACAGCAGTTGAGTGACACATACATGTATGCTTTGTATACACTGTACCAGGTATCATGCAGTGTGAACATTTTAATGTGATTTAAAAGTCAGATGCTTTGGACCAGAAAATGCCTTCTAATTGGACAGCATTCTACAACAAGGTTGTCCAACCAGAATCAGACGAAGCTCTTACAATTACATGAAGAAACCTGTCAACCCACTGTGTTTAACAAAAGAGGTACAAATCCATTTCCAATCCCCATCAAAAAAAGGGACCTTCCACCACATTGCATTAAAAAGTCACGTTGCCCCACATGTGCGCCCCGCCATGCAGGGGGTGGCTTGTTGGTCCAAAAATTATGCAAGCAAACAATAAAGACATTTTCAATGGTGGCTGATTTTGGCCAGACATTTATTGCTCATAAAAAAGCGCATAACCTTGCGCGGGAGATGTGCAAACCCTGTGAAAATAAACAGCCTTTTTTTGAGTAAGGTTGAACTGGGATTTGGGGAATCGTCTGGATGACTTTTTAAGAACTTTCGCTTTGAAGACAAAAGAGAAAAAATGCTTTGGAAGTCATTGGGACAAGGGCATTGAGTTAGTTAACCCACGGGTAGCTGTATCCTGTTGGTAAAACCTTGGAAGTATTTACTGCAAACAGAGAGTGCCTCGTAATCCGCAAACATGAGGTTGAGCACGAGCACGCAGCCAGACTGTTTACTTTCAACCCTCTTCCTTGGCAACAGAGATGCACATGCGTGAACATGTGCTTGTTGCTCATGTACTATACATGTACGTATAAATTATGATGTACATGTACATGAAAACTAAATACCAACAAATACATTTTCAGCATATCGGTACATCAAAAGTAGAGTGATTCTGTACCATACAATTTAAATTAAGATAAACCTGTTTGACACATGTCCTTGGTACACAAAGACGTGTATTTATGATTATTTAAACATTAATGTGTACTGTTAATAAATGTCACTGTCTGAATGATTATCTTTCGCTTTGTAAATTGATTTCATTCTGGCCTGCGTCAGACTGTACATAACTAGGTTCCAGTACGAAGTTCACCAACGGTTAAAACTGTCTGTCATGCTTCATTTCCAAATCTATTCTACTTGTGAATGCATGCACTTTTGTGTTGACATAGATGTGGTACATTGCACGCATATCTGCAGCACAACACAATTCACAGTGCGTGTACCTCAACAACAAACAAAATTGAAAAAAAAAAATTTCTAACGCCCACAAAATATCAGCCCACTTATTTTGCTCTGCTATAAAACATTTTCCTAGTGTGTTACTAAGACAACACAAAGATACAATATTAGTGATTTTCAATCAATAACCAAATTTACGTTAGTCTGAGCATCGCCCGTTGTCCAATAGAGACCTCTCCATAAGCAACGTCTGGCATGATTCAAATTGTATGCGACCTGACAAGCCAGCCAACCGGAGTCAACTTCGGAATTTGTGACATCATTTCGATCAGAAATGTGGACTAAGCTGTCGATTGGTCAATTTGGCTGACAAGTCTAATACAACAACGGGTTACCGATAGATCCATTAGAACATGTACGGTACCCGCTGAAGAATCTCGAGGTAAAGACACAAGTCTTGATTTGCACTATTAATCGCCGAATCTGCTCGCACATTAGACCCTTGTTGTGCAAGGGGATTTAAACTAAATTAACGTATGACCCATCTGCCTTTCTGGTGGTGGTGCTTAACCATGTCCATAAAATTGCAACAAAAACACTAGACAACCTAAGTTACAAGACATAAGTTAAGGACAGTTTTGGTGTGACGCATTCAACGTGTGAAACGCAGCTACTGGGCAGTGAATCAGATTAAAAGACTTCACATGTTGTTGATTCGACTGTCGAGTCTACAAGGGTCGTCTGAATTCCACGCATGAAACCATGCAAATAATGCAAAATAGCTACAATAGGCCCATAAAAGAAGTAGTGCCTGCAATAACGCAGGTCACACATGACGAAGGAGGACCATTGTTGGGGGCTGAACGGGGCTGTGAAATCATGCATGGGGTGCAACATTTTTGGGGTAAACAACTCTCTGAATTTTGCAAAGTGATACCTGCACGGAGAAAAATGTGTAAAACTGGTGGGTACGATGGGCCCACTACATGATTGTTTCAGGTGTTTGGCGTTCTGTGGGAGAGGAACATTGTAGGCCCAGACACAGAGCAACTTGATAGATTTCATTACTCATTGGTATTCAAGTACTGAACATACACTTTGTATTATTAGATCCAACAAACATGTGGCAAGAATACCATAGTGGTCCTACACATAATTGTACAGTCATCAAGTTTCTTTCAAATTGGTTCTATTTTTGTCAAATGTGGGAAGATCTACATAACTTGCCCCATTTTTATATAAAAATAATCACAACCCCGTTAATAATTCTGTACCAATGACTAATTGGATTTTAACTACCCTCACACTGTGCAAGTATGCTGATAAAACTAAACACTGATCATTTTGTGACCTTTTCTCGGTGAATTAGGATGGGTGGCCTTTTTCAGAACAGCAAGACCAATGGCTCCTCAAATTTTACAAACTTTAAAATCTCTGTATGACATCAAAGAAAACAGGTCACAGATTTTTATGTTTACTCGCAGTATGATTCACGATTAAGAAACAAATTGAGGGGAGAAAAGGCAGTGGTACACACAAATTGGCATGAACTCTGAATTTCTCGAAAATCAGAGCAATAAAAACCCTTTGAAGTACGTTTGATAAACAATGTAAAACTCAAGGGGTTCAACGCTCAGAGATTTACATGTAGTACAATACATG
This sequence comes from Patiria miniata, assembly GCF_015706575.1. Taxonomy (NCBI): domain Eukaryota; kingdom Metazoa; phylum Echinodermata; class Asteroidea; order Valvatida; family Asterinidae; genus Patiria; species Patiria miniata. The sequence continues at coordinate 2,297,279 of NW_024037075.1, forward strand.
TACCGGTATACTGTACACAATGTACAACATTGAACATGGACCTTTTCCTAAAAGGTTAGGAAATGGACACGTACCATACAGTACATGTATGGCACTGTTGGAAACTGTATGTTATGGAAATTGGGAAGTGGTCTTTAAAATTGTAATTTGACTATATCGGGGTTTTCAAACGGGAAATGAAACATTGGTGCCTAATTCTAAAAACATCGGAAAACCACATCAATTTGTGCCTGCGCATGACAGACTTCAGTTTTTAGTACACAAGTACAAAACGTACATATGTACATTTACCGGTATGAATGTTGTTTGAACCAAGATCGTAAAAAAAAAGAAAAATTCAGAACAAAAAGAACACTGATGGACCATACATTTTGCACCAACTTTTTTTTCAGTTGTCACTTCTCACTTCATTGGATATCATTCAATGTGAAGTGCGTGTATAATCGTGAACATGTACATTTGTATGAATTCTAAGGCCAATTTACAAATCTCTTCAAACTTTTGTAGGTCAGATTCCGAACTGTAGCCATGCAACCACACACTGTGCGGAGCAGGAATCTTACCACAATTATGCCACCACAAGTCAATAAATTTTCACTTTTTTTTGGCCTTGCTGACGTAGACCTATAGGATCCATACTATCTGACAAGCCCAAGGTAAAACTGCATTGTTCAAAATTGATCTCCACTGAAAGTACTTTGTTATCCATGGGGCGGTACAGTAGGCTTTGGTTAAAATATGCCATTACTAGTTGTTGTGGTTTACAAAGGAATTCCAAACACAATGCCCATCCCTCCCATTTTCGCAAACACAATGTAACTAAAACTATAGAGCTGCAATTTGTTGTATGGGTCAAACTCAGTACATTGCCGAGAACTCGCTCTGCTAAAAACAAGAGGAACTACAGCATGACTGTAGCATAAAATATAAATAATTAAAACAATTTAGAAAATTCTTTGTAGGCCTACACTCACCAATTTAATGCCAATTCAACATGTTTTTTTAACTGAGCCCTTGGGAAATACAAAGTAAATTTTTTGTTACTTTCAAATTTAATATTTTTGGGGGTTACTTTTGTTTGATTGTTCACCATACAATTGTGAAATTTATTTTGTTCAAATAACACATTGCCATTGAATGAGCGATGAGGGGGGATTTGTTTTTACATCACTTGGGGCAGGGCTAATGGCGATGGAACAAATGAAACAATTTTGCAAAGATTTAAACTTTGTTAACTTAACATTATAAACCTACAGTACAACTACAAGAGCACTAGCAGAGACAACGGGAAAGAAATAAACATACATTGTTCAATTTGTAGCACTCTCAAAATCAAATTGTTTTTTCAAGAAAAAGGGATAATGAAAAAAGTGGATGAAAATTAACAAAAATCAAATAATTGTGGCTCATTGCTTTGAACCTAGGTTCAGCGCAGCATACCGACGGCCACACTAGTGGAGCTATGCTTTGCACACCAATGGCAAGTGCTGGGTTTATGAACTAAAATCTTTTTCTAATTCTATTCTATTCATGACAAATCAATTTAAATCATAACATATTTATAACAAAATAACACAGTGACATTTAATTAGTTTTTGGCCAAAATGAATGATTATCGCCATAAATATTACGAAACAATTGGGAAAGAAGGCATTATCCAACCTTATTTGGTTGTGTACAAAGTCTATGGAGTGTTAAGTGCATTTTCAAAGTATTTTCTAACACACTAACTGAATTAGAAATATTTCTCAGTCCCACATTTTTATGATGACTGACAATTGACAAATGACTGACGTTCATTGAGATACTGTGAAAAAAAAGTGGCGTCAGGATGCAGCATTCTCTCCAAAAGGTTTCCCGGTGACAAAACTTAATCCACTAACACATTCAAACCGTCGAGTTTTGTGCCTACCTTCCGAGTTCATTCTGGACCGTGTACGACGCGTGGAAATCCCCCTCCCGAAAGCGGCCCGTGACATCCCGCGTGACGACACGGCTATTCATGGTGAGTTCTCGGAGTACTGGCATAAGAACTCTACCGACACTCCGCACAAAAATCCTCCCTTTTCAGTCCTCGTTTCTCCGACTTTCAACAGTTCTCCTTGATAATGACAGCGTCTATAGTCTTCCAGGGTTCTTCATTGATTGAAACACGGAGGAATGCTTGAAGACATTTGCAGAAATTCCGAAGAAACAGACAATGTTGGGACACAAATTCAAGAATGGGTTAAGTTCTACTGCAGCAGTTTCAACACATGACAACCGATAACCACCGGCTGCACTGCAGACTAGACTGATCCACGTACATGTACACTGCACTTCCGGAATGGAATGTTGTCAAGGAACGGGAAAAAAACTTCCGTTAAACCACGTATATCCCTCACTTGGAACCAGCAAAAACGGAAGACTGTAGGGGATAGTAGGATGACCTACCTCTGGAAATATTAAAGCCGAATTGGGACGTCTTTCTGTCAGATTTTTTCCCGAGATTTGATCTCCCATCTGTATCCCAGCTCCGTGAACTATAAAAGTACGTGAAAAAATTAAACTGCCGCTTTGACGGAAGTACGCATGACTACGGACCGGCCCGTCGTGTTTTGGGAACGGTTTCTACACCCCTACTCCCAATAATGCTCAGTTCTGCTCTCTAAAACTAATTTTAACAACGTTCCATCACACTCCATTTATAAATTAAGTATTAATTCAAAATTTTCCCCTTACTGATATTTACTCCTTTTTAAAGAAACAAATCAGGAATAAATCAACGGGTGCATATTGCGGGTGATTAGAAACCGTCTGAGGAAGTATTATTCGATTTGACCAATCAGCGCAGCGTTTGTGTTTCGTAAGTCACCGACTGTGCGCTTGGCGCAAGGGATTTCCCCATATCGCCCAACGATTGTGGTCTGTGCACTATATATCGATCGTACGAGTGTGTACAGTACATGAAATAATGCTACTAAAAATATGAATGAGCAGATTATGTTGGAATTTTGTATGCTAACTTCTTTTTCCTAAATCAACCAACCAAACAATGCACAATACCAAATAAAGTTACTTATAAGTCTCCCCCGGAAGTTTTTATTTCCGTATTCGTTTTGTTTTTGCTATTTTTGTGTCAATTTTGTGTTTCAATACATGAATTCGAAACAGATTTTTTTTAATGATTATTTTTAAAAATTCCATAAGAGAAAGTGCTATAGTTTAATAATAGCATGATGACCAAAGTCACATGCCGACAGTTTGAAAACAAACAAACGATTGACCATATAAAGAAAAATGAAAGATGATCAAAACGTTTTGAATTTTTTTCATTTTGGTTTCAACATTTTATTTTTAAAGACTGACGTGACGTACGTATAGCCGGCCGGATACAGCAGATCATGAACTAACTCAGACGTGAAAAAAAAGTGGACGATAAATACATGATAAATACACGGAGAGGATTCCTCAAAATATGATGGCTGGTTCATGTACAGGGTGAGTAAAAAAACAAAAATCAAATGGTGCTCCCAATTTTTAAAGAGGTTCTGCATGCAGATAGCGCTCCAGATCTAAAAAGCCCAATCAATAAGCTTTCTTTCAGTGAAAGAATCATTCAAATCGCTCGTGTACTTTTCCAGTTATGGAATTTTTGAACACGAACACCGTTGTTTTTGTAAACCTTGTCCAACACGGATCACATTTTAGGTAGGTGACACTGAAGTAAAAAAAAAAGTCGTATCCTGAAAATGATATCAGAATAATCCCATAAGTCTCCGGGGTATACGGTAGCCCAGTAGATAAGGCAGGGCAAAACTTTACTCTCGACATTAATAGGATAATTTGCTTTCCACGCATTTCGTTCGTTTCCAGTAATAACACCACTGAAAATCCAAAGACAAGCCTCAAATCTTAGAACTTACAGCAGGACTGTTCTTATCAGAACAAAAAAACTACTTAGCAAAGTTGATAATAAGCAGGACAAGTTCTTTTCAGAACTAATATCTTCTAAGCAGTAGTTATTACCACATGGTGTTACCGCAAACCGAAACGATACCGATACCCCACCATGCAAAGCCTCAAATCTTAAATCCAAAAAAGACTGTTCAAAATCTAACCTGTTGAACTTTCATTTCATTCATTTGCTTCTTACGCATTTCGTTCGTTTCCAATAATAACACCACTGAAAATCCAAAGAAGACTGTTCAAAATATAACCTGTTGATCTTTCAGCTCATGGTTTACATTTTTCGAAAAAAACGTGAAAAAACATGCACAACTGAACCTTTTGATCACGAAACACAATAGCAACAGTCAATCATGTGACTGATTGTTGGAAATCACTACGTCGTTTCTTGATTTCTTTTACATGACAGCAACTTCAGCAAGCCAGACGGAATGAATGCGATCTTGAATCCAAGTAAGAATTTTGATGTTATAATTTGGTAGAAATTGTATTGCTACCAAATTATAACATTAAAACGTCACTTGTATTTTCCTTCAAATTAAACGCCCCAAGTTCAGGTAGAGGGCGCTGTTCACAACAAATAGATCGCTCGTACCCCCAATCTGCAAACAGATTTTCAGGGCGGGGGGTACGAGCGAACATCTATATGTCGTGTCAAATTATAAGATTCGCAGAAAGAATAAACAGAAAAAAACAATTGGAATTTCTTGCCATAATGAATAACAAGGGTGATTTTTTTTATTCAATAAATTTTGTTTCAAGATTCGTATGATACAAGTTATACCTAATGCACATTAAAAACATGACCGCATAACTAGGGTTGCCAAAAATAATGGTGCACATTTGATTTTCATGGCCAGAATAGTCTAATAATATAGTCTGCTTTTTGAATTAATTGATAAAAGAATAACACTTATCTTAAAGCCCTTCAAAAGTAACTTTATTGAAAAGCTAGCTTAAACTTGGAAGTCAGCAAACTTATTTGATTCAATACCTAAATATATTCTTTGCAACATAATATACCTGAATAAATTTAAATAATGTATAGAAAACTCGTGATCAATTATTTCGTAGTGACAATTGGAATTTGTAAGATTGAAAAGAAAAGTACAAGCTGTTTCTATTTCGCGTGTGCGTCAGCCATTGGTATATACATATACATATAAAAGCAATATCTACTCCAATAGATACTCATCATTTATAAAGCATATCGGATATCAAAATAACCACAAAAATAGAATGGGAATTGTGATGGAAGAAATGCGAAATGTAGAATTTATGTACAATCTATGAACACAAAACAAATAGGATATGATTCGCTGAAGGTGGTGTTGTGCATTTTTTCGTTCTTTATATTTCTCCTGAAACTGTGTGTGTGTGTGTGGGAATTAGTTTGGAATTCTCCCTTTGAAGGAATGTTCACTTCCGGGGTGGGGTGGGAGTGGGTTCATAATTCAATATGCCAACAAGAGTTCAGTGAAAGCAATGATGTTTGAGTTAAGAGAAAGTTCAATCTTAAGACGTTTATGGCTAGTTGGAAAATGTTTTCCGATTTAAAGGTGTTATACAACATTTGCATACACAAACAAAACTACCAAATTATTATGGAATACCATACTGGACTGTATTAAAGCGAATAATAGTCTCAAGCATGCTGTGAAATGATAGCAGGTGGTGTGATGTAATTTTCAAAAAAGTGGATTTTTTTTATCAAAACTCTGTGAATGGGTGCAAGCCAGCTAGTCTAGTTTCCTGACCTGACAATTCCTGACATCTATACATTGCTCTGTTCCATCTGAAGTAGGGTCAGGGAACCACACTACAAGGCAAGCCCATCATTTTCTTTTCTTGGTTTTTCCAGCATCCATGAACACAAAACTTTAAGAGGTAAGTGCAACAATTTTTGCTATTAAATACTAGTCCCCAAATCCACCAATGACCAATTTCTGAAAATTACAGAAAAAGCAAATGTTGTAGATTAGCTTGAATGGCAAATTGGACTGTTTGCAATATCACACTATGTTTTTTGGATTCCGGAACACAAGCATTTGTTTCAGCAAAACAGTTCTTTGTAGCGTGAAATTTGGATGAAATACGGATTCATTGGTTGTTTTGCGCATGCTCAAGTGCAGATGAATTGGACAGTGCCAGGTCACGTGTGATGTTAAGAGTCCATATAAGGAAATGAAGACAGATTTCATAGGAGTTCAAATTTCATATGACACCATACAAAAATCTTTCAAAGGTATTACAGGGTAAGGGGCCGCAAGACTGAAACATAGGTCCAGACAGTTAGTTTTGAAACGATGTATTACAAGTCACAATGTTTAAAAGAACCTCAAATTCTACTAAATAATTTTGCATAGATAATGAACTATACTTTCTATATTACTCAAAGTGGAACAAAATTGGTTTGCATTAATAGAATTTAAGCCAGGAAATGTGTTTTCACGATTGTATAAAAATTATATCCTACACAAATTGCATAACGCTATCTGTTCACGTTTGTTATACAACATACTCTAGCTATAAATTACATATGTGGTTAAAATTTCACGTCGTTGGCAATTACATGCAGTATATGAACACACTTTTGTTTGATACAATGGTATAGGTTTTAGCAAAACAATTAATACACACAATTTGTTGTCATTTTATAATTGTGTAAATATATATACGTTTATAGTTTGTACAACCAAATATCAAGCAAATTAATATAAAAATTATACCTGTGGAAATACATACATTTGTACTAAATAAATGCAAGTAGGAAAAATGATGTACAAATTCTTGGTTTTTTTTACAAAAAAATACCTTCACCTAAAAAAAAGAAGAAAAATACGTCACTGAAATATATATAAATCATGCAAAATTTTCAGTAAATGTCAAAAATTATCGTTTTCACATGTTACAAAATTAAACCTTGTTTTCCAATATATTTAATGACATTGACAATACATTTTGTAGCAGGGTTCCAATCACAAAGAAAAACCAATATATACAAACTCACCCCCCCCCCAAAAAAAAATGAAATGGAAAAGTCGTTCAAAACGAAAATCAAAAACTATCACCGAGTCTTCAATATAGGACCTATGCAAAAAAATATAAATTCAAAATTTGCTTTTCAAAAATTAACAAATTTATACACAATTTCATTCCTCTTTTCTTATGTATACCACTTTTTTGACAGGAAAAATATAATTCCCTGCCCCAAAAAACCCCCAAAACAAACAAATAAGAAGAAAAATCAGACAGAAATAAGTGAACCGCTGGTCACCATCTATAAAGAATTTACAGAAAAATAGAAAAAATGCAAAAAATGCATAGTTCTATCTATAAATATATAAATAGTGTGTACAAGGTGGAGTTCACGATGAGATCATAGAAATGTGGTGAAAAAAATATGACCCGGTTGTAACTCGGAGAGAATAAAAGCCAAAACGTTGAAATCGTGGAGTCAAAAATATGGGAAAAAGTAGACCAATATGAAAGACTAATCTCTATTTCTTTTGGCATCTGTCATGGGGAAAGCCATATCTTCAAAATGTTGATTTTGGAATGTAGCAGTGCTAATGTTCGGCACATTTGGCTAAAAAAAGGTGTTTTTTTTAAACTTTGGTGGATACCTGTCCCAAGAGGGCACTCTCTAAGCATTTGGTCTACCCAAAAAAACGATTCAGATGGTCAAAAAATGGTGGAATATTTTAACATCTTCAAAATTTGAATTTTTGGAACCCGGCAATGCTAAAGCTTAGAACTTTTCGGTCGAAATGTTATTTTTTTTTTTTACAGAATTCGGTTGATATCTGCCAACAGAGGGCGCCTCCAAGCATTTGGTTAAAAACAACTTTATGTTGGTCATTTTGTTCACATCACTGGTTTCAATATACTTCATTTAACAGATTCAACGAACTTTTCAGTTTACTCACAAAACTTGTGATATCCAAAATACAGGACTATGGATTAAGCTTGTCGATAATTTTTGTGGTTTTTATATTAGGCCCAAAAAAAAAAAAAATTTGGTCTCTGGTCAGACCAAAGTTCCGGAATTGACGTGGCGACGCGACTTTTTTTTTTTTTCTTCAAGCTTGGATTGTACAGACAAGGTGGGGTACTATTTTGCTTTTTTGGTGTCCTCATGTACTTTGGTGTCCTCCATAATTTGCCTTGGTGCTTTCGCTCATTTGCCTTGGTGCAATTTCCCATTCCTTGGTGCTCTTTGGAAAAAAAAATTGAGGAGGTGCGGCAATAGAGGGCGCTGTTGGAGCTACCGCGGAAAATTTTGAAAAAAAAAAAAAATTGACGCGCATGATTAAAATCAACGCGCGCGCTGACCAGAGACCGACTTTTTTTGGCCTTATATATCTAAAAAAAAAATTTGAGGTCAGGGTATAGTGGAGGCCAATCTTGCCTGTGTTTACAAACGATACAGCTTCAAGGTGTGCAGTATGTCCATGGAGAATCGTGTGATCACACATTTGGGGTCTAGTCTATTCCGAATGTACTCGTTTCTTCCACCGCAATGACCAGTTTTTCCAGCAGCATTGCATAGGACGTGTAGGGAGGGAGGTCCAGTCGGTTGAAGCAAGTGTGGGCCCTGCAACATGGATAAACAAGGGAACAACAATTGTAAATTAGTCATTGGTTGAAGCAAGTGTGGGCCCTGCAACATGGATAAACAAAGGGAACAACAATTGTAAATTAGTCATTGGTTGAAGCAAGTGTGGGCCCTGCAACATGGATAAACAAAGGGAACAACAATTGTAAATTAGTCATTGGTTGAAGCAAGTGTGAGCCCTGCAACATGGATAAACAGAGGGAACAATTGTAAATTTGGCACTGGTTGAAGCGAGTGTGGGCCCTGCAACATGGATAAACAAAGGGACAACAAATGTAAATTTGGCATTTTATAGAAATTGACTTTGTAAACAGACATACATGTATGATTTACTTATGATCAGATTTACAATTTACTAGTGACCCATTTTTTTCCAAGTCAAGTCTCGAGTCGAAAAAAATAGTGATGCGAGTCAGACTCAGACCAGGCTTATGATTTTACTTGCGACTACCTTGTGATCAGGCTTGTGATTTAGTTGTAACCAGACTTATGACCTACTCGTAAGACTTGTGTTTCGAATTGTGATTTAATTGTGACTTTTGACTTGCGACTGGCTCTGTAATAACTCTGCAAAGTCACACCCACCTTGGAAGGCTTGTGACTTTCCCCCACTTCTCGATGCAGAATTTCCGCGGCCCGTTGCTGCCCCTCAGAGCCGCGAACCCTTCGTAAGGGATGCTGGACGTGCCGGTCACGAACTGCAGCAGCCGCAGTCGCCGCTCGTTGTCAAAACACTCCACCGCCGTCCAGAACCAATTGATGATATGGTGCTTATCCTGGTAACCTGAACGAAACAAAAATATCACTAGATTGACGCTCTTACACTGAGCCCAATTTGTAACAACACAACTTCCACCTTTATTTTCAGTCTATCAAATTTAGGTTGTTTAGTGGTCAGACGACAGCAAATAACTGTCGCTTGAGCTTGCTGGCTAGTCCATTGCTGACTAGTTCATGCCCTGCAACGAGGCCGGCCAGACTCACTATAAGGATGTTATTACACAAACATGGTTCTTGTCAGGGGGCTGGGGTTTGGCTAGTATTTTCAGGGTCAGTAGTTCAACTATGGTTTACAGAGGCTCTCCCCACTTTGTTTGGCTATGTTTGAATGAGGAACTTGTGAATTACGAAATGTTTTGACCGAAAAATGTCGGAGTAATTAAAAAATTAAGCAAACTGGACTTGATTTTCGAGCAAAAATGGGTAGACGGAGGGTCAAAACTCTTTTGCTAACGTTTCTAGCATTTTGGTATTACCTCCTCTGTACTCGGTATGTTTCCGCCAGTCGTGGATGTCAATTTCTGCCGTGCCAGCTATGACCAGCTCCAGTTCTCTGGCATCGAAGACGGAGATCAACCTGGTGTCCACAACCTGAAAAAAGTAAACATCATCAACAAATTCCAAGTTCAATAAGCAAGTTCTGAAGAAAAAAAAAAAGGAAAAATGAAAACTGCAAAGTCCTTTGTAGCCAAGTACAAAATGATTTGACGTCGTCTTAAATTGTATGTGAATTATTTCCCATGATGCAATGGACAGAATCGCCTCGCTGATGTAACCTCTTGGAGGCAAACTTAACCCTAACTCCCTAGGCCTTTTTTCTAGGATGTAGCCTCAATCCTGCAAAATCCTCCATTATTTCTTGAATATGGTCCGTGGAGAGGTGACCACTGCCTGAATCCTGCAAAATCCTCCGGCTATGACTGTCAATAGGCTGAGGCAGAGGCAGTGACATCCTGCAGCAGTGCGGAGGATTTCAAGTATAATCAAGGACTAAATTTATGCACGGCTGAGCATAAACAACACAAGGTCCGGCCCAAGACCTTGACACAGTGCGTCCTCCAAAATCAGCAACGCACTTTTGCCATGTAACCTCAATCCTGCGAATTCCTCCAATTTGCTAAAAGCATTTTGGAGGATTTGGGATGTAAATCCTTCTTATTGCGGTAGAGCGTCCAGCTCAAGGACACACACACCTGCTTCTATTAGAACTGGCACTGTTTCCGGTGAGATACTTCATTGTGTAACATTCTGTATTTTGGAGGATTTGGGATGTAAATCCTTCTTATTGCGGTAGAGCGTCCAGCTCAAGGACACACACACCTGCTTCTATTAGAACTGGCACTGTTTCCTGTGAGACACTTCATTGTGTAACATTCCGTATTTGTCCATAAGCCCGCCCACCCTTGGTTAGTGTACACTTTTCATAGTGCTTGTGACCAACCATGACTGAGCTACCACAGTCACCTGACCACACGTCGTGATCTGATTGGTCCACTGTTTGATTGACAAGTAGCAATGGTCCGTTCTCCTTACCTCATAGAACCCTCTGACCAGGCTATCGGTCTGGTCCACCACCCCTCGCTCTATCCTCCACTTCACCATCCTGTCAATGTACTCCTTCTTATTCTTCTCTGTCACAGGGATGTTCTTGCCGTTGGGCTTGAGTTCCCGCTCAACCAACTGAAAAAAAAAACCCAAGAAGTAATAAATGTAGCAAAGAATCAAATCTAAGTTTGAGCAACTGCTAATTTTTTTCATTTGGATACTGAGTAAAGTTCATTGGTGGATTATTTTACTCAGAGTTTATTTTATTCAGAAAATAGGTTTGAAATTCCCGAGGGGTTCAGGGTTTGTCGGGAAAAAAATTCACTGAGGTAAGGTAGGAATCGAACTCACAACCTCCGGTTTAATGTTGCAGATGTCTAACCACTTGACAATAAGTTGGGGAGTCAGGTCGGCTTAGCGGTACTTCTGGCCTTCCACCACTGTGACCCAGGTTCGATTCCCGCCTGGTCCACCTGTGGATTGGGGTTTCAGTCCCTACCTGATTCCGTGGGTTTTCCCCTAGAATATTCTTCTGGGGTTTTCCTCCCACCTCTAAAACTGTGATTTCTTCTCATTGTCTTCTCTCTGCAGGTTTCTTCGGACTTGCGAGCTACAGCGCTACACGGTGCTTTTGAGGAATCCTTGGTTTCATTACCAGAAATAAATATAACAAGATGCCAGTTTGACTTTGATGTAGCAGCATGGACAATTTTGCTTGTACATAATGCATTATTTAAAGGCACTGGTGGGGACTATTCTCTCTTACAACCACGGTGAAGAAAACTCAAACCAGTGAGGATAGCTTATTGCAAAGATTGATGCATAGACACGCCGTGTGTGTGTGATTTGGGCACAGGTGGATGTGATTGCTCCCGTGGTTAACGGTTCAATATAATCGATCTAACATGACGTCAAATCAGCCATGGCCTGTGACCGTAGATAAGGCAGGGGAATCAGGTAAGTGCCTACGCTACCCAAGAACTGTGCTACAAGCTAGTTGGTCGGAGGCCATGTTGGAAAATGCTGCTGCTACAAAACACTACACTCCCATGCACTTCCACGGACCAAAACTCCCCACCTGGCCGAAAGTCTCTTCATCGACAGTGAACGCAAGGTCCAAGACATCTGTGATGTCGTTATCCTTCGTCCAGAGTAGACTCTGGTAGAACTCGGCGTCCAGGGACTCTAAGTCCGAGAGGTGGCTGGCTGATCGCAGGAGGGCCTTGTAGAAGGGACGGGTGAAGAACGCGTCCAGGAGAAAATGGTGGATGATGGCGAGGCCGATCACGCGGCCGCAGAAACGGAACCTGATTTGAAAAAAAAATACATATAGTATCTCAATATCCTCTTTGCCCATGCCATTTAACTGGACAACTCCTTATATGAAGACTGGTGCATACTGCTCGATGTGGCGCAGAACACAGCTGTGCCAGTGTATTGTGAATTTAGGACTATGAAATACTGACTCACTGTAGTATTGCGCATGCCTAACCGAGGATTGTGAACATTCAACCAATAAAAAATGGTAAAAGGCACTGGATTTCATAGGAGTCCAAATTTCATGTGACACTGGAAAAGTGTTTAAGACCAGCCAGCCATGTCTTTATCAACCATTTCAAACTAGCCACGTGACGGGCTCTCGACCAATAGGAATGGGTAAACTGTCTTAGGTATTTATGAATATAATTTAAAATTCCACTGTTGTATTACAGTCAATGAACGGTATTAGAAATACCTCTACCTTGTACAGGTACATGGCTAGGTCAGGTTTTTGTAGTACTGAGAACAAATTGTAGACCAAACGCTAAAATCTAGAGGATTCGTACCTTTGCTTTTCCGATCTTGTTGATTTTACTTAAGGATATTAAGCAATTTTGCTTAGAACTCACCAATCTAGGTAGTTGTCCACAAAGGCCGACATGGGGCTGATCTGTACGGTATAGGTGTCGATGGCGGAGTATTCAAACAGGCCGTAGTATGGGTTGAAGAGCTCTCGGGATAAGAGGAAGAAGAACTCTCGGGACGGGCCGCCATAATCCAACCTGAAAAACAGGAATTGTGAAACATAATATTAATCACTTTGTTTTTTTTTTCTTTTCAAAAGCGCTCTGGACACAAATATCACCCTGTTCATCAGGCTATGAGATCGTTTTATTCTTTTTTACCTATCTCACTGACTGTCATCTGACTATCACTTGTGCATGAGACATTGACTCTGATGATTACTTAGACCATTCAGACCAACTTGTTGCGGGCACAGCTTGACCAGACTAGTCTTGCTAGATTACGTCTGGAAAATGCGCAGTGCACACAGCAAGGAATCAGAATCTCTGTTCATCTCGGACGTTCTTACCCTTCTTCTCCAGGGAAGCAGATGAAGAGTTTGCATTTCTGGATGTCCTTCCTGCTGATGGCCATGATCTTGCCGAAGGCGTCTTCAAGAAGGTGGTCTCGTCTTATCGTAAGCCTGAGCAGATACGGGAGACAAATGGTATGAGCCACGTGAGAAATGATAAAATAACGCTGCAACAAACGTAACGAGGCTATATTCTCATAACCTTTCCTTTAGAAATCTTATCTTACACTGTCTTGAAATACCAAACAAACTCCAGTGCAGGACTTTTGACAGGGTTTCACCAAAGAAATCTCAAAAAGAAATTCCTTGCCATTTCCAGGACAAAATTAGGGCTTTCATGACAAATTCCTATGCTCCTTTAGTATTTCAGGATCCTAGTTACAATACACCAGCCAATCATCATGCTGAGAAATAAAGGTCTACGCAGCGTCAAACACCATCAAAAAGATTCCATGACTTTTCATGATGTAACTTTGAAATTCCATGACTTCCTATGACTGTGGGACGCTTGTTGGACCGTTTTTCGACGGACAAAACCAAAATGAATGAAATCGGATTCGAACCGTGGACCTCAAGATGCTAAACTAGCCAGTACTTTCAATATGGATACGTGAATTGAAGAGTTTTTCTTTGGATTGAAACAAGTACGATCACTGATTAAAGCTAACTTAATGAAAAAGAAAATTCAATTTTTTTTTCATCTGAGGATACTTACTTCAACTTGGTCGGTCCCTGCCCGAATCCCTTGGCCTCCATTTTCCGGTAGAACCCACGTAGTTTGGCGTCGAAGTCTCTGCGATACGGTGCGGGGGCTCTTGCGTTGGCCCGGCTCACTACTGTTAGGATGCAACGGGGGGGGGGGGGGGGGGGGGGGGAAATTCAAGACAAAGATGTAATTTGTGAAAGTCATTCTCCATCATGTTTTTGTATGCAAGTTAAGAAATTAAGGTAGATTTGCAATAACGTCACGGATAAATCAAGATGTTTCGGTTTGCGGTAACACTATTCTTTGTTCTTGATTGGTTCTTCTCCTAAATACTCTGCGTGGGAGTTTACACAGGAGGCCAGAAACACCGGGGCAAACCCCTTCTCTAAGCGATAAGTGTCACTGGGTTCTTTTACGTGCATTGCATTACACAACACCCGGGACCTATGGCTTTACGTCCCATCCGAGGGACGAAGCAATAATGGTTAATTGCCTTGCTTAAGGGCACAAGTGTCCAGACCCGGGCTCGAACCCATGTCACTATTGCCTCTGAATCACCTGAGCATGAGTCGGGTGCTCTTAACCGCTAGGCCATGACACTCCACTCCACGAAGTAATAACTACTGTCGCTCAGTAGCCCTTTAGTTCTGATAAGAACTTGTCCTACTTATTATCAACTTTTGCTAAGTCCTGCTTAGTTCCAAAAGAAATTGTATATGGTCTCAACATTTCGACTAGCCTGCTCTAGTCATCTTCAGGAGAAGAGTATAGCTACGAGGCGGCCTGAGGCACGGTGGGCTTGTAACTCATGATGGGATCCTTGAATAGACTTGATCGGGGGTGGTTGGGGGGGGGGGGAGAGAAGGGGCTAGTGCAGGTATTCTGTACCCTAACTGTTACCTGGCGATGAGTGAGGAGACGGCTGGGGCGTGTTGTGTGGGGAGATGTTGGCCAGGGAGGAGCGGAGCTGAGAGGCAGCCTGAGGCACGGTGGTTGTGTAGCTCATGACGTCATCCTCGAACAGACTGGTTCAGGAGAAAAAAAAGATCAAACAAACTATCAACAATAGCATGGTAAGATTAAAGATTTGTAACAGGGGGATGGGTCAAATACCAGTTTTCACTGGAGTTGTCTCTGTGTCCTGGTATCAGGGGATATTTGGATGTTCTTTTACCTCAATAGAATGATGAGCTCCACGTCGTTGCTGAGTCTCTCCAGGGCCGCGATGCCCTCCTGCCTGACGAGATGTAGCTTGTCTCTGCAACGAGAAAACCATCCGCGTTACTCCCATTAATCTCAAAACATTCATGAATATGGTAAACATACGCTATTACGAACATCACTATGCTGAACAACTTAGATATAATGAACATTCCCTGCTTTGACTCCAAAAATGTTATGCACAAATATACCAAACAATATTTTCAGGGTTCCCAGTACGTTTTTCCCAAACAAATTTCCTTGATATTTCCCTGAGAAAATTCCAAAATTCCATGAGAAATATTTTCACTTTACTGAGGTCGCTGTGAAGTCAAGAGGTGGTGTACCACAGCCAATTGTTGTCTGGAGAGGTGTGTAATATTCACACTAAAGAAGTTAAGTAAGTAGGTTTCAAACATTCCCGTCAAAAGTGAGTTTCCTTCTTTTTGCAACACCCTGTATATCAGGCATGCAACTGTACATTCACCAAAAAAAGAGGAAATCCCAAAATTCAGAAGACTTTGTACAGTGTTTTTCTATTTTGAATGACAGAAATTGGAATAAAAAAAGAGGAAATCGGCTGATCCGAGGAAAAGTTGCATGCCTGGTATATCACATGACAGACACAAGATTGGTACATCTTCCGGGCCAGTCAGGAACTCACCTGAGTTTAGGGTTGGTGCTGAGGTCTCCCTTGCGTTCCTTCAAGATATCCATGATGTTGGGCTGCCGTAGGAATGCCACCACCTTCTCATTATATGCTTTGAAGAAGTGAAAAAAAAAACCAAGGAAATTATAAATGTCCACTTTCTTTTGCAGACAATTTACCCTACAATGGTCTGACTGACAAAAGGAATGGAGTCTAACTTCTGAAACCAATATGAGGTGCTTACTTAAACGTGTCCAAAGTTTGGTGTCAATTTTTAATCTGGTACTGGAATCCTTACTGTAGGACTGTTGTATATTTGGCCAATCATTGCTTACATGATGCTGGATCAATGCTGGTTCAGGGGCCATTTATTCGTTTGTTCTTTGAAGCCGGTCTTTATATCACATGTTTATACAACCCCTCGTGATCGAGTCTCAACCAATCAGAAGCTATCAACTCTCCAAGGTATTTATTAATCCTAACCTTAAATCCTCCAAAATCCTCTGCAAAATGGAGGATTTTGCAGGATTGAGGTTACATGGCAAAAGTGTGTCAAGTTCTTGGGGTGGATCTTGTGCTGTTTATGTTGAGCCATGCACAAATTTAGGCCTACGTTATACTCGAAATCCTCCGCACTGCTCCAGGATGTCACTGGCTCTGCCTCAACAAATTGACAGTGATTGCTGGAGGATTTTGCAGTTTTGAGGCAGTGGTCACCCCTCCAATGACCACATTCAAGAAATAACGGAGGATTTTGTAGGATTGAGGCTGTGTGCTAGTTTTACATGGAGGTAGTTGGAGGATTTTGCAGGATTGCGGTTTCATCTAGGTAGCAAATAAGCCTAGGGAGTTAGGTTAATAGCAAACCAAAGTTCATTTTCTTACCCATTGGAACAGCTTCATCCTTGCCTCTAGTGGGCTGGTCTCCCCGTAGCGTCTCCACGGGCCGCGGCTGAACCGGAGGACCTGATTGGTTCCTTGTGAGACCCGACGCTGCTCCCTGAAAACAGACACCAAGGCCAACAGTCAATTTTCCTCATTTGATATCCACACTCATTTGATATCCACACACGCGCACGTTGCTCCCCAGCAAATGCCAGTACCCATTTATACTCCTGGGTGGAGAGAGGTAAGTGAGGATAAAGTGCCTTGCCCAAGGACACAACATACGGCCAGCGGCTGGATTCGAACCCCTGACCCTCTGATCATGAGTCACTAACCCTAACCAATAGGCCACCCAACAGATGTACACATGGGCAGATTGAATACTGAATAGGCTGGGAAAAAAAATAATTCTATAAGTCCAGTCTCATCAGACTAATTTTTCCAGAGTGGTCGATTTGGTACTGCATAAGTCACGGATCAAAAACTCACGGCTGCGGAGTTTGCTTCGTTAGCGGCATCGATGATGCCCTCCCCTTCACTACGGCTTCTCATCCGCCCCCTGCTAGGGGCTTGGAGCAGACTGGCCGTCGGATCAGTCACCTCTAAGGGAAGACGGGGATCGATGAAGGTGGTACAGTGGGACGTGTGGTCGATGAAAAACACCTGGAATTGGGGTAAAATGACATTTTGTCCAAAGGAAACAAAATTGAGTTGAAATGTTTCGCGTAATGCAGACTTTCAGCCTACTGTTCTATTGCAACGGATGGCTCTCAAAAAAGAAAAACACTTTTGACCAAAATGGTACCAATTAAAATTTGAAACTAAACTCTTTTCAAAAGTCTATTCTGTTGACTAAGTTCTTCAGAAGCTCCAGATTTCAGAGACCAACAATAGCACCAACGATATTGTGTATTGTGACTAACCACTCTATACTGTATCAACTGCAACAAACTCCAGTTATAACTCCTAATCTATTCGTGGCAGTGCGTCTCAAATCAACTTCTCCTTACATCCAATCCCAGATTTGCTTTGTTTAGAGACACAGAAACTGGGGATTTTGAACCATTACGGCCTATTTTCACATACTAGTACACGATTTTGTCGCAACGACGTTGTCGCGTGACAATGTTGCAGACGCACGTTTGTCCACAAATACGCAAATTGTTATGCAATGGTTTTGTCCATCTTTTACGACCAATCTGTTCAGGCACAGGCTCCGGGTGAAATACGTATGTGACATTTTGTGTCGCACAATAAAATCATTTTCAATTTGTTTGATAAGTCGCACGACTTCTGTAACGGAAACAAACTCACTGATTTGTGCGTACTTAGAAAAACATGCGACATTGTTAAGTGACAAAGTTGAGTGTGTGTAAATGAGCCTTCAAATTCTACAATCAGAAACCCGAGCTACTAAAACTTAAACAGCTTTTGAATGAGTGAAACTTAAGATCAAACTGTGGCCTTAACATGTTTTTTTTATAATCAACTGAATAATCTAAGGGCCATTCCAATAGTTTCATGGACAAAATCTGACATTTGACCGCTTGACCTTTGACCTCACCTTGCCAGACTTGTCGTGCTTGCTCTCCCATCCCCTGGGCAACTCGGCCTGTTGTTCCACAAACAGATTGAGTAACGCCACCAGGTCCCGGTTGTGCTGGTAGTCCGAGAACTTGCCCGGGTCTCGCCGGATGCGATTGACCATGTGCTTGACCGAGGTGTTACGCTGGAACATCTGCTTGGCTTCCTACAAATTTAAAAACAAGAGAAGACATTTTATTTACGTGGCATTAGCTGGGGAGTAACCTGCGATGGACTAGCATCCCATCCAGGAGGAATGGAAATATTCTCAGTCATTTCATGCCAAGCAAACCAGAGATAAACGCCGGCCTGATAGGCCATATTGGCTCATGACAGACTTTTTTAACTTTACCCCTTAAAATACCTTTTTTTTCTTTGATATAGACCTTCATAGGTACAGAGACCTTATGGTAAAGTCTCACAAATTTCAGATTTCAAGGTCATTTTCAGATCAGGAAAAATACTGACAGATCTCCCCCCTGTGATTAACTGATTAAAGATTTTACTTCGTTCCTGATTACCAGAACTAGGGGTGTACATTGGAGGGGTGTACTCGAGTACCCGACCGCTGATGTCAGGAACCAGTTCCAGATTATGGGATCGGGTACCAGTAACCAACTTTACATAATACTTAGTAACTTCTCAGACAATAAAATGTGAGGAATTTTCAAAATGAAAACCAGGCTACATGGAAAACCAAAACAGGTTTCACATTTATGTGCATTTTAAAGCACGACAGATGATGCTTGTGAAAGTTGCCGTTTACACCGCTAAGCTTGTAAAGCCCTTCGGACATCACCAATATTCACACTATTAGGTTTTGTTAAGGACTAGAGTTCCTGACAAAAGAGGGAATTTTACCAGGTCGCAGTTTTTTTGTCGTCTTCAGTTTTGATATAACTGTCTTTTACAGGTACCCCCAAATACAAATGCAAGTGTATGAAGAAAAAAAAAGTGTGTCAAGGTTTTTGGGATAAATGACACCACTCGTGAATGAAACCCGATCAAACCATGAATGGAAATTCAACTTCCTAGTAATTAGCGATGGCCAAGGTCGTGAATGCAATGGAGGAAAATGAGTAGGAAATGAAATGTAACCACTGATTTCAGGGTCATTGACAAACGGAATCAGGGGGTGGCAAAACTGCCAAATTAAGTTCATTCCCAGATTTTAGGAAACAACAGCTACGGATATTTTAAGCACAGTTTCCTCCACTGTACTTGCAAAACAATTTTTTTTTAACCTGCTCCTGCAAATAGAGGATTAAGTTGCAAGTACATTTATCATTTACCAGCCTCCTTATATTCTTTGAACTAAAAATTAAACAAATGTCAGATTTCACCAACTTTTTAGTGACTGGAAATCAACTGAGTTCAGCGGTGCTGTGTTTCATAAGAAAGTATTGTTGCCAACAGAAAGCGTAATTGCTAATTATTTTTATACTAACTCATTTGCTTAATCAGATGTAGAGTCAGAGAACCACAAGCACAATTGTTGTTGTGACCTCGATGCAGGGTCAACTTAATTTAAATATCTACACGTATATGTACACTAACAGGCATAGAATTTTGCTTATGCATGAGGGGTTAGGCCAATCAGAATGCAGGGAATGTTGAATATTCATGGCGCATATTGACCAATACAATTTCTGCACGACGTTTCTGTTGTCGTTTATATACATGAGGTCAGGATTCCAGACTCTATTACTCACAGCATTAGAATGCAGGATAGTGAAGAAGTCCGGTCTGGTGATGAACTTGACGGCCGGTGCCTCCAGGAACGAATGGCGCCCTCTAGGGGACTGAATCTCTGGAATGCTGTCTGTCGATGCTACGCGGGAAAAAAAAAAAGAACCACTCTAACTTTTTGTCGTTATAATTCACAATAAAAGACAGGATTTTAGACATGAAAAATCAAAGCCGTCTGTGGAAATAAACAATTTGGAGTTGCCATGGAAACATGAAAAAATTGATGACCTACTTGAAGCGGACGAGCTCTCTTCTAAAACGTTGTCTTGTCTTTGCAGAGTTCGGTGGATGCTCTGGTATCTGTAGAAAATGAAAACCAAATTTGATCCATTCAAGACAAATACTTCTACTTTCTAATCTAAACCATCGCGAGGTTTGTGAAAATCTGTCCCACACTGTCCCCAGTAAACGTTCCAAGTAGTTGACCATTTGAGCAAGAGACAAATTAACCCTCCTAATGTCTGAGCAGTCACAGACAGTCAAAAATAATCTATTTTGAAACAGTTTGCAAATTCATGCTGTGCAATATTTTCGCAGAGTTATTGTGCCTGGTATGACCAACGTCAACCCACTGCGCGATTGTGCATGTGGTTTACGGTCTATCACGCATAGTCTATAATGTGTAGGCCTACCAGTAGATCACGTTATGAGTCTTGACCGTACCGTACGGTATGATTCAGTTACTGAGAGACGACGATTTTCAAGCGACGCGGGTAAGTACAGGCACAAAAAGCGGACACAGTTGCCCCAGCCAGATATTCAGTTTTTTTCTGGTCGGTTCGGTTTTGGGTCTGTTCGGGTCGGTTTTCCTTGAATTTTTGTCGGGTCAGGTAGGGTCGGTTTTAGGGAGTTCAAATTGGTTTCGGTTTGGATTCGATTTTATCTAAAATGTTTTGGGTCGGTTTGGCCTGGTCAACCAGACCCGATGCACAACGTTATCGTAACCTGTACACATGTTAGCTGCTTAATAGTACAACAGCGATGTCATTAACTATATCTTCATCCATCCCACCTTCTGTCGAGTTGCTGCCTGCTCTGTCTGGAGTCTCTGTCTTGGTGCTCCTGCTGGGTAGCGTTGCTGATCTTTGGTTTGGTCCAGGTCGTGGTGCGCTGCACGTGGTTGATGTAAAAGACGCGGCCGTATTGGTCAATACGAGCCTCCCAATCTGAGGAAGAACGTTTCAAATTAGTTGATTAAAGCGGAGTTTATGATATTGTTCTAACAACTGCTGAAGCTTAAAAGGTAGAGTAGATCATTTGCAGCTATCCAAAACGTAACTGACGAAATTATTGTTGAAAAGCATACTTGGTTTAAAGGTAGTAAGCTCACTAAACTCTTAGTTAAATTTTTCTTTCTGGCATGCTGTCATTTTGAAAAAACATTAAAAGAAGGTCATGTCCAAAGATGCATCTGAAGATGCATTTTTGAAAATTGCCGTTAGTAATTCGGCCTAGATAGAGTTTTTTTTACGAAAACATGAAGTAAAACGGTTGAACAACATCGTTGGAAATTAAATTTGTTTACTTGTTTTGCTTCGGCTAAGGCCATTAACCACGTCCAGGCCCTAACCGGTTTTAAACGTTCTTGTTTAAAACCAGCCAAGCAAATATTTATTCCCTTATTATAATGTGAGGATTCGGTGCTTTTTAGGGGTTAAGAATCAAGTACAAATTTTGACTTTTGCCGTGAAAATGTATTTAAAAACTGTGAATGAGTTAATTATTCAACTTCTATGAATCAATTGTCTGTTGTGGTCTGTGGGTTTTTCCCCACACTTGAAGGAAAATGACACCTTCGACTTTGCCGTTTGCCTCCTCGGGTGTGCTAGAATCCATGGACCACATCATGGCATAACTGTGTAATTAATTGACTTACTTTCAGGAAGGGGTTCTTCGCCTACTGGTAGCTCATAGCGTTGGTAAGTCACGCGCTGAGGGGTGAGTACGGGTGTGGTGGGGGTGCGCTCAGCATCGATGTCGGTGCTATCTGAGGTAACGCCCGTGATGTTTACTGCCCCACAAAAGTAGACAAATTTGCATAAGTAGATGTTGACAAACAGACACAACATGTTTGCATTTGTGACCAGCTCCACAAAAAAGTGAAATTGAGTTATATTTATGGTTGGAAAGGCCACAACGTAAGCTTTCATTTGGTGTATAATAGAGCTCCATAGCCTCTACTGTTCTGGAGATATGGCGTATTTGCATATGAATTACTTCCTTGGAGTTTAAATTACCGTACACAACTGAGAAAACAGGCTTTGAGGTTTTTTCCACTTTGTTCATCAAAATCAACATTTCTGTGAATGAAACCTGAAACTGTAGGTAATAAAGATGTCATTTACGACAAAAAACTGAAAATCACATTTTCACAAAACGTTCACCCTCTCAATGTTGAGCAGGCCATTACACGACAATGCACAGCGCGACTTACATGTAATGCCCTTTTTTGTGGAGCCGATCACATTTGTGCACTCCGATTTTTGCCACGAATTTAACACATAAAATACACAGAGTGCTGAAGAAATAAATTTTGCAGTTGAAAGCTGTTATGAGGTCAACTTACGTGAATGCAAAAATTCTTCAACTAACCTCTTAGACTTGGTCTAGAAGACTTGTACTTTTTCCTACGTTGCCAGACGTTGTCGCCTTTCCCGGCTGCCCCATTTGCTGACGCCTGTTCGTCAGGATGGGTTGAGTCCCCTCCTCTTGCGTTCAGATCCGAGGATTCTGATCCCGCAGAGTGACTCGTTCCTGACTCGAAGCTCTCCGACTCCGTGGTGGACCGGGCGTCGCCGTGGGACGACACCGTGCCCTCTGGGGAGGCTTCACTCCCAGCCTCTGATTGGGTAATACTGTTCTGGCTCATTGTCACTAAGGTGGTGCTGGCGCCCTCGATGCTCGTCGGATCGGCGGCGTTCGAAACCGACGCCGTTTCCACCGATGCGCTGTTCGCTGGCTGCGTCTGGCTGTTGTTATTGTTCCTCGGACCGGCAGCGACAGTTTCCGTATTTTCAGCCAAATTTGCCGACGGTCTAACCACTTGTGTGGACTTGTTCTTGGGCACAGCTGTTACGTCTGCACTGGCTTGTTTCAGATTCACATTCGCCACAGCACTGTGCTCGGTTAAGTGGGAATCGACTTGCGGGGTACCGACTGGAGTGTTGGTAGGCGTTTCCGGCTCGCGGTTGGGCATAGCTGTCGACGAACGCATCCGTAGTCGGCTGACTTCCTCCTCAATTTCTCTCTGGAGGGCAATGTCGCTGATGGCGCGGCGCCTGCTTGCCGGAGAACCAAGCGGCGACGTGCTGGGCGAGTTGGAAGAGGACTGGTGAATTCTCAACGGGGAGGAACTGAGAAAGGCGCGAGCGACGAGGTTCTCGTTACTAAGCAGGCGATCTGCGGCCAACGCCGACGTGGAATGTGGCTTGGAAGGCAAAGAGGAACTCAAGCCCGTGTTTTGGAGCTCGCGCGACCGACGCGATAGGCTACTCCCATCCGCTGACGCACGCCGATCTGATACTTCGTCCAAATCGTTCGAGAGCTCAGATCGTGTATCGTTACTTGCACTAGCGTGATCCAATTCGGAATCGTCCAGCGTTAACGGAAACATGGCTTCCTCCACCACATCGGGAGTTTGCGCTTTAGCTTGATGAGATCTCGTGGCTTGCATAGTTCTCCCCTTTGGGGCATCGCTAGTCGGTTGCGGCGATGGGGAAGTCTGGGTGGCCACCGCAGGCGCGACGACATCAGGTTGCGAGGTCGTGCCCTTTGACCCAGGTATAAGTAATTTGAGTTCGGTCGGTCTACTCGGCGAGGTGTGCCTCACTGATCCCACTCTAACTCTATCGTTATCGTTTGACGCGCCTTTGTCCGGCAGTATTAAAGAACACTGTATACTCTGTATATCACCGATAGATTGAGTGTTCGTCTGCCGTGCAGCAGCAGACAGCTGCTCGTGAGTAATTGGATGCGTTATGTCCTCCGTCGGCGTCTCGGGTGCTCTGCCATTGGTCGCTCGTATAACACTGCCCGGGTGGAAGGTGGAAGGCGCTGATATTGTTCGGTCCGCGGCCGCGTGATGGGCACCAGCCGAGGGGCGGGTGGGTGAAGGGAGAGTGCCGGCCCGGTTTCGGGAGTCGAGCTCTTCCTGTAGGCTTGCGATGGCGGGGACTGATGCGGACCGGGTCACATGATCTGCAACGTGCTCCTCATCACCATTGGCAACAGATTCATCTGAACAAGAAAATATTAAACCTTGTTTGATATTCAAATAAAAATAAATTTCCAGTATATTCAGGTATTTTTTTTTTTTTTTTAGCACTTAAGAAACTCTCTACAGGCATACCTCACTGACTAAATGATGAAATAATCTTTGTTTTCTATCACAAAATGAACAAGACGAATTTAATGGAGCGAGTTTCATCAGGTTTGTGCAACAAGGTGAGATTTAAACACCATACGAAGAAAATCCTCACTTTCAGAATCTGCCACTTTCGACTTGGCGTCCTCCAATGTCGATGCAGCGCTGGAGACATGGGCCGAAGCTTCTGAATGAATGCAGGATCACCCTGGATGTCATTGCACATGTACCTCCTCGATTGTTTGTCGCAACACACGATCCAGGAGGTGTGCAATGACATCAGGGGTGATCCTGCATTCCTTCAGAAGCTTTCGGCAGCAGCACGCGCCTTCCGCCACCGTCTCTAGCGCTGTATCAACATTCTGAATGCTAGTACTTTTTTTCATATTGTGTTTAAATCTCACCCTCTTGCACAAAGCTGATGCAACTCGCTCCACAAAATTTGTCATGCCTGTTTACTTGATCTAACATTTTGATTTAATTCCATTGGTAAACAACAGAGTTATTTATGATCAAAAGTGGGACAGGTTATTTTTCTTTTGTCATGTAATAGTTTGTGAGGCACATTCATCACAGAGTTCGACTTCAATGTTGCAAATTTGATTGAGAAAAACAGACACGTACATGGGGCTGTAAATGAAATAAACTCGCTTCGCTCAGAAAGGTATTGCGTCATCCGTAAAAGTGGGTAAGTCTTAATGCCCTTATGTAAGAGCTAACGAAGTTACGGCCCGATAATAGAGTGAATAATGAGTATTTCCTGGTTTTAATCCAGCTGCATCGAGAACTGCGTCAACTCTGATGAGTAAGATTAGACAACTATCCCGCCTGTTGAGCTTTTCCAAGGACACACATGTCTATAATTATCTCTAAATCTCGGACAAGCTTTTTGTACACAAAATCAGAAGCCCCACTGAAGAAAAGACTAGGGATATTCACCGGACAGCTGGACAGAGAAGCTCTCAAATCATGCATGAAAGTGGCTTCGACAAAACTGTGGGTAGTAAAAAAGTTAAGTCTGTCATGAGCCAATGTGGCCCATGAGGCACGCGTTTATCTCCAGTTTCAGTTGCATGAAACGACTGAGAATATTTCTATTCCCCCTGGATGGGATGCTAGTCCATCGCAGGTTACTCCCCAGCTAATGATGGTACCCATTTATACTTCTGCGTCGAGAGAGGCAAGGGGGGGTGAAGTGGCTTGCCCAAGGACACAACATATGACCAGCAGCTGGATTCGAACCACTGACCCTCTGATCATGAGTCACAAACCCTAACCATTAGGCCACATTGTTTTTGACAAACAATAAAAAACACTCAACTCACAGGATAAGAGCTACAGTCCATCATTTGCAGCTATCCAAAAAGTAACTGACAAAATTATTGTTGAAAAGCATACTTGGTTTAAAGACAGTAATGGCACTAAACTCCCTGTGAAATTATTCTTTCCGGCATGCTGTCATTTTTAAGAAAACAATAAAAGAAGCTTATTTCCAATGATACGTCTAAAGACACATTTTTGGAAATTTCCCTGAGTAGTTCGTTTTTAATTTGGCAAAGCCGTGGACTGGGGCGTGGGAACGTTGACACGACGCACACTCTTGCTATTATTCGTCAGTTCAACGCGCGACATCGCGTAGCTGCAATCTGCTGATTGAGAACGTGTCCCAGACGCTGATTTTAGAGCGCAATTCAAAACATGACTGGTCAACTTTTGAATTCAAATCAAGATCCTAGAATATTGTTTTTCTCAGACTATACAGCAATCACAAAACTTCATCATGTTAGTTGTTAAGCACCCTTCTTTAGATTTTGAGCACTTTTGTTACTTCAAACAAACAAAAAGGACAAATGACACATGATGTACTCTACTTTAAGAGAACATCGGACATGTTTTTTTCATAATTTCCTCGAGACCTCTCATACTTTTTGAATATTCGAATAAAAAAAAAAAAGCTATTCGGATATTTGGTTCATGAACGAATATTTGAATATCCGTATAAACGGCACAGCCCTACTCTTCCCTATGAAAAAAAATAGCAATGGCCATTATTGGATTAGCACGTTTGAATTACTACTTGGTCTCTGGGCTCAGATAAACGATTTAATACCTGCTAACTCTCTGGGCCTACATGTACACAGACAATTGGATTCCTACTTACTCTCGGGGCTGTCTTCCTGGTCAATCTCCACTGTGAATGTCAGGCAGCCACTGACATGGTCGGAGGGATGCCGTTTGGCCAAGTTGTAGGTCACTGTCCGCTCTCTGGAAAATAAAAACCAAAAAAAACACTATAAATATGAGCAAATCATACTCATCGTTCAAAACCTCTCTAACAACTTACATACTGTACATGTGCTGATCTGCACTAATATCACTAAATCTGCTGGAACGTCCAACCCAGAAAGGCATGCGCAAAACTAGTAAGCCAGGGGTGCGTTTTGGCGGTCATAACCAAGAATTGGTTCGGTAGTTTCTTGTTGGTGAATTTCTTCGGCAATTTTAATTGGGTTAGAATTACGCATGATCATGTAGTACTCAAATCCCCAAAACAATTAACCAAAGAGAAACCACCGAACAAATTCTTGGTTATGACCGCCAAAACGCACCCCTGGTTTCCATATTGACGTTAAGCTTACGCAGACTACACACACTGCACAGACAGTGCACGGAATCGTCTGCCAGGTAGTTTGCGTCTGTCTGGGTCGTCGGTGACAATTCTGGGTAAAATGTTTCCATAATGTCTGCATTGCAGTTTGGGTAGTGTTTGCGTTTCTCTTGCGTTTCTTACATCGATATGGTAACTGGGCTTTGGAATACCTCAAGCAGGATTCTAACCTAACACCAGCCATTTGCAAGTGTTGAGTTCCGCCATAACACGGACTCAACGGAGAACGGAGTGCCTTCTCGACACGATGGATGGGAAGGCCAGCATATGGGAATGACCAATCAGTTGGTAAGTTAACTTACAATATCTACAGACAGGATTCTAACCCAACACCAGCCATTTGCAAGTGTTGAGTTCCGCCATAACACGGACTCAACGGAGTGCCTTCTCGACAAAGACGATGGATGGGAATGGCCAGCAGATGGGAATGACCAATCAGTTGGTACGTTAACTTACAATATCTACAGACAGGATTCTAACCAAACACCAGCCATTTGCAAGTGTAGAGTTCGGCCATAACAAAGTGCTTTCTCGACAAAGACGATGGACGGGGAGGCCAGCAAATGGGAATGACCAATCAGTTGGTACATTAACTTACAATATCTACAGACAAGATTCTAACCCGACACCTGCAATTTGCAAGTGTGAAGTTGAACCATGACAAGGACTCATCAGAGTGCAACTTTCTCCAGGAGACGCTGGATGGGGATGGCCAGCAGATGGGAATGACCAATCAGTTGGTACGTTAACTTACAATATCTACAGACAGGATTCTAACCCAACACCAGCCATTTGCAAGTGTAGA
Organism: Patiria miniata; assembly: GCF_015706575.1. Lineage (NCBI taxonomy): Eukaryota > Metazoa > Echinodermata > Asteroidea > Valvatida > Asterinidae > Patiria > Patiria miniata. The sequence continues at coordinate 2,325,135 of NW_024037075.1, forward strand.
GTTCGGCCATAACAAAGTGCTTTCTCGACAAAGACGATGGACGGGGAGGCCAGCAGATGGGAATGACCAATCAGTTGGTACATTAACTTACAATATCTACAGACAGGATTCTAACCCGACACCTGCAATTTGCAAGTGTGGAGTTGAACCATGACAAGGACTCATCAGAGTGCAACTTTCTCCAGGAGACGCTGGATGGGGATGGCCACAGATGGGAATGCCCAATCAGTCGGTACGTTAACTTACAATATCTACAGACAGGATTCTAACCCAACACCAGCAATTTGCAAGTGTGGAGTTGCACCATGACAAGGACTCACCCGAGCGCTGCTTTTTCCAGGAGATGCTGGATGGGAATGGCCAGCAGATGGGAATGACCAATCAGTTGGTACGTTAACTTACAATATCTACAGACAGGATTCTAACCCAACACCAGCAATTTGCAAGTGTGGAGTTGAACCATGACAAGAACTCACTCAATCACTGCTTTCTCCAGGAGACGCTGGATGGGAATGGTCAGCAGATGGGAATGACCAATCAGTTGGTATGTTAACTTACAATATCTACAGACAGGATTCTAACCCGACACCTGCCATCTGCAAGTGCATCGTGACAAGGACTCACCCGAGAGCTGCTTTCTCCAGGAGGCGCTGGATGGGAATGGCCAACCGACCCAGAAAGCGACTGATGATCGGCCGCGATCGCACAAACTTGTCCTTTACTTCCATCTCAAGGACGTCGGTGCGGGCCGCTCTGAAGTGAAACTCCTGCCCCGGGAGGAGGAGGAAAAAGGAAGGCAAGAATTAAGGAGATGTGCTTAATTGAAAGAGGTAATCGGATTATGAGCAAGCCGGGGTGAAGTCTTAAAAAAAAAAGTGTCAGGTGTCGGGGAGGAGCGCGGAATCGAAACTCGCAAGACAGGTTGTCAGAGACACTTTTAGGGTGCACCCTACCTGTTTCGACATTTGGAGTGGATATGCATAATTAAAAGCAAACTGTACTAATTATGATACGACAGATGTGCATCGTGAAAACGTTAAATTCTATTTTACACACAAGCTGGCACGTATTTGGTTAAAACTCAAATGGCGTTATGTCAGACATGTATGCCCAAGTTGGAAACTGCCCAATTTTAAAAAGTTCTCCAAATATTACATGTTGGTGAGCCTTGCAAGCTAACTGTAATCTTAATTAAGGACATATTTAGATTTTGGCTGTCATAGTGGCATAAACACCACAAAAAAGGAAGTCCACACTCATTGGAGGGGTCATAATTTTGAATCTGATGGTCTTAGGATGACGTCATTTATATAGACCTTTGGGGAATGTTGTAAGATATATCCCATGTGCTACCAAAGACTGTAAATCGTCAAGATTGACAACAGTTTATGAAAAATGACGCAGTTTGAAATGTTTCAAATTTAAAGATTACGCGAGGCGAAACAAGTAAGCAAAACCACCCCCCCAAAAAAAAAAAAAAAAATTAGAACAAAAGTAAAGGCTTTTTCGCAAATTTGCGAAAAAGCCAAGTGCTCGCATGCATATACGCACTGTGCGATCGATATTCACTGCTGTTCGTTTTGGGGTGTGTAACATTGCCACGCAGCAATTTCCACTCGCATACTCTTTAAATTTGCCACTTTTTCGAGTCCGTCTTACATGGCAATTGCAGTGGCTTGAACTCGACTCGCCTAACATCAGCAAACTTGGACTCAGCAAACATGACCAGACCTAACGGTACTGACTCGTGACTCATGTAATTTTTTTTTACAAAACAAAATTTCTTTCCACCTTATTTTACTGCAAAAGGTGGATTATTTTTATCTGAGGAAAATGTCAAAATATTTTGAGGTTTATTCAGTAATTGCTTCCTTGTTTTGAAAAGTGTGTTAGTTGTTAGCTTGGCTTTCTTGAGACTACTTGCCCTTTTCAGGTGCAGACTAAAAAAAAAATGACAAGGTCAAGGATTTGTAGGTGTAACTTAAGACAGGGAAAATCTCTGTCATAACTCCAACGGAAATATTTAGTTGGGGGGCACTAGCAGCCTCAACGGTGACAGCAAAGGTGTGGGGTAGCAAGAATGAGAAAAGTAAGATGGCTAGAATTGGTGGTCAGAACTGGTAGCCCAAATCTAGTGACAAATTATGCCGGCCAAAATTGGTGGATAGAACTTTGAACATGTTCATAGTATGTCCGTAGGACCAGAACTATTGGTACATGTACCGGTAAACAATACATGTACCGGTAATTAGTGGCCAGAATAGTTGCCAAAACTATTTGCAATACTTGCTGGCGAAAAAAACTGACCAAAATCGTGGTCAGAACCAATGGCTAGAATTAGTGGTTGAACTGGTAGCCACATCTGGTGGCAACTTTTACCGGCAAAAAAACGTGGTCATAACCAATAACTGGTGAGCAGAGTTGATTCTGAACTTGAGGCCCAAAAACTAATGTCAAAATTGTTGGCAAAAGTTGATGGCCAAACTGGTGGCAAAACTTATTGTTGGAAACAATTGACACGATTGGTGGGAAGAACTGCTGGCAAGACAAGTGGTGGCCAAAAAAAAAAACTGTGGCAAACAATTTGTAAAAAGAGGTGGCAAAAAAATTAAGGCAGAAATTGGTGGACAAAACTGGGCACAAAAATTGGAGGTCAAAATTGGAGGCCAAAACTGGTGGCTAAACTGGTGGTACAGTGGTCGGAATTAGAGGCCACATTTGATGTACTCATGGCTGGAAACCACAAAGCATCGCTCTTAGAAGGCCAAGGTACTACTTTCGCACAGCCATGACAGCTGTAGACAAATCCATCACAAGTCCTGTCACAAGTAAATCATAAGTCCTTTAACAACTCGAGTCACAAGAACTTTGACTACAGAATGCCTTTATCAAAGTCCATTGGATGGCTTGTGACGTGACTTGAGACGGAACGACTTGTGATTGACGTGTGAGGCCTGGCGACGAATTCTTAGGACTTGTGATCAACTCTTAATACATCGCCACTTCTCTGTGTAAACCATACTCAGTCAACTGATTTAGATTTTTCAATTAATCACGTCAAGTGCCATTTACATGTACTTCCCATCCAGTGCGGTCTGGCAGATTTACATCCCGGTATTCAAACCCTGTGGGACCCAAACTACATTACGGTTCATTAATCTTGAATCCTCGCCAATTTTCGGCTTTTTTCGTCCATGTTGCATCCCCTTCTCGGATCACTGTTTTCCTGCACCTGTCGCATGCAATGAAATTTTGGAACTAATTCAGACACCCCCCGAAATCTTTCCGCTTTGAAAAAATGAGTCAGGAATTTCCAGGGTCCCAAAGGGAGGACCTTTTAATAAGTCAAACAGTTTCCTTCTTAAAATACAGGGGGAAAAAAAGTGAAGTTAATGCCAAACAAAAACTGGGAAATTTAGCTTGATTGATGTCTACAGCCGTTCGCATGTTCTGGCTTCCGTGTTCACTTCCCCTTTGTGCTTTTCTGAGAGAGAGAGAGAGAGAGGGGGGGGGGGGGGGTTGAAGGGGGGTTTGAGGGGGAGGTTGAGGGGAGGGGGGTGAGAACTGGGGGGGGGGTTGACAGGCTAGGGGAGATGAGAGAAAGGTGAACCGTATTGGATGGAGTCATATCCTCTATAGGAGAGGAAACTTCCCATAAACTCGGATGCTTTTAATTCTCCACGCCCTGGGAAGGATCCTGAATCTGGCGGATGCGCCGGCGCAAGTCACTGATCAAGCGGCAGTTGGGCTTGACGCTTGAATTTAGCAGGTGCGCGTACGCTTAAATGTCTGGAATTCCTCCCGTAATCTGTGTATCCTTTCGGGTAATGAAATACACGGGCATCGCGCCCTTTCACTTTTAACGCGACGATTATTGTGTAACGGTTCAACAGCATGCCCATTCAATCACAGGGTCAAAGTACAAACATATCTTGAATGCCTATTAAATGCCTGGTGTCCATGTAAACTACATTTTTTGTACAACATGTTTGTGTACATTCGGATGAAAATTGGTCGTGAATACTCCAAGTTATATGAACGCAAACCAGTATGTGCACGCGATACATCTCACATTATATAACGCCTAAATATATCCCTGTCATCGGGTTGGTCGGCTTTGATCACATGTCATCAAGGGTTAATGTTACTTTCAGAAAATATAAATTTTCAAAAGGTATTTTTACACGTCACGATTCATTAGGCCAAAAAAAAAAGTCTCCGGTTTCTGGTATGGAGCTTGTCCAAAAAGTGGTGCGGCGACGCGGCTTTTTTTTTTTTTTTTACCTGACTTTTTGCTTCAAATGTCGGCTGATGACTGCAAATGGTGCCCGACTAAACATAGTGAAAATATATGGGAGTCCACATAAAGCTTATTCTCGATCATAACCCCATCTAAAAACATGTTAAAACTGTGCAGCAGCAGGATTCCAGTCAAACCAGTGAGTTTGGCGGTTTTGAGACATCATCTTTCATTGAAAAAAAAACTTTTTTATTTTGCCGACGCGCATGGCTACGGCGACGCGCGTGCATACCAGAAACCGGAGACTTTTTTTTGTGGCCTTAGTGTCCAATCCGAGTCTTAATGGTCAAGTTCTAGTCCGAGTCTGAGTCTGTAACCGATGCGACCGCGAATCGAGAGCGAGTCACCAACACTGCGACCCGAGATGGCTACAACATTCGTTTTGAGCGCATTCGGATTATTCATTAGCACTCCCTACCTAATATATTAACGAATCTCCCCCACCTCCCCCACTGCAGCTCTGGTGAGTGGACGCAAAGCGCCCTCTACTGTTCCATACCTGATCATCCCACGATGGCATGACTGTTTTCTCAGCGATGGACGTCCTCTGGTCCTGATCGTAATGACTGTCAGACAGCGGCAGGTTGTGATTCCGGCCGGGCTGGATGGAGAACTTGATGTAGGGGTCCGGGTTGAAGAACATACCCTTCTTCAACCCGATGCCTTTCAGATCTAGAAATCAGCAATGAACAGGGAAAATGGCAAATTTCAATAACGGCAACCATAATTTTTTTAGTGAATAATTTCACGGTTGAATTCTCGTATATGGGCTACATAAATCAAGACCATGTTACATTTGTTTACAAATTACATTTGTGGTCACACACAGCAAACTATTTCTTCCGCTCTGCATGTTAATTTCTGAAATGTGACTGGTCAGCAATGGTGACTTTTTAATGTGGGCAAAACCACATGGACAAGATGCTTTTAAAACTGTTTGGGTTGCTTGTCGATTTCCATTTGGTATTACATCACACGTTACAATGGTCTTTAGTCCATTCTTTGAAAACTTCCTAACCCCCAGATGGCCACGGAGCCCCGTCTCCGGTCCAACATCTAAGCATGATATATCTAAGCATGTAACTTTATGCGACACTGCACGCCAGCCAATCGGAGTTGACATTACTAAATCGTGATGTCATTTCATTCTAAAATCTGGACTAAGTCGTTGATTGGTCGATTCGGATGCAGTTTTTTTGTAATACAACAACGTCCGGGCGGGCATAGAGGTCTATAAAACCTAGACATGACGTTGGCTCTAAGCTTGGCGCATCAGATAACATATGAGCGCGTGACCGCGACCATTGTTTACTCAATTTACAACATAACAGAATAATAGATGTAGTGTCTGGGTTTTATTTATAGATGTCTTTGACGCGACAACGGGTAAATAACCCAAGACCAAATATAGAAAACGCATAATTAATATCCGAATCTGCTTGTATAGCATTCGCAAGGGTACACAGACTACACGCTTGGTTAATCAGACGCAGACTAGTGTCACACTGAAAATGACTTGGACTCACGTTGTACTTGGACCTAGACTATTATACCAGTACTCAGGCTTGGAAAAGACTACAGTTCACAGTTCTGTATCTTGTGCCAAAGTCGTTGGATTTGATATTTACCAGTGTTAACTTCTAGTCTGTAAGAGTTAGACAAATGAGCTTTGAACAAGTGCCAAGAGATATCACGTTATCCTGGAACGTTTTCCAGAAATGCGTAGGTTATCAATTGGGTTATGTACATTATCTAATGTCTACATTGGAATGTGTCATTGGCTAACGATCAGACTGACTCATAATGTTTGCTTTTCGTACAAATGGCATTTTTGAATGAAGGCCAATTTTTTCCCTCCTTTTTTGTTGCCAAAAAAAATTAGAGAAGCCAAGTTTTTAGTTTAGCTTGCATTTGGCCAGCTCAAAAAAATGCCAAATTGTCCATAACGACAACCTGTCTAATGAGGCCACATCTCAGTTTTGGCAAACTGCCAATTATGACATGTGCAACCTGTCTATTGTGGCCACCTGTCCATAATGACAACTATCTACAATGACCAACTGTCAATTTTGGCAACCTGCCAATTACGACAACCTGTCTATGTTGTGACCACACTGAACAAGCGAGGTCACACAAAGGTTTGAAATTTGAACAAAATGTTCAATTTAATTTTCACTCAACATTTTTAAATGGTTCAAACTCTCATGCATGCTTCTCGATTGGGACGCATGTAAGAAAGTACCAGCACATCGTACAAAGTGCGGTGTACAGCATTTGTCACATTTCAAGAACCTTTTTAGACTCCCAAATTTTCAAGGTTTTGGCAAATTGAATACCCTGTGGATTTCAGGTTGAGACCAGCGCACAACACAAGCACTACATGGGCAATTTGGGTAGACGCCACTACGAGTGTTATGTCTTGGGGTTTAGGTCGATAGGACTACAGAACATTTGCAAAGTGTGTACTCACTGAGCTTATCACTGGAAAGGTTATGTGATGTTATCATGCGGCATCAATTTGCTGTTAACACATTCCACAATCCTAGACTAAAATTTCATTGACCTCAGGAAATCCAGTTTCTGTATTTAACTCCCTCTGTGACATTTTCAAGGGGGGGGGGTAAGGGCGGTACAGGTAGGGGAGGAGGGGGAGGTTCTTTTTAAAACCATTGCTAGATCTTGACACCTGCGATCCTGTTGCCATTTACCTCGGTATTGATTTCATGTCTCAGATATTCGATCCGGCACTGCATCCATTCGGGTAAAGTCCGGCTATACCCATAATGCACGCAGGTGGCAATTTTAGGCTGTCAACTGCCGTTTCATGACGAATCACTTGAAAGTCAGTAACAAAGGACAGATTTTCTCTGAGGTGAAAGCGGTTCACTGGAAAGTTTTTCAGACTGCAGAAAATTTGACGAGAAATGTTGGGCATGGGGACGTTCAGGCCTGGACACCACTTGACGCCAGGGGCACTCTTTAAGATATAAACCTTGATACCAATTAATACTGTTACCTTTGCGTTAAATATACATTACCATCAGGCATGCAACTAGGAATTTGGAAAAAAAACGAGGAAATCCCAAACCACACAAGACTTTGTACAGTATTTTTCAATTTGTAATGGCATTCATGAGAAGTAAAAAACTAGGAAGTCAGCAGATCCGAAGAAAAGTTGCATGCCTGTACCATACTGGCTTTTGGCCTCTTCTTTCCTAGTCTGAGTATCACCCATTGTCCAATGGAGTCCTCTCCGTAAACAACGTCTGATATATATGTGAGCAATGCAAATTTTATGCGACACCGCAAGCTAACCAATCAAGCAGGACTTCGGCATAAGCTGTTGATTGGTGCATTGGCTGCCATGTTTTTGTGATACAACAACGGGTTACCGAAAACCTGATTGGAAGGCACCCGTTGCACGGTCAGAATCTCGAGGTCATGACGCAGTCTTGTTTTGCAGAATTAATTGCCAAATCTTGCTGTGCAAGGGAATATAGTACATGTACTTCTTTGTCTTACACGTATTTCACATTGATCATTCCCAATGTTATCATCGGCATGATATCATTTCATCAGTTTAACCACTGTGTGTGCAACATAGTTGAAAAACATTTATATACATGTACATGTACATGCATGTAGTGCCTACGCACGTACCAGGCGGGAAGTCAACCCGGGGCGTGCACATGTAAAAATGGATGAACGCACATTCCAACACAACAGAAATTCAATGACAGATGTACTAATGCCCAAACCCCCAAATCCTGTTGTTTCCAAAATGGCTTATGTAGTAATACCACTAGTTACTTCTCCCAGCCTCAAGAAGATTATACAATTTGTAAACAATTGTTGTCTGATGTGGTTGACGACCGCAATGCACTGCAGTAAACATCGCTCCCAAGGCCGATGACTTGTAACGCTGTCGCTGTGATGCAAACCACGGCGACATCACAAAATCGGGCGGAAGTTTTCACTCTGTCACACCTGTTGCCAACATCAGATTGACAGAGGGGGAGGGGGCAAATGAAACGTTTCCCCTTCCGCACCCGACCGCGCGCGCGAGGCTCGGGGAACGAGTCACAATTACGTCAGATGTTTGCAGGGGCGCACGGGTCTGCGGAGTTTCCTTTTCTGGGGCTTGTCAGGTTCAATTAGTGAGGGGATGCATCTGACGGAGCGCGACGTGCGCAACGTGTGCGACGTGCTGTTTGATTCATTTTCTTTCGCCAAGATCTTCCGCCAAGATAAAAACACCACAGGTTTTCTAGAAGGTTTAAATGCGAGTAAGTAAATAGTTGAAGTATTTGAAGTGTGTTACAACTTACTTTAGTTTGAAATTGTGAAATACTTTCCTTTTCCCTGTGTACTTACAAGTGCTCAACCGAGACGTTTCTTTTATATTTTCAGAAACTCACCAAATCTCTCATTTTCCCCGCCCCAATCTAGTTTGCACATATCTTCCAGATTTGTAAACAGTGCAGAAATAAATTTAAGTTTGCCCTGTCCCAACTCTACCTTACATAGAGAAAATCTAGATCCAAGACCTACTTAAAATGTTAATCCTGGTTTACCCTAAATTTGTTATTGTTTTTTTAATGGAACTTCATGAATCTTCCAAAATCGACAATTGTGCAGTACTCGATGTCAGTCCATTTTTATACACTGTACTATTAAAGGTATACCGCATTTCCTTCTGCTGCAATTTTCAGAAATGGACGGATTTGATAGGTTTGTACTTTATGGCAAATATTTGTTACACAGACCCGTTTAAAGTTTTGTGGTTTGCCGCCGGAAAATACACAAAAAAATTGCCGTTCTTGTAGTCTGTTTTCCTGACCCAACGGTTCAGACGAAACGGGACAATTTACAGACGTAAGGGAATGTGGACCGGCTAAATTTGGTAAACTTGGGCTAGTTTTTTAATTAAGCCTTTTTTTCTCTAACGATGGCTGGCCAAACCATTGTTGAAAAATGATACAAATTCCGGTTAAAAATTCTTGAAAATGACAGCAAACAAGGCGCAATGATTTCACAGATGGCTTAAAACTATTATTTACTTACAGTCAAGAATTAGGTATTTCATAACAATTTGGTGCCGGGTAACTTCATTTTTCAATGTTTGCAAACATGGCAAATGATGTACATTACATGACTGGAACTGAGGTACCTTTAAAGGGAATATACAACATTTGCAAACATTGAAAAACAAAACTACCAATTTTTTACGAAATACCTTACTAGGATGTTGGTAAATGACAGTCTAAAGCATCCTGTAAAATTGTGGCACCAGGTGTAAAGTCATTTTCAAGAAAAGTGGTATTTTTGTATAAATTTCCAAAGGTGGTCGGCCGACCACCCTTGGAAAAACCTAACTAGTTTTCAACTACTGCTCCAAATTTACCATTTTTTTCAGTCCAAATTTTGTTGTCTGCTATTAGTTACATGTTCATGAACGGGTGCAGGCCAGCTAGACTGGTTCCCCTACCTTACAATTTTCCGGCATCCATAAATTGATCCATTTTATCTTTAGTGGAGTCAGGGAACCAGACTACATAAACAGTTGTGTTTTTCTTGGTTTTTCAAGCATTTTCGAACACAAAACTTCAAAAATGTCAGTGTAACAATATTTGATCTATTATACTAACCCCTCAAATAGTTCATTTCTGAAAATTACAGCAAAAGCCAATGATGTACATTCCCTTTAACTTTCTAGGGCCATCAAGCCTTAAGTCAAAAGTCAAAGTGGCGGGGGTGAACCGCCCTTAATCCTGCCAAAATCACCCGATTCTCCAGGGGGATATCGCAGGATTTAGGAGAGCTGAAGTTAATACATTCTGTTATTAATATCTGGCTGCTTCTGGCAGCTTCCAAAGTGGATTACATCTGCCAAATGGCCAACTGGTGGACTGCCAGAGTTGATTATATATAAATTGCCCAAAGCGCCCTCTGTTAACCATGAGGCAACAAATTCATGAACCAGATTTCCAGGTACTTGCAAAGGGGGAGAAAAAAAGTGGGAGTGGAAAAAGTATGGAAGGGGGGGGGGGACTTTTGCGGGTCTCAAAGCGCCAGCCTACTGTTTGCTGACTGTCTGACTGACGGAGTTATTACAGCGTTCCCACAGGTTGACGTTAAATACGCTAATCCCTCGTGCCTTTTGTACACACACATAAAGTCTGTGGAGGCGCACCGTGTGTTGATCTTGAATTGGCCGTTGGGCACGGCCTATTGTCGTGCTCCAGTGCACACCCCAGAGTATTGAAACATATGAGGTTTCGGCAAGAAATATTGTACAAATACTGCTGAAATTACTTCTGCAAATCAGTATCTGTGGCGCTTGGCTGTATATCAGAAGTTGGCTGGAAAAAAATGGACTTTTGCCAAAATCAAAATTTTCGGCAAAAATAATCCCGGCGCGAAGTGGTTAATAAAATACCTACCACTGATGGAAATATTGAAGAGTGGTCCATTGTCTGGGGTGGAGTCTTCTGTCTCGCTAGCGTTCGGGTTCCGGACCGTTATCGTCGGCGTGACAGCACGGAGCTCCCCCGTCGTCCCGTGGTAATACTTGAAACAAACTCTGGTGACAGCTGATTGGATAGATTCGAAAATTCAAATCATTAATTGGACAAAAAGTATTTCACTTAACAGACCTTATTCACGAGAAGGCCATTTTTGATCATGTTCCCTGAATCTCTTTTATAAATTGCAAACTGTTGAATGGTATGGTGCCAGACTATTTTATGATTGGAGTGCGTTCCAAGCCTCACTTTCAAATTTTTTTTTTCAAATGTGGCTTAAAACATTAGGGTATGTTTAACCACAAATTTAAATTATTCATCAGAGCAGACTGGTATTAATTTGACATGAACTTTTCTTTCATTGCTTTCGTTTCTACTCGCAAGTTCCAAAAATGAAGAGTTTACCTAAGTTTAATATGGCGCAGGGCTTCTTTCTAAAATTGATGGAACTAACACAAAGTTGTGTTACAACGCCAAGTTGGCACACAACGGTGAAGAACTAATTTGAGGTTGTTTCCTTTTAAAGTTCAAGGGCAGTACTCATCAACCTTTTTCCTTGATGCTTCAGAAAAGCTTTGCAAAGATATGGGTGAGAATTGCCCTCTTTTTTTGAGGTTAGGGTGTGGGTAAAGTCTTATCTCGCTACTGCTGACAAGCCAATTACTCAAGATCACCGATCAACAGTGGAATTCCGTCTTGTTATGGAATTTTCAACTTTTTCTTTTCTTTTTTTTTTGGCGTTTTTTTTTTTCTCTTTCTAGTCTGTCGTATCTCTCCATCAAGTTCAAGGAGAGATTAATTATTGTTAATCCGTCTTATTCCTGTGTCCAGAGTCTCTTGCGTTTCCCTTCTAACGAGAAGTTCCTCCCCTGGGGATTTTTGAGGTTGGACAGTTAGGGGAAGGACGGTGGGGAGGGGGGAGGGGGAGGGGGAAGCAATGTTGATTTTGACTTGTGGGACTTCAGTTTCAATTCCTGTTGTGGTTTCCCTTTCAAAAAACAAATACCGACCTCGCTAATTAGCACGTATTTCACTTTTAAAGATTATAACGTCGATTTCAAAGTCACGTTTTTCGTGTGACATGTACATACAAGTTCAAGGGCGAAATTGAGGCGTTACAAACACGGAAATAAATCGCACTTGAGAAAAACTACAACAAATTGGGCAATCGTTGATCCAAGCCATTTCTTTTTCAACTTAAAAATCTTTCAGACTAAACTAGTCAGTCTCCTGACGACTGCCAGAGTATACTGTCTGAACCTTGAGTTTCTTCACTTTTGATTAAAACCACAAAAGCTCACAAAAGAGATTTGTTATAAAGTGCAGCTGCTTATTAACTAAGCATGCCAAATTTTTAGATAATTCCGTAGCCAAGGTTGCACTTTGCTTATAGAATTTCTGCAAAGTTTTCTAATTGATGCCTTTCTCTCTTTTTTTTTCGGCTCCGACATTCATTTCAAACTGGCATTCTTGACTTGCACTGAATCCGGTTTAAAAAAACAATTCAAGTTGGTCCAAATAGATTTGGGTTTCAAACAAGCAATCTTTATGTTTATATTTCCATTTACTAGTATATACAAATAATGTTTGTGAGTGCAATGGTGAGAATAGTTTCATGATGTGACAGATGGAATGTTCCATTTCGTCTGTGACCGAATAAAGTTATTCTTTCCATTGCACGAATGTGAAACATTCATTATTTGTTTTATATACTTGTAACACCTGAATAAATCCTCGTCATCTGATTGGTCAGAACCGCCAAAAGTCTGACCGTTCAATGGAATTTCCATTTACTGTGGAATAGAACTTCTATATTTGCCATGTGGCCACGCTAGGATGAATAATTCAATGACATGTGATCAACGACCCACCAATCAGATGACGGGGATTTTTTCAGGCGTTGTATAAAATCTGGTCATTCTAGATGACTGAAACAGTCGATCTCGCAATCTGGGATGTAGTCAAGTCCATCACAAGTCCCTGCAAGTCCATCACAAGTCCTCCAGTCCCAATGCAACTCACAAGCTATTCAAATGAGCTTTGATGAAGGCATGCCTTTGTTATTGTGCATCCACTGTTACTTTAGACTGGACTTGTGAATGGATTTGTGATTTACTTGCGATGGACTCGATTACAACCTTGCTTGTAACAGACCGTGTGAGAAGTAGCTCCTGTTTCAAACATCGAACTTAATTCCAATCTTAGGAATAATACGGTTCGGCGCGACTCTGAGTCACAACGGTCGTAAACTTGTGCCAAACAGGAACTCACGTTTTCTGAAGCACGTTTCTGAGTCCATGTGCCACACGATCTGCCCCTTGTGAGTTGCGCTTAGTCCTCTGTTTTTGAAGCTCTGAAAATTGGTCGGTGAATTCTCTCCTGATGAGAAAGAAAGACATGTATTAATCCTTTAAAGCGAGTGAGCATGCATTGTGGATGTACATTGTAGCTTATACATGTAGGTGCAAGTTTTATGCACGAAAAACGTGCTTCTTCAGCAGTGTGGTACATAAAGCTGAAACTCTTGCGTGAGTACAATGAGTAACGATATTTGACTTGTTATAATTTGTAAAGTTGTACGAACATGTAAGCATTAAATGAGTATTTGCATGACTCACTATGAGTACCGGTACATGTACATGTACAATAAAACTCCCTTTACATGTAACTCATTAACTTTAATGCATGAAAACAGTGAATAATACATGTATCAGTAGATCTTGCTGTACATGTAACTATTAAACTTGTACACTAGGGCTGTGCTGAATATCCCTATATTTGAATATTCGATCGATTATCAAATATTTGAATATTTATTTTCCGATTCGAATATTCAAAGGTGAAATGCAATAAAATAAAAGGGTGGGGGAAAGCTGATTTTTTTATAACAAAACTGTATTTTGAAAGTTTATTTCAAAGTATTGCCAGACACTTAAAGCACGAGTACATGTACAGTGTATGCCCAACAAAGATAATCCATCCAAGAACGTGGAAATTGATTTTTGAGGAATAAAATTCATGAAAGTGCAAAGTTAGCATTCTTTGTAATGATATACTGATGTAAACTGTATTTCAAGAAGTCTTCATGACGGCATTTAAACTAGAAATCGGATGACCAAAAATCCGCCTTCCTGTATTTAATTGAATATTTGATTGAACGGAAGGTCGAATATTTGAGTATTCAATTATTCAAATTGACTCAGCCCTATTGTACATGGGTACATGATTGCACCATATGTATGTGTTTACCTTTACATGTACATGTAGATGTACATGTACTGTAGACATGTTCAGGTTAAAAAAAACCTTTGGTTGAGTTGAGGGCATTTTGACAAGTACTGGTATGTAAAGGAACTTTGCAGTCACTTCAAATACATGTACTCAAATACATGCATGAAAGCAAGCATGAGTACTACAATGCAATAGTACTCAAGAAACTTTTAAACGCAAACACTTCAGTTTGGCCTGCTTGCTGGGCAGACGATCCATTCCACTCAACAAACCAACACATTCTATAAATACCAAACATTACGGAGCTTACAGAAAAAAAAATGCTTCCATCAATTTTTGTTTCATTCCGGGAGGAAGTCACATTCCTGTAACTGAGACATTCCTGTGATCAATCCTAATCATGCAAGCAAGCCAGAACGGATAAGCACATCGCTGAGATGTATCCAGAAATAACATCGATCCAAAAAAATTACGGCAAAAACCTTGGAAATTCTACCGATGCCCTACCTTCCCTCTCGCCCCGTCGCCTGTACCTTCGCTTGGAGACCCTTTTCCGATCGGCCTGATGGTCCATTTTTGTCTATTGTCCTATCGAGCTTTCGTACATCCTTCCCCCTTTTTACTATTTCCTAGGAAGGGTCGTTTTTCCCCTTCTGAAATTCACTGTCCCCTTTTCGCAGAGGATGTTCCTACTTATGGGTTTCTTGTTAGCGCGCTAACGAAAGGCAGAGTGGAAGATTTAATGCAACTTCCTGTGGAATGCTGTCACAGTCATCTTGATGTGAGTTCCAAAGGAGGCTTTTGTGCATTTTTTTTTTTTAGCGGGGAACGTAGCTGCTTTTCAATTAGTCCCTCGCCGAAGCTTTGTGATTAGAGCGGAAATGACCATGCGCTACAAATGAGAATTCCTGTTTTATGAGGGTGCACATGTACACGTACGTGGACATGTGTACAAGTGCATACATGTACTACATGTACATAAACTGTAACCCTCTTGCTATCTGAACAGTCGCAGACAGTCAAAATATCAATCTTCTTTTCCTGCCATGCCTTTTAGATCGTATTTCATAAACAAGCACTGTGACTAGTCAAATTCAGTCAAATTCAGTCAACAGACAAAGACAGCTAGGCAAGTAGTAGGCACAGTTGTCTCAAGTCTATCACCTACATGTACAGTCAAATCCCTCTGTATCAAGTTACATGTACATTTTATAAACAGTCACAGCCAGTCAATCCTGCTTTGTGTTGGCTGGGAATTCTTAACTGTTAAAAACAGTCACTCGATTGATTTTTGACTGAAAGGACAACTTGGCACAGAATGTATGTTTGCGAGGTGAGCACTTATCCCTTTTCATGTACATGCATGGTCAAATTACCGGTACAGTACTCTGTACTGTAGGATATTGATGTGAAAGGTATTATGTACCGATATGTCATGTATACATTTGTAGGTAGACAGTTGTAGATTTTGAGTTATTAACAGCAAAGATCATGGATTTATTTTATACTTTAAGCAGCATTTAAATTAAAACTTCCTTTTGTTTACATGTCCGACAGCTGTTAAAGTACTTAGCAAAACATGTCTGTGTACATGTTTTCAAAGGATGTCATTTTGAGCATGTAATATGTATGTGCACTCATTTAGGCAGATTTGACAAACACTGTATATTTTTTTATAAGTTTGATAGTTCAATACACAAATATTCAATATTTGTGAGTGCAACAGTAACATGAGGTAGGCCTATACATATGTAAAGTTGCATTCCACGAGGCGAAGCCGAGTGGAATGGAACATTCCATCTGTCACCGAATGAAATTATATTTTCCATTGCACAAATGTGAAACACTTATTAGGCCTTTTTGATTTATAAAGCGCCTGAATAAATCCTCATAATCTGATTGGTAACTTTGTATGCTGGCAATATGATTGTATCAGATCATAGTTAAAGAGGTTGTGGAATGCTCAAAGACATTCCCGTCATTTTTCGGGTATATGTAGCCTAAGGTGTGATGAAATAAAAACGACTATTGTGTCTGTCATAAAATGAGTAAAAAGGTACTTTTGAGAGCTGTTTTTCAGGTCCTGTTTCGACCCGAACGTGCAATTTGTGTAAAAGTCGTCGTTTGGGACAGCGAACAAAACATAGTAAATCGTGACGTAATAAACAGGACTCGTTTATACTATGCTGCAAAAAAAGAAGAAGTTTTTACCCCAATGACAATGTTCGAATACTTGAACATTCGATCAAATCCAATCGAATACTAATCTATTCGAAAATGCACATCTCATAACACACATCCACAGGCTCTGCTCTTACCCGGTAGCTCTTTATTGTAATAAAAATCTCATCAAATGCTCAGAATAACAACCTGAGAATCACTTTCCGTTTAGGCTCAATGTATACTTCACTTCAGCTGTGAGTTTCGTGAAGTAGGGATGAGGGTTCGGCAGAAAATTATGCACACGGGCCCCGTAATGTATTCGGGGGAAAAGTCGGGGTGTGCACGCCTGTGTGAACGCAACGAATCTGGCTTGAACTGCCCTGACAAGAAGCAGCAGAGAAATGGGGGCGAGATTACATCAACCGGTATTCATGCATACGGGACGGTGTACATGTAGGTATAGCCGTCCGCAGTTTGTGCGGCGTAAATGTACGTTGGCGTTCCTGGACTTTTGGATTCTAACGAATAGATAATGAAGCAACTGGTACAACGTGTACATCATGTAAAGTCGTGAACACACAAAATGTACAGGCAAACAATTTGTGCATACAATGTATATTAGACCCATTACCGCAAATTGAGATCTTTTTTTTGCAGAATTCTGCAGAACAACAGCTTTCTATGGTATAGTATTTGAGGGTAATGAGTTCAGTAATGGAAAAATATACTGCCAAATTGAAGAACTTGTATAATGAAAACTAATTTTTGAGAAAATGGCATTTAAAAATCCTGCTGTCGTATTACAGTGAATGCACAGTCAGCTAATACTAAGACAGGACAAAAAAGTTTTACAGATAAAATAGAACCAACAAAAAATGAGTTCAAGTGAATTTACAGAACTTACACAGATTCAAGTTCACCTAGACACCAAAAAGAATCAATCATTCTTTTCAAATTTTGGCTTTGCCCACTACATGTGTAGACTGCAAAATACTTTCTAACCACTGCATGTTACATGTGGAATGCAATGTAATGTACAATGTACACATGTAACATGATATATACTGTATGTACATTTGTACATGTACAGGTACAATTGACAACACCTGAACATGTTTAAAAGAACATCAGTTTATGTACATGTACATTGTAGATCATGTACATAATCAGAAGTCTTACCACATGTGAACTGGCAGGCATAACTTTCCATACCGTCCTTCGTGTATTACTAGATCACAATATGCATGAAATTCATACATGCGTTCAGTTCACTCAAAGTCTGTCTCGAACACGTACGCGCCAATTTTACACAATGTCTAGGCTTGCACTGAATCATTCACGGCCCAGAAATTGTGAATGGCGCTTAAATATCTTGAAAGGTCTTTGGACCCCAGTACAAAGATCATATATGCGTGTACAAAAGAACAACAGGTGCACATGTATTTGTTTGTGTACACACGTATGCACGTGTACATGTATTTGTATTGTACAATGTATGTATTTGTACATAATTATGTACATGTACATGTACAGTACATGAACTTTGTACATGTACACTGTATGGGCTACATTCTATACGTGCACATGTACACGTACTGGGGGGAGGGGTTTCTGGTACATATGTAGTCAGTCCATGTTTTCCATGTAATGCGGGCTTGAAATTTTTGTGTTGAAGAGGCCTGAATCGAAATGAACTCTATTTACTGATTTAAGGATATCCTCTTGATAAGGATACATTTTATGAGTCTTGCGTCGGTGTAATTCTTTGGATACGTACATTTTGTACACTACCGCTGTGAAATTCGATAAAAAAATACTATTGACCGAACTCTGAAAGAATTTCAAGATTTTCTTCAAATATTGAGCGACGAAAATTGGCTGAGTGTCATGTTTGCTTTTCGATCCACTGTCAAGTGTAAAGTTCAACTGGATATGATTTTTGGAGTGGCTTGTTAGGATGAATGCAAAGCAGGGTAATTTGGATTAGGTGGAAATAGAAGGAAAATAAGGAAATCATTTTGATGAATCACTGAACTTCCTTCGCAGTTCTGGAAATATCAATAGGATGCATGCAGCATCATATCCGTATCACAAAAGTTCAATACATTGGAGCAAATCGTTTTAGCGATCTCAGGCAGATTTGTTTCAAAGCGAGGTACTGTACATGTACATGTACATTAAAAATGACCATAACAAAATTATCCATTTTTAGACAGTTATTGATAAAAATAAACTACATGTACCGGTACATGTTCATCAATCCCCCTCTTTTGTTTATTAAAAAAAAAAAAAAAAAAAAAATTATAATAAAACCATCATGTTTTTTTTTTCTGGTAGAGGGGGAAATTCACCGTTTTTCCGGTCAGCATGGGGTTGCCTGGTGAGACCAAAGGTCACTGCAAGCAACACAACACACTATGTTGGCCTGGAATTTGGCCACATTTAAGGCCAAGGTCATTTTGGCCTTCCAGTACAACCATAGCAATATGTGGTCAGAAAGGTCTGAAAATGTCTGCAGTATTGTCAAGGCTAAACTAGGGCAAGGAACTAAGGTACACGGTATGTATACATGTACATGTACATACATGTACATGTATGTACATGTACATGTATGGTACATGTAGTGTTGAAAAATGCACACTGTACACATGTACATACATCAATTTGAAGTCATCACTTGAAAAGTTGAAAAAAGTTTTTTGGATCACTCAATTTTTAAATACCTCTTGAGTGTTGCAAACTTCACCTTTTTTGTCTGATGCAAATTTCTTAATACCAAAAAAAAACCCCAATTTTAATTCCAAAATTATGCCATATAATTACTTTGTAAACGGTAGTGCCCTGTATTTGGCTGCCAAGAACATTGAAAGCATGTACCGGTACTGATTCCCCAATCCCCAATAAAAAAAAATCTTCAAAATTCAAATTGATTGGTATAAACTTGAAAAAAAAAATGCCATTTAAAACAACTATATCCTCTTATCACAAAGTGCAATTTGGTTTCCCGGTCATTCCACGCTTAGTGCTGCAGTACTGCTCTGCACTTAACTCTGATGCTTATCTGCTGACCTGAATGCGTTTGACGCCAAGCCTGTATTTACTTGCACTGTGTACCGTACATGTACCGTAGCTATACAGCATGGACAGTAGATGTAGGCACGTGGTTATTTCGCACCGCTTTCTGTTGGGTGTGCTCAACTCAACTGGAACAATTTCTCGCCACGGTTTGTCAAGCATGTCAAACAGCACACAATGCGCTGCAAAGTCGGTTTCAATTTACATTGTGAAATGAGAGGAAATGTTTGCTTGGTGCTGTAAAAAAATTCATAGATTCAAAGGTTCTTTTTTGGACAACAATTACATAAATTGTACATGTCAATTTAAAAGGCAACTTGCATTTGACAGCTTTGTAAAATGAAATTGCTCACTCTACATGTACATGTATGATGTATCACACTTTGAAATCATGGATACAGAATTGGGACACTGTGGTTTTCTTGTAAAGTCCCCTGTAAATCTTTAATTTTAAAGTGGAACAAAGGGGTTTTGAACCTGCGATCACTGGATTGCTGCTCCGGTAATCTACGGTACTAACTGAACTATCCAGCCCTACCCCGTATTTTATAGCAAAGCACTATGAAACCAAATGTTACAGTTTGAAGGTTCTGTGAGTACAGTGGCGAGAAGTAAAAGACAATAATAGATGACGTCAGCTGTTGCACAACGATACAAGCAAATACACGACAAAATAGCGGACAGCAAGCCAGCAGTTGTTAGTCAAGACAATTCAAGCAAACCAAAACACAAGTAAGCAGTGCATGGGAGCAAGCATGGGTCAAATATGAAGATTTCCAGAACCCTTTCATGCTACAATCCCGGCCAAATCTTGCTGGGCCCCAACCCCCTGGCCCCCACTCTCCAAAAGCTGGAGAGAACAACATTGACCGGGGGAGCAGGGGAGTGGGTGACCGTGGGAGGCTAAGGAAGTGTCCCAACCATTTTGGCCGGGATTGTAGCAACCAAACACAGCCGACTACAAGTGCAAGGGTCCGGCGCTTCATACAAACACGGCAGAGGAACAAGTGAAAGTAATTTAAAATTTGCATACTTGCAAAACTCCCTTCAACAGTGGATGAAAACAAATAAAAAGAAGAAAAAAATGCCAAATTCAAGATAAAAGAAACAAAAATCGATGCTTAAAACAAAATGGGGAATGGGGCGGGGGTGGGGGGGGGGGCCTGGCAAATATACCCGAGGAATTCCATTTATACCTCATGTGCACTGTATTCAAGCTGATGCATGTGTGCCAGGCATTGGTTGCAATAAGGGAATGAAATTTAAATAAAGGCTTTAACCAAGACTAAATCTATAAACAGGGTATACTTGCAAGGCTTCCTTCAACCATGGATGAAATTTAAAAAAAAAAAAAAAAAAAAAAATGGAGCAAAAAATCAAAAGACGAACTAAAGACTTGAAACGAGACTACAGTTGACGAAGTCAGATCACATTCCTTCAAAGCTGTAATGTGAACGCTGCAGTACCCACCTTCAAGGTAGAGTCCGATCCAGTCGCTCGCACTGACACTATCCTTGATGTCCCAGTATACGATGAGCTGGGTGTCCGGCTCCAGCGTGACCTCGTGCTTGTTGACCATCAGACTGGACATTGACCAGCGCTGCAGGTCCGGGTGGGCCAGGTTGGAATCGCTGTTGGAGCGGTCGTGGACCGACAGACGCCGGATGCGCCGCAGCGTCGGTATGTGCTGCAGCGTGGCGAACAGGCCCAGTCGGTCGTGGGCCTCGGACCCCGCGAGGGGGGCCGGGCCGGGGTTCGCGAGGCCCGGATTTGCTGCCATTTTGAGCGCCTCGCGATCAGTCATAATAGTGGATGGAAACCTTGAAGGCCGTTCCCCTTATACTCGTCCAAGTGTGGCAGTTAACTGATGACTCCAACGAATCAAATTCCTCGGAAGGTTCAAAAACACATGTGATGTTGATTACGGAGATCCGATTTAATCATGTGAGATGCAGTTGGAGAATATGATGAATTCAGGACGTCATTGTGACTGAACGTAGCTTGGTATCTGTGAAGGGAAAAACATCAAAGAACATGTTATTGTTACTAAAAAATCTTCAAATCTTATCTACCCAATCTTTTTCCAAATGGCACATCATGTACAGTGCGTATCCAAGCAAAATGTGCATGTGTTACTAATACTCTACGTGTATTCTACCACATGCATATATTGGATCGGAAGTTTGCCCAGAAAAAAGACAACAAATCAAATTTGTTTTATTAGGGAAATTAATTCAGGAGTCGAGGCAATCTTGATGTTTTAACCCGTCAGCTTTGCCTGTGTACATAAAAACAGCCAGTGCGTGTTATCACGTCCGACGCAAAATGGTTAACAAGGATAAAAAAGTTCCCCATTCCCAGTCTGGAATATCCAGGTTAAAATACAGCCAGTGCAAAAAGAAGGAGTCGAACATTTATTTTATTGTGTTTCCTGCCCAAAACTTGACTTTCGTTTTGTAATTAAATGACTATAAGAAAGCCATTACACCCACAGTGACTTCCTTATTTGCATTTTTATTGTAATGTGTTTGTTTGTTTTGTTGGGTTTTTCTGATTTTTAATATTTTTTTTTTTTGAATATTTTTTTTTTTTTGAATTTTTTTTTTTATATTATTTTTTTACAAAAATTATGGAATCGATTCAGAATGGAATCGCGATTCCCAGACGAAATCGGAATCGCGATTCCAAAAATGCTGGATTCGTCCAAGCCTAGAAGGAACAAAACCATGAAAGCCCTGCCACACGTACATGTACATGTACATGTACACTGAACGTACATTGTACATGTACAACATACATGTACAACATACATGTACATGTACATGTGTATAAGGCCTCGCTCGTACAGTATACATGTACATGTACTACACACATGTATATTTAGAGCAACATGTACAAATGTACCAGTACATTTTACATGCTCACGTAACGGTGAGCAGCACACAGCAAATTATGACTGTATTATTACGATCTTTGCCCGCCATATTGCCACTGAGTAATGACTCGTCAGTAATTAGGATCCCATTTCATTACGCGGGGCTTTCCACTGATCAGCCATCGGATTACCATGCTCTCTCAATGCCTAATATCGGGACAGACAGCGCTGCGTCGTCTGAGCTGAGTTCACTCACAGATACTGGTACGTGTACACGTACGAATACTATGAATATAAGGCCAAGCAAAAAAAAATTATAAACTCTCATCTATGCTTTTTTTTAATGAAGGAGGCACCCCACCCTTTTTTTTCTCTAGATTGTGCCATAACAACAATGTACATGTACCGGTACTAGTTTGTTTGCTTACCTCTTAACTACGGAATTAACTGCCTTAATTTGACAGAATTAAAGGCAGAGTGGACCATTTTGTAATTTTTGCATCTTTTCCGTTATCTGAAGCAACAAAAGTGCTCAAAATCTAAAGACGGGTGCTTAACAACTACCGGTAATCTGATGAAGTTTTAGCTCAGTGAATGTTGCATTCCGAGAAGACAATATTCTAGTTGAACAAAATGAGTTTCTAAGAAAAATTCAACTCATGAACCCTTTAACAAACTTGCTCGTCAACAAATTAGATTACTTTCTTTTAATAAATATTAAATTGTTTATTTTATTGCTAACAAAAGTACCTCTTACATGTAGTTGTATATTTTGGGCACTTGCAACCATCCGAAAGCTTTAAGAAACGAATAAACAAACTGTTATGCCATACAGTAATTATTATGATTATAAAATTACACATGTGCCACTCGTGAAAATAGTTCTGTGTACAAATATACTGAACAAACATTCAGTGGGTGTTCCTCCTACATGTAAATACTTTTAAGATAAACACTACCCCGTCATTAAATGCATTCATGAGTCCATGAAAATGCCACTGAACTGGTGAAAGTACTCGAGGCAGTAAGTTTACCCGCGCATGCCAGTGTGCATTTCATATGTGGCATGCTGCAAAAAACACTTGTTATTTTTGGACTGCACGCAGATATCTGCGAGCAATTTACTTCGATTTGATTTTAAAAAGCCAGGTGATTTTAACTTTTTGCTACAGTTCCGGCACATGTAGTGTCATGTACCAGTAAGTGAACACTTTCACGTGTACAAAATACAACGCAAAGATATTGTAATTTGCAATTAATTTTTTTTGGGGGGGGGTGTCTGATGCTATTTTTTTTTCCTTCGTTTTTTTTCTTCTCAATCATGATAATAATATTCTGGGAGGCTAATCATCCTTACTCGCAGCTGAGAAGCTGAATTGTGAAGGACGCGGCTACAATGTGGTCGAGCCGCTGGCACGCAAAGGCCCCTTTGGCAGACAGCCGTACGACCCACAAATGACCACGGAGCACAGCCTGAGATCGAAAGTGTTTGATTTTTTCGGAGGGAGGAAAACCGGAGGGCCCAGAGAAAAACCCTCGTGGCACAAGAAAGAACCACCACACAACTCTACTCACATCCTGTAATCCTATACAGGTAGCCATCTACAAATTTGTTTAAATTTTTTTCAAAACATGTTATGTACACAGAAATATATTTAAAAGGAAATTTTCTACGCATACATTTATCTCGAACTACTACATACTGGTACATAAGGGCCACAGGCAAGTCATGCAAAATTGAGAAACAACTTTCATATGTGTACCCTTAGTCTATGTACACGTATGCAGTCTTTTTATTGTACAATCAACGTGCACCAGTAATTTTATATGGCAAACAGAGCATAAACCAATGAATTAACGCAGGCCTAAATCATCACTGACAGTCAACGCTTTCATCCCGGTCGCACAGATAACGCAAACTAATTACGCCGGCCTCAAGGCTTGCTTACATTCGCGTGCACGCGCGGCAGAAACGACATCTTACGCTCCCTATGAAGAGACTCCCCCTACCCCCCCCCCCATCTCCCCCGTCCTTCTTCAGAACGGGAAAAAGGTCAGCCCCAATGGCAGACAATCAGAGAAAATTGGCCGTAGCATTTGAGCCGCATTGTCAGGGGCAATCGGGTAAAAATAAGGCAATTTTGGAGACCAAGTTGCTCCAGTGGTTTTTTTTTTCTTAAATAAAATGACATTTTGCTAAACATTGGGTACATGTAGTTGCCGTCCAACACGCAATACATACATCATGTACGGTGTTTGTAAACATCATGTACGTGGTCTAATGTCTTCTTTGACTGTAGTGCTGTGCATTTCCGAATAATTTAATATTCAACTATTTGAACTTGGATTTGATTGAATATTCGGATATCTGGTACATGTACCCCGGTATATTCGGCATTGCCCTATAAGACTGAATGTTTTGAACAAACGTTGATGGAGCATTCAGCATTTGTGTCATAAAATTGGAAAGTGGGTTTTGCCTATAGATGTAATTTTCTAAACACTGACCACACTTAGTATTATACATGAAATTTTGAGATGAATGTTTACAAGCTTGCTTACAATGTAGGCGAAACTTGAGTATACATGCACTGCTCGTAAAATGTAAATCAGTGAAAGGAAAAACCTAGTATAAAAATTCACCCTGATCAATGTACCGGTAGGGCCTACACATACGTGTACGTACATGTACGTGTATACATGTAATCATTAATACATGTACCGGTATATTCACATGTACATTTTGAACCAGTAACAATATACATGCACACGTTTTTATAATAACACATTAACACGTGTAATAACACATTAATGTATTGTCCAGGCATGATATTTGATCCTCAGGAAAAATAGGAAAAAGTTCCCTGCAGATCCTTAAAGGTATAATGTATATGTACAGTACATTGTACACATGATACATATATGTACGGTAGAATGCTGAAAATAGAGTAAATAAATTGAAATAACAGTAGAAAAAGTAAGAATTCATATTAGGAAATCTATCATTCCTGACCCCAGAACTGTTTTCGTTCAGTACACAAATGTCTTGATCAACAATTTCTTGTTGAAATTGTGAAATACATGTACATGTACATGTAAGGTACAATAACCCCCCCCCCCCAAAAAAAGGGGGAGGGGTCAGACGTGTACATCTTGATCTCTTATTCTGACAGAATTTCACCATTTTCATTTTGTTTCTACATGTACATGTACCGGTACTGGGTATGTACAATGTGTATGGCATTAACGACATATTGTCCAAGCCTACTTCCAAACCCACACATGTATTTGCCATATTTACTATTCGCAAACACCTCGTGATTTCAAGGTTGCCCACATTACAGAAATTCAGACTACCTAAAAAATCCTTGCTCTATGCATGCTATGGGTACACGTACCTGTGCAAACTAACCAACCATAAATCCTTAGTCATGCTAGTGCTAAAACCATTACTGAAAACTTATCCTTCCAAGTGAAAACAGTACAGCTCTAGTTTTGCTTTTACAATGTAACTACTCAATCCTAAAATAAAAAACAGACTCTGAGAACGAATTCAGCAGCTATCTTTGACGCTTGTGGTGTGTTTTTGTTATTTTGATTCAGTCACAACGAATCCACTTAATATGTCTGCTCATACACACGTACTCTTTCACGGTTACGCCATCTCTGGGGTCACGTGATAATCTCGGAGGGAATCTTGTTGGGAACATGTCCCATCATGCTTAGGATAAAATGGCATTAGGGGAGGGTTTTTAATTAGATGCCCCCCCCCCCTTCAGGCCCCCCCCCCCCACCCCCGAGATTACAATGTGACCACAAAGATGGCGGTATCCGTGAAACAGTCCACGGAATAAAGTGCACGTCCGTTCAAGAGGACTGAAAAGCATTAGATCCATTAGATATGTACACATACCGTACTTACACATAACGGTACACAATTTCAGTAGTTAGTTGTACAATTATCATCCATTTTCTGAAGTCTTCACTACCGCACATCGAAACTTTCCGTAAAGTGTCGTTTCCAGGAATGCAACATGTGACAAATTCACACACATGCACAAGCCCGTTTGTGTGCCAACAATTATCACCTGTGACTTTTGTACCACTCAATACATGTACGTGTGTCTAAGTCTGATGAAAGGTCACCGAAAAAAAAGGCACAAAATCTGAGGTCACTTGGTCAATATGCCCTTTGATCCGTGGCCCTGCTTTGGCCGGGAATCGTTATCGGTTGAGAGGGGATCAATACGTGATCAACGCATTGTGTACACTTGATGCCAAGTATTGCTCATGTGACACAATAGTGGTGTGGTTATTGGAGCATGTTCATGGTTTATTGTGCACTTCAGTGTTTATGGGGATCATGTGGCGTATCTTATTTAAATGCAACTGTGCATGCATGTCAACACACTCTTGACCTACTGTTTACAATGTTTGCCTAAAACTCACTGTTCATGCGCGTACAACCAATGTGCATGTACCCCGTACTTGGTCTCACGTGCAATGTGTACATGTAGGCATTCTAATCATGTGCATACTCAGGCCTCGACCTTAAGCTTTTTTTCAACTAGCCCACCGGGCTAGTAAACCAAGTGTTTTACTAGTCCACAGGGTTTTACTAGCACACTGGGCCAATTTCACGGCGCTGCTAAGCACAAATATTTGCTTAGCATAAAACAAGTCTGGCTTATAAAAACAGGTTACCAGCCAAAACTCCATGTGATGTATATGGGCTGCTCTTGATAAGTATTGAGCTGTTGTTTGCTATAGCGTGAAAATCACGTGGAGTTTTGGCTGGTAACCTGCTTTTATAAGCCAGACTTTTTTGTGCTAAGCATGAAATTGGGCCCCGGATATTTTAGACTAACATATCGTTCATTTAATGGGCACACTGTAGCAAGTCTCGTTATTAATAAATGATTTTCAAACTAGGAAAGGGAAACACCGGCACTAATAATTTTGCAAGATTACAAATGACTCGGAAAAAAAATTAGTAACAAAACAATAAACAGATCACCAATGACCAATCAACCCAAAAATTCTGGGTTTTTTTGTTAAACAGTGTTTCATCTCCCAAGGTCGAATGAAGCAAGCAAGTGAATATTAACAAAATAATAGTGAAAGAAGCAAATCACCCAGTATCTTAAAGCAGCTGGCCAACTAACCGACCACTCACAAAACAAGAATAAGATATCACTCTAAACAAATAAACACAATCCAGCAAATGAATTAACAATAACAGACCGACTAACCAACTGACAGACCGACCCATCGACCAGTTCGAAGACAAACATTCTGTAGCTTCTTTCTCCACACATACAAAAATTCAATAGTCAATACAATGATGCAGACGACTATGAGACATCTTGAGGTCACTAAGAATCACAAAAAAGGACTTGAAGGTCTCCGTAACGCGATCAAACATTTGTGTGTGCATAGGCTCACCTTCATGCTAACAAAGAATTGTAAATGTATTGCAATGTTGCATTGTTGATTATTTAAATTCCAAGGCCTTTTGGGTACGCTAGGAAAGACGGCGATCGTGTAGTGTAGGGCCCCTGTTTTGTTTCAATCAAATTAGAATCAATATTTACTTTTTGTTACTAAAAAATGACATTGCCAACCTAAAGCAGACTTCTCTCAATGCAACAACACCTTTTTGGTAATTTTTTGAACAGTTTCTTGGGGTAGAAATTATGATTTTCCTACGCTGTTTACGGTCCGGTTGGTGCCGTGCAGCGCGACTTGCGTGCTCACGGTACACCGAATGGTGATCGCCATCTTTATTTTGGTGTTGCGTTCTGTCGTTGTCATCGTCATTTTTACCATGTTTACCCAAAAACTTCCCTCAAAAATTTAAAAACCCTGCCCTTTGTTTATGACATATACAGGTATCGGTATGTTCTTAAATGTCGCTAACTAGTTTGGTAGGTCAAAAAACTTAAAAGAGGATTTTGTTTCCTATAGGAACTGGGCCCGTAGATACATGATCGCCGGAAATTGCCACATTCCTTATGTATTTTGATCACAGATGTACAGAAAGCTCAAAAGTAATACATTTGTAATGCAAGCAGGGTTGTTAAACATCCTGATTAAAAAAAAAAACCAAAGAGCAGGGAACAAATAAAACCATTTTTTGTTTCGTTCCGAAAACCACCAATCTTGGGAATTAAACCAATACAATATACGGTAGCTATTTTGACAAAGAAACTTGTGACCCAGCATGTACATGTGTGACCCAGCAAACATGTACACATGTGACCCAGCATACATGTGTGACCCTGACCCAGACCTTGCGTGCTGAAAAACAGGCAAAACAAAATCATGCCAAGTTTACTCACTCTTTAGCTGACAAAATCCTCCAAAAATGTTTAGGCCAAAAACAAAACAAAATTCTGCTTCCGATTACATGGCATTTGAAAATAGGGTAGGTAGGTTGGGAATTTTTTTTTTTTTGGCCAATTTTTTTTTGTGCACGATCATATGGAGGCGTCTGCGTGTTGTCAATGGTACAAGGAAGAAATTGATGGTTTTTCCGTTTTTTTCCCCTCATTTTTTTCCATAAAAAATTTAGGGTAGGGGCTGTCAGAATAGGGTAGGTAGGGAAACCGGAAGCAGAACTATTTTTTTTTATTTGGCCTTGTGAGGCAAAGACAAGGTCCTCAGTATTTCACCAGCCAAGTTTGAGGTCTCACGTCTCAATTCAAATTTTAAAGGAGGTTCTCTTATAACATGTCACACCTGAGAGCGAAGCCAAATGATTTAAATTTGAAGCCTAAGACCAGACTGGTACATGTCCAACTTTTTGAGAAGATTGACCCTTCAGTAGTCTGGTGGCAGACTATGGAGAGATGTGTAGAAAGAGACTAGGTACCAGATGGGTTTTTTTGGACATGATTGATGCAGTACTGAAGGGTTGTTGGACTGATTGTTTCATGTGCCAGTCTATTTTCTTGTATTGCATGTTTTCAATATCTAAGTTTTGGGACTCTCATACACAGTATTGAGAGTCCAATATTTTCGGACGAGGCAAAACTAAAAAAAAAAAATAATACTAATTTCGAACACCAGCCAGGACATCTGACTGATGGGGTATCACATTCAATTGTCTAAGGTTTTATTTAACATCCTGGTCATGGATCTTCTTTCAACTTTTCAAGCATAACTTTTCATTGTATAGGTTTACAAATGTGTTGCAAATATGTAATAATACACCACATTTTGTGGTTGTTAGTGCGGTTGTGTTAATTTTACAGCTTCCCAAATCCAAATATAAATTGAATTTGATATGGCGAAGCAACGGCAATGAGTAAGCTTATAAATTAATGTTTCATTACAAAAAAAACCATAGATTTTGGTACTCCTAGAACTATGAGGCTCCGCGTGAGCGGAGCCTCATAGATCAAGAAGCCCGCAAAATTGCCTGCAGCACAAAACACTAATAAAGTACAAAAACGTCCATCAAAATGCAGCCATTTCACACAGAACCGCTGCACAGTTTGCCCCTATACTCCGTACTTTATCTCTTGACATACTCACGTATCTTGTGCGGAACTAACATGGGTGGATTCTGTCGGTTTTTAGGCCAAAATGATGAAAAATATGCCCCTTTCGCACTGAGCCAACCTGACACTTGGAACGTGCACGCATATGATCGAGCGATGATTTTCGGTTCGCTCGGAGCGCGCCGCGGGGGGTACGGTACAAGCAAAATGATAGTATGTGCATGCGTACAAGTGCATGTACCGTACCCCCCGCGGCGCGCTCCGAGCGAACTGAAAATCATCGCTCGATCATATGCGTGCACGTTTCAAGTGTCAGGTTGGCTCAGTGCGGAAAGGGCATATTTTTCATCATTTTGGCCTAAAAACCGACAGAATCCACCCATGTTAGTTCCGCACAAGATACGTGAGTATGTCAAGAGATAAAGTACGGAGTATAGGGGCAAACTGTGCAGCGGTTCTGTGTGAAATGGCTGCATTTTGATGGACGTTTTTGTACTTTATTAGTGTTTTGTGCTGCAGGCAATTTTGCGGGCTTCTTGATCTATGAGGCTCCGCTCACGCGGAGCCTCATAGTTCTAGGAGTAAGATTTTGGAGGATGTTTCTGTGAGCTTTGTAATTATCATTACAAATTTGATACGTAACGTACGCATTACACATTTATGATACATAAAATGAATTGTACTTCTGCAGGCATACTGACTGTGACTGTAGTGTACGTACGCGTACCGTATACATAATTTACAGGCATGTACATATGTACACGTACAATGCAATGTTCAATGCGTTCCCAAGCACTGCACTGCAGCTAAAATTTTCGTTAACGTCAGTACAATTTGCATAAATTCTCCGATCGGATCACATGATTCTCATAGAATTAGTTCAGAAGGTACCTGAAAGATTCCAAATTCTTACCTACACATCGATGTTGAAAATAATCCCAAAGTTTGGTTCAAATTCAATATTTAATTCGATCACGATCAGCAGCAGCGTACGGACGGTGTTGACTTCTATTTTGCGCACTAAAATGACGTCACTCAAGGCCGCCCATTTTTTTTTATCTAAGCACTGACGATAGGTGGCGCTATTCAATATTAATGGTCATTTTTCCCCTAAATAGAGGGCGCAATACCTTTTTGACAAGAGAACAAATTAAAAGAAGATTAACACGATGCATTAATGCATTTCTATGGCAAACTTTTCGGATAGTATTTGCGCGCATTGGCTAACCGCGGTCTACAGCTGCAGCCAGATGCTTTATACATAGGTCATGATAAATTACCCAGAATGCCATCTCCTTTCCTTCACAAGATTCTGTGTAGCTCATTTGCCCTTCCTAGCGCCCTGTTTGCAGGGCGCGAAGCATTCACCAACGTCAGATAATGTCGCCCTCTATCGCCTTCATGATGTTATTTTGTCAAAGAAATGAGAATAATACAATTTTTGCCTATGCCTTAGGAGAGAAAAAAAACCGGGGTGGAAAACAATATCGTCACCCGATGTGGGGCTCGAACCCACGACCCTGGGATTAAGAGTCCCGTGCTCTAGCGACTAAGCTTACTGGGCTTGCGCTATTTACAGATAAATTCAATCAGTGATTTGACATTGTAAATGTATACTACATGTACTTAAAAAAAACAATCCAGCAAACATGCCCAGTTCGCTTTTAATTGTCTTAATAGCTCCATGGGACTCGAAATGTCGGTCCATTTAAATGTGGTTCGTGGATTAAAGTGGGGGAGAGGAGAGGGAGTTAAGATTAAATTCGTCATCTTTATTTAAGGGGTTCTAGAGACCTTAGTTGCTTCCCATACAGATCAAGTTATTTTTGATACAAAATGATGTTGGTTATACAATTGGAACCGATCATGCCAATTGATGTTTGAAAACGTCATTAAATCTGTAGAATTTCACAGGGAAAAACTCAATTAATGACGTCATTGTGACGTCACTTCCTACTTTGCATCATAGTCACTCCCGGAAAGTTTCATGACGATCGGACCTTCTCTAACTTGCATTTTATAGTGACGTTATGATAACCGTCACACATTTTCCCCCCAAAATAGTGTGCGTATGCCTATGACCA
Organism: Patiria miniata; assembly: GCF_015706575.1. Classification (NCBI taxonomy): domain Eukaryota; kingdom Metazoa; phylum Echinodermata; class Asteroidea; order Valvatida; family Asterinidae; genus Patiria; species Patiria miniata. The sequence continues at coordinate 2,356,892 of NW_024037075.1, forward strand.
ATCAAACCTAAAAAAAAAAAAAAAGGAATTATGGCAAAACACTTCTATGACTCATCGAAGGGCTTTTGATACATAATGTTATGACAAAATGCCCTAATATTCTGCAATGGGCTCCGTGCGCTAACTAAGAGGGCGCCCTTTTACCTAGCAACGACGTCCCATGGGCGGGACATTTCGCTGGTTGACGCGCACCGTTCCTTGTGTGTGACGCACGTACACCAGGGGATTCAGTAGTACACGCAGTGCTAGTGGTGGCCGCGCGTCGCGGCAAAATTGCAGTCAGGCAAGATGGCATCGGTCGGTCACCCCCAGCTGTACTTCTCTTTGCCGGTGAGGGGGTACTTGTGAACGGAGCGAATAAGTATCTATGACACGCGTAATACACACGAACAGAGTCAGTGTAAAATAATACTGAATTTCAATTTATGGACAAAAGAAAATTCAGTGCGCCCGATGTGGGGCTCGAACCCACGACCCTGGGATTAAGAGTCCATGCAATGTGTGAAAACCATATCAAAATTGGCGTTTTTATGACTTTTACGGCTAATGATTTGACAGAAGTGGGGACAAACGACAAAAGAATTTGGGGGGAAAATGTTATGATGCCATTGCCAAGCAGCCAAGTACGACGTTCAAAAAAATGACATCTTTTTAAAATTTGTTGTAGGCCTACATTACTTTCTTCCGCTACAGCTATACTTTATACATTACAATTAACTCATTTCCAAAATTGGGTTAAGAAATTGCCAGTCCGCAAAAAAATAATTCGACCACGATTGGCATCTGCACGCCCCTTAACAACATCCATGATACCCATCACGGCGAAGAATCCAGGCCATATTAATACACGACTGACGTTGATTTATTGCGATAATCATGGCGGTTTCGCTCAAAAAGTTACAGTGGAATATAAATCAAAGACAGACACTGCAATTTTTGAGGGCAGTTGTTTTCCCTACAAGAAATTTAAAACACTCGTGTGTAGTTTGTGGAAACGCTATGTGAGATGACATTCTCTGAAATAAAGGTGGTTCTAAATTAACTAGAGGCGTCAATTCAACGTCTAAAACACTATGCTTGACTGCCATCAAGCGGGAATGCTGAAATGTCATGCAATAAAGTTTTGGTAAAGGGACACCGCGTCATGGAAGCGAAATTTGTATTTACACAATAGTGTAGGGTACCCATTTTCAGGCGACTTGAATCAAGGCTACGGGATTGTAGGGCTATCGAACTTGACTTCCCTTTTTTTTTAAAGCAATCCTACAGAGCCTAGCCATGAATGAGAAGAAACGGGTGATATTTTTTTTGGTCATCATTACTTGATTAAGCACAATTTCGGTAAGAAAATTTAATTTTAGGGAAAAATAAAAATGTAAAATTTCCTCCGTGACTCGAACCTGGCATCCACGGCTTTCAGACCAGCGATTCAACGCGGCATGCAGGCTATACCGAAACCACGCTGACCGCCGTGAAATAATTATAAGCTATAAGGTTGCAGACCAGTAAATCGGTCCGAAATTGCCTACGCCGGCCAAATCACGATTTGCATGCCCTCAAAATCTTCAGTATTTGAGCATGCTGTGGGCCATGAACTAGAGGGTTTGTAAAAAGTATGGGTGGAAGCCGTGCACAGGACTGTGAGCTTGAAGTTCCGTTCAATTTGGGTGAAATTGGGGCCCTTAAAGTGATTTATTTTGCAATGAATTGTAGGCATCGTTTTTCTAAATGGCGATGGGCTTCAGGACTACTTTCAGGTGTGATCATCTTCGGATGGAAATTTCTCCTAAATGTCATTAGTTGACCCCCCAAAAATTGAAAAGAAAATGAAAGATGATGAAATAAGCTTTAATTTCATGTGTGTCTCGAACACCTTGAAGAGTTGTGAGTATTTTTCCCGAATTTCTGAAGTGGGAGCATTTATTGGGGTCTATGGAAGTTTACTTACTGGTCTGCAACCAAAAGAACTCTAGTTGTTCACGTGAGATGTTTCACACATGCGTATTACGTCAATGACTTTACCGGGATATGGCGAAAAAAATATTTGCCAAAGAGCGTCTTCGTGTATCGGTGTCAATGTCCTGTTAATTTAAACCACTTCAAACCGTGATACAGCCTTACACTGTGACCCCTAGTGTACTATGCAGCGTCTAAATAATGATTTAAAGTCTACTTTGTTAAACTCTTCACCTCATAAATAATCACACACTAAAGATGACACCAAATATTTCCCTTTGGCCTTTCACATCGTGAGCACCCCCTGGGTAGCCGCACGTAGCGCCACATGTTCGCCTTCGGTCTGCCGTCGGTAATATTTAGTTTACCAAGTACGTGAGGAAAACACCAGAAAAAAAATGCAACTACAACTTCTGAATCGAGTGGCGCGTGCTCGGTTACCTCCGTGCTGAGATTACTCGGGTTATAGCTGCGCATGCGCGTAACCGATTGCGGTATGTATGCGCATGCGCGCTGCGTGGGAGGAAACAATTTCAGAACCCGCAGGCTGAAGACGCGTGACAAATTGTCTTGCTGTTGAAAGGTGCGATTTCTCCTTGCGTGCCATTAAGTTATCCCCGCCTCAGACGCGTTTGTTTAGACGGGAGTGACAGTGTTTACTGTCTTTTTGGCCAACATGAATCCAACCCCCAGAAACTCATTTTTTTTTTTTGGTGTGAAGAGGTTAAACAGCTGATGTCGACATGAATGATGTGAAGCACGGAACGATGTGACTGCGGGATTAATGAGCTAGCTTCGAAGGGGAAGATGATTTACGGGTCTGGCTCCATATGAAATGATGAGCTGGGCAGGGCATTTTTAGTCATGTTGAGGAGGATGAGTAATTTCTCAGATGTAGGTTGGTTGAAGACGATGCCACATGCGGCATCATGCCCAAAGGTTCATGCAACATTGAGGTGATGCATGCAGTGTAGACGCGACCGCATCACTTGCTGCAGAACTATAGCAGCGACATGCAGCAGCAGAACTAGCAGCGACATGTAGCAGCAACATCAGCGATAACAATATTGACAGCAGCAGCAGTTGCAGCAACATAGCGACATAGAGCATCATCAATAGTCGCCGCAACCTCAGCAGCATTAGTTGCAGCAACATCAACTGTATAGTATAGCGGCAGCTGCAGTAGCTTAATTCAGTATAGCAGCAGCGCAGTTGTAGCAAATAACAGGTACGTGTATAACGGCTGCGAATTCAGCGACCCGAACTTAGCAGTTGCAGCAACAAAATAATAGCAGCAGCGATATAGCTGCAGAAATTTCAGCAGCAGTAAGTGCAGCAACGCTGTTATTGCAGCAGCAGCAGAGAGCAGAAGTTGCAGCAGCAGATTAAGTGTAAGTGAATGCAGCAGCAACAGCAGCACCAATAAAAAGTTGCGCCAACTGCAGCGGCGATAGCAACAGCCACGACAGCAGCATGAGCAGTTCCATGATGGAGTACACTGTATTAGCATTAGCAGTAGTTGCAACAACAGTGTTGCAACAACAGTGTTGCAACAGCAGTGACATTAAGTTCTTGCAGCAGCAGCAGCAGCAGCAGCAACAACAGCATCCAGAAGCCAAAACATCCGAGTAACAGCTTTATCAGCGATAGCAGCAGCAACAGCAGCAGCATCGTAATCAGCGCCAATGGCAACATAGCAGCAGCAGCAACAACAACAGACAGCAACATCATTTACATACAACAGTGGCAGCAGCGGCAACTTTTTTTTGCTGTCACCCACAACTATGCCCCTGAACGCCAAACTTATGTGGGCCTACATAACTGCATGGGTTTTCAATAAGTAAACAAAGAAACCAATGAACAGGGCCAGAACTTTAAATGTTTCATATCGATGGGTACACTCAGACACAGAGTCTGAACAACTCGAAATTCAGTCGAACCAAACAAATAAAAACAACGACAAAATCGGGTTACTGACGAAAGATTAACTGGCGGAAAATTTGATAAGGTCGCTACCGGAACACCAGCTCAAGTAGAATGTCCGTGATACTCTGCATGCGTCTAATAATTATTGAGTATACCTATTAAACCAAGTTTCCCTTGGTGTAATATCAGTATAAATCAGTTCGGGCTTCGGTTTTTTTCCTCCAAAAATAATCACTGGAGCTTTTCCAGTGGTCCCATCAATTATCCACCAACGGGAGCGTAAGACCGAGTAAGGAATTAATCTTCATCGGGGGGATCGCGACTCTTCACCTCGGTAGCAAGCGCTCAGTTCTCCGCTGAACGATGGCCGATCGGGACCTATGTTATGATTACATGTCAGATGGGCAGCCAGGGGTTGTATATCATTTCAGCTTTAAATTTGCTGTGCATGCAGATATATAAGCGACACAAACCCCGCGTTCGGAGATGCAGATTTCACGATTGTTTACAAATTAAGTACGGCACCACTTTAATTTCCCCCCCTATAATCCAAAGTACCAGTAGCTCTAGTGTTTTCTTATTTTGAAGAGAAGTAGAAATCTGTGAAGAGCAAGCCAGATAAAAATTTAAATAAACACGCGCGGACGACAGCGAAATGTTTAAGCGACTTGGAAGAGTTATGGACGGGTACTAATGTGGTTTGTAATGTAATGACGTATGCTGCAGTTGGAAGCCACGCCAAAATAAGTTTGCTTATTAAACATTGCGTGCATGTGATACACATTAATAACTCCATGCACATTCAAATAGCTTAAGGTATGTGTGTGTGTGTGGGGGGGGGGGGCAACTGGAGAAAGATAATGGACCGAGCAGTAAGCCCCGCCCACTGCGCACGTGGGCAAATTAACACGTGCCCCTCTCCAATGCCAAACTGCATTTTCCTGCCGCGCGCATCATACGCGCGTACGTACACCCATGTCGGACGTTTGTGCACGCACGTCGGACATAAATCACGGCTGTGATTGGTCAGAATACCATCGGGCGGTGCTTACTGGATCGGTCCATTGTTGCGCGTTTCCGTGCTTCACTGAGCTTAGAGGCACGTGGAAATATGTACAATCACCCGGACTATACACATACCAATTTTACGAGAAATTTTGCTCAACAAGATTATGGTACCAAATATATCCCGTCAAATTAAGTAGAGAAAAATGGTTAAAGTTGGTTTTAGAAAATGTGTCCGTTGGCACAGTTTTCTACGTGCGATTTCTTTGTACAAGGATTACATTCACTGTGTGGACTTCTGAACAAAACATGTCCACATCAACCAGTTTTCGGACACGTTGTGTGGACTTGCCCACGTCCGCACAAAGTTCCCCCTCTCTGGAAAACAAGTTTAGAGGCGTTTTGGGGTTAGGTTTATCCGTCGCAAAATGAAGAGAAACAATTAAGGGGATCATAGTTAAAATAATTGTGTTGAAATGGAGTTTCACTGTGTGAGTAAAATGATTATTTTCACAGGTTTTTCTTAACTACACGACAACAAAGGAATGCCCACACTAGGTTTGTAACGTAAACATGAATGTATGCGGATGTATGTGTATGTAAACACCGGCAATCGTGGACTAGGGACAAAAGGGTTAGGGCACAAACAAAGGGTCCACGATTGACCGAACGTCCACGATTGACCGAACGTCCACGATTGAAATTCATGTACAAAACAATGAGAGCTGTGACACACAGACATCAGACAGACATCGGACAGACAGACAGACAGCGTAGGATCTTTTATTATTGGATTAATATGTTTGAGAAATGATTATTGCAAAATTGGACAAACCACCGCTGTTCAACTTTGGTCATTGAACTGTTATCACCCGTACGGTTTTATCTACGGCTTTTACACAAAACTCGAACTATAATGAGACTTCGGTTACATCTTGCTTGGTCTCTTATGAGCAGTGCATGCAGCCAGCCTCACGTTGAACACGTTTCCTCATTCAAAATGACGCTTAAGCCTGAGTCAGCGCCGAAGCTCAAGCCTACGCTTCATAAATGACCTGCAGGATTGCGACCAAAAATGCAGGGGAATTTATGCTACTGTAATCAGGATTGGAATTCTACCAAACCTTCGTTGTGAAATTTGACACGTTCCCGTACGGGACAGTCCAGCGGTCCAATAAATTAATATCAGACATGTTTATTTCACGTCAATAATAATCCACGCGGCCGTGCCAATTTCGGTGTTGCTAGTGATGAAATACAAATCAAAGTAGGCCAAATCGAAACAAATTTTACGAGACCAACTCGAAGGAAAATTCATACAATTTACAGTAATACCTTTTCGGCTGTCTTAGGCCAAAAAAAAAGTCTCCGGTTTCTGGTATGGAGCTTGCCCAAAAAGTGGTGCGGCGTCGCGCCTTTTTCTTTTTTTACCTGATTTTTTTTCTTCAAATGTCGGCTGATGACTGCAAATGGTGCCCGACTAAACTTAGTGCAAATTATATGGGAGTCCAGAGAGGCCACATAAAGCTTATTCTCGACCATAACCCAATCTAAAAACACGTTAAAATTGTGCAGCAGCAGGATTCCAGTCAGACCAGTGAGTTTGGCGGTTTTCAGACATCATCTTTCATTGAAAAAAAACTTTTTTCATTTTGCCGACGGCGACGCGCGCGCATACCAGAAACCGGAGACTTTTTTTTCGGCCTTAGTGAGACGATGGGGCGGTTCATTTGCAGTCAATCTTTGGGTCTGTGCGCTTCAAGCCGACCTCGCTCCCAGGGTGTCGAGCATGAAGTACGCGCCCACCACTACCTGCTCTCCCACCCTGGTATTGGATCATTTGCATGTCCAATTGTTTTGGATACGTATGCCAATTAGGAATAGTCGTTTGTTTTTGTATGCGGTGTCTGGGGTAAAAAAAAAAAGAATCAAATCGTCGCGGCGTTAGTTACATAAACACGATTTTTTTTTTTGCAAAGTTCAAATGTTACAATCGTCTCCAGCCAATATGCAGTAGGCCTATCACATTTCACATTAATATGAGCAAATTGGAAAGGAAATGATTATTTTTGGGAATGTGTGGACGTAATAATTAAAATGAACGTGTAAACACGAAATGCACGTTGGAAACAACAACACCAACTACACGATATAAATCCATTACTTGCCAATTGCGGTATCGAATCAGGATACTTCCATAGGAAGCTTCCTATTCAGGGCTAACTATTGGAAACGAGGTTGACAATAAAGTAAGCCATGGGGACGAGGTTGGCTTCAAGCATCTAAGAGCAGCGGCCATTGGATAAAATTTCATTGGTTCCCGCCCACCTCTTGCCTATTAATTTGTGTGAAACCTAGAATCGATGTTACCAGGGAAGAGCCGACCTGAATAACACTAGTGTCTTATCCCACCGCTAGAGGGCCTACTTTATATATTGTATCTATGTTACACAGCGTTAATATCAATCTTAAAAAAAAAATGGCAATGTTGTTTGCCGAACATTGGCATGGATTTGCCTTTTTGTTGGTTAATTCGGGTGAAAATCGACCAACTATTGGGAAGAATTTGCCCAAGAGTGCAGGCAGTTGGTATACTTGACGTAACCAACAGTGGACTACATACCGACCCTTTTACCCAACTATTTTGAGTGATATACCTTACAGGAATTGCGTTATGGTTATTAATCAGTGAAGTGCAATAACCCAATTACATTTTAAACCTCCCGAAAATTCCATCAAAAGTCAAAGTGAGAACGACAAGGTAAAAGACATTTCCATATGTATTAATGTGAGTAGTCTACACGGTGTAAAAACCAAGCACGAAATCTGACATTATGGGATGCGTCCTTGGACATCATGAACCAGCGTATGTGAAATCAATTCTTAAGAACTTAATCATTTCGAGACCACTTCATGCGATGGCTGTTTAATTGGCTCTGCTGGTGCCGGGCCGCCCCCGATCTGAAAATAGCCCAAGAAACATAGCGAAGCTGTAAATATCATTTCAGCTATTGATTGGCCTAACAGCACTGGCGACAGCTGAAATCCTATGATTTTTGTTCCAGATTTTTCGAAATGTGAATTGTCGCGGGGATGTTACATCTTGCAGCCGACATAAATCTTCTAATTTTGAAGGCAAGAAGGACAGAAAGACTAGAAGACATATGAATACTTCGGGGAAATTGAGGAAATGATTTGAAACCTAATGCTGGAACTCAAGTAAAGCTCAGCCGCGCTGCGTGATTTAAGCCGAAACAGTCTGTAACATGACGGATGGTCTCTGTGGTATCGTTGGCATGGCAACGCGAGGCACCTCTAAACCAGGGGGAAAACAAGAAAACAAATGTGTCCCAGAAACGTTGGGGTCAGGAGGGGCATTCCTGTTGTCAATACCATACACCAGAAGTCGAACATGAGCTCGGTTGCCATGGCAAAGACAGCGAACTCAGAGCGGCAATTTTTCTTCAAATGCTGTCAATGTTTGGCCGCCCTCCACTCTTACGTTGTCATTATTTTCAACCAGGCGAGACCACACGAAGACGCGACTGGGGGCTAGACTCACATCTCCCCGGGTGCCAGAAGCTTTGAGACTCCGCTCGATCGCGGACTGATTGTTGCTGGACTTCCCAACGGAGCCACATGAAGCCGAGTTATTTTTCGCTATCATTAAACATCACTCTGCGGTTTTTCCCATGAGATTCGGTGATGTAGACCAACTAACATCCTGCCTATTACCGAGAGCATTTTGGATCTATCTGTGGCACTGGCGTACGTGTGCCGGCTTTGCTGCGTTCGGTGCGCCGGATCCGTGCGGAATAATGTGATCCGACAATCGGCTTTGAGAAGCGAACCATACCTACCGATATCCACGTATTTTCACCTCTTTTGTCTTGAAACCCAGAAAACTTTTGGAATCAATTTTGGTAAGTCTTTTATAGAAGTTGTTTTTTATTTTTTTATTCACTACAGAAACTTAAGTGACACAAGTTGTGTCACTGTCATTCTTTGTTGCTAAACATTGTAAGAACACGATTGTCGCAAAAATCGAATGTGTGTTCAATTTCTGTTAAGGCCGGGGGAAGGCACCCGGCTTGTCCACCACCAAATTCTGGGGGTGGGGTTGGGGGTCCAACATTTCGGTGAATCAATCAGATAAACAAGGAGTCACTTTCCTTATTGATCAAAAAAGTAAATATGAAAAGTGCAAGTAACTGACAAATTCCTTTTTAAATTTGGAACTCGTTTTTTTTATGCTTCGTTACTTACATGTTTTTTAAAGTAATTTTTTATTGGACATGGAATTCTTGTTATCTAACCTCGATATCTTCTTACTTATGTTGTTTCATTTTTTTTTTAAATTGATTTATATCTCATTTAATACATTTATTCTTTTGTAATTTCAATAATTATTTGTTTTTACTTTGCTCGATTCATTTCGATTAGTGACCAGAGTTTGTTACTTTTTCGTCTACTTCGTTTTCTTTAATGACATTTAATTATTTTCCTTCACCATTTCATTGTACATGTATTGTTTTATTTTTTGCGTTGTGGGTTGACGATAAAATAATTTCCTCGTTTTTCCTCGTCTTGCTCAAAAACCGTGCAATAATTTACCGGTTTGAATGTCCATATTAAAACCCGGTACATAATAAATGCCCCAATGCAAATGCGAACCATAAAAAAACCGAATCACGTCCAAAATTCGTCGAAGTTTAAAAATGTGTCCATCTTCTGTAAAACTGCTTCGTGAATGTGTCTGTTGACGTCATCAATTCATTCTCATTCGCAGGGCTTAACTGATACACAACAATAGCTGTAGTTTATCCGAAGTTTACGAAACATTCAGGTATGAGAATATAATGTATGAGACAAAACATTTCCTCGATGCGACATAATCTGGCGATAATAATCTGGAAAATAAACGTGGCATTTTCATGATGTTGGATTTTAATGAAAAAACAACAAACGTTTCAGTGTGGTACCGGTATATTGCCAATTAAGGGGACACATTTTTTTACATAACTTCTTTTTTACACACATTTTATTATCGCGTGATTCAGAAATGTTGACACGCATAATGAAAAATAAACATCTGTACAAACAACTTAAGTTCTCGTTAAGTTCTCGGAAAAAGCAGGGCACATGATTTATGCTCCATTCAAATCCTTCCTAAGAATGCGTTAGCCTCGAAGGAATGTTAACGGTCAGTGGCGATATGTCACATTGGAAGCAACGTTTACATCTAAGAAGGTTCGCGGTCATGTTTCCCCGAAAGTGCACTTTATGTTATAAGCTAGGGTGTAGGCCTAATGGCAAAAAGAAAGTTTAGGCCAAAAAAAAAAAATACTCGGTCTCTGGTCAGGCCAAAGTTCCGGAAATGATGCGGCGACGCGGCTTTTTTTTTTTTTCTGCTTTTTTTTTTTTTTTAAAGCTTGGATTGTACAGACAAGGTGGGGTACTATTTTGCTTTTTTGGGTGACCTCATTGGTGTCCTCCATAATTTGCCTTGGTGCCCTCGATCATTTGCCTTGGTGCAATTTCCCATTCCTTGGTGCTCTTTGGTAAAAAGAAGTTGAGGAGGTGCGGCAATAGAGGGCGCTGTTGGAGCTACCGCGGAACATTTTGGAAAAAAAAAGGTTGACGCGCATCATTAAAATCGACGCGCGCGCTGACCAGAGACCGACTTATTTTTTTTTGGCCTTATAATTGATTTCAACTTACACAGCATTTTTTTTTCATAGCTGGCACACTTTGAATATCTACTGGGTTTTAAGTGAACCTACTCGACGTACGACCGTATTGCTGTCCGACCAATGTTAAGTTTACATAATCATATTGCTAGAAAACACTATGTAGGCCTAACCAAGCTGACGATAGCAGGTGACAAAACGCCCGGTTGGAAACATACATTTTGTAAAGTATAGCTCACAAGATTGTTCATTCAATTGAAACAAACAAAAACGATTCCGTATGTGTGTGTGTCTGATGTACATTTGAATATTTTGAGGATTATGTACCAAATGAGTCCCGGCAAAACAAGGGAAATTAAGGAAAAATTACAAGGCTACAAGATGAGTCGAGTCTGCAGAGAGAAAATACTGATATCACTTGATGTTGCAAAATATTTAGCGAATAACCACGCTCACCAAATGTTATCAAGATGTACATGATTTTCAAACTTGACAAGAATATGGGGCAGTTTCAAACCCTCAAACGATTCAGAAGTATATAATGTACACCCCTTCTCGAAATGGGTTGTGCAAAACTCGGCCCATTGCTTCACACCTCCAAATATACACACTGAGTTCAACATCTCATATGCAGCTACCCACTTTGAAGAATTCTGGTACCGCAATTAAGTTTGTTTGTCAAACTGTATGTCCCTCCTGACCATTATCCAAAGGGTTGACAGTTCCAGCAAATGAAACAATTTTGGAGAAAATTATTGCAAAGGCTACGTAAAATTAAGGGTGACTTTAATCGTCAACTGATAAAAGCAAAGAGACGATCTCCGCATAAAAGCGTAGAAGCATAATAAGTTGGTATTGGTTCCTTGTGTCAACGATGATGTGAAATGAAACCATTTGTTCCTTCATTCATCGACCCTGATCCCGATGTGTGCCTTTTACTGTGACGTCATGATGACGTTATCAGGCATCGAATCAAAAGCGAATAATGGGAAATTTTCAATAAAAAGGGACTGAAAACCCAATCCACACATTTTGGCCCAGGCGGGATTCGAACCCAGTTCACAAGGCGGGGAAAGTACCGCCACGCCAACCTGACTCCCAAATTCATTGAAATCTATTAAACCAAATAAACTATAATGTATTACATTCATAGTTTTTTTGCTTTGATATAAATGTAGGCTAGAGGTCAATCATCAAGGAACGTTTGGTTCGTAGGAGCGAATTCACTTGTCCTTTACTTTCGGGGGTACCGGAAGATAAATGTTAGTTGAGGGAAGTTGAGGGCGAAATGACATGGTATGAAAAAAAATGAGACTGTTCCGACAAAAGAACAAGGTTAAAAACCTGTAGGCCTAATCAATGATTCCTCTGACTGCAATGGTGAGATCCGTTCACAGCTTCTGATTAAAATGATTCTCGCGAGCCTTCACTGACAAGTGCTTGGTGGCAGAACGTCCGTAATTGAAAGATAGAGAAGAAAAACAACACCCAGGCGTCACATCCTGCAGGCACCTTTCAACATCTTTTAAGCTCGAACTTTATCAACAAGACAAGACAGGCGCAGTAACAGTGGTCCCATAGCGGACGGATTCTCTTCAATTGATTTAGAATGGCTTTACACTGGAAGTCGTTGCATGCATGTGGTCTACACTGTGGGCTGGATTTAGCCCATTCATTGGCATTACGGGGTAATCATATATGATAGCACTGCCCGGATCTTTCACCAGTCAACAACCAGTCTTAGTCACGAGTCAGCCGGTCAGTCAGTACTCTTCACAATGGTCTTGATCCCATCTCATTTGGACACCCCAGCCCAGAGATACAGCCAATTAAATGAAAGGACTTGAATTCCAAGCTGGGCCACTTTTCAGATTATCTGGTTTAATGAAAGGCATCCACATACCAAGAAGGTGTGTGAATGCCTTTCATTAGATACCAGATAATCTGAAAAGTGGCCCAAACAGATTTTGACACTCTTCACAAGTTTTGCCGTAACTTTTAAGCAAAAGGTCCAAATCACACGGAACAAAAATCCTGACAAGTGTAAGAAAAAAACTGATCATCACATGGCATTTTTTTGTTACCAAAAAAAGATTAAGTTTCCTCAGAAAAAAAATGTTGTTTGACTGCTACATTTTTCTTGGAGACACGTTGTAGTGACATACATTGGAATAGTTCGGGATCACCATTTGGGATCTAGAATTCAAGCTTGACGGGGGAAAATGTCAAAAACAAAATTTCGCTTCGCGCAAGCGATGTTTAGGCAGTTCTCCGATGACAAATGAATCGCTAGCTTTTCGACACACATTAATGTTGTGAAGGTGTGACTGTCAGCGTGCAACGCACGCGCGGTGACGTGCCGGGGGCTAATTGCAATCAAACCCGGCGGGCCTCGAGGCTCGTTCGCCCGCTTGGAAAGTGATCACCGGATGACAGTTAATAGCACGCAGACAGACACGAAAAAGCGTCATTCCGGATGATGGAGTTGTCGGTTAGGTTGAGACTGATCTGACGCTACATGTCTGCCTTTGTTTATTCCCGCTTTGTCACATACGTTTGTAATAAATGTACATATACACATCTGCCGATTCTTTGGAGAATTTGCCATAAATTGATCCCTTTCAAGTATCAAAATAATAGAGCTCGTTTGTGAAAAAAAAATCATGATTATAATTATCTTCTCCAGCCTGGTTGAAGTTGTGGGTTAGAGAGAGTTACAAATTGTTAGTGTCCATTATATTTCCAGTGAAAAAAAAATCATATTCGTGTCGTTGGACGCGCATGCGCAAAGATATATTCAAACCCTATTTCAAGACGTCACAGTCTCTCGTTGATCGCAGGAGACGGGAGCAGCCAGAAAATCCCCAAGGCCATGACCCCACCAATCCCCCCTCCACCGAAAAGAAATCGCAGCCTCAAATCACGTCTAATCGTAACGAAGGCTTGGGTGGCGATTTTACCTAGTCCGTATACGTCATCTCAAGCCAATCACAAGTCAATCGCATGTCATTTTGGTCTGAAGTCACAACAAGGTATTGGAATGAAATATGGCGATGGTCTTTCCGTTGCTGTGACCACACTTTATGGTGTGATGGATTTATGATTGACTTGCGACTTGCATGTAATTTTACTCGTGACGGGCTTATGATTTACACTTAACTACAACACTACACTAAATAAAATGTAACCTTAATTGTGACGGATCTGTGATTTGACTTGTGATTGACTTGTGATTTGACTTTTGGTTGACTTGTGATTTAACTTGTGATTGACTTGTGCATTGACTTGTGCATTGTGACTTGTGATTTGACCTGTGATGGACTTGTGATCTGACTTGTGATTTGACTTGTGACGGACTTCTGATTTGACTTGTGATGGACTTGTGATTTGACTTGTGACGGACTTGTGATGTGACTTGTGATAGACTTGTGATGGACTTGTAATTTGACTTGTGATGGACGTGTTTTGACTTGTAATGGACTTGTGATTTGACATGAGGTGAACTTGTTTTGACTTGTGGTGGACTTGTGATTTTGACTTGTGACAGACATGAGTTTTGACCTGTGATAGCCTTGTGATATGACTTGCGATGGTCTTGATTTCTGATTTCTGATGGATTTACAGTTTTACTTGTGAACTTAACTACAACCTAGCTGAATATTTTGATTTAGGTTTGGCTCTTAGAAACAGGATAAACTCTCATAAAGTAGTCCTTCTTTTTTTTTTCTTCCGCTAGCAGCAGGTCTCAAAGCTAAAGCCCACCAGCATGACTTCCCTGGAGCCAGCCACCACCGACCCGCTCAACTCCTCTTCTTCCTCGTACGATTACTACTACACCAGCGAACCGGGCCCGGAGACCATCTTCGTCCCCGTACTCTGGTCCCTCATCATCGGCGTCGGTGTCATCACCAACTGCCTCGTGGTCTACGTGGTGCTGTTCCAGATGAAGATGTCCACGGTCACCAACTACTACATCGTGAACTTAGCTCTGACCGACATCACCTTCTTGCTGTTCTGTGTGCCCTTCACCACCTTGACCTTTACTCTCTACGGGTTTCTGACGGAGGGCATATGCCGATTCATGGTGTACGTTCAACAGGTAACTTATGCTCTTCCTGGTTGGTTATTAAAGGGATTGGTAAGGAGTTGTTTCGTCCATCAGTGGTCTTTTACGAAACCTGTGAATCATTCAAGACAACGGAGTATAGACCCCACGTCTATAACTCATGAAGCCGTATTTCAGACGTACCCGATTTTTCGACAAATCCATAGTCCTTGCAGCTATAGACGAATTCAGTTACCGCTGTACGAGGCCCCCTTTAATGGAGAAACCATTGTACATGCTATTGTACAAAGCAATTGCCCCGTGACGGATTATCTGGACAATAGCTAGCACAATGCTCTCGCCATTGTAGGAGGCCTCCGTGATACAATTGATAGCTTGCTCGGATGGGTCTATTACACAGTAATGTTCCGTGCTAGGCTATCAAATCTGCTGTGTAACGTGCAGCATCAAATTTTATCTGTTCCTGAATTTCCTCCTGGGAAAACTGGTCACGACCAGAGCAGCCGACGTGTCATGCGCCAAGGAAAAAGGTCGCTCAGCCCAGGCACGCAAAAAGCACTTTTGGAGATAATCAAGTTGAAAGGTTACGTGCTCCCATTTCTAAATCAAAAATCACATAAGGCTGAAATTTCAGCTCATAAATTCGTTAATAATTAAAGTAATGTTGTTCATTTTTATTTGAATATAGTACTTAATTTTGAAGTTATTCACATGTTTAGGTAGGTTTATGCTAATGACCTTTTACCGGGATCTCCCCCTGCCTTAAACGTGCGCTTAAGCGGCAAGCTTGGCTTTGCGTACCCAGTGGGACGTTTATTAGCGCACTTTGAACGTATTTTGTTACATTAGAATTACACGCTAACGTCCTTATGCCGGGAACAAGTTAATGAAAAACCTCCTTCCGTCTTTTTCATACTGTTAATTACGTCAGAATGACGTAGCCCCTTGAGACAGAGAGTATATCAAATGACAGATATTTCCATGCTCTATCGACAACCCGAAAAAAAAATAGAATATGACCTTTTGACGCATTTTTTGCCCTTATGAACTTCTTCCACGCACCCGACGAGCTTCGGTTAGGGTTTTTCCTGCTACCTGAGTAGAGGTGTCATCACAACATTTAAAGTAGGCTTACTTTGTCAACGAAATTCAGGTCACAGTGTTTCACAAATTATTAATGAGTAATCAACATTTTATTTTCATGAAAATGACAAGATACAAATGTTTTAGGGGGTTGTAATACTTGACCAAGCAGCATCGAGAATTGCCCCAACTTGGCCAAGCAGCATCGAAACTTGCCCAACTTAACCTAGGTCCTTTCAGCAGTTTACATGAACTCTGCACTTTGCGCTCCCGCAGCTGTGCAAACAAAGTGTACATCTGTCAAGAGCTGCACTCTCTTTTTCAACTTTGCCCTGATTTTGTTTTTAAGAATCCTATGATTCTAGTCAAGTCAATGTTGACCAGGCCCGAAGAACATTAATAAACACGTGGGCGCGCTAGGAACATTATTTCTTACTACGTGAGGCAAAGGACTAATCTACTATGGACTAGACGTTTGAGCAGCTATAGGGTCTACTGCGAGCAGCTAAGGTCTACTGCGAGCAGATTCAGCTATTAATTCTGCAAACCAAGACTGCGTCTTGACCCCGAGATTCTGACCATTCAGGGGGCGCCTTGTATCGGTTACCAATTCTGAGACTCTGAGATGCTGAGGACCACTTATCTCCAAAAGGTGCTTCAAAATTGAAGCTTGGAACTAGACTCCGCAGAATCCGACTACGACTGACAACAATCTACAAGGAAGTCCACAATATCACACCATCAAACTTGCCGTCAAGCCAGAGTAACAACAATCATACAACAAGACAGAACTTCGGTCCTCACATCATTGTCCCGCCAAATTTCAACAAACTGTGCTATCAATATTCACTCTATACCCAAAAACTACAAGGGAATGGAACCTGCTACCACCCAACATTCGCTCTGCTCCCAATGTCAAAGCTTTCAAAGAGGGAATTGAGAACCTATATCTCCTCAGCTTTATAGTTAATAAGGCCCACTTTAAAATTTAGTTCACTGCGCCAACCACTCCGACCTGTGCGAGATAACTACTTATGAGGAGTTTGCGCAGTAACCACCAGAACAGAACCAGAACTGTCATTAAAGTATGGCTTCTTCTGAATTCATTGGCTATACGGCTGCCAATACCACATGCACCTATTGAAGCGGCTTCCATAGAGGCATGTGTTAGTCTATGAGAAGAGGCTGCAGCCGCTGCCACAGACATGAGTGTAATTCAAGCCGTAGCCAAGTAATTCGGGCGATTCACAATGCAGTTCGCCACCAAGAGTTTGCCGCGGAGAATCAATTTTTCAAGTTTATGGTCGACAAAACATGGCCCATTTGAAATGAGTGTCAGTAGAAACTTGAGCTAATATGTTATAGATTGGAGCATAGCATTCTGCCGCCTTATAAAAAACATCATATTGATAAAAAGAAAAGTAAAGGGCAAATAGATCCTCGAATCATTCGCCTGCGAAACTATTGACCGTAAAATGTCCCACACTGCACTTGGAAAATGAACTCTCCGTGGTAAACTCTTGGTGGCGCACTGCATTGTGAAACGCGCGCGCGAATTCGGATATGGCCTTAGATTAATACAAAATGAATAACATTACCTTTTTGTCTGGTTCCTAGGCGTCTGTCCACGCTACCTGCATGACGTTGACCGTTATGAGCGCAGATCGCTACTTCGCCATCGTGTACCCGATCAAATCCATGAGATACAGAACCAGACGACTGTCGCTCGTCCTCAACCTCGGAGTCTGGATATGTAAGTAATATCTGCCGACAGAGGGCGCCCTTTTGCCCGACCTTTTAGGAAGAGGATGAAAACGGAATCAGATGACATTATTTTAAAACTGGGATTGACGGCTTTTAAAACGAGTGCTATGAAGAAGAAACGTTCAGGTCTTAAGGCAACCAACAGCGCCCTCTTTTGTAAAAGGTAACATGAAGAAAGAGATGATTCGTTGGTAAACAAACAAATTAAAATCTAGGCCGTTCTGGTTAATAAAAAAAATAAAATTACCAAACTTCATGGTGACTTCATGTTAGAATTAGGGCAATTTCGTAAAGTCCTCTGCGTGTGTCCTACCATATGATATACAAGGTCGTTAAGGCGATGGTACCATATAGTTTTGGTCTGTACTTTTTTATTTTCTACTAGTAATTAAATGTCACACAATAATGTATCACATTGACTTTTCCAACAGCTGCTCATTAAAGTGTCTGACATGTACGTTCAAGGCGAAATTGCTCATTAGATAAAAAAAAACGGCATGTGAAAATAACTTTTGTGTCTCTTTCTTGATAGGAGTAAAGAGCTGTACAATATTTTCATATTTCACATATTTCTGGCCGTACTAATTTCAACTTCTCTTTTTGTCATCTGAACTGGACCGTAATGGTAATAATTGTTGGACTTTTATTTGTAACATTTATTCCAGTGTCTTACATCATGGCCGCGCCGGCCGCCATCTTTGTCGGGGTCAGAAGTCACTGGTACTACGTGGACTACAAATACTCCTGCGTGGAGACGTTCGACACCCACGCCACTAAATCCGTGTACTACACGTACGTCTTTGTCACGACGTACATCCTTCCGCTGGTCATCATCTGCGCCTGCTACTCGCTCCTGCTCCACGCGATGTGGACCAAGCAACTCACGGCCAACACCAGCTTCCGCGCCCGCAAGAACCTCCAGCAGAAGAAGCGCACAACGCGCATGCTCCTGGTGGTCGTGTTCCTGTTCTTCCTCTTCTGGCTGCCCACGCACGTTTTCAATTGCTGGGACCGGTACGTCCCTGGCGGGGTGCCATACCACATCAACGCCGTGTACTACTTACGCATCATTGCGTACAGTTTAGCTTACTCCAACTCGTGCGTGAACCCGTTCGTCTACGCCTTCATGGGCAACAACTTCCGGGCCAGCTTCAGGAAGGCATTTCCTTGCTGCTTCCGGCGGCAGATCGGGGCCCGGAACTCCACACGGAGGCTGCAGAGACGCGGGACCGAGGACGGGGGTACGAGGGTGACGGTCCTGGCTCCGAGGATGGACGTTCAAATGAACGTAAACAACAACATGGCGCCCATAGACCAGGCAGCATTATAAAACAATGTGAAATAAAAAAAAATCATATTTTTCATAAAATAAGAGTCTTCATGAACTCTGCAAAGAATGACATTTAATGCGACATTTGAATAATGGTCTGCAGTTTGAGGAGTCAGCACTTTGTTAGAGGCATTAAGAAACCATTCTTCAATTGACTGCAGTATCTTTATGATAAGGTGAATGCCTACTGTTCTATAAAATCCAATGGTGTAGCGAAAAAGTTCTCGTTTTTTACTGTGACGTCTAAGAAATAGAAAGGTTTTGCCCTGAAAACTTTTCAGAAAGTTGCCTTTACATGCCCGTGTTGAAATTGTGTCGCACTCGATGCGAGTTTGATTTTGCTGCAGTGTTATTGACGTGACATTTTCTTCAGGCTGCACACAATGAATCTCAAATTACGTTAATAAAGGTTAAAAGAAGATTGTGAGACTCGTTTTGTGTGAATTTACTTTGCAATTATACTGGAGTACAGTATGAGGTCGATTGAGAGCGCTATACTGATCATTCTTCAATAGCGAAAGGTTCCAAGAATCCTCTTATGAGCCCGCTCAACACAATCAGAATCAGAATGTTCTTGTTCATGGGCGAAGCATTACGCAATACAGCCACGGGAGTCGCCAGACTAATTTGAAAGGGGTAGGGGAGCTACGGGTGCAATCAAGTAAATATGTCAAAAAGCTGTCCGCTGATCTCATGAATAGGGATTGATAATGAATAATTATTGTTATACATTCAAATTACACACCAGTGCTAAATACCCATACTTCAAAATTCTTTTTAAAATACTCAAAACTCTCACAGGTATTTAGGCCTAAGTTGCACAGAAAAATGATGATCAATATATCATCTTTCATTTTCTTTTCATTTTTGGTAGGTTGACCCTTGAATTTTCGAGAAATTCTCACCCAAAGAAGACGACCCCTTTTTTTTCCCAAAGCGGAAAAGTAGCCATCTTAAAAAACGATCCCTCCACAACATGGCAAAATAGCGCCACTTTCGAGTCCAATTGCATCCAAAATGTCAAGAATTGGAAACCCGAAGTCCATGCCAGAGGTTCATTACCATATCTCTTCAATTACCCAATTTTATGGCTCTCAGAACACTTTAATATATAACATTTTGAGGGTATAACTTTTAATTATGAACTTTTTGGCTGCAATTGGGTCCATTTCGGCTGCATTTTGGCTGCAAGTGGGTCCGAAAGTTAGACATGTTGTCGATCGAGGAATCCTTTTCAAAATGGCAACTTTTCCAGTTTGGGAAATATCATTCGTTTTAGGGGTGGTCTTCTGTGGGTGAGAATTTCTCCAAACAGTAATCGGTCAACCCACCAAAAATTGAAAGGAAAATGAAAGTCGACATGTTGAGTATCATTTTTCTGTGCACCTGTGAGAGTTATAAGTATTTTTAGAAGAATTTTGAAGTATGGAGATTTATCACCGGTGTTTATGGGAATTTATTTACTTGGTTCCACCCCTAATTTTCAGGCAAAGGGGGCGCTATTCAATGGGGACGGGAAGCGTAATTTTTTTTCCTAGGAGGGTTAGGGGCAATGTCATGAATAATTCAGTTTTTCCTTTGAATCATTGCAAGACTTAGGTTCTCGTTCTATTTTCCCCTTAATTTAAAATTATCTCGGTGATAAATTTGGAGAAGAAAAATAGCTGATGAAAATGAGCAGCGACGACGTGCCATTCGAACCAGGGATCTTTGTATCCATAGCTCATCTCGCTATCCACTAGGCTACTGTGTGGTAGCTCGACGACAACCGTTCTTTAAAATGCTTTAATGTATTGTAACTAGTTGAGTAACTAACAACAATGCTGTTGATGTCATTGTCCGTTCTCATGGATAAACATGAATTATTCATGACATTGCCCCTAACCCTCCTAGGAATAAAAATTACGCAGACGGGAAGAACACCATCTGAAACTAGATGGCGCTGTTCGTTATCTTTTGCTGAAAGATGCACGATTTTGTGGACAAGCGTTGAATTGTGTGTCATGCCGAACATCTACTTTGACTACTAACGCTGAAAGATATTTACAATGATAGTGGTCGAGTTCTGGCTTTTTATTTATGTAATTTTTTTTATACAATCCTTGAAAATGCACCTGTGTCCCATTTTAACTAATTTTCCATTTTCATCAGGCATTTTAAAGGCTATTTTGCTGCCTTTTTAATTTCTATTTTAATGCCCATATTTGTGAGCAAAACTGTGATGTCATTCCGGGCAGAAACCTAAATGCTACAGCTATTTCAGCCCAAAAAGTTGCTCACGTTTTTGATATTTTGCTGTCGTAAATTTTCTATTCTTTGGTTATTCGTTGATGTGTCAGTATATGGCAGAATGCCAATGAGCAAACCTTTCTGACAATTGTTTTCGAAGAGCAAATTTTGGGTTCACAATTTGAACAGAAAGTAAGAAAGAAAGTACCGAGTAAGTAAGAAAGCCCCTAAACTGAACAGTGTCTTCCTGAAATGAATCACAGCAACAGCGCCCTCAGTTGTCCGGAAAAGCATGGAATGTATTAAATGTTTAAAGAAGTGCACTTTTCAATGAAATTAACCAAAACGGGATGTCAAATAGTTTCCATACATTTACGAGGAGTAGAAAGTTGCACAAAATGTGTTCCTCAGAAAAATTCATCTCACGAACCCTTTAACAAAATGTCCTCGCAGTGGTAAAAAGTGTTGTTGGAAATGAGGGCGCCATTTGCTTTTTACGGTGATCATGTGTTTTCAAACGGCTCTCTCACATGAATACAGTGAGGGCGCCCTCTCTCTAGCCGTAAGAACCGACGTTGTTATTTTGTTCTTTCAATCCAGTCAATGTGATTGTTTGCTTTACATTTCTACGAATAATTCCAGATAAACTACCTTCTAAATGGTGTAATCTCAGCTGAATATGAAACACGAAGAGAGAGAGAGCCGACAGCGTCGTTTGAGGAAAAGTTCGACGATAGATCGGGGCGGAGTGACGCCAGTTTTCATCGGTTGCTATGTGTAACCATTCGGCACTCCAGACTCAAGAACCATTGAGCAAATGTAAAAAAAACTCCGGATGTCC
This sequence comes from Patiria miniata, assembly GCF_015706575.1. Classification (NCBI taxonomy): domain Eukaryota; kingdom Metazoa; phylum Echinodermata; class Asteroidea; order Valvatida; family Asterinidae; genus Patiria; species Patiria miniata. Next base: position 2,378,782 of record NW_024037075.1, read on the forward strand.
GCACCTACCTATTCAATAAAATGGTCGCTGCCCTTGACACAGCTTATCCTGTCGCAAACGTTGGTGGCGCTTTGGGCCATCTAAGTGCAGGATTGCACTGATCGAATATCACGGCGGGAAATCGTCATGAACATTCACTGCAAATAATGTTCTCGGTAAATGCTTACCTTTAATCAAGATACTGTTGAATATGCATCAGCATGGTTGTTATCAGTGACTGCGTACCCCCAGCACACGGCAAAGAGTGGTTCAACGTTTACCCACGTATTAATGAGATTCTCGTTTCTGCCTAGTATCCACGGTTATACCTTTCCTGTCCGTGTCTATGGAACACTGTGCATAATCCGACCACGCTCTATCGCTGTAATTCACGAAGGCTACCTTCAATGGCGAAAGCATCTTGCCTGCTCTTGTACAATTATACAAAGCAACTGCCCCGTTATGGATTTTCTGAGCAATAGCTGGCGCAATGCTCACACCCTTCATGGAGTGAGTTGATAACGTGCTCGGAATGTCGTTTTTTTTTTTAAACTATGTATGACCCGACGGAACAACAGCACATAGCGATTAAGTTGGCAGATCACAATGAGACAAATTGTCGCAATGAACAAACTTGTACAACGCGCATTCTTCTTATTCAACGGCAGTCATTGTTGGTCCGGGCGCGAAATCGTAAGAGCCTCAAAGTGCATGCCTGGCCACAGGAGCTGCGGAACGCTTTTCAAAACACCTTTTGGAAACACCAAAAAGGGTCGCTTGCTCAGAAAATTAAGGGGAACCTTCCAAAGTTATCGCGAGAGGAGCACTATTGTTTTTGATGGCCAATTTTCCATGTAGAGGGGCACATTTTTCTTTTATCGCGAGAGGGGTATTTGTGCTTTCGAAAGGTAGTTTTCCATCTCGAAAAGGTGCACAATCTTGTTAATGCGAGAGGGGTACTTGTGTTTTTGAGGGGCAGTTTTGCATAACAAGCGAGGAGACCATTTTATTTGTAGCGCGAGCATAATGGTTTCATACGCGCGCGTTTGACGAACTAGTCCTACCGGAGTCAGCTTTTGGACGATATCATAAATCCAAAAGAGCATCATCATCCTTTAAAACGAAACTGATAGTCTTGGAAGTAATTGCCGAAGAAGACGTTCATGGCAGAAACATGGACTGGTGCAATCTGACATGAGATGGTTGCTCTCTAGACGGCACACAAGTGCTGGAAGTGGAGGCAAATACCTGTTAATAAGCAAAACAATTATGAGACAATGGATCGCCTCTCAGTGCAGTTGCTGCAAAACTTCGTTCGAAGGATGGTTTGACTACTTTGGCAATGCACATGAAAAGAAGCATCAAATATCACAAGTCGAGCGCAGTAAAATAAAAAGCACCAAAACTAGAGTTACTTGACGTTAAACAATGTTTGAAGGACGATATCGGCAAAAGGAAACTTGGATGTATAAGTAAAAGGCGGATTTTGGTCGATTAAAATTTGATAAAAAATGCCATGATGAATGCCAAACCGAACCGCTCTTCCCAAAGGGCGCCCTCAATCTTTTCATGAAGCTCATTTGGTATCCACGCGATGGAACATACAAACGAACAAAGGGATTTCCAAAGGCTCGCAAAACTTTCTAAACTTCTCCAGACGAATGATGAGGTCAATACATTTATCATTTATTTCAACTCCCTTTCCATCACAACAATAATCTTATAATACACGTAATTGGGAGGAAAAATATACTAATATACAGAAAATAACACCATGTTATTTTTTAAAAGGCTGTTTTAAAGTTCTGATTTTGATACACAAAAACTTACAGTTCTTTACACTTGTTGATTTACATGGACGTCAAAAATTAACAGATGTGTAGATCCAATTCATTATATTTAACCTTTTCTGGTGCTTCAACTCAAAGATACCGATCTGCTTTCTAGTGATTGTAAGTGAATATACTAACATAACCAAACGAGCACATCAAAGTAATTATACTAAAAAAACACGCGCAATAAAAGTTCCACCATTATGTCTTTTGCTAAGATTTTGAATAAAATCTGCTTGTAAAATACAGGACCTCCTTTCGTGAGTCTTTGCTAGGCCTTACACAGAATAGCCCTATGGAAACCAAAGCGAGGCTTCACTCGCTAAAGGAACACTACTTGGCGTCGTTGCTATGCAGATTGCTTGGCTGTTACGTAAAAGCATCATAATGCCAGTGGCCGAAGCTTGCCAGCGACGCATCTTCTTCAACTCCGAATAGCGGCAGAAACCCATAATGATGTAACAGCCTACTAGGATTTCTCACTACATTTACCAATGTAGCTTCTAGGCATGATATCGAGTCTCATTTAGTAAAAATCACTCATCTTTTTGTTCTCGCCTCCTCTGAGTAAATCCTTTCGTTTTTTCACAGTACATACACTTAGCACTCTCACACCATCCGGTTTACTCTGTTCTCCTTTTCGTCTTTCATTCCTCCCTTTCATCATCCTTATCTCCTTCACGACATAAATATCAAGAAGAGAACTCATTCAATCGAAGAAAACAACAAAATAAATATAACTGTGACACAATAGGGGTTTGCCCTGTATCTACTTTCGATGCAAGAGCATGCGAGGAAAAATATAAGAAGCTTGCTCGTGTTGGGCTCAAGCCAGACAGTGCGACTAAAAAAATGAAAAATCTGCCAGTAATTTCTATTTACAGGTTTTAGGCTAGTATCGAAAAATCTTTTTGAAACTGGTCACCTAAGGGTTTGAGTTGGCAGACGCAAAGTCTTAAATGCGGAAGTGAAGTTTACGACAATGATACCAATGACCTATGTGATTGTAGAGAGGCCCTCAGACAATAGAACATCTCCTAGAACGCCCTCTACGAACAGAGCCCTGCAGCAAGAGGATCTAGAAACATACAGTCAATGTGCCAAAGTATGTGCTTTGCAGTGGCAGTGTAGAGTGTAGTGACTGGAAAACAACCACCTATAATTTTGGAAGGAAGCGGCTCATTTTGGGGCCTACCGTTGGTGTCTTCTTTCTTGAATTGTTACTCTTTTCCAAACCTCTCTGTTACACTTTCTCTCTCACCCTTCGCTCATTACACAGTCGCCCTTCCCGCTTCTCCACAAATCATCCCTTAATCCCCAAAACAGAACCATATCCGTGGGTAGCTCTGTCCCTCTTACGCGTCAAATCCAATCCAATCACTCAAGCATTGCACCTGCAGCTCCTGTGTGCTGGAGACGAGCCAAGAGCTTTGGCATGAGACCTATACGTCTCAGACGAACTATTTAAATAATTAACTTGTTGCCCAGAGCACGGAGAGTCCATCGTGGAAAGTAATTCAAGTCCAGGTGATAAGGGGAAAAAAAGCCCAGAGCGTACAAATATTTTCATGTATTTTTAAGACGCAGGTGTTATATGCAATAATGGACTTCGTGAAATAAGGGTCTCTTTTACCTTATGGAATCGCAACCACACGTGATTCCAAGGTCTCTTATTGGTGAAATTGCCACTGACATGCGCAATGGGTTAATGAGATCTGGATGCCTATTCAGAGTTTTGAATAGTTTGAACTTTTATATGAATCAGCGCTCACATGAACCACCTCATTAATAACATTAATTTATACACATAATACATGATAATAAACCATCTTTCAGGTCATCTATAATTTTGTTATACCTCTGTCTTGAATACTGTATTTTCATTGGCCTATAGAACTATCACGTGTTGGCCTATAGAACGATCACGTGTTCAGTTTAGAAAAAGTCATGTCACACTCCCTGTGGGATATCACATACGTGATATCCCACAGGGAGCGTGCTATGACTTTGTACGTATACGGTACATGTACGTACAGTGTGAAACGCTTGTATCGTTGGTACCCACTACTATTTTCACCATGCTTTCACGCATGGGTGGGAGCAGCGAACTAGCAGACGATCAGCTGCTTCGAGCACGCGACATGCATGTGAGTCGACGTTTGATTGACATGATTGTTGCGTTTACTGCTGTTTGTTTTCGTGAGTTTTATATCAAAATCCAAAAATCCAAGACAGAGGTATAACAAAACAATTGTTGACTGCTGTGATGGGGGATATATGACGTTTTTAACACCCTCAGGGCGCATAGAACCCTCGGCTCCGCCTCAGGTGCTTTGCGCCCCTCGTGTGTTCAAAAGTCATATCCCACATCACAACAGTCAACAATTGTTAAATATCAATCGAATACTGCACTATAAACAACTCAAATATATACTTTGCATTTCTGTTCTCATATATACAGATACAAAATTGTGAAAACCACTTCAATCGTTCTACTAGATATTACGATTCCCGGCAAAATTTATGAGGTTTATCAATGTAAACTTAAGTCCCTGGAATAGTACAAAAAATCACGCTTGACTAAAAGGAACCCCAAATACACCTTCGCAGAAGATATGTTCTGTTTGGTGGGATGGGTTGGGTTTTGTTTGGCTGGGCATAGTAGTGCCAACGGCCTGGGTGCTTTGTTCCTTCCATATTGGCTTCGCCTCGACCCTGTACCTATTATGAGGATCAGGTGTTCACGTGTGCAGAGCCACACTACAAACGTCCGATATATCCGAGCATGCAAATTTTATGCTACCCCGCGCGCCAGCCAATCGCAGTTGACTTTAGAAATTGTGACGTCATTTCGAGCATAAATTCGGCCTATGAGCTATAGATTGGTCAATTTGTTGCCATGTGTTTGTTATACAACAACGGGGTTACCAAAAAGACCCGATAAAAGGCGACCGCTGAATGGTCAGAATCTGGAGGTCAAGACGTAGTCTTGTGTTTGCATAATTAATCGCCCAATCTGCGATGACCACAGACGCTTGTGTGCAAGCGGCTATTCCACAGATTACCCTATACACACTATCCCACCCTAAACCTATTCCGATTTCCCGAACGAAAATCAATTACGATCAACGAAACTATTCAAACACAAAATCGACAAACAATATGAAAATTATCCACTGAGCTGAAACTTCAACAAGTTATAGTATTAAAAAGCAACCTTGTTAAGATTTTGAGCAATTTTGTTGCTTCAAACAAAAGAAATGCACACATTGCAAATACTCCCATGTACCTTTCACTTTAAAGTGCTGTGATTTAAACACAACTGTGCAGTGAAATGCATTAAAATAACAGTCACAAAATAACAATCACATGTTTTTTACTGCATTACATTTTTTTAAGTTGTACCCATTTGTTTTTAATAGTGTTGCTTTGAATACCAACCGATACAACTTCACTGCAAAAACTGTAGTGCTAATTTAACACCATTCGGTATCTATATAGGACAACACCAGTAATATTTAACACCAGATGGTCCTATATAGATTCCAATGGTGTAAATTTAACACTCCAGTTTTTGCAGTGTTCCATTGTCGATCGAATGGGACTCTGTGGATTGTTATTAATGTCTCGCCCAAAATCATGTTTTGTGACCAAAATTGGAGTTTCGGTGAAAGAAAATTTGCCCTTTTGTCAACAAAAACAACTACACGAGCAAGCATATGCCATAAGATAGTCGAATGCATTTGTTTCCTTCAAAACTTTGTGTACATTTTCCACAGGGATAAAATGATGGGAATACTTTGAGACCTTATAACAGAACCCCGAAATGATGAATACAATTTAAAAACAAATTATTCGAATTTATATTAAGATTTGTTTTATCAATATCCACTATATTAACTCTTAAACTAATTTAATTTACTTATTTTAGTGTTTATATCAATGAATAGGTAACATCCGGGCTATGGTCTTAAAATTCAGACACTTTTGTTTATCCTCAGCACCAGCCTATTTTCAGTAAACATTGCATAACCAATCAAAGACGACTGGGTACCTGTCCTGCATTGACCAACGACGGACAGGCACTCGTACGCTCAACCATAAGCAATTAACTGGTTTTGTGCGTACACCACTGTTTGCCATGGTATGTAAACTGAATACCAGGCATTGGACCTCAAAAGGTCAGCTTCTCAAGAAGGCGAGACAGCAATATTGGTCGCCCAATAGATCCCTCTAACTGGCGTGAAACACGCGGCAATTATGTTGAATGCACCAACACAGAGTTTGCGTACTGCAGCAGCGAAGTATTTTACAACCAGCCACCACGGGGAATGCTTTCTTGATTTGACCCATATCACGTGCTAATACTCGGGGGTCATGCAGAGAAATTGCTGCCATAATGGATGCCGTGCATGAACAGTAGGAGGCGCTTTGTCACCACTCGTTCCAGTGGGAAGGACAAACCGCGTGAGCGCACGGCGCAAGAATCCCTCCCATACAGTGGTCTCTCACAACTTTCCTTTTGTAACCGTTGAGGGCGCACGGGGTCCATGAACCGTTCGTTCTCGATTTGAAGTTTTGTGTCGTACCAACTGCAGCACGATTCCATAATAAGACATGAAAAGCTATTAGACCTGTGTGGATTTAGATTTGATCAGACTACCGGACGGGCCGTCCGTGGCGGAGTTTTTCTTCCCCTTCATGAACGGAAAGGCCCGGACCATCTGCTTGCGGAAGTTCCCGCCCATGAAAGCGTAGACGAACGGATTGACGCAGGAGTTCAGGTAGGACAAGAGGTGGGCGAAGACCTGATACACAAAGACGACCATGTTGGTTTTCGGGAAGTTATCCGGGTCGATGCCACGCCAGAGCGACATGACGTGCACGCCGATCCAGCAGGCGGCGAAGGCCAGGACCACGGCCAGGATCATGCGCGTGACGCGCCGCTTCTGCATCAGTATCCGGAGGTGGACCGGTGCGTGGGACTCCTCTGTTGGGGCAACGGTCTTCCAGAGACGGTTCAGGACGATGGTGTAACACACGGCGATGATGGACAGCGGGATGACGTAGAGCATGACGAAGCAGTACACGGCGTAGCCAGGGTAGAAGATCGGGTAAGGCCAGGTCGCTCGGCAGAATTGGTAGGTCTCGTTGCCATCTGCGAATTCCACGTCGTTGAAGTAGACGGCGACGGGTATAGCAAGCAGAGCTGAACCTGTACAGAAACAAAACAAAACATATGTCACTCAATCAATTAAGCGATGTCAACGTTAGCAGGTGTTGTCTGTATGCAAGCGCCTATGATATGTGTGCAGATTATTCAAAATAGCACTACGTCCCAGACCTCCAGATTCTGACCATTCAGTGGACGACGCCTATCGGTTCTTCGGTAACCCGTTGTTGTATTACAAAACATGGCAGCAAATTGACCAATCAACACCTTTGGCAGAATTTCTACTCTAAATGACGTCACAACTTCTCAAGGCGGCTACGATTATGTGGCGCGCGGGGTCTCGTAAAATTTGCATACACGTGAACGTCTGATCCTCAGGCTATATGTGGATAAGGCCCAAAAAAAATAAGTCTCCGGTTTCTGGTATGCGCACGCGTCGCCGTAGCCATGCGCGTCGGCAAAATGAAAACGTTTTTTTTTCAATGAAAGATGATGTCTCAAAACCGCCAAAGTTCTGTCTCTGTTCTGTTGGATTGATAAGCTAGTTTTGGCCATCCATATTTGGAGTAGGGTTAAAAGGAATGATCTGACTCACCTGTCCAGATCACAACGCTGACGACGATGGCGACTCGTGGCGTCCGAGTCTTGAGTGATTTCAGCGGGTCGGTGATGGCGTAATAACGGTCGATACTCATCGCTGTCAGCGTGGCACATGTCGCTTGGGCAGTCACCTGGTAACGCACAAAAACACATGCTTAGTTAGCAGGCCTAAGTACATGTATGTTGATGCGGTTTTTGGTGTCCCGTTGCAGCGGACGTGTCGTCGCGAGAGGGGGCGGTTCCCCCTCGCCCCGAAAAGCAAAAAAGCAAAGAACAAAAAACAAAAAAAAGGAGGGAAAAAAACAACACAAAAACAGACGAGGTGCGGAGCAGTATTGCTTTGAATTTAACGCACATTTAACAACATGGGCGTCCGCAGGGGTGTCAATGAGGGGTGGGGTGGGCAAATGTCCCCGCCCAACCTCGAAAAATGACAAATTGAGAATATGTTAGAGAAAGTACAAGGATTTGGGGAAATGATGTGGTTTGCCCCCTCTAGAAAAAAATCCTGGCGACGCCAATGGTTCAACTACCCCAAAGTATCACTATAAGTGATCAGAAACTTTAAATCCTTCTCGGGTTTTCGAAAGACCGCCTTTGCCTAAAACATAAACCGGGGCAACGACACTGCTCTCAACCAGACTAAATACACACATTCACCGCCGGTATTTTCCTGTAGGACCGATTCAGGAATGTCGTTTAGTCAAATTAATGGTTTGCCTCGACGCAAGAAAACCGAGAATTGTTTACGCATTGCATTAATAGCACGGCTCTGTAAGCCCCTTCACGCCCTCAAGAGAAATGTTACGGTGATATTACAGCAGGGAGTGAAGAGCGGAACATTGGGCTCCAACACGACCTAAAGGCGCCGTGTGATCGTCCCAAGCTTCGCATTACAAAAATAAGATCATAATATCTCACAAAATGTAGTGAATGCGAGCCGAGCATATCCAAACACTTGGTTGAAAAAGCCACCCGGTGGATTAGTGACGAATACGAGGCATGACATTAAAAGCTAAAATGTTCCCGGTCTTAGAAAAAAAAATTGATTGAATTGTGTTGATCGTGTAAACATGACAGTGCGCGGCTCAAGTCGCGGGGGAAACACCGTGCGACGTCTTAAGCCGGCAGCGGGCCGCCCCAAGCGGCGCGGTGATTGCTAGCTGAAGTCCCGCCGGGGTCCCGGCTCATATCCCCCGTTAATCCTCCTCATTGAGGCTAACACGCCGTGTGCAATCTCCGAGTTTGTTTCACGTTGTGCACGCTCAGTCTTTCCATCCTCCGTCAAGAAAAGTGTCTAGACGGACTTAAAATTGTAGGCTGTCATTAATGTGTAAACCGGCGGATTGTTTGCCACTATTTATCGAACGGATCTGGACTCCCACTTTTAGGGGCCTAATCTTGACGCCTATACTCCCCATCAAATAACCCCTAAAATAGGTTAATACAGCCAAAGGGATTCATAAACGTCAAATTGGATAAAGCCCACTTGAAAGAAGAGTGGGTCGGAAGATGTTGCACTCACAGAAAGCACTTGACTCGATACAGTATCTCTTGAATTAGACAAAATTAGCCTCTAGGTGGCAGCACAACGAATGACCACTGACACGGGCCTTGACAGAGTTCGGCTCAGGTTACGTTTGTTCCTGTTGGAGTAAAACACACGTGCTGTGTTTGCCGCGATCAGTGGCTCTCAGTTGCAAGAGCAGTTACACAAACGAAACTCACTAGAAAAGATTGGAATCATAACTCACATCTTAAAATTAGTGGAACGTTACAGTCACTGACCGGATTGTCAAAACAGCAGAGCAGAATACCAAAATGTAAAATTTGACGAGAGAAATTTAGCCTACGCAGCTTCAAAATGTTTTCAGTCCTTCACACTTCTTGTAGGACAATACAAAGTGGGTTCACGTACGGCAGGGAAATGACCTCGGGAAACTTCACCCCACAAAGCATCCTCTTCCAAGACGAACTTAGTCTTGAAAGCCACTTACGTTGAGTGAGTATCCAGTTCCCTTGCATCCAAGTTTGGAGTTTGGGTCTGGGAAGCTCCCTGATGGAAACTCATTTTGTAAGTTGTCACGTACGGTTTGCCGCTCTTAAAATCGTCTCGACAGAAAATCCCCTTGGATATGAGGTCGGAGACCAGCGAATGGGCCTTAAGGTGCCCACGCAGACCACATAATGATGTGCATGCTCTCATATTTTGTCAATTGCAGGCTTTGTCGCCACTCTCATGAGAGTTTGTAAAAACAAACGAAGGGTCCCAGCTGTGAACAGTATTATATGATTCTAATTTTTTTTGATGAAACCGGACGTGATACGACAAGTCGCATATTTTTTTTAGCAAGAGTGGAGGGAAAACTTTTCTCCTTTACAAAAAAGGAGACGGCCTTCGGTGTTCGACTCGTGCCATGGTACGTGGGTTCGAATCCTGACGGGAAACATGGTACTTGTGTTCTTGGGCAAGACACTTTACCACAGTTGCTTCTCTCCACCCAGGAGTACAAATGGGTACCTGTAAAGGTAGAGACCAGAATGCGCTGATCTCGAGCTGCTGCAAAAGTGGTTTCATGGCCTGATGAACAGGGGTTATAATTGTAAAGCGCTTAGAGACCTTTGGTATAAAGCGCTATATAAAAGCACCACATTATCATTATTGTACGTGTAAAGGTACCACTAAGGAGATACGTTATCGCAATTTCTTCGCACGATGGGAGACATCGGTCATCATTTTCAGGTCTCCCTAATGTCACAGCCCCCCTTTAGAGGCACAATTTTACCGTCGCAATTAGGTTATATTTGTTGCTCGTGGTCTAATTAGTAAACATACCGAAATTCGTGGAAAAAGGGCAAGGGAATATTGGGTTAGGGCACATTGAAGTTTGAAAAAATTTGTGCACAAGTCTATGGGATGTCTCCCAAATGTCCAATCCAGGGTAATAATTATTATTTTTATTATTATTATTCGTGAATATTTCATTTTCTCTTTATGTACCCTTAGGGAGACAAATTATCGCCAAAAGTTATACCTAAGAGAGGCAAGGTAGATGTCTTCCTAATGTCTTAACTTCTGTAGGCAAAATTCTAATGTCTCAAATAGGCTCAATCGATCACTCGTGATGCAAAACCCAGTTTTATAAAGTTTGGAGATAGGGAAGAATAAGGTTCAGTTATGATTATAGGGGTCATTAAAGTTAGGATTTTTCTGTGCACAAGTCTATGGGAATGTCTCCCAAATGCACCTATTTTCGATACCTTGGGGAGATTTTCATCTTTTTGTAGAGAAATATCGCTCAAAAGCCATTGGATTACCCTCATTAAAAAAATACCTTGTAATTTGAACTTTGATAAAGTGTGCGTTGAACACCTTGGATAGTTGTGGCTAGTTTTCCAGAGAATCGAATTGAGGGTTGTACCATTGGTGTCTGCGGCAATTTGCTTACCATAAAAATGCCGTTCTCCATCAGTCTAACTCGAGCGGGGATGGGCTATGTTTTTTGTACACGCCATCATCCCCAGGCGAACACGGGAAAACATAAACAATCGGCAACCGTCACGTTTAAAGGCTGGCTACCAGCCGAACGACAACAAGCGGAGGGTTTCACGACCACTTAAAAGAGCTGTCTTGTCCAAACACGCCACCAAACGACCCCTTGGGTTAAACCTTTTAACCATATTATGGCGTGTAAGACCAAATAGGGATGCCGCGCCGTACGCAGCTATCCTAGGTCTCAAACACAGTCGCGTCATTTGATACCCTTGCGCTCCTACCTCCCTGGAATAAAATACACTGACAAAACTTAGAGAAATAATTTCGTTACAGTAACCTGCATCCGTAAATGAAGTGTCTCGGGGTGTTTTTAGTTATCTAAAACCGGACAGCCATCCTCTAAGAACGAGTAGGGCTGCGTGTTCTGATTATCGCTCCGCGGACAATGGGCGTCAAATTGGGACACGGCCAACACAAGGATAAATGGATTGTCAGGATGAGAATTGTTAAAAGTCCGCAGAAGAGTGAAAAGGATCTCCATATTCCAACAAACCATGTCTGGTCGGCTCGTCATACCCACGCAAAAGATCCCACGTCTGGTCCAGCGATCATCAAGCCACAGCACATACACTCAACTAGCAACCAACAAAGACTGTCTGAAGTTGTCCTTCGTGCCAAGAACTATCATCGACTGGAATACTCTGCCGCAATTCATTACGGAAATAGAAGACAAGGACAAGTTCAAAGCAGCCGCTAACAAGCACTACAACAAGTAACCAATCAATAAACAGCAACCATGAAGCTGCACCTCCCTACTTGTTTTGCTCCTTTTAGTGGCGGTGAGTTGTATTCCACCAAAATCAGAACCAGAATGGCGGAGTAATGTTACGTAAAGCGCCGGCACGGCACTCCGAAGATTGCAGATAATTCAAGTTGGTTCCTGCGATTTATTAGCAAAATGAAGTTTGTTACATACAGACATTTTACACGAGGCAAGACACGAAGGCGGCATACAAGCACGACAGACAAACACACTACCCCCAAAAATTGCAATTGGTATTTCTGAAAGCAAATATTTTTTATTTGTTCAACTGAGCTGAACTCTACGGCATGTAAAGCCGAATGTCGGTTACCTTATTACGCTTCTATTTTTTAACTTTCCAAGGATATTGGGGCGACCGCACATAGCGCTTTTTTAGTCAACACACGACAGACGAACTCATAACAAACACCCACTTTAAATCAGTTTCGGGACTGTCTTCTCGAAAACAAGAATATAGGAAGGAGCCGCAATTTGCATTATGCCTCCCACAACCTCAGTCCCAACTCCCAATTGTTGACAAAGCAGAGAGTTTCATTTTTTTTGTTAGAATCTGTCAATTAAGTAACTATCTTGGTTTCTTTTTTCACTTTAAGAAACGTTCTTCTGATTCAAGAAACGTTCTCCAGGGTTCTGTTCCAATTGTAGGAACATGAACAATAATCTGTTTTGGCAAGTGTCATCCAATCGCAACGATGTAGGCCTCGATGACGCACTCCCGAGACCTGTTGCTCTTTCGTTCTTATGTCCGAAGTACCACGGAAGTAAAAAAAACAAAAATCAAAGTTGGACTTTTATAATTATTGATATGGCCAATGATCTCAACGACAGGCCTGTTCAAACAACTACCCAACCTGAAGGACAAACGGCTCATCAACGTCTTCTCATCGATTGACGACTTTCTACCAAACTCATCACCGCCCTCTCAACACCCACAAAGCATGCGGGAAACATAAGGCATGTGCCATCATTTCGTCAAGCATCTGATGTTGGGAGGTAATCTGATCAATATACTGCATGGACTAACAGACAAAACCTTCAGAAGGATTTTTTAAATAATTGGCACATCCCATCGACAGCTGCCAAGATGTCACCAACAGTCCTGTATATTTCCAGAAATGTTGCTTTCAGTTTACCAAGGCCATGGACGTGTAAGGATCGGTGATGACGCGCACTTCTACTCGCAGTCAGACGTGCCACTCGAATGAAAAGGCGGCGTCCCACAATTCAGTAATATTCCATATCAGGCCTCGGGATTTACAGGAAATGTCATCGCCCACGACAGGCAGCTCGAGGACAAGTTGCATTCAACTGTCGGTCGACGTTCGAGAAAAAAGTTAAGCCGATTAAAAAAAAGAGAAGGAATGGTACTGCTGCAAGAGGACATGAACGCAAATGTTCACCAGTTCCGGGTTTATTAGATCGGCCATTATACTCTTACGGAAGAGGGCCAAATCTGCAGATTTAATATCAGTGATACAACAGTAGTTCATGCACGAGGAAGCATAAGGCCGGGAGACATATACACTTCCTCTTGCTCTTACTTTACAACGAACGTCACATTTTAAGTCCCGGATGCCTTAATAAAAGATCAGACAGGAGATCACACCATACATACGACTATATGTTTGGTATCAAATATCATGTAAACTTTGTAACCTGCTTGGTTAAAACCCGTCTCCGAGAAAGATTGAAGTTACTGCCTTCCCGTTAACCCTAACCCCGAGGCCCTTTTTGCTAGGAACCATCCTCAATACTCCAAAAATTTTGCAACAGCGCCTATCCTTCAAAATCGTCAGACAGTCCTGCCTCAAAATGCATTCATTGTCAATCCTCCAAAATCCCCCTCATCCCGAAATTTTGCACTCATGTTCAAATGAAGGATAACTAGCGCCTCAATCCTTCAAAATCATCAGACAGTCCTGCCTTTCAAAATGCATTTGTCCTCAATCCTCAAACACCATTCATCACCAATCCTTAAAATCCTTCAAAACCGTATGATTTTGGAGGATTGAGGTGGGTTACGGTTAATGATCAAAAGGGGAACGGGATAAAGATGATCACAGGATGACATAAGTTAGGTAAAATGATATTCTCCAAACTGTACAACGGTCCACTTTAGGGTGTCTGTCTGGGTAAAAAAAATTCTGGGTAAAAAAAATTAAAGGGACATTACAGCCTGGGAATGCGGGGGCTCAAACCTTTGACTTTTTAACTTGCGCCTCGGGTCATTATCAGCGTCCAGACTACAAACCGGTATTTAATGCGCAAAAGACATTTAATCAAATATCAGTGTTAATAGCAACATTTTGATTACTAACATTACAGCCTGTATTACGCCTGTATATCATTGGTCCAACTGCCGTTCGTTGCATCATTTCCATCTTAGGAATGGTGGCTAACTAGAGACATTTCCCCCGCTGATTACAGACATGACTTTTCTGTTCTCAGGAAGTCTTGATAATGTTCGCAGGATGTGAGCTCGTTCAGCAAGCATCGAAACTGTCCATTAATGTTCTGGCCTAAGGCAGACAATAAACGTGTGGGACCCCGGGCGAAATTTAGAAATTGGGGCAAACGGAAGTGCAGGTGTTCCGTCTTCAATCTTTGCAAGGACGTCACTTTGTCACACGGAAAGCGTGATAAAAGCAAACGGCAAATTGATGATACACATGGCGGGAAGACTGACGTGAATTTACATCAAGACCAAGCACAAATCTACCTCTGTCACCAAGACGGTCTGTGATATGTATCTGATGTGAAACGATACAGCCAGGGATATCGTTCTGCCTGGACTACTTCTGTTTCCTGTTCAAAAGTTAGTTTGACCTGAATTTCAAGAGAAATCTTATCACCTTGCGACCCAAAAATTCTGATGGATGTTGACACTTTTTTACACCTATTTCTTCCCCTGTGGACCTTTAGCACCATAAGGTTGAATGACAGGCTACACTGAAAAGCTTTGGTCATGGTACTATAGTCTGTAATCCTATACAGTGTAACGGCGTGAAAGACAAGAGATTTCTTTTGTTGGAAAGTGCACACTCAATGTTGTTCCAATTTATATGGTGATTTCATGCATCGAACGAAACCAAAGGGCAAAAAAGGTTCATGAATGGGTTTCCATCTATGAGCTCCTATCCTAACGGCTGAAGCCACTTCCCGTGTGTTACTGCCGGCCGTAATTGGAAAACGGCCCATTTTCTGTTCACATTACTGGATAGCGTTCAATAGTGATTACAGATCCCACACACAGATAGTAGCCAAATGCAAATCCGAGCCCAGATGAGAATATACCTCCTCTTTTCCCATTGCAATAACCCTTAAGCCCTGTGCGTGATCGTCTTTCAGAGTTGTCGCCAGGCCATGTGCAGCAGCAGTTAAAGAATCCGTCTCGCGTTTCGATCAAAATAGGGAAGCTGCCAGCGTCTTCCGCCGCCGGTGTATCCGCCGGTATCCTCCGGACTTCGCGGGCTTGGATTACCGAAGAGCTAGGGTAGTGTTGACCGTGCCATCATAGAGTGATTCCACAGAATCCCTTACTCCATGCTTCCAAAACCTGATTGATATGGACACACTGAGCAGCTCGAATTTCGATCATGGGGAGACAACTGTAAACGACACTATATATTGGGTGACTCGTATGTTGGCTTACTCAGTTTGCTTCGATTGAGGCAATGCCTTCCTAGTTCACTGGATCAGAGATTCGCGAAGCGTCTAAGGTTGCAGACCAGTATATAAACTGCCATTGACCCCAATGATAAATGCCCCCATTTCAAAAATTCTGTGTAGGGGAGTCTGAGGTAGAATTTTCAGCGCTTTTGGGAGAATTACGGAAATAATGTTTCAAACCAAATTACCGATCGGCGTTCGCTGGAACAGTCGCGACGTCAACTCCGTGCAACCACGGTTATTGGTTCGTGCGCAATGCAACGGCCAAGTGAACACCGTCGTTTCGCTATTGCTGTTGTTTGTGAATCCGTTTCATACTTGGCTTGATTCTCCTCTTTAAATCGAAAAAAAGAAGAAAAGCTGTGGTTCTAACTGGTGTGGTGACAATCTGCTGAAAGGCAGCGAACCATTTTCAGGTACTAATTTTTGAAAATGTGCTACAAAAAGTAAGATGAACAATTGCTGTCTGTGATCGTGAGTGTTAAACGTTCGAGAAAACTGTCGTTATGGAATGCACGTGAACGAGGAAGCGAGTCCCACCTGAGGAGGAGGTGACGCCACACTTTCTCAGCGTACACCTGCCTGAAACCATCGACAGCGCGTTCAACTTTGTTCATTTCTGTATTGTCTGCAATGAAAACAACGACTACATTTAAGCTTTACGGTACAGCCCAACGGGCAGCTCCTTACGCCTCTTACGAAAACTCGATATCAAGTTAATACTGGAGTTTGATCCGTGAAACGAGGATTCCTAATCCGACAGTCACAAATTTCGTCTCGCAATTTTCGGATCACGATTCAGTACGTCATCTTTCTGACACGACAGGGTTCGGATACCTGGCAACCGTGGACTCCTTTCGTGTATTTAACTGTACGAGAGAGCGAGATTTGCACGCAGTGAAATACTTGTATTGATGTTTCCCATCTATTATAGTTTGGTTTTAATGTTTGTAATTTCCGGCACAATGACAACAATTACACATAATATTATTACACTGAGTGCAACACTAGTTCTCAATACCGCTTAAACACATTGCTCATTTACACAGAACGATTACATGTCTACTTCGCGTAAGTTAGGAGTAGACTGGAACATATTATGCAAATCGCCCATAACAAGGCCAAAGGCAACTCGAAGTGCGGGCTACATACAGAGGAAAGTGTGGAAGAACCAGCCCCTCGCACTGAAACAAAACAAGATAGTATTATCTCTTCACAGTATGAATAGGGTTGGGATGGGTAACTAGTCCATTTGGCAATGCCTGATATGCTATTATAGTTGAACACCAATCCATAAAATAGTACACATTATGTGTGTTTTTTTTTACCAATTTAAGCTCACTTTGGTGACGCATACGGATTCGAAATGTGGATTCGCCAAGGAACGCAAATCGAACACACAGTCGTACGTTAATACCGGTACCATTACGTACGTCTGCGGACAACGCTTTGTTTGCCTTTGTCCTATTCACTCTCCATAAGACTAAGCACACGCACATACGTTCGAGGACCGTTCTCAACAGAAGATGCACGTCCGAGGACAACAAAGAATCTGTTGTTCTCTCTTTGATTTGCTGTCCTCGGGCAGGATGTAATACACATACAAATATGCACATCTCAACTCTAGTAACTTTTCACCGCGAGTGTTTCATGACGTCGTATTTTCGCATCTACCCTTGCGAAGGAGTAAGTCTGCGGCGCGGCCTTTAACATACAATTTCCTGATTACAAAAAAAAACAGCACTTTTCTCACGTCATAACAGCTGACACCGTACGGACTTGCAATACAGCACAGTGACGATTGATTGCCGTATGCACTTGCTGGCCTGTTTGATTGCAAAGTGTGATAAGTGCAAAGAGCGCTGATCTTATTCTGAACTTTTGGCGATCCCAAGAGGGATTTTCCCCCGTAAAGTATGAGGGTTATACCGGAGGATCGAGGTGGACCCAAGATCTAAAAACGATTTCACACATCCACGATAAGCAGCTGTATGGACTGGACTGGAACCGCCGACCTGAGCGCCAAAGGGTCTACGCACAGTCAATGGTTGCAGCACATGCAGGGCCGTATTCAGGAGACATATAGTGCCATGCCCACCAGAAGAGTAAAAAAAAAGGGGGTGGGCTTCACAGGTTTTTTTTTACTAGTCGCAACGAAGAACGGCAATGACGTATTGGCCGTAGATGCCCGTATCGTCTCTTTTGAACAACACTCCAACAATCAGATGTTGTCCAGCACCCCCTTTGATTTCTTGACGGCCGGCTGACTGGAAAGAAAATATGGCTACCTTCCAGTCAGAGAGTCTGCAGAACCCCTCCCCTCTCCCCCCCCCCCCCCTTCAGCAAAATTCTGAATACCCCAACGAGAAAAAGCCCAATGGCATTCGCATAAAACTCTCGTAAGGACCGTGGACACCTTGTTTTTATTCATTAATTTTTTTTTGTCGGTAAAGGACCGAGGAATGACAATGTACTACATCACAGTACAATGTATAGCAGAGAGTCCTTTACGAAGACAGCGGAGGATTATGTTTACTTCAGGTGTAAGACTTGAGGCAGAGTGATATGAAAATCCCCAACAGTTGCTTCTAAGAAGAAAACAGGTAATTAAGTGGGAACTGACAACCGTGTCCACCGATGCACGTCGAACAAGACTTCCCAGATGTGTGAAGGCGACAGTTTTACGAGTCCAACCTGACTTCTCGCAAACCCCTTCATCCCCAAGAGGGAAACCTGTTTGCAGTTTTTCGTGATCCCACAAAAACAGTGGGTCAAATCAACATGTTGACCCTACCTCACGTTTGACATCAATGGCGGAGTGTCAACAAACCCGCAATATCGGCCGCGCGGTGGCGGCCCGCAACTTGGGAATTCCTGTACTGGCTTCCTGCGACAGTGGTAACTTAATAACGAGGATAATACTGCGTGGACGTAACTGGTTAAACATTGACATTAATCGCAAGGCAACAGCGACTCAGGGGTGATTCTAATTTGCCCATCCCGCCTTGACAGGCAACGCTGCAGTGTCAGTTGTAGTAAATTACCACCAGGATATTCTAGAGAGACTCGTCGCGTTCGAACTCGTATCAATCTAATATTTTAGTCACTATAGAATTTCGTTGGGTATAATAAAGGAATAGACCACCTGTGTGTTTTAGGAGTCAGGTTGGCGATGTGGCTCTTCCTCGCCTTCTACCTTTATGGCTCAGGTTCGATTCGCGGGCCTTGTACAGGGTGCATATGTGGCTAATGTTTTCAGTCCCTATACATGATTCCGTGCGTTTCTCTCCCCAGAATATTCCTTTGGGGTTTTCCTCCCACCTCTAATAACTTAATTCTTGTCATCGTCTTCGCCCTGCAGGTTTTATTTAGGATTACGGGTTAGTTTCACTGCACGGTTTCTACGAATCCTTGGTTTCATTACCAGAAAACCAAAAACCAGAAACCACCAGAATAGGTCCATTTGCGGATTTTGGTCGAGTGGTTGTTCAATGAGATCTCAAAACGGTGGTTATAACCATGGAGGAATAAGAACATGTTATAACCATGGAGGAAGGAATTAATTCCTTCCTCCATGTTATAACCACTGAAGCCTACACTGACTTTCATCATGTCCCTTTTCCTTGATTTATTGTGGTGGGATGATACTCTTACTTCCTTAGTAGCTGATCTTTCTGGGCAGGTGATACACGATGATTACTTTCCATCATGATGAATGGTCGTCTCAATTTCGACTTGACCTAAAAAAAAATACCGGCGAACATTCGTCCAGATGTTAAACCTGGTTTTTCGTGCGGCAAGAACAGAGCAAATGTCACCAGCAATCACGAGCCGGGAGCAATATCAAGTGTCATCATGATGAAGCCGTATCAAAAGTTAGTCCGACGCCTCATAGCTCAGACGCCTCATAAGTCTGAAATTTTGGAATTATGAGCTTCGGATTTATGAGGCATCGGACTTATTATGTAGTCCGCCTCATAGCTCCGACGCCTCATAAGTCCGACGTCAGGCAAACGAGGCGTCAGGCCTATGAGGCTTCGGAGCTATGCACCGTTACAAAGAAAGGTTCATTTGTCCAACAAGGCATGAACGAGATTTACCAAAAATTATGCAACGATGTGAGCGACGGGTTGTCTACTTACGATAACTATTCGCGTCAGAGTCCGCCAGCGCGCAGTTTAAGTTGGTGCAAGGGTTAATGCCAATGGCGTAAATATGAGGTATGCATCCCTTAATTTAAATGTGAAATCTCTAACTCTACTTGGTGGCGCTAATATTCTAACATTTTTTCGCGATGTTTGTATTCATTAATAATGGCTGTCGGACAGCTGAGGCGTCGGACTTATGGACAGAAATAAAAGTAAATGGCTCTGCTCCACAAGCAGGGTTTGTGGTGGCTGACCCAGGTGAGCCTCGGCCGCGTATTTTTTTTTCCTAGGAGGGTTAGGGGCAATGTCATGAATAATTCAGTTTTTCCTTTGAATCATTGCAAGACTTAGGTTCTCGTTCTATTTTCCCCTTAATTTAAAATTATCTCAGTGATAAATTTGGAGAAGAAAAATAGCTGATGAAAATGAGCAGCGACGACGTGGATTCGAACCAGGGATCTTTGTATCCATAGCTCATCTCGCTATCCACTAGGCTACTGTGTGGTAGCTCGACGACAACCGTTCTTTAAAATGCTTTAATGTACTGTAACTAGTTGAGTAACTAACAACAATGCTGTTGATGTCATTGTCCGTTCTCATGGATAAACATGAATTATTCATGACATTGCCCCTAACCCTCCTAGGAATAAAAATTACGCGCCTCGGCCCAAGGAGCTAATCGAACGACACGGGGCTGACCTGTGTCGACCCGGGTGAGCTAAACGAACGCACCCTACAGGTGCAGTCTACGTGGATCGTGCACCATAAGCCTCCTTTGAGATATGGCGGAGAAAATGGAGGGCGCTATTTGGATGTGGTGAGGTGAGTTTGAATATAAACAAAAGAGTGTTTTACTCCTCATAGCGCCCTCCAATGTGTATTATCTCCAACAGGCTATTGGAAGAGTTCGATGTGTTCGTATACACTAATTCGGCGACAGCCATTTTCTTGGGGGGCACGTACCAGGGGCGGGTTTTGGTGGTCATAAACAGTCACAACCAAGAATTGGTTCGGCTGTTCGGTGTTCGGGTTCGGTGAATTTCTTTGGGACTATTAAACGGGCGAGAATTTCACACGATAATGCAATACTCAAATCACTAATACAATCAACCAATCGGGAACAACAGAACCAGTTTTTGGTGATTACCGCCAGAATACATCCGTGCCGACTAGTTCGTACTTAATGCAGTTCTATTTTGTGGTCAATTACCTCACAAATTGACGTCAAATTACAAAGGTATCGCTTAATTCCGTAATGCTGCACTTGAAAGGCTTGACATGCGGTGGCCTCAATTACATCGTCTGCGATCAAGTACTGCTGACAGGAGCACTTGTGTAAAAAGACAAATGTCAGGTCTTTATTTCAAGTTAAACCCTGCAGTATACAGTAAAATAGGAAATTGTAATAAACTTAGCAGTAGCGAGAAATGCTCAAGGGAGAGATTTACATGTATGTCCGACGTCTCTTCTCAAGGGTTTTACCAGGAATGCCCGTACTTTAAACTTAATTGGTTTGTAGTTTTGCGTCTACCCCAGTGTAACTCATCAAATGTCACAGCCGAATGTATTTCATTTTAACGACTTCTAACCGGGCAAATTCGTTATCTGGATTTTATTTAATCACCGCAAGGAGTATGGCGAGGGAGTTTGCATCCTCGTTCCTCCATCACATCTTTACGGTGTTTCACAGAGACCGAAATTGAATGCACGTCCTGGCGTCATGAATTACTTGCCACAGATTATACCGTGGCAAATGAAATAAGCGCGGAGTTAGAAAAGCACCGACCTCAACCGATCAAAATTATCAATTTGAAATAAACCTGGAAACGGTGGTTGCTTGTTGAAGTTGGAGTGGGTAGTGTTTAGTGTCAATACGCTGACAAGGCAGTCGGTCACCACTCCATAACCAACACGAACGGGGTTCATGCCATTAATTAAAAAGCGGCTAAGAACCACGTTCAGTAGACGCTTGCAGCTAGCGATGACGGAAGTTAACCGCGTAGAATCAGCTGTATCAGCGATAATCGTCCAGGACGTGCTTGTTGACACAAAGCAACGATCTATCTGGACAGCGGAAAGCTTAAATTTCCCCCACGCGCGCGTCTGTTCAAGGCGTCCCAGTTGCAATCGTGTTGTGAGTTCGCAGCGATGCAAGGATGCTTGGTAACTGCAGGGAAGATTAGTACATTAAGAAAACGTATTCACACTCGGGTATAGAATATCCTACATCTATAATTAGTAAAACGGAATGGATATTGACTAAAACCCCGCCAATACTAGAATTAAAAGCCGAACAAAATTAGAAACCGTTTTTCGAGGGAGTGCCACGCCCGCGCGCATGCCGCACGCGTTCCTTAAATATGGGCACGTGCATCTAATAACCATATCCGGTTCCTAAGTGACAGCTAAACTCGCCATTTGCACTGCTTCCGGTTCTCTTCACCCAGGAGTATAAATGGGTACCTGGGAATGTAGAGACCAAATTGCGCTGATCTCGATCTGCTGCAGAAAAGTGGAAAGCGCTTTGAATAAGGTTGAAACCATAGGTATAAAGTGCTGTATCAGCACCGTATTTCATTTTCTATAATTATAATAAACATGACGGGAAGTACCACTAAATGCCAGTCTGCACATTAGGCTTCCGTTATAATCCATGGCCAGGCAGGATATTAGATTCTCCAGTTCTGTTACGCGTTTTTAAAATGATTTTGGAAAAGGTAATAGAATTATCGAGGTTTCATGTTGCCGAGGGGTAACTCCATGACAATCACCCTGTTGTGACCGAGTAGACACTTAGACACGGTTCGCGGACAGTCACCTCTAATGAATTCTCCTGACTGCCGTCTTAGCATCTCTCGAGGAGCTCCGGACCGGAGGCGATAAGAAATTTCCTTAGGCCGGCAGCTGTAAGGTCGCTGGTCAAGTGCCGGAGACTTGCGACTGTTCTTGGTATTAAGACGAATGTCACGAGCTCGAGCCTCTTCGGAGTCATCTACGGATTAGGGTTAAAGGTATAATAGCGAGGCATGTTGTGGTGATCGTAGAGTCCCTCTAGCGTCGAGAGATGAACTGTGTTTTCGACTGTGAGGCAAGTTGGGTGACCGTACATTAATACTTAAATGCAAAGGCTAATTCAATTATTGAAGCAATGACGTAATTGTGCTAGGGATGGAACGTGTCCAACCGCGAACTGCAGGTCTGTACGTGCCCCTCCCACTGTGCCCCTCTCCCTATATGAGACAATCTAAGCTCACTTGTGGGCACGTGTGGTCTAGCGGTGGAGCACAGGATTCATGAACGTGAGGTTGTGGGTTCCAGCCCCATCGTGGACATGCGTGTAGTGCCCTTGAGTAAGGCGCTTTACCTCAATTACCCCTCTCAACCCAGGTGTTAAATGGGTACCGGCATTATTCAATGCTGGGAAGGTAACAGACTCGCTGTGGAGGAGGTGTGGCGATCCCTCCACAGCAGCATATGAGTCTGGCCCAATCGCTAATGAAAGAGAGATGGGCACTCCGTTCCTGTTAACACAGGTTCGCCCCCTTTTTTTACTCCCTATATGGACTGCCTTGGCTTGGTTGTCTGGAGCACTGAACTCGTGGACTGCGGATTATTCTGCAGGTTGTGGGCTCAAACCCAGCCTTCGGTTATGGTGCGTGTGTCCTTTTGGGCAAGACTCTTTGTCGTCCATTGCTTCTCCCAAACCACGGAGTAAATGAGTACCTGTTGGGGCAGAGGTGGTTACTGTGATCGCTTGAAGCAGCTTTGCGCCGAAATGGCAGCATCGAGCTGTATACTCCCCAGGGAGCTGAGATAGTCTTTGGGATGTTTCATTTTTCAAATGACCGGGTCGTTATAATCGCATTGAACACCAATAATGGTGGATACGTGTACTTTATAAATACACCTGTTTATTGTTTAGCTTTTCATTGCTTGAGGCTCGATGGGTACCCCCAGAAAATTAGGCACCCTAGGTGCCCCGCCCATGGAAAATTGACCCTATTTACAACACTGACTGTGAGCCAGTCGTGTAGTCGAGTAAATATTCATGAGTATGGGTACGAGTACGAGTACCTTACCACGATTACGAGTATGAATACGAGTACTTTTTCATGAGTACGAGTTTTTTGCCATGATTACGAGTACGAGTACTTTGCCATGGGTACAAAAACTAGTACAAGGCAAGTTTTCAATCAGTACGAGTACGAGTACTTTATCACGAGTATGAGCATGAGTACGAGTAAAAGTACCAAAACAAGTATAAGTACTTTGTCATGACTACGACTACGAGTACGAGTATAGGTAATTTTTGCTTGCGAGTACGAGTAGGCCTACGAGAACACTTTCATGAGTAAGAGAACGGATACACGAGTACCCAAAACAAGTATAAGTACTTTGTCATGAGTACGACTACGAGTACGAGTATAGGTAATTTTTGCTTGCGAGTACGAGTAGGCCTACGAGAACACTTTCATGAGTAAGAGAACGGATACACGAGTACCCAAAACAAGTATAAGTACTTTGTCATGAGTATGAGTACGAGTACAGTTAATGTTTTTCGTACGAGCACGACTGCGAGTACACTTTCATGAGTACGAGTATGAATACGGGTACGAGTACGAGTAGGCCTACCGAAACAAGTATGAGTACTTTGTCATGAGTACGAGTACGAGTACAGTTAATGTTTTTCGTACGAGCACGACTGCGAGTACACTTTCATGGGTACGAGTATGAGTACGGGTACGAGTACGAGTAGGCCTACCGAAACAAGTATGAGTACTTTGTCATGAGTACAGGTACGAGTACTCGAGTACGAGTAGGCCTACCGAAGCAAGTATGAGTACTTTGTCATGAGTACGAGTACGAGTACAGGTAATGCTTTTCTTACGAGTACGAGCACGACTACTCGTATACTTTTATGAGTACGAGTACGAGTACCAAAACAATGTACTGGATTACGAGTACCAGTACGAGACGAGTACGAGTACTACATGGTAGTTCTTTCTGCTGATAACCACTAGCGCTTGTTAATAATAAAGAAACACATGCAACAGCGGGCGGTATGTTCTGTAATGGGAGTGGGTGTGAGACGTCCCTTTGGTTTCGCTTTCATAAGTGGATAAAAAAAAAATTCAAATAAAAACCCGTATAAAGAATAGCGCAAAACCGATTGAGGAAACAAAATAGGAGATTACCTAAAAGGTAATCGCACTTAAGTGCAACTGACCTGCTAAAGATAATGGAATAATGAAAGAAATCGGAATAAAAGTCATTTTAGAAATTGATTTTGATTTTGATTTGTCCATTAACAGCACTAATGATAAACGGTTCTTCCAAAAATGCTTCACACGATTCCCCAGGGCCACTCGGTATACATTCTATGTCGTCTGTTTTTCCATGCACCATGCTTCAATTAATTAATTGGATAGGCTGTCCCGACCGCACGATTCCCCAGCGATTACTAAATCAATTAATCCGCTTTTTGCGAGACTGATGTGCCCGCCCTATAGTGACTGCATTTGCTGAAATAACAGGCTGAACTAATTCTCTGCAGTGTGCAAATCTTTGAGCCTACGACCTTCGTCCGTTAATTGCGGACGGGTGATATGCGCAAGGCAATATATTTATGTGATTTTTTACACAAAATGAAGGATATTAGTAGAAAATGGTTTAAACAGATGGTCCAAAAGTGCAACCCGCGCCCATTCTACAGAATTTGATGTCAAGGATAATATTCCATAGCATAACCTTTTCCAATGTTACTTTGACAAATTGGTATTGGCGACACTGTGACTCCATCCGGTCATTAAACAAACCGCATTTTCCCCAGAAACTATCAATATTAGGCGCGACAATCGTAAAAAAGTGCTCCTAACTTCAAATATTATGTCAGTTAATTTGAATGTTTTTGCTTACAGTATAAACGACCGTTTTCGCGCCTATTGTGTGCATAAGTCTACAAATGTAATGTAATGTGTCTCCTCCCTAGCCCGTACGGAGTTGGACCTCTATGCAAATATTTTATCAAATGATGCGATTAGGATGGGTAAACCAGCAGGCTGTGGGACGCTGGGGAAATTCGAAGGGTCTTTGGGTCGCTGCGAGACGGCAGACGCGGCGCCGTTTGCGCTCGCTGTCGCCACTTGGGCAATTTTGGCCTGTTTAATCTCCTAAATGCAAATATTGTCCTTATTGGCAGGCTACAAGTGTGCAGTAGGTGTTTTAGGAAAACTGTCTCACTTTCTAGAGATTTTGGCAAGTGGACAATCACACCATCCGTCGCTATGGTCCGAAGACTGATTAGCATAATATCAGAAAAAAAATCCAAAATGTCAGGCGAGCTTCATGTCATGTTTTTCAGGCCCAGTGCACCTTGTCAGATTTGACTCGAGATCCGGATTCCTGACACTTTTTAGGGGCCAACTGTCCATTTGTGGGTCACATATGACACCCATGCCGTAAAACATTCTTTAAAGAGGACACCCGAGTACAGAGCATATATTCGGGTATTTGCCCGAGTCCGTACCAGGATTTCAACCCAATGCACAAATGTAGTTTCTTACACGTCCGCAGAAGGCAAACACTTTACGGCTGGAAGTCAACTACCATGAACAGCCCGATTTTGGGGGGTCGCAAAAGTGGACCCCGAAATTCGTTCTCGCACAAGAATAACACAAAAATGCCCAGTTTTTTAAAGGATAGTTGTGTGTATGTTTATATATCACTTTTAAAAGTTCTTACCGATTAACATAATTTCGTTCAAAACGCATTTTGTAGCCCAATTGGGCGTATTTCGGACGTAGTGTCCCTTTAAAGGGAAAATCACCTCATATTTGTCAAGGTTTCGTTGTCAATATGACCCCGGAAAATGAGTCAGGGAAAATGAGTCAGAGAAAATGAAACTTTGATCCGGAAAATAGTGTCAGGCCGAGTAGACCATTATCATGTTGCGGCCATCGCGATTTTTCGATTTTTTTCCCATTCAAATCAACGTATAAACCAAAGCGAGGCTGGAAGGGATAATAG
This sequence comes from Patiria miniata, assembly GCF_015706575.1. Taxonomy (NCBI): domain Eukaryota; kingdom Metazoa; phylum Echinodermata; class Asteroidea; order Valvatida; family Asterinidae; genus Patiria; species Patiria miniata. Next base: position 2,405,528 of record NW_024037075.1, read on the forward strand.
TCTGGTTCCTGTTTGCACAAAAACTTCATCATTCAGTACTGTTATTGGGTATAGGGAACAAAACTGAAATGGTGGCAGTATGGTAAAGGTCTATAGAGCGCGGAATGCGAGCCTGAGTGTAGTCTTCAATGTGAACCAAGGATCTGCACTATGTTTGGTGTCAGATTAACCATCATGAGGTATTTACTAAAAAGATATAAAAAACAAAATCAGTGACTTACTTGCATCATGTAGAAGACAAACTTGCACATGAACTGCCCGAAGAGCCAGCTCGTGGTGGCGTACAGCGAGGCCGTGAAAGGGGCGCAGAATACCAGGTAGAAGATATCCGTAATGGCCAGGTTCACGATGTAGTAGTTGGTAACCGTCTTGAGGTGGCCCTGGCACACGATGACGTAGACCACGATGGAGTTACCAACCAAACCAACCAGCGTTATCACGCCGATGATGAAGGGCACCAGTTTGGAGTAGACCTCGTGGGATATTCCCGGTCCCGCCTCCTCCAGATCCGCCGCTGGTGTAGTGGTTACATTTCGGATGACGTCAGCGACTAATTCGGCATACCCCATTTTGATTGGTTGAAGGTGACAGCAATTATGCAAGCAACAATCACACACCACAGAGCAGTTCAAATGCTGCAGAGAAAATATAGTGGTAACAATTAAAAAATGTGTTTGTAGCGAAAACCCATCCCCGATTTTGGGAAATAAACAAATGGTATCCGATAATTTTGACAGACCAACAATGCAACACCAACTTTATCGTGCCTTTCACCGGTTAAAAGTGATAATAATGAATGACCAAATGGGAGAAAGAGAAACGCTTGGTGGCGCTATTTTTCAATCAACGATACAGCGTCTTTGAGAAATTCAGATCCCGTACTCAGTCCAAACTTGCCGTTCGTTGAGAAAGAGAAAATCATCCTTTGCGTCCTCTAGGTCAACAAGTCTTGTCGTATCTCGCAGTCAAGTCTCGTGCGATCTCGAGGTCAAGTGGCAGTCGAGGCCCTTCCGTGATTTGCGTTACTAATCCACTTGACCCCGTGTCCATTGAAATCGATATGCGTACCGAATGTCCGTATTTTACCGCATTTCAGGTAGGCGACGGTGTTTGCGTGTAGGGGTAGATAACTCTCATGACAAAACGGGCGTAAGGAGCTGATGCATCGCACGTGCGTATAGCCAGCAGCACGCGGGAAAGGTACTATGAACGTCACAGGCCAAATCTCCAACAATTTAGGAAAACAAACTCGCGCATGTTCAGCTTCTACTTTATGTGGAGCAAAAAGGAAATAATGAAGTGACGTATGCTCCCCTGACTGCCGATAGGGCCTTTCAACACATTAACTGATAGGTTCAGTCATTTTGTTTTTCTACCGATTGCTCGAGTGAAAACAAACATAAACAACCCTTCCGGGTTGAAATGTTTAAGACGAACAGGGCACACAGCTCGAAACGTCGGGTTAACCACTGTTTCTGATTACACACAACTCACACTTTTGCTTCACCTTTGTTTATGAGAGAAAAATAAGGAATTGCGTATTGTTTATCTTATTTGAATGTTAAGTAGTCATCCGTGTGACATTTGTGTCTTTGCACCATTGCCTTAATTTACAGAAATGAAAAAAACACGTCTCATCAAAACTACTGCACTCGTGGTTTTGTGTTAAAACTGGAGTTAATAAGCCAACAGTGGTCTCAATTCCAGGGGTAATACTAAACCATCTAATACAAGGCAAGGCACACCTCACTTCCCGTTGACTTCATTTCGTACAAAATACATAATTCAGGGGGGAAAGAGGTCTTGTACCCGACTAGTATTATTTTCACGTGATAAGCTTGTTTTCAGGATCACTGATATTGTTTGTATCAAAACGTTTCTATAAGTTGGCATCCAATTTCACACGTGAATACCTGATCCTATTGCAGAGAAAAACCCCGAATTGTACGCCTATCCGGGGTAGATTACGTTGCATTTTAACTTGACTGAGCAAGAATATCAATGGTTAGAAAACAAAACAAAACGAGACTCGCTTCAATCTGAGTGGATCAGCAGTCAGAGCCGCTTCTTAAAATGTAGATGGGAAATCCAAGAAAATGCGGGGTATACCGGTAATTCCATTTCATCACGAAACAGCGGTACTAGACAAGTATCACGCTACACCACAAGTATCCGATTTTGCAACTTCCACCGAATTGTAATTCGTTATTATGGTGCACGTCTATACGCTCGACAAACCGCTTGAGTTGACTTCTGACTAGTGTAAACACCAACCTTTGTTTTTGAATTATTTATAGTCGACCTCCGCCCCTCCTCTTGACTCTGTAGGATCTCGAGTACTCGAGTCAAGATGTTTTCGCTTGTTGGTTCTCTGTGAACCTCACAACCTCCGACAGCGGGGAAAAAATCTACGGTATTGAGATCGTTGAGAGTAAAGTCAGCGTCGTGAAAACTCACATTCGTCCTACAGGGTGAGTCAAAAAGAAAGTAACCTGGATTCATGATTTTTTTTTTCTTAAAAGCAATCAAAATTGATACACCAATGAAGTATGTCCTAAAAGAGCATGTTCTTCCATTCATCTGGAAAAAAAAGGATTTGCTGAAATTGATTCATGCTAAGTTTTACGTGTTTTACTAAACGAATCAATTTCTTTTACAGCTGTCAATGCAATGTTATTGGAAACTATTGAGCTGAATGAGAATTACAGATTACACGGGCATTCAAATACAAATGAGATATTAATCAGTTGAGTCAAGACTGAAACTTTTTTTTATAGTCAGATTTTGTGTTTTGAATAATAAGGAACAAGTCAACTTTATTTCAGGAAAAATATTAATGGCGATTTGTGTCTGTTTTCCTTTGCAAGTTTTCGTCCCTTCATGGAGGTGGGAAAACGTCTAAGTTTTATTGTATTAAACGGATATTCATCAGTTCATAGAATTGAAAATGATCAGTGGTGGACAGCTGAATGTTATAGTCTCTTTATCAAAATAGACATAACTTTGGAATAGAGTAGGCGACTTACGTGACATTTTCACAGTTACTAGTCAATAACATGTTCTTTATCCCTGTGTTATATTTATGAAATGGAGCGAGCCACATATTTTTTTAAATTTTTTTTTTATAATTTGGTCACTTTCTTTTTGACTCACCCTGTATACTGCTGGTGGCTGCAGATAGCTGTACTGTATTAAACAACGTTGGACGTTTCTGGGAAATATGAGTTTCACTGCCTGTCTCATGTTTCCAATATCGCCAAACATTACACTTGTCCTTTTCAAACTGTTTATCAATAAGACCCGTGCATTGTCCGTTTCAAGCAAGCAATACTGCCAATCGTTCTATGGTAAAAAAAAAATAAAAAAAAAAGCTGTAACCAGGCATATTGATATCCCTTTTTAAACTAAATTCAGTCCGTCTGACATCCTGTAACGGCACCCGTTCCATTTTCCCCGGCCTAGTTTTTTTTCTTTGGCTCCCGTCTCCAGTTTTCAATAACCACCTTGCCTTCCCGCTGTACCGAGTCCAACCCGCGCGAAAGTGCATTCTTGTGGGCATAGAGCGTTTCCAGGATTGTATGTAGGGGTTTCCACAAGCGCGTAGGAAGTCAATTGATCCAAACAACATGAATATAGTCGTCGCAAGCCACGCAGGGAGAAAGTGCAGAAAGTGCACGCGCTCCCTCGACTCTCAATCTCGCGTTCAGTTATCGTGTTCCCGAGATTGTCCTAAATTTGAATTGTCCACAAGGGCATCCGAAAAAAAGTTCTATTATGCGCACCAGGCCCTTGAGGGGGCTATTTAGGGACACAACGGGTGACATTTCGCTGGTATGCATGTCATTTACATTTGTTTGCATGATGGTTGCCTTGGAATAATTGTAGCCCCAAGCTCGGGCTTCGCATGTGCACATTGTTTGGCCGACTGCTCAATTGGCAGCCATATTTGAAGAGCGGTTGAGGGTGAAACTGCGAAGTGTCCCTTTTTTTAAACGTGACGGGGAAAGGGAAGGGATTACACTTCAACTTGTCCTCGGCGAATGGACCCTTCCTGGTCCTGCCCTTCCCCCCTCCCCGCTCGCCCCCCCCCCCCCCCCCCCTAAAAAAGTGGTATATGAAAGAATCCACATTGCGGCTGCGCACAGTTAGTCATGATGTGAGTTGTAAACTTGTAAATGTCGTGAGTTGGTAATATATTTCCCGCGTTTTTCCAACTGTTGTAGAAAATTCTAAGCATTTATCTCTAACCATGCAGGATCAGTTGAATGATTAAGGTGCCCATAAATAAAAGACTTCCTATTTACAATATGGAAGATGTAACATGACGCAGATATATTTCTAGCTGCAAATTCTAGTCATCCATCTGGCGGGTTTCGTGTCCTTTTTTTTTACCCCTGTGGGGAAATGGTAAACGTAAGACGCATTGTGAGTGGCTCTTACGTCATTCCGCAATTCACCTGTCGCGTGGACAGCTAAATTGCGCCTCGTGGCGATCACCACTTTTCGTATCTACTCATCAACACATTGTCCATATACAGGGTGGTCCAAACAGAAGAAAACCTACTTTTGACAGCACTTTTCACCTACTTGCTGAGCATATTTCAAAAATTATATTTAATGGTATTGAAATATTGATCTTAAAACATAAGTGACGAAAGAAAATGATTGCAAATGCCTATTTTGTCTCACTACATTATAAAAAAAACAGTTGAAATAAGTTAAGTATTAGGTTAAATTCCTGTCAAAAGTGGGTTTCCTTCTTTTTGCACCACCCTGTATTTGCCAAGTTCTTAGACGTATGTGAACATTTTCTTTTTGTGCATTTCTTCGTTTGAAACGACGAAATTGCTCAAAAATCTTAAGAAGGGTGCATACCAACTAACCTGTTGAAGATTCAGCTCAATGGATACTATTCATTTTAAACGTGTCCCAAATAAACGTGTCCTAACTAGTCTTAAATTTAAGTACACCGGCACAGCTGCGTTCTGCCCCACTTGCGCAGTACGTGCGACGCGCGCCAAACTCCACATAAAGAGTTGTTTACCATTTGTCGCGAGATGGACATACCATATAGCTAGAGGGGTGTTTCGAAAAAAACATGAAGTGAACTTATTGATCAAAATCGTTGGAAATTTATAACTTTTTATTTGTTTTGACTTTTGGACCGAAAAGTTTAGATTTTTCACCTGACAAGGTTTATGAATGGAAATAGATACATAAGACAGTTCGGCTCGGGCAATTATCAGCATCCAGGCTCCAACCTGTCTTAAACATAGTGTTTTAAACAAGCCAAGCACACATTTATTCCCTTCTTCAAGTGAGGATTTTTTTTGAACCGGTATACGTTTGCAGGTATTTGCAAATGTCCAAACGTGACTTTAAGTATGTGTTCATATGTGTAGATAAAACAGCGAGGCTACATTACAGTTTTCTACCGACATTGACCATTAAAACATTGAAACCTTTAAACCGAACATTTGGACAGTCTCGGCCCGAACGGTTCGCCCGTTAAGTACGAACGTTCCATCAATCACGCGCCCCCGATTGTCATGACATTTGAGAACTGCAACATCGAACACTCATCTCTCCAACGAACCATATGACATGTGTTTGTAACGGGTGTGAAACACGCCGTATTAAATGACCGCTGTCGTGTTGAATTTAATCTACTATGAAATCAAGTCTCTTTGCCAGAGTCTCACACGTGTCTTAGGGAGGGTTCTCGTGTGACACATGAGCAGTTCAGCGCACTAGGTCTGAGGCAATTATTTCATCGAGTGTCAATTTCGCACCAAATTGACCAAACCATATCTTAATATCGGTCTGTATAGTTTAATATTGTGCAAAATAATGCAAATTCTCTGAATAGTATAATATAAGGTCATAAATACCTAATACAGTTTACCTATTCCTATTGGCCGAGAGCCCGTCACGTGAGTAGTTTTAAACGGCTGATAAAACTCCTACTCGGTTTAAACACTCTATTCCTGCACCACTGCGTTCTTCTGCGCCATCTCCATAAAAGGAGATTTTTCGCGCTACGAGCGCGAGGCACGTACCATGGATATGCCAAGAGGGGTGTTCACAAAACATGAGGTAAACTATTGACTGGTCATAAATATTGAACAAAATCGTTGGGGAAATGTGAATTTTTGACTTATTTTGACGTTTTAACCGAAAGGTATTTATTAACGTCATTATCAACGTCCACGCACTTAAAACCGGCCAAGCCCATAAGTTACCTTAATATTGACCGGATAAATGTTGCTCATGCGTAAAGTGTTACGATACAAACTGAAGCCGTTTTGTACATTGATCTGATACACCGTGCCCTCTGGAGACATGCACACAATAGGGAATAAAAGATTGTATACGTCTCCACAGGGCAATTTCAAGGTTTTCACGAAATAGATATATGGATTTTACTCAAAAACTAGGAATTTCCAAGGTATGTTGACCAGTCGCGAATGGTAGAGTTTTAAAAGAGGAATATTAAGTCCGAATTTCAGCCAATTCCGGTTAAATAAGAGCATTTTGAAACTGTACTTTCAAACTCGAAAACTTTAGTACACGAGAACAAAGAAATGTCTCCACAAGGATACACATTTCAGTATGTGTGTACGGAGTTCATATATCCGACTTCCAAACTTGCTTCCAGAGACATTTGCAAATTTGTGCAAATGACTTTGTCTTAAATATAAGCTGGTTTTTAAAGCTGGTATCCAGATTCTTGAGATCTACAAACATCTGGTCATAACTATTGACTGGTCATAAATATTATTGACTGCTCCCCGCTGAGGACAATAGTTCAAAGTGACCTAGTTTGTAAAGGCTCACTGATCCGTTATAAGAGTTTTTGGAATAGCCGTTACCGGTGGGATTGCACTCACAAAAGCGTTGGGTATAAAACAGCTTTACTATACATTGCTAAAAATGTAACAGATATCCTGAATAGATATCAAACTGCAGCTGAGAAAATAAATAAATAAACGAACAAGGGTTACTGAAATCACCCTAAGTCTTGCACTCATATGAATTTCATAAGTGAACGGTTTTTTTATTTAGTGTACTATGACAGAATTTCATTACAGGGTGATATATCGCTCGCGGGATCTGTGAAGCTATGAATAGCAAAATGTGTCTCTGTGTTATATTCACCCTTAAATCTTGCCAAATCCATTAATAAATGCAGTTTTTGGGCATCGTTAGGGACTATAATGGAGTACATCTAAAGGAATAATGCACAGGTCTTATGTAAAGCACACTGGATAACATTTAGGCTCTATGCTATTACCCCCAGGCAATAATTGTGTGACATATATCAATACTGACGGGGTTTATTTGCACGTGAACGGGGTAAATAGCATTAAATGTGTTTACGGCCAGGAGGTGTTTATTGACGGCGCTATTCAACGCAGTTCACATCTTCACAAGCGATCAATCAACGGTATATTATGTTCTGCGAGTGATGAAGCGTGCCCCGTACGCCTTGCGCTTCCGCACCGTTCGGCAACATGCGTAAATGTTGACACAACTACGAGACCAATGTGTGTACATTAATCTATTTGGTTGTTATTAACTCCGATGCATGGGCGTCGCCAGGATTTTTTCTAGAGGGGGCAAAAAAAATTTTTGCCAAAAAATGCTTGTATTTCTCAACACATTCTCGATTTATCGGTTTTAGAGGGGGGCAGGGACATTTTGCCCCCCCCCCCAACTCATTAAATTTACACCACTTTGTCTTCGCGCCTCTTTTTCTTTTGTTTTCTTTTCCTTTTTTTTCTTCCTTTTTTTTTTTTTTTTTTTTTTTTTGCTTTTCCAGGGGGGGGCAAGTGCCCCCCCTTGCCCCCCCCTCGCAACGCCCATGCTCCGATGAAGATATGGGAGGAGGAAAGTGGTGTGACAGCGTTGACGGTTCGAATAAATTGGAAAACCGCGAGTATTTGTGAGCGCAAAGCAATGGAGCCGTTCACGCCAGCATTTAGATTAGACTTGATGAAATGTCCATATTGAAATAGAAATGTAAACATACAATTCGATTAAAATGTATAAATAAAAAGGTATGTATTAACAGAAACATCGGGTTCGAAGACTAGAGTATACTGAAATTGCAAAGGGCAAAGTGGGAAAATAGTGCATTCTTGTACGGGGCATAACATAGTTATGACACATGATTATAGAGTGTATTTGCGCTACTTTGGGCGAGTCTTTAACTGTCTAGTTAGAAAGTTATACACTGAGATGGTGACCAGAAATTGTTGTTGTTTTTTATTTGAACGTCGCTCATGACGTTACAATTCTGATACTGCTAGGAATGAATGTGTAAGGCAGCTTTTTTTTTTTTTACACGGGGCGCCATATTGGAACCCAAAGCGAGGCCGAACGTGTTTAACATAGACTGTTCCTGTCGTTACTATGTAAGTCGCTGAGCTATTACTTAAGAAGCCATTTGAGTAGCCAAAGAGTGCCTGCTCAGCCTCTTTATCAACTCAACCGTTAATAATCGTCCATGTTTAAGCACCTGCGATTACATTCCATGGTTCCCATTGAGTTGCTTACACACACGTAATATAGACGTCTATGCCAAATGCTGATGTTATGTAAAGTTGACATAGAAGCATCGCTCAGACGATCTCATTTGGTATTTACGACTCTAAATATCTGGGGGCCGTTTGCATCAATCCGCTCAGTTGCTCAAATCGATCATCTCCCGTAGAATGTGATATTCTATCGAGATGCCGCTAGAACTAGGAGTGCCTTTCAGTGGCAAGTGGGTTTTTTCCATTCCAACAGCCCGCTACAAATTCATTCCCCCTTCAGGTCGTCAATTCTCCCTGCCCGTCTGATCTCCTGCCACCGAAAATTAAAGCTGTAGATGCCCTATAGCCTTGCAGTGACACTCGGGCAGTATTACCTTTAACTCAATCAGCGGGCCCGGACGTCACAGTCCGCGGGGTGGACTGCGCCTTGCGCCCGGCCGACCCGCGCCTCCTTGATGGAGGTAAAACCCGGTTGAAGGAAATCACTCGTATCCGATGAAGACCCGTCAGCAGGGGTTTTAGTGCCACGGGTCAGTCACGGAGATCGGTTCAAAGTTCTGTGCTGTGTTGACGAGGGAACGCAAAGAGCAATTTACCGTCGGCACAAACCAGATGAGCAGAAAGAGCAAGTGCCGTTGTGAGAGCAGACGAAATGGATACTCGGATGAAAAAAAAGTGTTCATTTCGAAAACTACCGGCTTGATCGAGAATTTGAGAGATACTGCGAACATTAATGCAATGATCTTGGCTTCCATAACATACTATCGAACTTTAACGTCTATGAAAACCGAATGTCGTTTAAAAAGACAAACTGTAACAAGCTTTAAAGCAACATTTTCTTAAACTAAATCCAGTGACTTCTATGCCGAAATTTGGCCCACCCGAGCCTTTCCGAGATTAACCGAACTTAGTTGAAATAACTGCAGCTGAACATTGGCTGAACCAAGTCAAGCCCGACCGAACTAAACAGAACCACGCCGAATCTAACCGAACTGAACAAAAGACGTTTTTGTGATGGGCCGAACAAAATTCTACACCAAAACAAGCAGGTCACTTTAAAATTGAAGTTTGGAATTAATTTCTCACAAAATTCGTCGTGCTTAATGCGTTGTCCATTTGTTATTATCTTTCAAAATAGGCCTGTGTAATCATTTTAAAAATTGAAAATTTTAAAATCCCAATGTCAACATTCACATGTTTTTTAAAGTGTTCCTACACCTGTTAGTCGACTACATAATGACAGTCTCTGATTTGCTCAACAAGTCATCATGTCTCTCCGTTAGTTAGTTGGTCAGTAAGTTAGTAACAAACGTTAATATTGTGTATTGATCTTACTAAGTTTTGACTGATTTCAACCAAACTTTGATAAAGGTATCCGAGTAGCCCAGCCCAACATGTCACGTGACCAAAATGGGGTCAAGGGTCATCATGGGGTCACTGGCGTCAAAAATCTGAATGTTTTCTTTACTCAAAACACTACTCCTTCCAGAAATTACATGGAACAATCACGTGACTCATGCATGAACACGAATTCGTTGGCCCGCGTCTTCCGAGCGAGCTTGTTTAAGTAGACACAAAGGAAGCCCGATCCCACAGTGTCTTTGGCTAGAAGGTGACCAAAGAACCATTCCAGCATATTTAACACCCAAGAATCCACAAGCTTCTCATTTTCAGGAAGACGACGTGTTAGACAAAAGACAAACATACTTTGATGCTCGCGGGTACGATAGCTCGATCAATCTTTTTTTCATTTACTTGGCTATCACTTTTCAAATTCAGTGCGTGCAGTTTTCGTGGGCACACATTTCCAGAGGGCAACTTTACCCACCAGTCACTAAAAACCTGGTCAAAATTTAACCGCGACCCGATCCCGGCACAAACACTTATCTCTAACACGATCCCATAAAAAATATGTTCGCCGTACAAAAACAAAAATAGACTGTAATGTAATACTGAGAGATTATTCAGACACTATGCATGTTTGTCTGTAACAGATACCTGCGGTGACGTGACGACACAATGATAGGTCTAGTTTTAATTAAGACATCTTAAAGGAAAGCGAAGGTGTAACATTCCACCTGTATAATGGTGACTGCTCGTCGAGGATGCGCGCAGAAATACTATTGACGCAAAAAAAACCAGAGCGTAATAAGATACTGACAAAATATAGCTATTCAACAAAAAAGAGAAAAGAAGAAGAACTAGAGAAAAAGCTTTAGAAACATGGACAAAGGAATAAGCTCAAGGTTGTGGGTTTATAAGTTCTGTTGTGCCATATCAACCCGGTTGGTTACCATGGCAATATAGCTGTTCGTGTGACCATATATTGATCACAATTAGGTAGTAAAGCAAGTATCGACTATTACATGATGTCGTCAAGGTAACAAGTAATTTTTTTTATTACATTTAGAATGTCAATCATGTTTTTCTCACGTATAAGCTGATCAGTTTTGGTACATGATACATTTTGGTCTACTCGTAGAACAAGGTCTTTTAAATTTGCTTTCTTTTTCTTGTAGAATGTCTCATTGTTAACAGAAAAAAACAGACAAAGGGGAGGTGAGCTGAAAAAAGCGGCTTGAGACACGTATAGTTGTGAACAATAAGGTGGCATTCAAAGGGTTCCCTGCTGCTCAGAATGAAATAGATGTGCGTGCAAGCAATAAAAATAGCAAACAATAGATCTGAGACGTAATGACGTCACGCTTTGTTTACACTTTCCTATGTGGGAGCTTGGTGGATCTCGTCCGCACCTGGCTCCCATAGGAAAGCAAACATGTAAACATAATCATGTTTAAGTTTATTGGGTTTTAAAACTCGTCAAAGGGATGTATGCATTTGCAAGCAAGAAACATTAGTATGCAAGACAAATGAAATGTGCCTATTGAGATTATTATATCGTAGCTAAATGCTAAGAAAGTAGGGAAAGGGTGTGCCACGTGCATTCATTAATATTATTTGCGATGATGTGAAAATGGCCATTGAAGCTATTTCATCAATAGATTGGAAATGGGCTAATCAACGTCAAACTTCCGTTACCCAATTCCGACAGAAGGTAGATGCGTACGAAGCCAAGGGATTTCAACTGCCTTTAATATATAAATTGCACTTCCATTATCGTTGATCGGATTGGCAGGAGCACATCATGGTCGCATTAACAGAACGAATGCAATAAGTCAAGGATTAAGACCACTCAGTCAAAATTGGATCAGACCGGATACTGGCATGCTCCCAATGAAACGCTGTAGCGGAGGCTATATCAATGCAAAACCTTCGGAATTTTTTTTTCTGTCTTTACTTTTCCCGATGTATTCTCGGACATGTGAGACAAGCTCAGTACTTGAACGTCATTTTAGATTTATGTTGTCATACCTGGCTGGCTATGCACCGAAGGAAGGGGCCAGTGAGCTGCACCGTGGATTGATTTATTTAGACGGTGATTGAAACACCGGAGGGGGAATAGTCCCCGCGTGTGCACATCTCGATCTTGCCATCCCCTGTCAATATCGGAGTTGGTCCGATATCCGAGAATAATTAAATGTGATTTTGAGTTCTGGAGAGCTTTTTATCTGAGAGAGCCTGACAATGGTGAGTGCTTTGCTGCTGAACAAGTGCTGATGCTGAAGACCGTGCGGAAGTATCAACATTTTGTATGGAAGCTTTTTTGAGTGCTTGAAATGTGCATTCACCGATGAAAATTCCAGACAGCGCATTTTTAAGGGAGATGGACCAGATATGGGCTGACAACATATTGATTTTAATGTTGCCCTTGTATCTGTCATATTTTCAAACTTGGGACTATTTGTCTTCCGGTAACATTCGAGATTATCATGAGTGAATGTCTCAATTGGTGCACTTTTGTTGTTTTTGCTGTTGTTGGTGGTGGTGGTGTTGTTGTTGTTTTGTTTGTTGTTGCTGTTGTTTTTTTCATGTTACAGCCGGTCGGCCGATTTTGATATGGCGGGCCTCCTGGAAAAATATTACTTCTTAGCGAATGCGTGGATTGGAAATACTGCACGGCACCGAATAGAAATTTAAGTAGATATTCCCTTGATTGTGTTTTACTTGAATTCTTGTTTCATGTGTGAACAATTATTATACGCCATACAGAGAAATCCTGTTAAGTCAAACTCTGATAACTCAAAACAACTTTTTAAGTCAAACAAAGAATCCATTGCCTTCAGTAGTATAACAATGATATACAACCCTGCTTAACTCAAAACTCTGCGTAAGTCAAATTTTGAATCTGTTCCCTTGAAGTGTGACTTATCGAGATTTCACAGAGTTACTTGATTTTTATTCTCAGAGAGGCAACGAATAATTATTGTACATATTCGAATGTGTTACTTTTGCTGGCTTTCGTGTATCAAATTGCATACGTCTCATGCTTTCAAGGAAAGTGGCAGCTTTGCTTTTGAAAAATTACGGAATATTACTCCCTTGCCAGCCCCGTTGCCAGCTCCACCCCTTGATAAAAACAATGGATGGGCCTTAGTCTTCTGATCACAAAGCGTCAAGGCTGCAGCAGGATGTTTCTCGAGGGTGATGGCAATAAACACAAAATCGAAAATTGGTGATCATTAATTTTCTGACGCACCAAAATCCACCACCTGCGCTCCATACCAGCCTTGTTTTCGGGCAAATTAATTGGGTCGGGAAACCAACTAATCCCTTGAACACCATGGCAACGAAAGATGGTCAAAAAGAGGAGACAAATACGGTATTATGACGTCATCACACCAGCAACATTGAATATTCATGACAACAGAGGTCATCGAACATTTGGGTTTTTTAAAGTTTTTTTCCCGATAAACAGCAGCAACAGCATTAAAGGTAAAATTTAAATCAAACCCTATGAAGTGTCTGCTGTGGTGATACGTTTGGGCCTACTTTATTTAGTGCTGAAATGCTCTGGCCAAAACTGTGCGACTTGGCTTCGTTGCTGAAAGAGCAAGCACGCATAGTTTCTGAGCAGACTCAAATACTATACCTCATACATATTCATGATCGAAAGCCGAACTCTCACTGGTCAATTCACCATCACGTGCCAGATGTTATTTATTCTGTTTAGCAATGCGCGCGAGGATTTACGCACATGAACTAGTTTGTCAATTTCCATTACTTCGGGAAGCGAATATTATTGACTGTCAACCCTCAAACCATGTTATATTTTGTATACTGTCGCACGAATCGAGACGCTTGCATTCGTTGGTAGCCGCACCGCACTCGTGGGTTCTTAGTTGTCACATTTAAGTATCTCTTGCCGACTAATTGCGTGACTGGCATATGATTCACACAGTATCGACTCCTACAGTGCCAAAGACCTGCCCGGTGTATTATATTCGTTCAAATCGATTCTTTTGTCTCGCCTATTCGGTTCGATCCCTCGAGTCTCGAACCCCATGGGACTCGGATTCTGGACTCTCGATTGTTTGATACGGCTCGGTAGTTCGATTGTAAACCATCGTGATCCTATCCCACCGTTCGATAGTTTCTCACCTCGATTCTCAATTTTGTTCGATTCTTCCCCAGCGGGACATTCTCTCTGAATCAGCTAAAAGTAACTCCATAGCCAAAGAAAGAGACTATTCAAGCTAGACTCTCCTCAGGTCTTTTAAAAGCCTTTTTCGCAGAAAATCTATGTTCAAGTCCATAGACCGAGTTCACTCACCCTTGCTGGGAAGTGCGTGCGGAGGAAGTGGTTAGAGTAGAAAGATTGTATGAAGATGCCATGTGTGAATAATGTAAGATCTCAAGTGTGAAAACACGTAACCGGATATCCAGGACACAGTCTCTTGAATGCATGCTGTAAGATGTTAGCTGGCACCTATCTTAAGCACCAACTACTTGTGAAGAAAAAAAAGTACGCGGCTCTTGCAAAGCAAGATGAAAAGCCTACGCAAAACGATGATAAACGTTTAGCTTTCTAAACTTTTTCCTATAGAGCCTAGTAAAAGGTAACCGGCATGCAGCGAGTTTCCAGAACCCTCGCGCGGGCCACTTCTGCGCATTTTACTTTGGGTAGCCCTTTCACCTTATATAGAGTGCGTTCGTTTTGCTCACCCGGGTCAGCCCGTGCCGTTAGATTAGCTCTGACGTCATTTTCGGCGCTCAACCGGGTCAGCCACCACAGACCCTGCACGTTTGTTTGCATATCGTGTGCGTGCGCGCGTGAGAATGAGAATGTATAACGTTGCGAAGATGTACCTACATACAGCCGATGAGTTCTAGATTAAGTTGGGCTGGCTTGAGCACATCGTGCGGTGCAGTCCTCTCAACAGTCAATTTTAGGTTTTTGTTTAGTAAACTCTACATGAGTCCTTTAAGTTTATTCACACAATTTGAAACCTAACAGACATCTCGCTCTTCTATTTCACTTTTAGGGGTATGCATCCGTAACTTAAGTTGCACTAGTCCGCATGTATTTCAGATTCTCGGATGTGACAATTCGATATTGGCACGATATTTCTTTTTCATGTCAGGCGTTTTACACGTTTTGAATTAATTGCTCTTTTTGTAATTTTAGCACGTTAATTGTCATATGCAAGGGTTCCGGAAGGACGCCACCAGCGCCAGGGGTGAAATTTCGGGCTTTACTTCGACTATCACATCCCTTTTCAATGTCCATTCAGTAGTACAAAAAGATAAAAAGAGAAGAAGGCTTTGTTCGGCATGCCGTAGCTTTTCATTTTTTCACAATGTGCTGGCAGTTGAATTGATTGCTTTAATTTCCCTAGATCCATTTCCATGTGGCGCGAAGAACAAACTTCCTTGACAGCCATTTTCTGTATTATGTTTTAAGCACGCTCTGTAGCACCGAATTCCCATGAACGAATACGGGTGGAAACATGAGCGATTGTGGCGGTCCGGTCATTGTGGTAAACATACTGCGGCAGCTAGTCCTGGGGGTGTTCCCACGACGGTTGCTGTATATGCCGTGTATTTGTCTCGGGTCCGCAGACGCTTGGCAAATCGCCAAAAGGATTCACTCTGACGCAGGCTAATTTAGTGGTCCTCCGCGGACTTTTGTAGCTTATCGAGATGCGCAACAAAGGATAATTGCATTTTGAATCTCAAATGTTAAAGCTCGGTTCGCATGCAAGCACTGCAGAGACTTTCACGAAACTTTACGCAATGGCATATTGTCCACTTGTGCCACAAGGGTTAGTATTCGCGCTGCGAATTCGTAAAAGTTGAACATAATTCAACTCGGGCGAATTTCGCAGCGAATGTTTCATGACGTCAAATTCGCTTCGCAATCGCATTCGCATGAAGTATAAACCGGGCTTTAAGCGGTCCACAGAGCCCCATCTACAGCTATCGAACATCCATTAAGTTAGGCCTACACGCAATGCATCACTGCCTTCCAAAACACTGCAGTCTACCTCTAACATCGCGGCATTACCTAAAATAAAAGTCAAAAAATATAAGCAGTTACCAAATACATACCGAAACCCGATCCCGAAAACATTATTGAAATTTTGCCAGCCCCGAAGAAAATCGATCTAAAACTGCAGCTGCTGAGTAAAAGGTTTTTGCGTTTTATTCCAATGACACTTATTGCAGTACTCATGTCAATATCACCTGGTCACACCAATAGAACACCTGAAGTTACGAGAATAGAATGTTACCGTGAAACCTATAGAACACCATGCCCACGTCTCGAGCTATTTCGATCACTGAACTTTCTCAGTCCAAATCATGTCGTGCTTTAGCTCTTCTAAGGGATTCCAAATACTCGAACGGAACGTATAGTTGATGGAAAGCGACCTGGACAGCCAAGAAACGGATGGACACAGAACGAACTGTCTCCAGTGAATATCCCAAATGTGGTATGATGGATTGGACACGACGGTGTTTATAGCATTACGCCAAGATCATTATCAGTGCTACGAATTTTGCGCGCCTTTAGGGGGAATTTGGCCCTCACATAGGTCCACACGGCGAGCGGCTTGTTAGGTAAAACACAAAGCCTTAGGTTACCTAGTCTCCAAATAACGAGAAAAACAAAAGTTGTTTTGACGTTCATGCCAAATGAAGCTCATGCAAATTGACTGTTGGAAAGGTCTTTGGCACGACAAGTTAGCATCAATGCCATTATCGTACATTTCGAAGAGCATTTTGCTCGTTTTACTTTCATTAGGACTGAGAACTGCTACAAAGGAATATCAGAATACATATGAAATTAAGTATGAGGTCAATGTACATCAATCATGTTCGTTAATAGATTTACGATAGGGATTGACATAAAAGAGGATCAGCTAAACAAGTACAACTGAAAAGGTTACGGAACACAATTGAAATGAATACGTTTAGGATTTAACTTTTGAAATGAAGACGTTTAGGATTTTGGTGGTCTAGTACCGGTGTGCACTGATTTAACGGAAGAGGGCGCTCTAGGCCTTCGGTCGGCAGGCGTGGCAATGGCGATCCCGTCGGCAATTTTTAAGTAAATAATGGTCGGCATGCATTCATTCCTGATGTTCCCACAGTACCAATTCGGCACATGTGGCATAAACAGGTCGGGCTAGGTTACAGGCCGCCGGAAGAATAGCCACCTGTCATCGGATCATTTTTCCGAACTGATCTAATTTTTGTAAACCTTTTAAGAAAAATCCTGATAATGTCAGTGTTTCGGACGTAAATGCTGTAACAAGCGTTGTACACCCCCTTTTTCCCTTGTTTTTTTGACGTACGAGCGTTTATAAAAGTGGGTTAAACAATGCAGCTTCATGGTTACACCCGGCTATCACGTGACTTATTCCTTATTCGAGAGATTTGACCTATGTTAAACAGTTGGTGTCCAGCTTTCCGTACTGTTTAAACCACTTTTCGTCACTAGTGCCAAGAATTAACCTACGTCTGCTGAATTTACATGTCGCTGTTTGAATCGTGAATGAAATATAAGTGCTGGACGAAATGTTGTAAACATTTTTAACATGTTGTTGCCTTTAATTTATTTTATGACTTAACAGTCAAGGTATTACACCAAAGACCTGTTGAGTCTATGCTACTACATAATGTCTATTTCCAATTTGAACTTTTTCAAAGTAATATCCAACTTATTGTTTTAAACATGTTCGAGGTTCGAATCCAGTAATTTGATGTCTTTTTTATGAACTTTTTGTGACGATGGTAATAGCTGAATACATCAAAAGTGGCAGTTTCAATTAACGGTAAGTTAGTTTGCGGATGTTGAACCTTTCAATTGTACTATTGTAGTATTAGACAGCGGCAAGTGGGGTGAGGTGGCTTGCACAAGGACACAACATGTGACCAGCAGCTGGATCCGAACCCCTGACCCTCTGATCATGAGTCACGAACCTATAACCACTTGACCACACACCCCCGTGCCAGATCAGCTGTCTTCAAACTAAAGTGCTTAAACAAAACAGAAAAACAATTAACAATGCAGCAACAGTTGGACACTCATCTATGTCGTCACCCCACGCACGCCTGAACATATCACAAGCACAGTACAAATATCACGCACAGCATACCTAATACATTCAGCGGGTGTTATGTATTTCTCTACGGGGGAAACAAAGCCAGACGCTGCGCCCGTAGTGGCTCCGGCCAGCGGAGCATTCCGTTTGTTTTGCAACCGGAGCCGACACTTAAAATGCAGGTCATGTACTTCAATTAGTAATGCGAATACCTTTTGGAACGCCGAGAGGATCAAACTTGTATTAGAAAGCGGAAGGAACCGTTGGATTCCATATCACACTTTCTTTGTCGGAGAACATTGACACTCAGCTCATAAATTCCCAACCACTACCGAACGAACTCAAACTCGCAGGCAACATTCACATACATTTTGTGTTATGGTGCGGATACTATTGCACATACCCTAACCCAGTTTTGAAACAATGTTTCTTTGGGGGGGGGTATCAATACTTGATACCTGTCTTAAGAACTAGATTTCAAAATTAATAATACACAGCATCGACAGCGAAACACCAAAAGGTCGCTAGCGTGTGGAGACCTATTAATATTGAGCATCTGACATACTGTTCGATTGAAGCATTGGAACCTCGATCCAATACGACATTCAAATACTGCGGGTTTTCCCATGTCCCCTCCGCGGGTCTCATTCGTGAGACATCGAAACCTACAGAATCCTTCTTGGTCTAAATCTTCTTCTCTTCCCCAGGGCGTGCAAATATTTGTATTGGTTGTATTCGAAGATCAGACCTCGCCACGTGCCACGCAGCGCCTGGTTGGAATTCGCTCCGTGCCGACGCCAAAAAGAGCACGGTGCTTGATGCGCGCTGTCTCGAGACTTAAAACTCCCGAGACCTTTGCCGCGGTTTTAGATCGGGGTTACTGTTTACGAGCTTCTCGGGCCCCAGGACGATTTGGCGGGAATTTGGCGAGAGAGACAGGGATGAGTGCATACCGGTCGAGGTTGGTGTGCCAGACACAGATGGGGCGACTCCCAGTGGGAGTGGCCCAGGTGGCTGGGAGATGCTTGCCCTGGTATCCGTGCGTCATGCCGTTATTCAAAGGAGTCCTCCTGCGACGAATTGATGCCTAAGTGGCAAAATATTGGACCTTAACACTCGCAGTTGATATCTCGTTGATACCTGCGGGGACTTTCTGTATATGCGACACTGCTACACCCGTCTTGCCTGAATAAAATCATTTGTTTCCAAACGTGACACAATTTAAGAGGTAACAGAAAACCCTAATGTGATATGACGAAGATTGAAATACCATGGTGTATAATGGATTTGGTAAACTGAGTTTAAGAAATTGTGATATCTTAACGAGTATGCTATTTTTACAACAGTGGCACTGATCTGGGTTAATAGTACATGCAATAACTGGCAAGGCATGGCTTCACGCGGGGAACAAAACGTCAAACTACTGAACTTTGGTCGTCGTAAAAATATTTTGCAGTTTGCAGTATTAACAATTTTCTGTTTAGTATTGGTTTATATAAAGTCATTTACAAAGACAACCTTAAAGAGGCATTAGTGCCTGAAATCCTCAAAAAATTCATGTTTGGGATTGTTTACTTACACTATTTAAAAGGTCTGGTAGAAAGGAAACTAACCTTATGTCTTACCGTTCCCTAGAAAAGACGGGGGAAAACGGCTGTTTACATCGGACACGAAGGAGTACGCATACGTATTTTCGGTCGTTTTCATTTAATGTACGATACAATTGTGTGTGTCGCATAAATTACACATATCACCAATGCACACATGTGGTTTCTTACACGTATAAGACGGATACTTTACGGCTGGAATCACAACGGGCACTGAACAGCCCGATTTTGGGGGGTCGCAAAAGTGGGCCACGAAATTCGTTCTCGCACGAATAACACAAGAATAACACAAAACGCCGAGTTTTTAAAGGATAGTTGCGTGGATGTGTATATATTAAACGCGCTTGTAGCCCAATTGGGAGTATTCCAGGCCGTGGAGTCCCTTTAACTGCAGGACAAGGCAATATTCAATTATTTCATTATACCATGTTCATGTAATATTGGAATTGAACTATCAGACTTGGTTTTTATAATTAATTTTTTGATGTGTACGATCAAATTCCTAATGTGTAAATACCACACCTACATTTACGGCCTAAAACATTTGCTCACAGTTTACATGTATTTTATGCAATATGTGAAAATTTAGTTTTACGGAACTATTTTGTCATTGTGGCGCATGGAGGTTATGCAGTAATTGAAGTGCACCGGCAAATTACAAGGCTGGGCGCAGCGATTTACATTCAGTGGCCGTGGGGAGGTTTGGGTAACCTCGTCCCCAGGGCTCACTTTATTTTAAACCGCGTTTCCAACAGTGTTGTAGTCGAGACCAGATAGTCCGAGACCAAGACCGAGACCTGAAGTTGCGAGACCGAGACCGAGACCGAGACCGAGACAAGCCCCTTCAAGGCGGACCGAGACCGAGACCGAAATGGTCCGAGACCGAGACCGAGACCGCGGATAATAAATAACAATAATCTAAATAAACATCAAGACACTAATTACAGCCGAACAGTCTGTCCTTGAGATGTTGATGTTCATGGGGATGTGAAGGAAGTGATTGAAAGTTAGGAATCACTTGTACCTGCTTAATTGTGTCATGCGAGTGCTCCTCGTGTTTGCTTCATGCCATAAATTACAACATGGCAACAGAATTTGTTATTGTCACAATCAATTTAAAAAAATTGATTTATTTTTTTAAATTTCAGTCATGGAATATAGATTTGTACATGTAGACCAAAAAATTGAGAGATGGTAGCCAGATATGGATTGGTCTGCCCCCCCTCCCATCCCTCTATGTGATTCTCCTTCCAACCCTGCATGTTTGTGTGTCCCCTACATGTTTGTTTCTTGTTCCTCTGTCATTTACCTCTGAAGAAGGCCTGGCTAAGGCTGAAATGTAATGCCACTTTATTTTTGTTTAATGTCAATAACGTTACATATACTATAGAAGATTGTTGAACCATATTTGCCTGATCTATCTTCTGTTAATTGCCCGCCGTCATCATCGTCATTAGCCTATTTGAGAATATGGCCGACACAATAGAAGGGCGCTGTCACAAACTGAATGTGGTGGGCGAGATGTACATTTAGGATTCATGGCTCAGTGCGCACGCCTCTCTGTGTTTTGTACCGTGCCATCGTATCGCCCGCATCGGTTACTTTGCTGGGCAATTTACTTGAATATTTTAATGATTAACAAGTACGACATATTGCCAATATATTAATAGTTTATTGTGATGGCCGTAAACAGCATATAGCGATTAATGGAACACAATTCATCTCGACTCATGCAAATGCAATTGACATTTAGGAAGGAGACGAGGCAGGCAATTAGACTCTATTTTTGTGTGACCATGGCAGTAGCTCAATTTGTGTTTATCACAGATGAAAAGATGAATACATGGCGAGTCAAAAAGAAAGTGACCGTATGATATAAAAAATGGCACGGCCATTTTGTAAAAAAATATAATTGGGATAAAGAACATGTTATTGAGTAGTAACTGTGAACATTTCACGTAATTTGCATACTCTATTCCCAAGTCGTGTCAATTTTAATAAAGAGATCACAAAATTCAGCTGTCCACCACTAATACCAATTTAACGGTCTACGAATTGATGAATATCCATTAATAAATATAATGAAAAAAAAACGTTTTCCCGCCTCCACGAATAAAGGAAAAATTGAAAAGGAAAATAGAAAAAAAAATCACCAATATTTCTAGGGAAAAGGAGTTGAATTGTTCCCCATATTCAAAATACAAAATCTGACGGTAAAAATAATGTTTCAGTCTCGATTCATAAGATTTAAATCTCAGTTGTATTTGGAATCAATGAGGATGGCTATAAAGTGCTTGTTTCAACAGATCATCCCACAATAAAAACGAGAAATAAGAAGAGGAGCAATGGTTATTGGACTATGCCTCACTCACTAGAAAGTGAAGAGAGACATGTCCATTAGCATCACACTGCTGTCACATTTGCCCTAAACTGATTCTTTACTTAACCCTAAAAGGGCCGCGGGCGGAATCCGCCCCCTCACTTTTTGGCTGGTCTCGACTCGAGACCAGCCAAAATATCGAGACCAAAGGGACCGAGACCGAGACCAAGACCGAGACCACAGCTCCCGAGACCGAGACCGAGACCGAGACCGGCAAAAAGTGGTCTCGAGACCGAGACCGAGACCGGTCTCGAGACCTACAACACTGGTTTCCAATGGTAACCCTTGGATGGGAACGTATTTTAACGTAAACAATTACGTCACGCAACCTCACAAACAATCAACCCTTTTCTATTTCACTTATATTTATATAAAATGTGATACTGCATTGATAAGATTGTCACTTTTTATCTTTGAAAAAAATCGTGTTTTCGTAACTCACACCGCGACGAATAGATTCTGTTCTTACCCCAGACACCGCATGCAAAAACAAACGCTGATGGTAAGCACAGCCAGGCACCAGACTATTCCTAATCTGCAAACGTATCCGAAAATGTTAGATACGCAAACAATCCAATACCAGGGTGAGAAAGCAGGTTGGGGTGGGAGCGTACTGCTGGACACGAACGAGGACAATGTTGGCGTCCTTATCTTTATTTAGTTCCAATTGAAAATGTTTTGTAATTCGAGATGATTTCAGATGTTTGTTCAAATTTCATGGAGATCCATAGAAAGTTGCGTAGGAATATTTAACCAAAAAGTCCATCTAGAATTACATGCGTCGAAATTGTCAAGGAGATTGAATACTTCTTCAAATTATGACCGGAAACTGCTCATTACAACTAGGGCTATTTCGGGACGTTCCAGCATTCCAGTGCCGCTAACACGGTAGGTATACACTCGCAATTTATGGCCTGCAAGCCACGTGTAAAAAAAAAAATCTAATTTCATCTCATTGACAAATTTCTCGGCATATTTTCGATCCGGGTGGCGAAACAGTTGCGCCTCGTTTGTTAACGTGTTGATGACATGGACTTTGACACGGAGACAGCGATTTGATTACCTGGTACCCGCGGCTAAATCGGCGCAGTTCAGAGCTTGTGGTTCTGTCTTTCAAAAGGTACGTCAAGTCAGGTAAGCGTAGTAGTTCGGTAGTAGAGTAAACAACTTTGAAAACTGGTTATCTAACCAGTGTCCCCTTATTCGTTTTTATACATTCATTATTCAGTATACATTCATTATTCAGTATTGTTATAATTGTTTGCACTTTTTTGTGGAAGATACAAGATACATATTACGATGTTAAATTAACACCAATGTTAAATAAAACAAAACCTAAACCTAACCATATTCTGCATCCAGACCCAGATCCGGATCACTTCCAATATCTAATCGATTTGTACTTGTACCAATGACCAGCCCTAACAAAATTTCATGAAAATCCGTCCATAAATGTTGAGTTATCCTGTCCACAGACAAACCAACCAACCAACCAACATCCATACAAACAGACAGCGACGATAAAAACATAACCTCCTGAGCGGAGGTAATTACACATGTATCTACTTATAGTTTGTGTGTGCTCTTGCGATTGGTCTCCTCGTGAATAGATTCGATAACATTTTATTGCTAATTAAGGAATTAGATCAGTGTCTACTTTTCCAATGGAATATTCAAATAAAAAAGGCAGAGATTAAGCTAGTCTTAAATTTTGAACCAAGAAAGTCTCGCCGCCACTCACAAAGTATCAAAGGAGATTAATTCCCCCGTGTAGGAAATCATGAAAACAATTATAAGGAAGATCAAAAAGAGTGCATGGAAAGTAAATTTAGTGCTTTTGTTCTTTAAAACTGGTTTTCTTCCACACTTCATAACTAAATGGAAAAATGGTTAACTATAGTTTTTAACAGAGCACGGAAATTTGAAATAAACGCAGTCCTTGCAGTGTTGTGCCGCCTTTCCATGCGCGTCTCAGTCAATTTTCAGGCCAGGCTTAATTCGCAACAGATCTACAACGGACTGAAAATTTCCCAAAATTTCAAATACATGTACTGTCAAAATGAAATCCACAACGCATGCACTGTAAAAATCACTATGGATCATCTCACCGATAAACAGCAGTTAAAGGGACATTACGGCCTGGACTGCACCCAATTGGGCTACAAAACGCGTTTGGAACGAAAATAAATTAATTGCAAAGAAATTAAAAGTAGGATACAAACGTCCCCACAACCATTCTTTAAAACTGGGCGTGTTTGTGTTATTCCTGCGAGAACCATGCGAGAACGAATTTCGGGGTCACAATTTTGTCCCAGAAAAATCGAGTTGTGAGTGCTAGTTGTGATTCCTGTCGCACAGTGGTTCGCATTCTGCGGACGTGTAGAAAACAACATTTGTGCATTGGTGCTGTGTGAATTATGTGACACACACACTGTGTACATTTCAATGAATAGAGACGACTTAAAATACGTATGCTTATGCCACAAACTGTCCGCCGCGTTCGATGTAAACAACCACGTTTTTTTTGTCACGGTAACAGTAACCCCCGGTTCAGACAGGCGTTCCAGAGTCGCGCCGAACCAAATATATTAGGAGCGACTCCAGGTCGATGTTATTAGAATTTTGGTTTCAGACAGGCGAACTTAATACATGCAGCATTGATGTATGGGCTGCGTGCGCATTCCTTCACTACGCAAACGCCTGGCCGTGTAATACGTAATCGATGCATCGAAGCTGATTGAGAACGTACTGCGCGAAGTGCGCACGTATCGAAGAAGACAGCTAGCACGTTCTATATCTATGAGCACGTACGCCATGTGCGCTGGCGTTATCTCTTGCACGTCACGCCATGTACGAACAATTTGTATTTCAAGACTGCACCGTGCCTGTACAACATGGATACTGGAAGTCTCGGTTTCTGCTTTAAAAAAAATGCATCTTGTGTTAAATAATGAAACGTTTGCGGAAACACCATGTGCGAATAATTTCTCAACTAAGAGAACGGTTCTGAAAAGAACCAGAGGTATAAACTCGACGTTCCGGTCAGTATGCTCTGACTGTCTTCAGGAGAACTTCTGAAGACGGTCAGAGCATACTGACAGGAACGTCGAGTTTATACCTCTGGTTCTTTTCAGAACCATTCTCTTAGTTGAGAAATTATTCGCACATGGTGTTTCCGCAAACCTTTCATTATTTAGTATCTCCACCATGCAAAGCCTCAAATCTTACGCATCTTGTATTGGGGCGACAGTGGGACGTACACATTTTATTGTAAGTTTTTGCTCTGTAACACGACATCGAAATCTTGTGTTTGAAAGGATGTAAATCTGCAAAAAGAAAACTTTTAAATTATAAGCACTGCGTCGCGCATTAAACACATTGCCTGCAGACCTTATTTTTGAAGGTCACTGCTTATTTACATACATTTACATACATTTGCATTGAGTTCGGCTCATGACTAGAGCGTTGTCTGAAACCAAGTCACTCCTGAGTCGTTCTAACGACTCCAACAGTCGATCTTTCGCCATCGAGCGCGTCAAGTCGCTCCTAATTGTTTCAGACGTCGGACTTTTGACGCATTTAATTCAAATCTAGACTTTCATTTGGTTCGGCGCGACTCTGGAACGCCTGTCTGAACCTAGTGTAAGACATTAGTTTAGTTTCCTTCCAACCAGACCTTTGAAATAGGATAAGTAAACAATCCAAAACATGAAATTTTCGGCGATTTCAGGCCGTGGTGCCCCTTAAACACTGTTTCTTGATGATGTGCACCACACCCAGCATCTGTCCACGCACATTATACATGAATGCTGCGAAATGACGGGGTCAATCAAAACGCAATCGTGACTGACAGCAACTGGTGTTCGGAGAACATTCTAACCCCCGAGAATTACCGACATGTGAAACATTAGCCAACAGCTATTATGTCGAGAATGGCACATAAATAAAGATGCTTTAATTCTTTAATTCACACCCCGCCGGGGCGGGAGGAACTCAAGCTCAAATGCAGTAATTGTCAGCAGGTGAGTGATTAAAATGAATGAAGAGATGAAGACTGCAAGTGGAGGACCGACTATACAGTTGAGAGGCGGATCCCATTCCCATGGCGTCGGTGTTGGCATCAACTGCATGTTGATGAGATGGAGGCGATTGGCCGAGTTAAGCGATACGATTTAAGCTGGTAATTTAAGACCGCAGTAATAGACTTTTGCGGCGTTTTGACCACAGACAGACCCTTCAGGCAAAAATTGAATATCTTCAAGTCGAGTTGCTCCTAAACCAGAAATAAGTGTGCCCACTTGATGTCTGACAAACCAATAGACAGTAGGGATTTCATTTTAAGCCCATGTGTCTCCGATCGGGAGAGCATCAACACTCGAAAGTACACGCAGCACGCAATACTCTCTTTTCAAATTCGTTATTGGCGTCACCGCGGAGGCCAGCAATAGACATGAATGTTCAGGGCAACATTATTTCCATGGCTTAGTGCTCACCGTACGCGAGTAATCCCGTACTACGAAAGCCCTGGAGTGCCATCAAGTATATATTTTTAAAAAGTGATGTTTATGTTTCCCAAAGTTTGTTTTTACGAGATATATGTTTTCCAAAGTTCGTTTTTACGAGATGTATGTTTCCCAAAGTTCGTTTTTACGAGATATATGTTTACCAAAGTTCGTTTTTACGAGATATATGTTTCCAAAGTTCGTTTTTACGAGATGTATGTTTCCCAAAGTTCGTTTTTACGAGATATATGTTTCCCAAAGTTCGTTTTTACGAGATATATGTTTCCCAAAGTTCGTTTTAAGCCCTGATAGACAAATCCGGCGGCAGCCATTTTCTGCTCGAGTTGCGCTCAGGCACATACACACGCACTCCGGGCTCCTTCGACCAATAGGAATACCTCGTCTTTAAGAACGCGTGCCGCATGCGCATGAGCGTGACACCACCGCAGTAACAGCTTCTCATTCGGATTAAGCGAATATTTCCGTGGTTTTCAGAGCCATTAAATTAAGCCCTGAACGCGTGCACGTCGATGCCTTCAACACGATTGAAAAACAAAAATTAATAGAATCTCACAGATTTCTTGTCTGATAACATCAATCAAAACTTTGATTTCAGATATATCTAGATACTGAAAAGAAACACACGCTATGATTATTATTTTATGGAAGAGGATTTCAAAGCAGGACAACGTAACTAATTGATGCAAGTTGTCATCTCAGATGAATGATTTCCGAGAGAAAAAAATAGGGACACCGGAAAAGGGAAAGTGCACGCCGTCCCATGCTTTAACGAATTAATTTTCCAGAATTACTCCATCGCGACTGACAACCATCAAATTATTTTCCCTCAAAATTAATGACACGCAGTCTGGACGTAAACAGCGCCAACGATGGATGATCAACACATACGAGCAAAGAAAAATATATTTCAGGCGGCACGCTGAAAGGCTGAAACATTCGTCTTTGTATTATGTTCAATGGCAGTGGGAGTTTCTCTAAGGAGATACTTGTTTGCAGAAATTGAATTAACCCTAACAGTCATGAATCGTCCAATTTTAAAATGATTGTTCACATACCCTAGGGATTACGGTTATCAAACCTACTAACAAGGTTTGGTTTTGAGTATACCAGAGAGGACTTATGAGAATCGGGGACCGTGGGCGAATTGGGGACCGTGGGCGAATTGGGGACCGTGGGCGAATCGGGGACCATGGGCGAATTTGGGACCATGGGCGAATTGGGTGCCATAAGCGAATTGGGGACCATGGGCGAATTGGGGACCGTGGGCGAATTGGGGATCATGGGCGAATTGGGGATCATGAGCGAATTGGGGACCGTGGGCGAATTGGGGATCATGGGCGAATTGGGGACCATGAGCGAATTGGGGACCATGAGCGAATTGGGGACCATGAGCGAATTGGGGACCATGGGTGAATTGGGGACCATGAGCGAATTGGGGACCGTGGGCGAATTTGGGACCATGGGCGAATTTGGGACCGTGGGCGAATTGGGGACCGTGGGCGAATTGGGGACCGTGGGCGAATCGGGGACCATGGGCGAATTGGGGACCGTGGGCGAATTGGGGACCATGAGCGAATTGGGGACCGTGGGCGAATTGGGGATCATGGGCGAATTGGGGACCATGAGCGAATTGGGGACCATGAGCGAATTGGGGACCGTGGGCGAATTGGGGACCATGAGCGAATTGGGGACCATGAGCGAATTGGGGACCATGAGCGAATTGGGGACCATGAGCGAATTGGGGACCATGAGCGAATTGGGGACCATGGGCTTTTTTATGGATACAAAGTCAATGACTTGATATCTTATTATATTTGTGTGTGTGTGTTTTTTTAAGGAATAAGGGATCATTTGCTTTTCACGCATTTTTGTTTTTCGTTTCCAATAATAGAAAGCACTCAGAGAGCGCAAACTTCCGCCAAGGCTAAACAATTCCCCGCCATATAGTCGGTACACCCAATAGAAATACTCGCATAAATGGTGAAGAATCCTTTAAAGAAATCCTGGATCCAGACCCAGATCCAGATCACTTCTAATATCTAATCGATTTGATTTGTAGTTGTCTTGTTAATAGACAAACCAACCGACCAACAAACTATCCAAATCCGATGAAAACATAACCTCCTTGGCGGAGGTGTTAAAAATCTAAGCTGTGGAAGTTTCAGCTCAGTAAATATTACGAAATTCGGGAAAACAGTGAAAAATTATGAAGTGAAACACGATTTCGTCAATCACTCTTTACTTCCAAATGTCAGTCAACTGACTGATCGTTGGAAATCATCATTTCTTGATTTTTTTCTAAACAAGCCAGACAGAATAATTTAACGGGGTGTTTACGATCTTTAATTAATCAAGACAATTTTTTTTGTATAATAGTTCGGGAGGCTACTTTTGAGACAGACGC
Source organism: Patiria miniata (assembly GCF_015706575.1). Taxonomy (NCBI): domain Eukaryota; kingdom Metazoa; phylum Echinodermata; class Asteroidea; order Valvatida; family Asterinidae; genus Patiria; species Patiria miniata. Next base: position 2,434,428 of record NW_024037075.1, read on the forward strand.
AGATGATCCTGTATGTCTTTCAAAAAGAGAAACATGAACGAATATGACTGAAATGTAAGCTAAACGCTGGCATACTGTTGGCAATTGATGATTTTCATTATTGATTTGCATTCATTCAAAATAAATATTGATTGTCGTTTTTAGGTATTACGTGCGATGTAAATGAAACAATTCTTTGGATCGAATATCACAATTAAACACTGACGAGTTCTCTATCGTTTAAAAACGGTGGTGACAATTTTTTTTCTCTTGATATCTTGTTAGAAGACAGAAAATATCTGTGTCAGTTAATTCACACTACCGCACGATTATTCAAGCGGGATCTCCACATTCGTCTCAATCCACATACTGTGCATTTGGGGGCATACACCTGACGAAAGACTTATCCGTGCTGATGCATGCAACATTAACAAGCACCTATCAAGGCGCTGTGTCTCATACCCTCCAACCGATTGCATTATCCTTTCCGTCGCATAAACTGAAGACAGGCGGATTGATCATAACCCAAATGAAAGGTATAGTTTTACATTATTAAATTAATGGCTTTGATATGCATCGAGGTCAATCTTTAAAGTAACTCAGTGGGCTTTACAAGCGATCCAGTGGGGAGCATTGATGCAATGTAATTTCCAACGATCAACACTGTTTTGATTTTCGATTAGGTTCGTGACTTTCAATTAAAAAAAAATACTCTTTGATTCCCTAAGCTCGCAACGAAATAGCGAACATTCATCTGGAGAATTGGAAACCTCTTTGTCTATTCACAATAAAATAATGCACTGCAGGTGTTGTAATTGCTCTGGCAAATTCACATTTAATATTTGTTTAGTGGGGCAGATAGGGGAAATATTGGGGGGAAATGTGCCTTTGACGATACAAGCATGGCATTTGGCACAGTCAGAGTGTGTCTAAATAGAAATATATTTGCCTATTGGGCCATCGCAGATTTCTCCTTTGAAAAAAATATAGGTAGAATAACAAGCAAGTTTCAAAATATTCAAAATGGTTGCCATTGCTTGTTATTCTATCTATTTTTTTTTCAAAGGACAAATCGGCGATGGCCCTATAGCCAAATATCTTTTTCATGATGTACTCTGACTGTGTGCCAAATGCCATGCTTGTATCGTCAAAGGGTTTTCCTTTTCTTCGCCGACGCAATTTATAAGCATTGTGTAAACTCAGTGTTGTCCGAGGGCTTGCGACAACGACAAAAAACACAAGCTTACTCGGTGGAACTCGAACCTACGACCTCCTGCCTACAAGTGCAGGCGTCCTATTCCTACAGTTTTTAGTAAAGTTCTCAATGTAATAATCGTTTTCTAATCTTGCTTTTTGGTTGGTTTTATATTTCAATGGATATTCTGCCAACCATCTTGGAGAAAATGTGAAATTCGCACCATTTGGGTTTTTTCTAAATCAGTTTCTATAGTGTGCCATGTAGAAATTCCCGTCTGAATGCAAATACTCATTCTCGTATTCAATATTGGCATTGGATGCTCATTCAGTACTCATTGGTAAACGGTTTTAACACCAAAAGCTTGGTAATCGTGTAGATTACACTACTGAATACTGAATACGGCTTATTATTGCTGTATGAGGGCGACACACCTTAAAGGGGCGACTATTTGGCGTCGCCCTTTTGTTAAAACGACCCTTAGGAGAAGGAATTTTAGTGTGGCAAATAGTCTAGATCGATTCCTCGTGGTTCAAAACATAAGTATTCCCAAATTCGTGAAGGAAGGATGAGGTAAACTTGGGTTAGGCGATATTTTAGGTCCGTGCAAAGTCTATGGAAAAGTCGCCCTATTATAGCATTCGGTGGAATTATTAGGACACCTCTTATGATTTACAAGATCTGTTCATAAATCAAAACCCTGGCCTAGCTGATATTCTACGAGATATCTTAGCGAAATGATTCCAATCAAATAAAGTGACTTGTCCTGCTTGTATCAAAGCCAAATGTTAAAGTATTAAGTCCCAAAACATAAATGTGTCTTAATTCTCTAATATTGAACGGGGCCCTAAGCTACGCGATTACCAAAAGCTATGTGTAATGGAAGATTATCACTGCTACATTTCGTAGCGCAATGTTCACTCTTTGGAGACTGCACAGAGAACAGGGGCCCATCGCGTGCCCACAGCCGCGCACTGGAATGTTGTCTTAAGCTGACGGTGCGCGCAGAGTGAGTATCGCTGATATCATGTATGATTCCTATGTGTCTTCGTACTGGCAGATCTCTCGAATTCCTCAGAAATTACTGTGAACATCTTATATTTATTGTGGACAGATAAAAACATCCTAAATATCAACCTCTCAAAAATACGTTGACGGGCGAGTAGGCCCGCCGAGGTGAAATAAAACAGAAAAGAGTACCGTACTGCAAGACAAAATTTTCAAAACCGGTGATGTTTTTTAAAACTACGGCTGCATCTGCGGCTGCGGTTTCGGGCAATTTTAGGGGCCCTTACTCCGGCGGACACCTGCTCAACATATACATCCCATAATATAAGGCCAGATGAAATAGCACTGTCTGTACTTGATGCATGAATTTGAATTTAAAGACAATGCCGAAACGAGACCGCGATTTAGAAAATATCTGAAGTTTTCCTACCTTTTACTGGTCGTCACAACAATCCCGGTTATATCTCATCGCGATGCGCCACAATCAATTCTTTGTTCCTGCGTAGATTGTGACAATGTGGTACCGTTGCTTGAGAATTATTTTCATCACAGTTTTGAAAGAGGGAATTAGAAACGACCCGCTGCGTACGAGCATCCGAACCACTTGTGACTCGAGCCGCCGTTCCTGAGCCGCCAAGTATCGCGTCCTTCCGCTACACGGTCACTGGCAGATAGAGTTACGGATAGACCAACCCGCTCATTGCACATTAACGTAAAACACGCAGCAAGACTTGGCCTCAAGCACGCATGCGCAAAACACAGCGAATTATAACTAGTTTTTTTGGGTCGTGTAGACATACAGGGTATGTAATAAGGCGCTATACACGACGTAAACGCGATCGCCGAAGCTTGAACGGCTGTGAACGAAATGCACGGTCGTTGAATTGATGTGGATACATTTTCTTTTCGTTCTAACATTTTTTTCTTGGTCCACGAGTGCCAGTCTGGTGTCCTTTCTGTGCCTATATCAATGACCAACAACTGTTTATCTAACTGACTGTCTATCTCCCTGACAACTGACTGTCCTTTGTGACTTAAACCTATGGGGTTTGCAGACCAGTGAAGAAACTACCATAGACCCAAGTGATAAAACGTCCACTTCTAAAATTCAGGCAAATAACAACCCTCCAACGAGTTTGAGACACATATCAGATTAAAGCTTATTTCTCCATCTGTCATTTTCTGTTCATTTTTTTTGGGGGGGGGGGGGGTCATGCAATGACTTTCGGGAGAAATTTCCATTCATCGCCATTTTGAAAACATCGCCATTTTGATGCCTACGATTCATTGCAAAGTAGAGTAACTTTAGGGCTCAATTTCATCCAAATTTCACAGAAATACAAGTTGCCAGTCCTGTTGTTCACGGCTTCTACCCTTCTGGTTTACAAACTCTCAAAGTTCATGGCCCACAAAATAGTTTTTATAAAAGGTCAGTCAAAAAAAACACCATATGACAGGACCATTTTCTTAATAATTTTATGGATGTATCACTATCAAAATCTAGGATATAAAAGCCCAATTAATAAGCTTTCTTTAATTACAAGAATCATTCAAATCACTCATGTAATTTTCAAGTTACGGAATTTGAAACACAACCACTGTTTTAAAGTTCTGTCCACGGATCACAAACAAGGTATTCTTTCAGCAAAACGAAAACAATTCACATAGGGGGGTGTGTGAATTGTTTTTCGTTTTGCTGAAAGAATGCACACCTTTTTTGTGATCCGTGGACAGAACTTTTAAACGGTGGTTGTGTTTAAAATTCTGTTACTTGAAAAGTATACAAATAATTTTGAATGATTCTTGTAAGAAAGCTTATTAATGGGGCTTTCATATCCTAGATTTTGAAAGTGCTACACGCAGAACTTTATTAAGAAAATTGTCCTGCCATTTGGGTTTCCTTTTTTTTGGCTCACCCTGTATATGCTCAGACCAAATCGGCAAGGGAACAGCTTTACCAGGCGTGTCTTTAGTCTTGTTTAAGTCATTAAGCGATTAAGCATGAATGGTGTCCGCAGACGCAACAATAATCCACCTCATCAACATTGACTCATACCTAAATAATTTGACGAATAGCCTTATTTCACGGTTGGCTAAGCATCTTGATAGCTGAACCGCTTTAGTCTACATCGAGTCCTTGTAATAAATTATTAATACATTTTGTGAACGATGGGTTAAAGTTTCATTACAAATTACTAGTTCGGTCGGGTGGTGGATAAAAAAAAATGTAAATCCTATACGGCACGCGACTTCATTCTTTTCGCTTCGATAACCGGGGCACATTATTAATGTTTATCCAAGGTTACCTGTTAATTTCCGTACTGCCTCGAGGCCTCGGCTCCTACGAAAACCGTTCCTGAATGGACAGGAATTACGTTTGCACGAATGATATTCTGTTGGTTTTATATTATGGCGGTGGTATGAGTCTGAAAACATAGGCTGCGCTGAAGTACGGACAAACATTACCTATAACCTCATTCTGCCAGTCACTATTTTGGAAAGAAATACAATTAAATTAAAGAACAGAAAAGTATTGACAGTTACATAGTTTTCTGATAATTTGAACAGGTGCTTATCAAGAATTTGCACAAACGTACATAGACTGCACTTATTGATCGTCAGGCCTCATCCGCTAGGTTCTACCAGAAGTACTCGCAGTGAGAGTCTTGATTTTTGAAACGACTGATAGGGGCAAAAATTGGGCCGTTGTAGTACGGGCGCACCGAGCAGCGTTAGCCATAATTTAGCTTCAATGCTTGTCCAGGATTAAGTGCGGGACCTGCATACAATAACCAAGCCTCCTCATTAACCATTGCCTTCGGTGCTTGCGCACACTCTTTCGACCTTTCACCAAAACTTGACACACAAACATCAGACAGAAAGACAGACAGACAGACTGACAGCATAGGATCTGTTAATATAGGATAATGCCAAAATTAATTTGTTTGTTTTTTAAGTTCCATCCTGTCTAGACTCTGCTAAAGCTGCACATCGATCAAGACTAGTATGACCGGATAATCTTCTTTGATCGTCGGATAACTCCGACTCGGGTTCGCTGTCCTAACGCGCACGAGTACGGTTTTGATGTATTTTGTCTGGAGGGAAGTCAACATGAACCCTAGTTTGCTGCGTTCTTTAACATATCGGCTCAAATGAAACCTGGACCAGTGTTTGTAAGATGGAATTTGCGTCAGGAAGGAGATGCACCACAGACTTTACCATTCATTGAGCCTCACCTGTGTCTGTAAGGGTCTTTATATTAACTTTTTACCCTTCACCGACTTTTAAGTACTGTTCAATCTGATATACTTGTGAGAAAAAAAAACAAGGTCGTTCAGGTAGGAGTTGAACCAACGACCTCTTGCTTTATACTACTGTAGACGTCCTGACGAGTTAAGTGGCTGGCGGGTGCCAATATTACGTAGCAGCAGTAGCGCAATTAAAACTTTTACGATTAATGTAGAGTCTCACCGACGCAAAATCCTTAATACACATCCAAATGTTGTAAGTCTCCATGTAATTTATTAAGAAGTGCGCAACACGTCCTTAGTATGACACAAAGGCCTATTGCATGAGTCATAAAGGTAAAGGTACACATGGACATATAAAAGAGCGAGGGTACAGCTTATGAAGTATTGTTGTGAATTTTGAGTCAGAGTGGGGTCTACGTTGTTATTTAACCACTTATATCTCAAGTATTGGCAACGTTTTGTTGTAACGCGTTAATGATGAATGGAACGTTACAGCAACGCCTATAAACGTTGCGAAACAACGTTGCAAAGTTGTAAAGTTGGTGTGCCAGGCACGTTTTTAGGTGGAGTGTGAAGGCATACGACACTTAAAAGAGACCATTTTGAGTTCATCGATTGCTTCAAAAGCCCTTGCCATCAAAGACTTCGAGCAACCGTTCAATGCCCAGTTCACTAAAAACGTGGACGTGAACGTGCGTTTCAAAATTGAGGCCGATCATTCCTCGAGAAGGATACCGCGAAATTTACAACTTCGGGCACAACAGGTCTTCGTAACCATTTAATTAGTGAAGCGTTTCAACACCCTGCAAACGCCTGTAGTACTGTTTCTGATTGGAAATTTCATCAGTCCGATCCCCACACAAAGCTGACTAATCACCTGCCCCAATTAATTGGAAGAATGACCTCGCGTTGACGTCATCTGCAACATGACTGCGGAGTTGCCAATTTAGTAACACCTGTATGAGCACCTGTGGGGTTGTTTCTGATGAGCAACCTCATCAGTCTAAACCATACATATAGCTCATTAATCACCTGAATGATCTTGGAGGTGCACCCTTACGTTAAAAAGACCATGGCACCCATATGATTACAGAGCAGGTGATGGTTTGATTGCTCTCCTAATGAGGAACCTCAGATACAGACATCTTTAAAGCCGACTAACGACCTCATAAGCCTTGTACATCCGTAGCAAACAATGACGACCTGCGATCTTATTTTGTTGTTTTTGAGTTTCATAAGCATACACCCTCTTTCTGCATTCGGTGAGAGTTTTCGAATATTGAGCATAATATCACGGGGAAAAAACTAAGTTGTGATGGATCAACAACAAAAATTATATTTTTGGCTTGGCTTGCTTATCGTATACGGGCGAAGATGGGTTTACTAACCCCTCCCATATGCGGTTGAGGCCACGCCCACATACTATAGATCCGTGTGTGGTCGGGACTTAACCTTATTTTATTTAGTCTAATTAATGGTATTTAATGATTGGGACGTTTTCTTAGTTGTTTTGGAACAGACTAGAATCATTTTCATCATTATTTGTGGTTCATTTGAAAATTAATTTTAGGAATGTGACCAGTTATTTTACCAGGTGATCGTGACATTTTGATACAGTGGTTTATATCTCGCTCGCTTTCCCTTCCTACAAGGCAGCGAGACTCTTTTAATTGATTAATTTTAAAACAGGCTCTTAGAGGTAGAGTACATCATTTTGCTATTTGTGCAATTTTTTCCATCTGTCGCATCAAAAGTGCTCACAATCTAAAGAAGGGTGCTTAACAACTAACCTGATAGAGTTTTAGCTCAGTGAATGCTGTATATTCCGAGACATTATGACCACCGCGCAGCCTTGCCATAACCAGATCAATCTCGTCATTACCTGATCAATCTTCCAGTCATCCAGAGATATCATCCAGGGATCTGACTCCATTTCCACATATTGCAATTTTCGGTAGTTCATCCTGCTTTAGTCATTTCATCATGATGATACCTCCTTGCCTCCGGGCAAACGAGGACGAGCGATACACGGGTAGATTAAGTTTGCCTACGGCACGCCTTGGTAGTATTCTCAATTGTACTACAACGGGCTCAATGCCGCTATAAGTAATTACATATTATTAAACTTAGAATCTCAGCTGCTATGTTTGTACCTTTACTCTAATCAGTCTTGTGTCAGATATTAACTGGAACCTGGAATACGGGTCATACTTTGACCTCGCTTTTTCAGGGTCAAAATGACTCTTTTCGGGAGGGGGGATGACACTTTTACCAAGGAGTCCGGTTCAACATGACCGGAAAAGATCGAGAGAAGCGTTATTTAACCTATCAGGTTAAATCTTATGCCCTGGACTATTTAGGGTGTGATTTAGAGCGAGATACCGATAAACGTTTGTAGGTTTTAAAGATAATACATCAAGTTTGAAATGTGGGAATCAAAAACATGTAACCATGGTACTTGGATAGTGCACGGTATCAGGTTAAATTTTTAAACTAACATTGAACTGTCTTTTAAAACACCTGATCTAAAGAGCTTACTAGACCCCTTCCCAAAAGAGCTTACTGGACACCTGCTCAAAAGAGCTTACTAGACACCTGCTCAAAAGAGCTTACTGGGAAAAAAAACTAGCAAAATATACCAACTCATAATAGAAACAGGTTTGACGAGACCGATTTTTGGAAGACTTTAGAGCATGAAGGAGTATCTAGCAAAGAAAACACAACAAAACGATGTTATTGTACAAACTAATGTTTCACGAAATAATGTTATATTACATTAAGCTAAATAGTACAAAGAAGAGATGTACACGTCACGTGGTAGCTGGCTATTCTAAGTGGTTATGAAACAAGAGTGTACCCGCACCCGCAGCCGTCAAAATGCCAAAATGCACTGTGATAAAACATTTTCAGACTAGAAAATTAACGAAATTGCAGCCGCTGGGTAAAGGGGAATAAGCCGTGCCGTTACAAAAGGGAGAAGACTCGGTAACAAGAAATGATTGGTAGTTTCACAAGAAGACTTAGACCTGATTTGATTAATGTTCTCTGGGCTCGTCTTTTCTTGCCTCCACAAAATAATGCACAGCTTCACTGTTCCCCGAACACGAACAAACAACCTTTGTCTGCCCTGCGACATCTTAAAAAAATAATTTTAAACTGTGATTGCAAGAGACCCAACGGATCGCGTAACAAATGAAAACCGCAGATAAAGCCATATTGAACTCTTTTCCGGAGACCTTTTAAAGATATTAAGGTTTTTTGCTCATCTCTATCACCTTCTTAGCATTTCTTTTATGCATATTTTGCGCTGAGCGAGGCTAAAAGCCACAAAAGCCATAAAAAGAAGAGATAACAGTACTCCGGAAAACAGAAGGTATGGAAATTGACCGACATTGCTGTTGAAACAGGACAGATATAGGTTGGAGGGAAACCGGACTAGGAAAGAATAAGAACAAAGAAAAGAAAGGAAGAGGGGGATAGGCGGAAGGGAGGAGGGAGAAACTCTTAAGATCCTATATTTAGAGAACTGTAAGTCCGATTGGGTTGAAACTTGGTATGTAACTAGACCGGGATGTGTTTTTTATAGGTAAAAATTGAGAAGTCATGATGGAAAGCCTTTGACTAAAGCTCTAAAACGAGGTAAAACCTCTTCACAGAACCACTGTGAAGAAGCCAGCCGGAAAAGAAAGGAGAATTCTTCCTCGCCCTTTGAAGCCCTGAGAAGGTAAAAACGAGTCTCGGAAATTGTATACGAGTTTCTCTTTGGACTTCTGTTTGATAGCATCGCAGAGAAGCTGATTCAACATTTACCTTTATTTCTTTTTGTTTAATCAACCACAAGGAGAGCACATGGGATGTGCTTTAATTAAAAGTTGGCAATTTCGTAGTATTGCATTCGGCAACCAGCCTCGGGTTGGTGCTTTGATTTCATTGATCAAAACAGAAATCAGACTTACCCAATTCCTATTTGCAATTTTAACAAGACCAAGTATGCGCATAAGGGTTTTCGGTCTATAATAAGCCAATAACAGTGTTTGGCGTATTTCTGTTTGATACATTAATGGAGAGCCTTTACATTTTGTTCAAGTAACTATGTTCTTTTGTTCAAGTAATATGCTCCTCCCCAAAGTTGCACAAGTTTGGAAAAGTGTTCCATATTATGGCAGTAGATGTATGAATGAGTCTTGTTTGTTGTTGCATGATGAATGGAAGTTTGCTATTGCTTCTTCGGAACACAGCGTTTAAAGGTAGAGTCCATCATTTGTAATTTGTGCATTTTGTTCGTTTGAAGCAACAAAAGAGTTCAAAATCTAATGAAGGATACTGAGCAACTAACCTGATGAAGTTTCAGCTAAGCTTCATCTGTACATTCCGAGAAAAACAGCATTCTAAGATCTCAATTTCAAATCAAAAGTTGCTGAATCATGTTTTGAATTGTTTTGAATTGCAACTATACGCGCGACGTCGCGCACTGATCCGACGAATTATAACAACCGCGCGCGCGTGTGCGTCGTTCGAATACTTGTGCGCGCTGTGCTGAATAACAAAACGAACTACTAATTTAAATTTTCCTACGGTGCTTCTTAAGAATCACCGTTGGAAATGCCTTCTTTCGTTGATAACTTCAAAATGACAGCTTCCCAGAAAGAATAATTTCACAGGGAGTTTAGTCTCCTTACTATCTTTCAACCAAGTTAGTTTTTCAACAATAATTACGCCAGTTACTTTTCGGATGGCTGCAAATGATGGACTCTACCTTTAAAGAAAAAAAACGTTCTATCGACACTTGAATAGTCCCAAGTTGTGACCACAGTTGTCACTCTGAGCGTGGTTTTGATGTTTTCACTGTGACAGTAATAAAGTACTCTTTGCTAAATGTATACACCGTGAAGTACGACCAGTCTTCTTTTTAAACGAAAGGTAAAACTTCACTCTATTTCGACTGACACGAGGGACACGATGATTAAGAGTGAAATGAATTCAATCGAATGGATCGACTTTTCACTCGAGTTTCGACTGAAGTTATTCTTAACAAAGTATTTCAATATACCTCTTAATTTCTTCTAGATCGTTGGGTCCACTACCTTTCTGTCTACATTCTGTCTCAGAATATACGCCTAACTTTGCAGCAAATAAAGCTTTTACATGCCAAGTGTCAATTGCTAGACATTGATTCAACGTTGTCACTTACGTAGTACAAAAATTACTTATAAGTTATAAGTTATAAGTACATAAAAGTTATAAGTACATAAAACATGTACTACTGAAAGGTTTCTTTTCTGTAGGGATCTTCCTGTTGGGCTGAAATTTCACAGACCGAAGTTAAAAAAGAAAGAGTAACATTCTACCTGCGTAACAGGTAAATATTACATGTGTACAATTACTGTCGATTTATGCACATTGCCGCTATTTACCAGCTGTTTGGATTAGAAGTGCCGTGGCGCAGTTATTTGTGATCAATCAATCTTACTTTCTGATTTTGGTGAAAGTTATTTAGCGAGGATTTTGAGAAACTACAGAACTTGGAATTATGAACACTATCATGATCCGTTCATCAGTAAATCGAGGAGATTATTTCTGCCTAACTCTATCTTGTACTATTCAAATCGGACGATATAGGCCTTTTCCCTTATATTTTAGAATAGTCCAGACTGGTTTCGTTCTGTGCAGAAATGTCCATTTGACTGCTTGTCAGTCGGGGCTCGGCCCGCGCTGACTTCACCTGCTATATCTCCATTCATCGGTAGTTTCTAAATGGACATTCTTAATAAATTATACATTGATATTGAGCTGGATAGTGTGGCTACAATCTCCAACCTTTTTTCTCTGTGAAATGGGCTGTGAGTGTCCATTTCCCCAAACAGAAGGGGGAAAGAGGGGAGAAGGGGGAAAAAACTCCGGGAACGTTTTCAGGAAATCGCAGCTGTCGCTTGTGGTCATCCCGGTAAATCATTGCCAATTTGAATGCCGATCGACAGGCGTAGGATAATCTTACGTGCGTCCCTTTTTCACTGGTGAAGGTGAAACATCTAACCTAGAAATGCCGCGCTGCTCTCGGCTTGTTGCGTGCACGGGAGGCGGGGTTTAACCACAGACGGTCGAGGGCACTTATCTCAGGCGGTCAAGTGGGGACCTTGGGTTGTTGGAGAGGAGTTTATGCTAGACGCAGCCTTTCCATATCGCGGGAGGCTTGGTAATTAAAGACGGTCTCTGTTATTATTACGTCTGCGAAAGACGGTCAAATATGTGATGTGAACGGACTGGTGGAAGATTGCGAATGAGGAGGCGATAGAGTAAGGGCATGGGCGGAGATAGCTTTCAGAAAGAGGGGGGAGTTGATATAAGTGGGGTTAAGGGTAGGCGTGGGGGGGGGGGGTTCGGGGGCATGGAACAATTTGAGATCTACGATGCTTTCTCCTGCATTCTTAGGTAATTTGAGAGTACGTTTAGGAACTTAAGTATTCCATTTATTATTTTTGGCCCCAGTTTCACTAGTATCATAACATTAGTCAGCGGATGAACTTGGGGGGGGGGGGAGGGAGTGGTGCAATTCACCTAACCCAACCCCCTTAGAACCCTCACTGAAAGAAAATGGCAAAACTCTTTTTGAAATAATGGCGGACACAATAGGGGCGCCATATGGAGTGGGTTAACGCTTTCGCATGTACTAAAACATACACATGTCAAATATCGCCCTCCTATTGTGTCCGCCGTCAATTAAAAAAGAGGCTAATTGAGGGTCACTATTAGGAAGGGTTCACTGCTGGCAAACCGTTTCATAAACGTCTCATAAACGTTTCAAACAAGGCGATACATCTAATCGAAGGGTTCACTGTTGGCAAGCCGTTTCGCAAGCGTTTCTTAAACGATTCATAAATGTTTCAAACAAGGCGATACACCTGATCGAAGGGTTCGCTGTTGGTAAGCCGTTTCACAAACGCCAAGGCCACCGTGGCTAAGAGCGGCTAAGCTCATGAATGATTTCTTTTCGATCGTGGAAGTTGTCGCTTCTGTTTGTGAGTTGTAGAGTGGTTTCGTTGGCTTTTATGGCATATTTGGTTTCATTTGGGTGTCTTCAGTAAGCCTTTTTTTAATGAGATCATGAACGATTTCTTTCCGATCATGGAAGTTGTCGCTTCCGTTTTTGAGTTGTAGACTGGTTTCGTTGGCTTTTATGGCATATTTGGTTTCATTTGAGTGTCTTCAGTAAGCCTTTTTTTTAATGAGATCATGAACGATTTCTTTCCGATCATGGAAGTTGTCGCTTCCGTTTTTGAGTTGTAGACTGGTTTCGTTGGCTTTTGCGACATAGGCCTACTGTGTCGTTATTTGCATGTCTTTAGTGAGCTTTTTAATGAGATCATGAACGATTTCTTTCCAATCATGGAAGTTGTCGCTTCTGTTTGTGAGTTGTAGATTGGTTTCGTTGGCTTTTGTGGCATACTCGGTGTCGTTATTTGTATGTCTTTAGTGAGCCTTTTTTAATGAGATCATGAACGATTTCTTTTGAAATGTTTCGTTTCTATTTGGGGGTTGTAAGCTGTTATTCGTAGAATTGTTATATTTAACCCCCAAAAGAAGTAACAACTATATTTACTTTCTTTACATGGATCCACATTGCTCCACAGTTCCACCTTGCACAATCCCCATAGAACGTGTGCAAAAAAAGGGGCTGGGCACTACCTATAATGCCATGATACACTACTGAAATCCTCCTTTAGTGTATTCTAATCTTTCTTTGTGCTCCTATACAATGTGCTCCGTGATATACAAATTAAACGAGGATTGGAAATCAAGTATGATATATTAGACCGACAGAGAAATTATATGCGGATGATTGACACACCCGTGATTGGAATTGCCGGGGGGGTGTATAGCGTGTTTGGAGAACATTGATGATTGATGATGTTTGCTCGAAAGCATAACCTCAGCACATATGCCAGTATTGATATCTAAAATACTGGCAATTTTTCTGTATCGCCAAGCAAACACGGAGTTTCCTTTCATGAACAAATGCATTCGGCTTCGATAAATATGCTCTGCGAATGTATATGTGGACTGATCGAATACGCACTCCGTGTTTCAATTCTCCATCTCGGCTTTCCGAAACGACAATATTTGGCGAAACTGAACCCCAGGAAATTGTGTTTGCCCTGGCGGGGCAATCAAATCGTAATATCCAGCGATTTTGGTGGGAAGCACCTCCAAGCTTGATTTTCATGTCTGGTCACGGTCCGGAAACTGGACAATACACACAAACCCACTCGGTTAGCAAACACCGCGCGGGGGGAACGCGCAACATTTGCCCCGTCGGGCGAGTAAATTTGCCCGGTGCGATCGGTTTCGTTAAGGGTGTATAATTCCTTAGACCGCTGGCTTCCGGAAGTGTATAGGCATTCTGTGAAAAGAAGTCACATTCTTGTTCGACAAAGGTGATAGGATGTATCTGGCAAACGCGGTTTAACTATCCCCCGGGTGTCAGGTAAATGGATTAGCCAATTGGATACTGCTAAAACATTAGCGAGTATTGATTGAAACAGTCAACATTCTCGGGACAACATACGCTGGCGATATCTAGACGCTATTAAAGATTCGAACTACTTTTTTTGGTCGGCACAGAGGGAAACTGGAGCTATTTCAGGTTGAACGTGAATACTTGAAATACTGCCCAATCGGTCGAATTAAGAGCGAGAGAGTGCCGCTTTAACTTCATGTCAGTTGCAATTGACGACTGATCCGGTTTGTAGATATAGGAATCTGATATTGCCGCGCATTAGCGAATCCGCATCATTCTTTCCCGTCTCAATTACGGTGGGATATTTTTTGTATTATACGCAATAATTGGCCTAATCGCCGTATGTGGTCCCGGCCCAGCCGGGGCCAGGGTCTCGGGCGGTGTGACTTTAAACGGGCACGCGCCAGAGATTAACCCCCTTCGGTTTCACCGAGGGGGGTGCAACCTCGACCCCTCGCGATCGCCACCTCTCGCCCCCGCTCACTGCGGGTGGCGCGTTGCGCGCGCAATAGACTTGCATCTATCCTCCGTATTTGGTAAACTATGCTTCAAGAATTTGCTGAAATTGATGCTCAACCCCCAAAACAAGGAAAAACAACAAACCAGCTCTCCGGACATCTCTAAATTGTACCAAGAAGAATAATTACGCCTTGGTCAAACTCTGAAGGGTCAATTTCAAGTGTATAATTTCCTCATCGCGGCATGCTCCGTATTTTTCTTCAAGAACCCAGCGGGGAATTTGAGAATTTTTTTCCGCTTCTTAACAAGAATGCAAACTTGACATTCCCGCGTTAAAGTTCGTACATCATCGAGCGTCCGCTGAGACAAGTTGCTAAAAAATATTTTCATCAGGTATGCGGAACGGTGAATAGATTGCTCACGGGACTGCTCACTCGAGTGCAGGGTTGTGCCAAAAACAGCGTCGCCTTCCGATCACATATCCGTCTTCCGGGCACGATCACATCACAATATCCGGGATATAACACTACTCGCATTATGAAGAAAAAAAATGATTCAGATATTATGACACCTTCACGAAACTCATTTTCGTGGCGTGCAAGCAAAGTAGAGTTGACGCTATAACGCGAACATTTTGTCACTGGGTATTATGTGATACCTTGTTGCACATACTGGTAAGAAAATGACGTCATCACCACTGCTGCAGGGCCCATTTCATAGAGCTGCTTAACAGCCGAATTTGTGCTTACCGAGCCTCCATCTATTTCATAGGGACTGTTAAGCAGTAAGCACAGCAAAAGTATGCTTAACCCCAGAAGAAAAATTTGCTTAAATCAGAGACGTAACAATAGTATCTCCATGCACGCGCAATCGTTAGCACATTCACGGCATGAAATAGTGCTTTAATAAGCAACAGCAGGATTTTGTGCTATAGTAAGCACAACTTTTCTGCTCACCGGTAAGCAGTGCTGTGACATTGGGCCGTATGTAACCTCTTTCCATGTAAGCTTACGCGTATTGATATATTACAATATAGTAAAGCCCGGTTCATACTTCATGCGAAAACGAATGCGAAGCGAATTTGACGTCATGAAACATTCGCTGCGAAATTCGCCCGAGTTGAAATATGTTCAACTTTTACGAATTCGCAGCGCGAATACTTGCCATGACGTCACAAATTCGCGTTCGCTTTCGCTTTCGTGCCGAGTATGAACCGGGCCTAAGACATTTTAAAGACATGACCATTATTATTTTCTATTTGAACGTTAACAATTTCAACAGAAATTTCATGTTTGCAATTTAGCAAACATGACAAATGAAAATGATTTTGTGACAAGCGCTGAATGATAAAGTATATTTCCAATAGAAACTGATTAAGAAAAACACAAGAGTCAAATAAATGTCTTAAAATTGTTTCAGATAAATTTCAAGAAAAGGTTTATTATCCCCAAAAAACTACTTCTTCAGCAATCAAGAAATAAGAACTAAGTTGAGAAATACCAAGGCAATCCATGTAAGTTCCCGAAAAGTCTTTTCAAATTCGCAGTGCCGTATTCAGACGTTCCAATCTCGCCACAAAAAAAACACCTGTTTTCTGAGTTCATCAAAAACATGAATTTCATATGCATTTTATATTATTAGGCCTATTCCTACTTTTCATTGAAGTAGACCAAAAATTAAATGACTCATGACGCTTTGGGTCTTGTTAGAAGAAGTTGACAACCATTGCTTGGGCCGCGCAGTGACTATACTTGATTATACAATGCTGCAGAAAAAAAAACCTGGAGGATAGGTGCACCAAATTTCCAATGTGATTTTTAAATGGGAATGGAGATTAAAATGCATCATATAACCTTATCCATTTGTTGTCAATAGTGACATACATAGCTATTATGGTAATGCACATTGAAGCACATTGAAGCACATTGAAGCTGTGTACTGAGGCTTCAACGTGCTCTCAGCAAAACGGTCAGGAAAGCACGTACGATCATAATGGTATCAGACACCGTGAAATTTGATTCGGATGTCGCTGTTGAAATCACACGCTACTTTGGTACGGTACGCGACTTTCGTTTTTCAGTTTGCAATGTAGTGTGTCTACAGCATGCAGAGCGAGGGTATTAAAGAGAGTATTATAGTAGTGTTGTGTCTAGACTTGGCGCAAAGTCGGTAATTGTTTTGCGTACGGTACCGGTTGGTTAATACTGGCTCCACGCACGCAAAATACGACAAAATGCGACTATCACGGACAAAATACGACTATCTAATGACTTGTCATCAAGTCTATGTTGTGTCTGGTTATGTTCTTAATAGATGTTCGAGCCGCTTGGAATGTTATTAATTAATGCCGAAAAACGGAACATACAAAGTTTGTTTGTAATCGCGTCCGAAATACTAGTACCATTCGAATTTGTGCGAGTACGGCGGATCCGTATGCGGCTCGGATCGAAGAACAAGCTGGTTATGATACCATTTTGTGCGGTTATTTCACAAAACCTACCCATGTTTGTTTTACATACCTAGTGTGGACTTTCCTTTGTTTTCGTGTAGTTGAGAAAAATCGGAGAGAAAAATTATTTTACTCGCACTGTGAACAGTCTTGCAACCCACATTTTTGATCAGGATTTCCATCAGTGTTCCTCTTCATATTTTGCGACCAATAATCCTAACCCCAAAATTCCTCTAAAACTGTTTTTCTCAGAGAGGGGGACCTTGTGTGGAAATGGGGGAGTCCACACAACGTCTTTATTATCTGCACTAGTTGAACATCTTTTGTTCAGAGATCCACAGTGACTGCGATGCCTGTTTTGATGTGTCTTTATAATGGACATCGATCAATGTGTGAAACGCACGTTCCCCATGGTGTGCCAGACGATATTACCATGGTGATTTCGCAGGAACATTTTTCCTGAGCCCCATACGTATCCAGTATACGCGTACCATTTCTAAGTGGTCCCTATTCAGCCGTGTGGTTGCGAAGGCCTAGGCGTCCCCATTGTCATTTTAAACAAACTGAGCCCTAACAGTCCTGAATCCTCCAATTTCAATACAATTTTGCACACCCCCTAGGGAGTTAGGCTTAATCCGAAAATACGTACTTAGACGCTATAACAGAGCAGTGAAATTCATGCACCCAAAAAACATGGCCTTTTTGAACGTTGTGTTTCTCAGAAAATATGCTCAGTATGTTTGAAATAATAACTTATAACGGAAGAAGAATTTTTTAACTTTATAGGCCCCTACTAGTGAAATAAAAATCGCCAGTTCAAAAGCGTCCCTAAACTTATCTCAATTTCTAGAAATCTCCTAAAGTTGTTATTTCACGAGCAGTTGTCAAGAAAACATAAAACATGTTGGGTGTTTAAAACAATTAACAAGAAGGGATGTCTCATAGTTTTTATACATTTCAGAGGAATGGATATTTGCTTATTTAAAATTCATTCCATGGACCCTTTAATGAATATAAATTTATATAAACAGTTTTGTCCTAGTTGTCCCACAGCAGTAGTACTATTATCGTCTTGCCTCTCCACGTGCACCCAATGCTACTCCATAGAGCAAGGAAGAGAAGTGGTGCGTCCACATTATTACTTCTCTCGAGCACCAATAACCTGACTCGTCGAAAAATAAATTATGATCACTTTCATCGAGTGGAATTCAATTCATTTTGAGTAATATTTCACCTAGCAGTTCTCACCGGCACCTAACAGATCACATTCAGAAATACCCAAGGGACAGCAACCCGAATACCCGCCGCAGGCCATTAAACAATTCACTATTAAGCGCGCATTATAATAATAAAATCCCCCCCAAATGCTCAATTCGCTACTCGTCGTGATTGCGCTTGTCGCCCGCGGGTCCGGATTGTTGGAGTTAAAAGTCTGTGTACGAATTGCAAACATTGTCGGGATGCATCTTGCGCGTGTGCAGGATCGTCTTCGAGATATGGGTTATGTTTGTTTTGCACGAGTTAACGCTCCTGTTTGTCAATTATTATTGGAGAAATGAAAACGGAGGACAGGATAAACGGTTCGCTCTGTTTAGTCTTATTGGTTTTTGTGAATTGTTTCAGGTTAAGGTATTTGCGTATACTTATCAGTTTATTATCCAGTTTGGGTTAGGTTATGGTTAGTGTTATGGTTAGGTTAAGGAATGGGGTTAGGGTAAGGGTAAGCCGGGTTGGGGTTGGGGTTAGGGTTAGTAATCTGGAATGGATTTGTTTAGTTATTTTTGTGAAATTTGGTTTAACTTCGTTGAATTTGTTTTAAAGTGTTTTGCTTGGATTTGTTTTGTAAGATTTGTGTGTATGATATCATTTGGTTTGGTTCTGGGACTGTTTGTTTCTAATAATGTTCTTTGGTTTGGTTCTGGTTTGGGTTTGGTTATAACTACAAAATCCCATAAACGGGCGACAGATTTTGCTAATCGCGTCTGCATTAGGGCGACACGCCTTATTGGGGTGTCCCTAATGTTAGATCGATTCCTCGTGGTCCAAAACATACTCATATCGAAATTCGTGCAGGCAGGATAATGTAAACTTAGGTTAGGTGACATTTTAGGTTTGTGCACAAGTCTACGGGAAAGTCGCCCTATTAGAGCATAAGTAATTATTATTATAACAATATTATTTGGTTTGGTTCTAGTTCTGGTTTGGTTATAATAATACTAATTGGTTTGATTCAGGTTCTGGTTTGGTTATAATAATATTATTTCGTTTGGTTCTGGTTCTGGTTTGGTTATAATAATATATTTTGGTTTGGTTCTAGTTCTGGTTTGGTTGTAATGACATCATTTTGGTCTATTATTTGGTTTGGTTAAGCAAGATTCGGTTTGTTTAGCCAGCTCTGTTGTTCGATGGAGTCTTTGTCCAATTTGGTAGACAGGTACCTATTTTGATTTGATTTGCTAACAATGGGTAAGATTTTTTCTTCTTTTTAACTGTGGGTTGGTTATATTTTCTCCGATTAAATTGGTGGATTTGTATAGGCACCCAAAATGTGGATGTCAATTTGACGTACAGACGATGAAATAAAAAAAACAAATAGCCATTTCCAAAACAGCCGCCTTGTAATCAATGGACCGATCCAGTAAGCCCCTCCCACACTGCGCACGTGGACAAAATAATTAACACATGCTCCTCCACTGCATGCCACACACTGCATTTTCCTGCCGCGCGCATCATACGCGCGTGCACGCGCACGCATGTTGGACTTTAGTGCACGCATGTCGGACATAAATCACGGCTGTGATTGGTCAGAATACCATGGGGCGGAGCTTACTGGATCCGTCCATTATAGATCAGATTCGCACATTAAGACTAATGATATCGGGGCGACTGACATTACGTGCGAACGGCCACAGACCTTTCAACAATTAATCAGCACGGAGGATATAAACAAGAATTGAAATACTGTCGCTGATCGTTTTTCAGTTCGAATGGCCCCGGGTTCCTGGCTGAGACATGTTTGGTTCAGGACATATAGTACGCGGGTCGGTAATCGAGGGATTATATCGGTAGTACCAAATTAATACGACCAGCCGAATGATCGCGCTCGCACGCAGCGTAACGGTAATTTGTTGTGACGCTGGCGGGCATTGAACCCGCTCGTGTGGAGGGAAGTTTGTTCCTTTTGGTCGGGGCATCGTGTGGTATACTGGAGGAAGGATTATACGGGGAGAAAGGACCCCATATTTCCTTGTGGTGTTGCTGAAGGTGCTCTCCCGCCAAGAATAAAATGATATGAGCTTATACGGGTGACCATGACAATGATAACTTCAGGAGGGATTAAAGGTTCATTCTATGTTATTGAAACATCTACTTTGAGAAAATAATAAATGCACGAAATGGTCAATATCACATGGCGTTTCCTTTAGTTGACACAAGTTCTTTGACAATGCAAAATAGAGAAACACTTTATGCATGGGCGTCGCCAGACAAAATTGGGTGTGCCACAAATGCCAACAAGGTTGTAACTGGGTCCTTGCTCAATCATTTGCCAGTGTCACACTCCCACCCCGAGCCATACCCCTCTCCTCGCAAGCGACTCGCCTCAGCGTAAACTGTACGGAAACGTGATGTTAACACTAGGCAAGAGTTGGGGTTAGCCTTCAGGTAGTGTGTAACAAAATTGAGTTAAATCAAGTGGTATAAAATTATGCCATATACTGTTGGGCTATTGGTATAACCTGTTTCGGGTTCATCGCTCGAGACTATGTTAAGAGTTCTAGTTGTGATTTAACAGGTAGATTAGGGTCTGGAATTAAGTTAAACCAAGTTAAACCATTATTATGCTCTATACATTGGGGCTATAGGTATAAGCTATTTCCGGCTTTATTAAGTTAAGAGTTCTAGTTATTATTTAATGGGCAGATTAGACCCGGAAATCGAATTAAACCAAGCGAGTTAAACCTAAGTGAGCAGTGCCATATACGCTGGGGCTATGTGTGAGCTATTCCGGATTTTATTAGGTAAAGAGTTCTAGTTATGATTTAATAGGCAGATTAGGCCCACTCACTTAGTGAGTTAAACCAAGTGATCAATGCCATATACGTTGGGGCTATATAGGTATAAGCTATTTTGGGGTTTATTAGGTTCGGAGTTCTAGTTATGATTTAATACGCATGTTAGGCCTTGGAATCGAATTATAGCGAGTGACTTACACCAAGTGAGTTAAACGAAAAGTGATATATGCCATATACGTTGGGGCTTTAGGTATATAAGCTTTTTCGGGGTTCATGGCTATACTTGGTTTTAAAAAAATGTGACCGTCCCCGAGAAAAGACGGGGGAAAAAAAAGGTTGTTTACATCGGACACGACGGAGTACGAATACGTTTTTCCTGTCGTTTTCAGACAATGTAAGATATACAGTACACGTTGTGCGTGTCTATATGAGCACCGTGCTAGCGCTCGCGAATTGCGATGACCAATCACCAATGCACAAAATGTGGTTTCGTACAAGTCCGCAAAAGGCGAACAGTTCACGGACGAATCTAACACCCAAACAGCTCGACTTTCTGGGGTCGCAAAAGCGGACCCCGAAAGTCGTTCTCGCACGCATATTACAGGAATAACACAAAACACCCAGTTTTTAAAGGATACTTGTGTGAATGTTTATATCCTACTTTTAAATGTTCTGATTAACCTCATTCCGTTGAAAGCGTGGTTTGTAGCCCAATTGGGCTGTTCAAGGACGCAGTTCCCTTTAAACGACGTACTCTATTCTGTGTTATGACTCTCGTATATGCGAGGATTATGATAAACACTCACTTTAAGCTGGCTGGCGATGGGCGATTGTGAACCGCCTCCG
The DNA here is from genome assembly GCF_015706575.1 of Patiria miniata. Lineage (NCBI taxonomy): Eukaryota > Metazoa > Echinodermata > Asteroidea > Valvatida > Asterinidae > Patiria > Patiria miniata. The sequence goes on from NW_024037075.1 coordinate 2,456,143, forward strand.
CACTGTGCCACGAGACGAGGATTTATTGGGAAACTCTTTCCCTCGATTTTCAAACATGTTTTCGAAATAAGAATAGAATCCTAGTAACACCATCGTCGCAATATACTCAATCCAGTTAATCTAAGTCTGCGTAAACATTGATAAAGAGAGATGTTTTCCTTTCATCTACTTATACATATTTAATGGTGGTTTTATGGTTTCTCGCGATAAGAATATAGAAAAACATGTTTACGAAGAATGTTCCTGCGAGCCATGTGCCTCAGAGCGCAAAGCACTATTGTGCGTTATGTTGTTAGTATTCTTAAGGGAATTATCTGTGTATCCGGTAATAAACAGGTATGTTTATAACCGGTTAGGGGCTTTGGCCCAATTTCACGGCGCTGCTAAGCACACGGTTTTCTGCTAACATAGCCTCTGTGTATTTCATGGAGACCGTAAGAAGTAAGCACAAAAGGCTCGCTTACTTCAGAGCAAACATTTGCTTAACTATAAGTTAAGAAACCTCCATGCACGTGCAACCGTTATCACATCCTCGCCATGAAATAGTGCTTAAGGTTAGCAAAGTTTTCTGCTATGCTAAGCACAACTTTTCTGCTAACTGTTAAGCAGCGCCGTGAAATTGGGTCCAGGATGCTGATATTGGCCCGAGCTGCATGCGAGGGAGGACACCCATTCGTCAATTTCTTTCGAAGAGAAAGTCAAAACAAGTCAAATATTATCAATTCCAACGATTTTGTTTAACAGTTTTACTTCATGTTTTGTGAACACCCCTCTAGCTATGTTTATGGCATGTACCTCACATGGCATGTACCTCACGCGAGTAGTACTAAAAAAAGTCCTAATATGGAGATTGACGCGCGCATGTTTTATCTGCCGTTTAAAACCACCCACGTGACGAGCACTCGACCAATAGGAATGGGTAAACTGCCTTAGGTATTTATGAAGCTATTCAGTTATGTTGTACAAGTGAATATTTACTTTTGTAGAACTTGATCCCACAGTCTTTCTGTAAATGCATGCAAGAAAATAAGTCTACATACATGTATATGGAATGCCGGCCCATCATACTAGTTTGATACTGTCAATATATTATTAGTTATCACACTTCGAAGCTCTTCTAGTATTAAAGACAAACTGTATTAAAGTAAGAATGTCGAGGCACCAGCCTGCGTATATTGCAGAATGAATGTCATTGGAAAAGACATTTTTGACAGTCTCTTAGAAATCTAATTTGCGGAGGCGATTTTTTTTCAATTTGTTGGGAGCTGTCACTTCTCCAGGTGGCGTGGGAATCTCTCTCTCCGAATCTCTCTCTCCCCCTAATTTTGGTGAGAAAAATATCACATAAATATGCGTCCGCCATATGGCACACTCCAGCGATTCTTAAGCACATTAGTTGTTACCGACTCAAAGCTGCGATCACATTTGCGCGCCCAAAAGCAATTATCAAATGTCAACACGTGAAACGGAGGGGAAAAAATCATGAAAGTGAAATGGAGATTAGAGCCTAAATCAATGATTTTCCCCAATGGCATCTGTCAAAAAGAATCTTTCGTCTCGTTTTTCATAAGAGTTTGTTCTGATCGTTTTGGTTTGGTTGTTGCGTCCTTTTTTGCGACCGTTGTTTATCGCATTATTTGCATTTAGAGCGAAAGGCTCTTGAGACTTCTGCGTAAACAGTATTTTAGGACTGACACGATCAGATGATACTTTTAGACACGAAGGATAACTTTTAGGCCCCATGAGATCCTTTTTAGTTATCGAGAGATTTACATAAAGTATCACTTATCCTAACTGTATCATAGAGTAAAATAACAGAAATTATACGAACATTCTGTGGTTGATCTGTGGTCAATCCGAAGAATGGCATAATTGATATAAAATAGTTCACACGTGCCAGTGAACTCACATTTGCCCCAGCTCGATTCAACTTGCTATCGAGAAAGTTTTCCACGCGCTTCGTACGAAGTAAGTAATTATGCATTGGGATTTCAGTGTTTGCCTGAAAAGCAAAAGTCTACTGAGATATTAGGTAAAACGGTGTAACACAAAAACACGAATTGCAAAATGAATCCGTAAGTCATCATCAGCTTTCATGTGAGAAAGCACGCCAACACACACTATTTCAAAGCTAGGTCTATAACCGTGAAAAATATGCATTCATTTTTCCAAATTGTATGGTGACTTTAATCTCTTACCAAACTATTGTTTTGGGTATAAAAACAAAGTCAACACAAGTTTGTGATCCATATTTATCAACACAAATGAACTTTCACGATAATGAATTTTCTAAATCCGAATTAACCTCCATCTACGCACCCATAGTCGGCTGAAATATCAAGCATATTACTTGCACCAAAGAAAACAATGCATCACACATAAAAAACACTTGGTATATACTTCTATGAGACGTTAAGTGCTTTACATTTAAGCGAGCGGATTAGGTACAGGTTCACTCGCAAATCAGATTCTAAGGCGTTGAACCTGTGTGTCTTAAACACTTAAAGCCTCACACAACCCACAGTAGCGAGACGCGTGGTTGTCGCTAAGAGCTAGCGATGTATATCTTCTAAACCGGGCGATTTTATCAATCAGCAGGAAGCTGTGAAAATATCGTATAGTCAATGTGATGGTTTTTTTGGTAGAAGATCCCTCCGACTCGTCTATGACACTCAGGAGTAATAGACGCGGACAGCTGGCTTATATCATAGGAATGAAAGCAACATTAAGCTGCCACCTGGGCTGCACATGGGGATGTTGGGTATGAGATTGCGAGCTCAGCGTGAGCGGTACATTCCTGAGGCACATGCACGCGTCACTCATTAGCTTTACGCCATATTATTACGTGTGCACAAAAATGTCACTTGAATAATACGGAGAACCATAACTTATGCAGCAAAGTGGAAAATTCACTTTTAACTGTCGTTTATAATTCAAATCAGAAGGAGGGAGAAAGCTATGAAGTTACAGGGTATAATGTACAAACAAAATCCACCTTGCTTTTAGCTTTTTGGCACTGTTGCTATCAATGTTGTGCGATTTCAAGTCAAAAAGTGACACACATTCTGTATTACGGGCAATCCGTACATAATTTGGAGAGTATAAGGATAAGTGTTAATATGTCATGCAGGACTTTCAGCATCTTGGGTATTTCGGAGTTTTTTAGTGGTTTTTTTCTTCTAATCTGACGTTTCGAGAAAGTAATGCCAGATAACGCAACACATGAACAAAAAAACCAGTTCAACTCAGCCGGAGAAACTAGATATTTTGACGTGTGTGGTCGACTGTGTTATCGGTATAGAGTCGTTGACCTTGAAAACGAGCTGGGGCAAAGTTGATATCTTGTAAAAAAAATAAATAAATAAATAAATAAATAGACATTGACAAATTGGGGAGCCGCCACCATACGGCCTGGATAGCTCAGTTGGTAGCGCACCAGAACGGGAGTCCGGAGGTCACAGGTTCAAACCCCGCTCCAGTCAATTTCTTTTCTTTTTCCAACTTTAAAATTATTATAATGCACCAAGTCAGTTTCCTTGATTTGTGATTTATTTGAAAATCAAAAAACATCAGACTAAAACTTTGCTCTTATTAACTGATTTTTATAAGACTTACTCTGTAATAATAAATGAATACGTCAAAAATGTATTAATTGTGTGTTTGGTACAATCCAAAATCTCAGATGGTTTTTAATTCAATTTCAAACGGGAAAAACACCGATTGGTGTTGGATTAATTCGAAAGCAATTTAGACATGTTCTTTCTTCGCGCCCAATTAATGCTTCGCGACAAATTTTCGCGCCGCAGAAAAGTGGCGCGCTAACAGCCGCCGTGAAGAGCTGTGAACACTCCCACTTCATGCACTGCAAGTATCTGGCCGCTGTCAACAAATCACAATTTCACAGCTAATCAAAGTTGGGGCTCATATTGCGACGTGCGGACGCGCCGAATGTTAAAGCCAGACGTCAGACTGACATCAGTATCTAACTCCTTCCAAAAAAAAACCTTAGCCGACGCGTACATTTAGTTTCGCACATGAATATAGCCTACGAGATTTGTGGTCATGAGTTTGCTAACGACTTTAATACCAGCGGTGCCAAAGTCACTTTGGTTATGATTAACACGTAGTGCTCGCATGATATATTTGGCCACAAAAGTAATTACATTGGTAGATAAAAGCTGAAAGCGCTTGGCATACCATGGCGCAGAATGAGTGTATTATAATATGATGTCCCCCCCCCCCAAAAAAATGTAACCCAAAACCAAAGGGATAATATTATGAACGAACTATGAACTTAATGACCATTTTTTAAGGAAAAAAATAATGCTTAGCCAGTTTTAGACACTATGTTTGAGACTCGTTGGAGTTAGGATGGGTGATAATTACCCGAGCCGAAGGCAAGAGTAGTTATCAGCATCCAGACTCCGAACGGTCTTAAACATAGTGTTTAATACCGGCAAAGCACATATTTATTCCCATTCATAAATACCTTTTCTGTCAAAAAATCTAAACTTTTCCGTCCAAAAGTCAAAACAAGTCAAAAACTATATATTTCCAACGATTTTATTCAACAATTTTACTTCATGTTTTTCGAAACAACCCTCTGGCTATATTATGGAATTTCAAAAAAAATGGTAAACAACTCCTTATATGGAGATTGGCGCGCGCGCCGCGCGTACTGCGCAGGTGGTGCAGAACGCAGCTGTGCCGGTGTAGTGTGAATCTATGACGATGAAAACTGAGTCACTGATAGTATTGCGCATGCTTACATGAGTATTGTGAACGTTCAACCGTGGTAAAAGGCACCGGATTTCATAGGAGTCAAAATTGCATGTGACACTGGAAAAGTGTTTAAGACCAGACAGCCATGTCTTTATCATCCGTTTAAGACCGGCCACGTGACGGGCTCTCGACCGATGGGGATGGGTAAACTGTTGTAGGTATTTATGAACGTGGTTTTATCAGAAACTTTGGGCAGTAAGCTTACAATTGATATATTAAATGCATTTCTCAGGTCGTGCATCAAGTGAGTTCCATTGTTTTGAAAATGGAATGTGAAAAACCCTCTGGGGACAGTTTGGGGCAAAAACAATGTGAACACAAACAGACATAAGACAAATAACTTCAAGGGATAATCAAGAAAACAGGAACAAAGCAGGATTTCGATCAATCCGTGATCTTGTGCTGCAGCGCGAGTTGCATTTCGAACACCAAGAAATATGGTACATGTATCCTCCAACGTCATTGCCAAGCACACGACGGTGCCCAGCCCACCGACTCATTGCTGTCAGTAATCGCTTTCAGGAACTTTTGGAGACAGAGTATCACTTCCCAACCTTCAGGGTTTGCAGGTCTGCATTTAGCACGACCGTGATCATTGTGCAATAGTGAGATGGGCTCCCATCCCATGGAAGATATGCACAACGGCTGAGGACTTTGTGTTGAAAGGGCAGGTGGACATTTTTTACTATCTTAATCGTTTGGGCGTCACCAGCTGAAGCCTAAATGATTAAGATAGTAAATTGACAGTTGTTCTGTTATGTTTATGTATATCTAGATGTGCTCTAACTGTTTTACCCAAAACTGCACAGGAGGGTTTTCACATACCATTTTCAAAACAATGGAACTCAGTGATGCATGACCAGAGAAATGTATCAAAGATATCAATGGAACGCTAACTGCCCCTAGTTTATGATAAAACCATAATTATGGTCATTAAGTTGACAGCTTGTTCACATTATCCCTTTGTTTGGGGGTTACCTCTTTTTTTAGGGGGCAGCAAAATCTGAATTTCAAAGGACGCAGCTACAACGTGCTCGAGCCGAAGGTTTATAAAGGCGCCTTAGGCAGCCGCCATATATGATCCATGTCTTACCACGGAGGAGCACAGCCAGATCGAAAGTGCTGATTTGTGCATTTTTAGAAATGCACAAAAAGTATTTGCAAAAAGGACTCAAGTCCGGGTCCTGTTGGAAATGCTTCGCAACTTTTCCGCTGCTGTTAATGCAAACTATTCATATTCATCACCATAATCAAAAGCCCGAGTGCTTTAAAACACACAAGATTAATTCAAGATTTTCAAAATTAATTCTTACTAAATGATAATTTATTTCTGTATATTTCACGGGCTAGTATAGAATCGACTATACCGACACTAGTATATACCTCAAAGCTTCTCAACTACCTGAGCAGTATGCAATTTACAGGCTGATACAGCAAACACTTACAGCAAATTAGCTTGCTGAAGGACACAAACAAAACAGACCTGTGACAGTTTCCCTCTGCCCAGCCCCTGCTGAATACACCTATTATGGTCAGAAGCAAAATAAAATAGATACACAATGCAGTGCCGTTCTCTAAGTTCTCTAAGTTCTCGGGTGTTCATCAGGTCTGCATCATGGTCACCAGCTACATCTTCACTATATGAATGCCACTTGATGAGCACTTATTGATAACGGTCGTTTGTCTCTACAGCCTAATGAACTTGTATTGTTACAAAGTCACTACATTTCACACGTCTTCGGCACGAGATGAGCTACTGAGAGTTGCAGTGAGAGGCAGGTGATGCATATGACACGCGAGCGACGTTGGTCTACCTTTGGAGCATTTGTGTTTGGTGTTTTTTTTTTCGTTTTTCTTATGCAGATCGCCCATCACAAGGCCAAGTGACACTCGAGGTGTGGACTACAGAGAGAAATTTGGAATAACCAGTCCCTTACACTGAAACAAGACGAGATAATCTAATGTTTTCACAGTATGAATAGAGTTGGGATGGGTAACTAGTCCACTGCAAGGCATTAACATGCTTCTACCCATAGACGTAGAAGTGTTATAGCCCAACTGGGCTCGAACCCACAACCTGCAGAATTACCCGCAGACCACGAATTCAATGCCTCAGAGCACTAGGCCAGGACACCCCACCATTCATATATCTTGGGCAAAAAGGGAAGTCGGTACCTGCACATATCCAGACGATGGTTGTGTTTTAGTATAAGATATTTTTTTTTTGGCTTATCAACTAAGTTTGGCTGAGTTTTTGAAAGGCTCCTGCGTGCAGGCTTTACGTCCCATTTCCAAAATGCAAGGTTTGGTGGATGAAATGTTGAATTGAAATATAACTGTCCGTATTGAAAAAAAATTAAGAAAATTTTAGATATTTGATAAGTTGGTGGCAGACTCGTTTGCGCATTGCAAAATTTGTCTCGTTGGCCAAAATGACATCGAAGCTAAATGCGGCCTCAGTTGTAATTTGAAAATTGTTCAAATATGTACCTGCATGGTAAAGATCGCCTCGGCCCGAAGTAACGTCATTCCAATGCTAACCGGAGCCGTGGGAACACCTTGTCTGATCAAGTTTCCCTTTCCCGTATTTCCATCTTTCGTGTAATTATTTTATTTAATGAAATAAAATATTTGAATGGAAATAGAAATTTGAATGAAATTGGAGACGTCAAACTTGCACTCTTTAAAACACACGCACGCAGCTTAAAATTTGAAAAGAAGGCTTGGTATGGTACACTTAGAAACATGTCAGAGACATACATGTAGTTGAAATTTGCCGCAAAGCTTCGCAGAAAATGCGCGATCTCACACTGCGCCTACCCGAACAGTTTTTGAGTTCCAGGAACGCGCGCAAAATTGCTCCAGAGCTGCCAATTGCAACACTGATTGTTTACAGCATCCGCGCTGCCACCTGTCCGCTCGGATATTACTTGACTTCGGAACGCGTCAGACTATTAAGCGTTCGTCCCTTGATTGGGAAGCGACACCTCAGTCTACCATTGCATAATTGGAGTAAACATAACAAGCGAACGCGGCGCAAACAACAAAACGCCATCTGTGCGTGCAGGTGGTACGGACGCGACACTGCGGGGTATGTAGTAATCGAGACGCTATTTTGAAGCGGTGACGGTGATAGGTATATTAAAGAGAAATGATCAATACCTTCGCCAGGAAGGACCACTTTTTAAGGATCATTTGGCGTGACTTACAGATATTTTTCTTCCCCTCACCAAAATACATTGGGAATTAGGACTTGTATACTTGGCAAAAATCCGTGCCGGTGAGTAGGGGAATGGAGATGACCAAAATACTAAAATTGTCCGGTCGAGGAAATTCAAAAAAAGGGGGGGGGCGGCTGGACACCACACGGCACGAGGGACGCTGTTTATAATACAAATGTTCATTTTATGCAAACTGGTGCGCTTACAATACTTCAAGACGATGTATTTAAAGCTTTTGTGCTGTTTGTTCTCCGTTTTGGGTGGGCCCTATGTAATACATTCCGGCGATTGGAAGTTATAAAATGAACTTAAAATCTGCATTTTTTTGTTTCTCACCACAAATTCTGGGGGATGATCCAACGACCCATCCGCGATCAAAAACTGAGGAGGTATATCCTGCAGACGCCCCACCCCCGGGATTTACGCCTTTGCTTGTATACGATTTTCGTATTTTGATGTTTCTTAATCCCTATTTGTAAAAATATGCACGTTAAATAATGTGAATACAGTGATATACAAGGAAGTTTTTTTTATTAAGGCAATGACTTATATTGATAACGGATTCGCATTATAATGGTTTTAAACGAATATTCTGCATAAGATTACCCTTTTTCTCAAGCAGAATTAAACTTGGCTTACAGTAAAACAGTTAACTTTGATGTTTATTTACAACGTTATATTTGGATGACGTCGTATGCCAGCGTTACCAACACATTTTGAGCCGCAGAAAAGTGAATAATTGTTAACTTTGAATTCTACGTACAACATGTTTTTGCATTACCTCGTAGGCCAGCGTTACCAACGCATTTACAGTCGCAAAAAAAAATTACAAGGAGTTCACAGCAGCCAGCAGCTAAACAGATACTGCCTGATATATTTTATTATGAACAGCGAGTAAATTATAATATTTAACCTATTAAAGCTTTGGACAATATGGATGACTTTATGGGGACGTTTACGACATGTAACGAGCATTAGAGGTTAAAACTGACATTGAGCGCGCGAGCTAATGAAGAAGAGGTAAACATTTACTCAACTACCATTCAGGACCGAGCGGTTTAGCGTGGTAGCCAAGCGCCATTCCCAGAATCTACATGTTTATGAAAGTGATAATTTGTATCTCACAAGACGGGAATGATCAAGATTTGTTTACTGAGGATAGTAGGTCTCATTGTTTATGGTTCACCGTACGGAGCATATACGTCTATCGTATCTAACAATTAAAAGAAAAAGTCCTAATGTAAGGATAGTAAAGGTTCAAAACAGACCAAGTAAAATAATTATGTTAAGGAAAATCTCGGGTAGAACGCATATTTTCAACATCAACATCAACTGAAACGATTACAACAGTATCAGACCTTCAATAATGACAGATGTGATTTTGTTTGTATACGAACATTCCTGCGGTAGGTGATCTGGTAAAACAAAATATAGTTTGATTTGAAAGAGAAATTCAGTAAATATGAGGTAAAGCTTGCCTCAAATTTAGGGATATAGAATTTGTGCACACTTTCAAGGTTTAAAACAGCCTCTTCTATGTACACCTCTTGTGTACGTTTTCACCAGGTTGTTGCGAAAACCGTACAACTAACCGACACGATATCAAGCAAAGTGGAAATCGGCGACTTTTTCTTTAAAACAAGCTCGATCGGATCTCAGAAGCTGCGGGCCAACGAATGCGTGATCATGCATAAGTCACGTGATTGTGCCGTGTAGTTTCTGGAAGGAGTAGTGTTTTGAGTTGAACAAAATCAGGTTTTTGATCCCAGTTACCCCCGTGATGACCTCTGACCCCGGTTTGGTCATGTGACATGTTTGGGCTGCGCTACTGATACTTTTGACAAAGTTTGGTTGAAATCGGTCACAATATGTATGTAGCAGCAATAGACAATGTCAACTATTGTTACTAACTCCCCTAACGGACTAACGTAGAGACAAGTCATGATGATTTTTGATCTACTTTCCCGCTGCTAAAACCCTAAGCCTACTTACAAAGTGAAAACAATTTGCAAATCTACGGAGACTGCGGAATCAAAACTTGACGGATATGAAGAAAAATTAGCAATAAAACTCACCTCCACTCCGTGTCAGTCACAGTGACGAACAGTCTCTTTTGGAGTCTTTCCTCAGCTGCAAGTTAATTTTTCTTAAGAGCCAGACTGAGGTCGACCTTCAGCGTGTGGTGTAATAGACGATCTTGACTCCTCAGCGCCGCACAATGACAGTGATCTCTCGCTGCCGAGACAACTCTGCTCTCCACCGATATCCCCGCGGGGGAAAAAAAGTGGCGGGAAAAAAAGTGGCGGGAAGCTGGAGCTCATGCACCTGAAACGAAACGGCAAGAAAAGAAAAGCATAAAAAACATAACAGCTGGTATCACGCCGGTCTCGCAAACTCACTAATGAGATTCCGGAGGGAACCGAAGGGTATCCTATGGACGCTAGAGGGCGCTGTGGGGTCATCGGTGGCAGCGAGGAGATGATTTATGGAGCAATTTGAGAAAGGTGAATACGAATGGCAGTAAGGGGAAGAGCTACGGGTATGAAGAGGATCCAGATGGCGGGGGAAATACTGGGAACTACCTCCTGGGAAAAAGCTCTGGTATCGAAGATGATGTGTGTGGCCACAGATGATTTGAACCGTCAATCCATATATACGCCAACACTGTCGTAACCCAGTACTCTGTAGATCTATTTCAGTCATTCTTAAAGGATTCACAGGTTATTAGATACTTTAACCAATTAGATGTAGTCCATTTTTTAGGCCTTTGAGACCTGCTGACTCCGAATCTGCATGATGCCACTTCGGTATCCTTGGGAAATTGAGATATCCAAGATGGCCAACCGACAAGATTGCTTTCAGTGTATGTGTGCTTAATAGGCCCTTACAACATGATTTGTACATGTAATATGAACTAGTATTGTACACATATATGGATTTGCATTGTCAGTGAATCCATCGTTCATCCACTCACCTTTTCTACATATGATTTCTACATGTGGTTTCTTCATATCAAAGGTAACAAATTGAACTTGTTCTAAAGAAACTTTAAATCACAAATACTACCTAGGAAAGTGGACACAAGGAGTTTATGGGGCATCTGCACAATACTATGCTAGATCTTAAGCAAACAGGCAAACTATCCACTCTCCCTTACAAAGACTACACGCTAAAAGAATACAACACAAAAACACGGGCACGCGAGGTCCTTCTCTAAGCTTCGAAAACCAAATGACAAGTCACAAACTGACCAATAGTCTTCACTAAATAGACTATAAACCCTTACCAGACTTAAGTAAGATTTGAGGCTTTGCATGGTGGAGATACTAATGAATGAAAGGTTTGCGAAAACATGCATGTGGGAATAATTTCTCAACTAAGAGGTTCTGAAAAGAACCAGAGGTATAAACTCACTAAGAGAATGGTTCTGAAAAGAACCAGAGGTATAAACTCATCATTGGTTCTTTTCAGAACCAATTCTTCGTACATAGTGTTTCCGCAAACCTTTCACTTACCAGACTTGTTATATGACAACGGCCGTTTAAAGGGAATCTGTATGCGTTATTTGTTATTACTCTTGGATACCAATTATTTGTTAGTGGTTCTCAACAACATCAAGGAGTAGACAGGTATGAGCTTTGTACAGGCCAAGGGTCTTGCTCAAATCTGGAAAGCTTGGAGGCAGAAGATCAGAAGATGAGAAAAGTATAGCAACTCGTCAAATATGACGACGGCCAAAAGGAGAGCAAAACATTTCGTTACTACTTTCGGATAGCTTAATACCTGAACTCAGACACTCCCGCTTTATTAATAAACAGTGAATGCACACTGAGTACACACTGACTATATACTGAGAGTCTCAAAACAGGTTGTTGTTACCGGTATGTAATTCAAGTGCTTTTTCGATTTTTTTTCTTTGGAGATTGAGCTCAGGTATCGGCATTGATTTGCGGGTAATAAAAACCAAAAGGGAATAGCCAAATTATGCAAACCGTGTTCACAACTTTTGTTCCCCGAGAAACACTTGTGATGTCGGTACTTCATGTGTGTCTCAAGTAGCTCGCTATAGTCTCCTGGGTCGACATTGTCCCATTTTCCGTCGAAATATTGGGTTAAGATTCAGCTGACAGTGCGCGATACTGTGCAAGTGAATTTGTGTGGTTTCCTTGCTAGGTCTGCCAGGGTTTGATGAAGTATAAACGTTCAAGAGATCAAAGTGACACGAAAGTGTCTGACCAGAACGCACGAGGAAATTTGATCCGTGGTAACTTCATATTCCGCTGGGGAACGAGCTAGCGAAAGGAACATCGATATCGCCAGCGTTGGCCTCACGCAGACTCGACCCCATGGACCAGTCCGCCGGTCTTTGGGAGCATGTACCAATCAGGTGTAAAAGCATGTCAATTCCGTCAAACGGCGTCCTGGCAATTACACCAAAACCGAGCCAATATTGAACTGTTGTCATCTACCCCCCGTGGCCTGGTGTATTCACCAAGCAAATATCTCTTTTACCGAAATATTTGGCGCGCAAACATCAGCTTCAATTCCAAACCAACTTCTTCAGTCGTCTGATTTTCGATCCTCCAACCTTCGCACGCGAAGCGAATCGATTTCTGGAAATGCATTTTGCGTGTCAAAAGTGCCCCGATGCATTGACAGCAATTCCATACGATTGAAGATCGCAAATTTCCCAAGCCAACAAAAAGGAAAAAGAAACTGGGTCTTTTGAGGGAGAAATTCGATCCTGTTTTGTCGTTGCACTTTACCCTCGACCGCTTTGCTTTATGGCTCGACTTAAAAATAACACATTTTTCTGTGAGTTGACATTTCAAAAAGGGTACGTTGCCCTAGGCGAACCGGTTATTTCCCATATCGTACCTTTATGAAACACCGTCAATAATACGATACCTGATATTTCAAAAGTTTCAATATCGACCCGACGGCAGATGTAAGAAGTCGTATGGCCACGCGACCACTGGGGGCCTAGATTCCGCTGGTTCTCTAGAGGATTACATCCCTACGCCGTGAAGGATTTCCATAATAGAAATGCAATCTTTCAATGTTCCCAAAGTCCGTGATTGTAAGGTTTGCCAAGCAATTATTTTAAGTGAAATTAGATCTTCCTTAACTGCGAAATGAGACTTCTATCGCAAAATAACGGCACAATATGGTGAAACATCAGCAGGAAAATAGATAATAAGATCTTTGTTATTTCACTGTTGCTTATTTAGTAGCCCTGGCTCTGATTTGATAGTTAATTACCAAGATCAAACACATTGAAGCCGAATGGTACAGACTGCGTGTTTGTCGAGCTAACATGTAAATCATTAAGACAAGATAAGTTTGCGGTAGCACCATGTGAATAAATCTCTTTTGTGAGTATGTGTGGTTCTGAAAAGAACCGGAGGGACTCAACGTTTCGAACAGTATGCTCTGCCCGTCGTAGGGAGAATGAGGGATTCCATGTAAATCATTATATACCTTTAGGTCAAACCTCGACAGAGTAAAAGTAATTATCATTTGCACACTACACGGTGGTGTAAAAAGAAGGAAACCCACCTTTGATAGTAATTTTTACCTACTTGTTCAGCATATTTTAAACATTTAATTTAATGGTATTAAAATATTGATCTTTAAACACAAGTGACGAAAAAATGATTGCAAAATTTTGTCTCTGAGATATGGTTGTTAAAAATTCATGTGCCAAGCTTGTGTGTCCCGTCCCCTTGACTGAGCTCAGGAGCACGATTTGAAGATACAACACTTTTGATGTTTAATCCTTTTTCTTTTTCATGCGTTTCTTTAATATCATCAAAGCATAAGTTAAAGTATATTATGACAAGATTTTACCTTTCATGTTCCACGGAAATTACAAATTGTGTTTTTTAATATTTGTGAACTACGAAACATCCGATTGAATTAGAATTACAAGTGGACAACAGTTATTTTGGTGACTTGTATTCAAATTAGTATACTTAAACGATTCTTGCGATTTTTTTTAAAGATTTTTTTCACCATGTTTGGTTGAAGAGCTATACTTTACTACATTATAACAATTCAATTAAGTTAAGTATAAGGTTAAAATTCCTGTCAAAAGTGGTGTTTCCTTCTTTTTGAACCACCCTGTATAGGCCGACAACGCAAACGTTTAACAATTGAAGATTATAACTATTGATTTGAAATAAAATAACACCTATCAATTTATGTCACAATACATAGGCCATCAGCCTGGGGGTGGTCGGTATCAAATGAGGGGAATAAAGGACTATAATGCTCATTGGCAAGGTATACACCCGTAGATGATGGTAACAAGCATTTTGGTGACCATTTTGAAAAGAAAGGGTGATAACACCCAAAAGGCTGCCACCGCTGCAATGCTATCACATATTTTCCAAGTCAAGGGATGCATACCTTAATTGCTATAAGCATTATTTCCCTCATTTGATACCGTAGGCCAAAATGTTGGACCGAGACTGATGACCTATAACACTATCTTTTGCCTGTAAGTTGAGGTCCCATGGTTTCACAGGCCATAAAGTTGTTTCTTTTCTAGTTTTGATCAGCCAGAAGAGAAGCACAAGACACCGCCCAGGAAGAGCAAGTAAATTACATCGGAAGTCCGGAATGAGGCATCTGTCGGCGGTTGCAACCTGGCAATTTTACAACGGCCACATGCTTAATTGCAAGGATTGGATTCTTTTATTTAACCTTTTGCATGAACTTCGTGGCGTGTTGTACAACTAATCTTCTGGTCGTGGTTGGCAGATCACATTCGTATAAAAAGAAAAGCAAAAGGCGTAGGTATTGTGCTCGTTGCGATCAACTTTTCTGTCAGCGTGACCGGCTGAAAAACACAAGACTGATAAAAGTGTTTACATTGAATCAGTGATGTAAACACGGAAGGGGATAGAACATGAAATACCGCAGACAGACAAGATTTCATCCACGAAGGCAGGGAAACCTCCAATCACGCAAAATAAATGAGTTGGGAGACATCATTGCCACCGGAAGTCGTTGCCGCTAGTCTTCATTCAGGTCGGTCCCCGCTTTTTCTCACTGACATTAACCAGCTGGAGAAACATTTCCTGCTATTCGACTTTTCAACTTTAGAGCACAGGTATCCAATCTTGTCAAGGTCGGGTACAGGTGTTTTGTCATCAGGCTTACACTAATACCAGGATACAGACACTATTTTTGTCCAGGTCACAACCAGATATAAAGGAACCTTGTTTTCCTAGAGAAATTTCAATGATTGAGCAAGTGTAACTATGTTTACACGGTCAATATGGGTTAGAAAGTACACAAAGAAATGATTTTCACGTCAACGGGGACTTCTTTATTATTATTTTTCTGGTAATGAAACCAAGGATCCCTCAAAAGTACCCGAGGCACTGTAGCCGGAAAGCCGGAAGAAACTTGTAGAGAGGAGACAATGAGAAGAAATTACAGTATAAGAGGTTGGACGAAAATCCCAGAAGAATATTCAACCCATTTGATAATCCCTCAAAAGCAATAACATGAAACCATATAGCAAAAACACTTGAATGCAGCCTTGAATGAAGCCTAGCAAAGACCGCACAGCCGTCAAGAGTCGAGCCGCTGAAATCCGTCGCTCAACAGTCTCCCATCTCACCAATAATCCAATCAGAAATCTCAGAGTCCTTCCTCCGCAATCGCCCACTCTGAACAGCAAACATCGTGAGCAACCACGCTGCAGTTCCGCGGACATTGCAGTCTAGATAACCAAAATATTATGACAATGCGGACGGACGCGGAACATCCATATGCTATCTTTCGTCGGAAGGAGCGGCAGGGATTACATCGGTAAATCGGCATATAAGGTTTCACGTTCCGTTGACGTTTATTAACTTAGGACCAAAAGGAAGAAAGTTAAAAAAGAAACGCCCACACAAAAAGCATGCATTGTTCTGTAGTAAAATGTAATCGGAGTTGTATTTGCAATTAAGTCTCTGTTAATTTAACGATTGGAGCAGGTGCACAAGCCATGTTTATAAGACTTTGAAAACCGGCTCCCAAATCGCAATGTGAGTATAGACATAAAGTCTAGACGTAAAGGGTAATACCTTTTGTCTGAATGTCATAGACCGACGCCACCTGTCTTTGCGAGAAACATGGATAGCATCCAAAACATCCTTATTTCATTTTTTTCCTCCTCGGCGAACATTTCATCAAACGATGACCCAGGGTTTCCGGAGTCGCCACCGTGTTGACCCGCCTAAAGCCATCGAACCCAATTGAAAGGGAATGTGTTAAATTGTATAGTAAACCAATCTAGGAATACTGGCTCCGAAACATAAACTGTACGGACCGAGGAACAAATAAGCCTTTCGGTAGTTTCTTGCCGTGTGTTGACGGTCTCCTTCCATGTTTATACAACACAAGACACTGCAAATCTTATTTCTTTTTCATTCCAGTGTGCAATGTGCTTTTGAATTTCGTTTTACCGAGATTGAAACTAAATATTAGTTTGTTGCCCGACACCGACGTAATGTCAACGCTATGTGAGGGCCCACGAGAAGAATCGAACAAGCTCAATCGCGTGAAACTCTACTGCCTGTAGTCTCCTGCAGTCCTATCTTTGACAATCCAGGGTGCAAATTGGTATATAAGTCGTGAAACTTGTTACAGATTCATGACGAACAAAACCTGATAGACCTGGTGCGTATAGCAGCCATCTTAGATGACCGTGCCTTTGTTTTGCTGGGATATGCACGAGTGAATCTTACATCTTACGAGTGAATCTAACAAAAGATGGCCTTTAAGATGGCCTTTACGCATAAGGACTATAAGCGTAGTTGTTACCCAACCTATCACAATGAGGCTCAAGTCGCCTTAGCTCTTTTTAAATAATCTGCCTTCTTAAAGGATGTAAATCATCATATCTCTAGCTGTGCTGGAATCATTTCGACCAATTTGCTTAATACTTGCTTAACAAAATCAGCTACCAACCAGCTTACCAATATTTTGGGGAAAGCAAGTCTGAAGCAAATACATAGAACTGAGCACAGTCTTGAGCAAGTAACTTGCCAACGAGTCGGTGATCCTCTATTCAATTAACGACACCAGAAACACCCTACTTACTAAGTTAGCTTCCCCCTCCCCACTATACTTCACGGTCCACGGCCGCAAGCAGGTTTTTTATTATTATTGAAGTGGATTACCGGCGTGAGAGATTCCGGCCAAGTCGATGACAACCTAGATTATGGAACAAGCTCAAGAATAGATTCCGCCGGCTTTGATCAGATCAAGCCAATCGAGGCGATCGGTCAGCTGGGCAGAGGTACTTTTCCAGATGGTGCAAGAAAAGAAAGAAAAGACCGGCACTCACTGAAAAGATTCTCCAAACGGAAGGTTTTCTGCACAAAAATAGCCTTGATTGGAGTGAATAAATTGAAACCTTTGCAGACAAAACACCAATGCCGGTGTACGGGCAAAACTGGGTCAAAATAACAGTTCACTTGGGTTTCGTGTCAAAATGACCCGGAATATGATCCACTGAAGTGTCATTTTGGCCAGGAAAAGTGTCAATTTAGACCCAGAAAAGTAATGGCCAATAGGACCTGGATTCCTGGTCCATCTGACCGGGGACTTTTGAGAGTACATATATTGTTATTCTGATGTCGTTTGCGTATCATTTAGACCGGTTTCTTGGTTTTAAGAATTCAGATCAGTATCAGCCACGAGACCACTGTACCAGTGCCTGAAGGCAACACGCACTTCTAGTGTCGTGAGATATGGATACCTCTTTTGGGACGTGTTGGTACAACCACCATATTCATACTGCTTGGCAGCAGCGCGGAATCCCCAGGTTATCTAGAACTCTATATGAATGAATAAACCTGTCCAGCAAAGGAAGCGATTTCCTGTGAAACTCTTTCATCTTCCGGTTAGACAAAAAAAAACATTATTACTGCGGCATTTTTATATTCTCGACAGGTTTAACATCTGATACAAAAAATATCGCCCAAAGTGTGCTCTGTCGTTCTGCTTGAACTGACGTTTTGTATTTGCCGAAAATCCAGCGTGCGCTCGCCTGCGGCGTGACGGGCGCTTACCGCCAATTCCCCCGCCGGATAAAGGGTACCTACACGACCCCTATCTCTTATTCCTCGGACTTTACTGACTCCTTGGGAAAATATTTTCCCCAATTACTAATCCATCACGGTTGATCACTTTTGAGTAATTGGTATCAGTGCACGTACATCCCCGCCAGGGTGGCTTGTACTCTGCGTGACAGTTATGCTCGTTACAAAAATTGTTTTGGGTCCCCGTTTTAATTAGCGTGCCATATGCCGCCCTCTGGGTTTATTTTTATTTTTCGTCAGGGACAACTGGAAATTCGGTGTTCTTTTGGGTGAATCTTCGAACAAGGACACCCTAATAAGGCCACGAAATAAGCACCTTCTGAGTTTATTTCTTTGTAGTAAGTAGCTTGTTTGAAGACGTCTTATAAAATGCCAATGTAGTTCATTTCTGGTCAACTCCAGTGTTGTAGGACTCGAGTCCAGGACTCGGACTCGAGGCGGACTCAAGTCACATTTCTCGTGACTCAGACTCGACTCGAGTCACATTGGAAAATGACCCGGACTCGAACTCGGACTCGACCATGAGGACTCGGACTCGAGCTTGGTGACTCGTGACTCGAGTCACGTATTTTCATCAAAAGAAAAAAACATAACGTAGGGATAGGAAATGATCTTTGAGGAATAATGTTTGGATGATAAACATGGAGGGAAGGGATGAAGGCGTTTTTTTTTAGGGATAGGAATTTAAAAGGAAAACACATTTTGGGTCTAAACAACATGTACACACACACACAAGGTAAACTATATTAACTAAGTAATTGTTTTATTGTGATTTCACCATTTGGCGGGCTATGGTTTGCTTAAATTTCCAGCTGTCTTCTGTTCAAATTTGGGAATGATATCTAAGTGGAGATCTGTGCTGAATACAAAAAAAAATAGTCCTTTAAAACATCACACCAACAAATTAAAGCACGTCCGTCTGAACCCTTGAGACTATCGCACAAATCTTTATAACAAGCCGAACAGAAAAGTCAAAGCTAAGGTTGAAAGTAAACAAAAACAAAGATTCTTGCTTCTTCTTCTTTTTCTTTTGCGCTCCGTAGGTTGCAATAATCTTATTATTAAAAAAACACGGGCGATCACAGTGTCGCGAAATGGGAGCATGTTAAATTGCTTGTCATCGGCCACTTTATGAGGAGAAATAATAATAACCGAATGCAACGTTGGGGAAAATCAAATTTCACGCGCCAAGAATCAATTCCGAGGTTAGCCGCAATTTAGTTTCTTCGTGTTATGTGTAGAGTGCATTTTGCGCTACGGTTTTTGTTCTAAGCCCAAAATGCTGGACATAGAACGAAGCAAAGTATCGGTTCGGATCAGCGCGCGTAGACCTACCGTACCCTCCAAGGAATTGGGGGGGGGGGGCGGTTTGCTATCGGTGACCATTCCATACATGAAAACCTGCGTAATTGTGTAACTCCACCCCAATTGGCACATGTGTCTGTGACACGTCAATGCAAAATATTCGCAAGTGATGAATGGCGAGCAAGTGGTACAAATCATATGTCCTTAGAAAAGATAGGGTCTGGTGGGATGAGGAATATATTGATTGGTCATGACAAATGGACCGCTCCGGTTGCTTACATCTTTAAGAGTAACCAAGACGAGAAAGGTCGAGAGGAAAATTTACTGTTGGGATCATCAACCGAAGACCGCTACAGTCGAACTAATTCAGTTCATACGTCACTGAATAACGCAAAACGTCGCTAAATAACGCAATATACTCATTTGATTAGAACACTCAGAGATTCGTATGTATTTTCTTTTGATTAATTTTTTAATTGCAAATAAGTACTATTGAAAATTATTATTTTTTAAATGAAGAAAAAGAAATTGCTGTCATAATTTATCTGAAGTTGCCAGCTCCGACCACAAAGGTCTGTATTACCATTGGGGGAAGCATCACGCACGTGTTTAAGGCAAAAAAAATACTAGGGCAATATTTTTGTTTTGCCAATTTTTTGTGTGTACGATCTATGGAGGCGTCTGCGTGTAGTCAAGGGTAAAAGGTAGAAATTGGGTGTTTTTTCCCCTCATTTTTCCAATACAAAATTAGGGTAGGGGCTGTCAGAATAGGGTAGGTAGGGAAACCGGAAGCAGAACTATTTTTTTTTTGGGCCTTACCTAGATCCGATGTTGCTCCGAGTTGAAGAACCTGTTCCGGTCAAAAGAAGAAAACAATATTGGCCGCTTTCCTCTGAGAACCACCGGCAATATTAAAAAGCCAATTCAGTAGCAAGCGATGTACGCTTGCTAGTTCAAGTTTAATTACAGTATATTGTTCCAGGTCAAAATTAATTGGTACTCGCTACAGACAGTTGTGGCAGTGTCCACCAAATTTCACGGTTGGGTAATTGTGAAGTTCCTTCCTTCATCAGCAGTACATTCAAACCCTGGCTCTCAACGACCCTGGCTCTTTTGTTACCTCGCCAATGAAAATAATACCTTTTCCGTAATTGCGGTGAATTCTTTAGGCGCAGCGCTTGTAGAGTAAATAACAACTCAATGACTGGACACGAAGTCAAATTTGGCTACTGAACGATATTTGGGAGCTCGTTTGTACCAACAAAGCTACCTATTTAAAAGGTAAAACTAGAACACGGTGACCAATTTCCACCGATCTCGTGAGGAGGTGGCCGTTTTGACGTTAGCGTTTCCATGTTATTAGGTACTAAACCTGGTAATATAACGGTTACCGAATAACTGCTTCATTGCTATTTCACCATGTGGAGGGATATGGTTTGCTTAAATTTCCACCTGTCGTCTGTTCAAATTAGGGAATGTTATCTGGGTGGGGATTTGGGCTGAGTAAAAAAAAGTCTTATAAAACATCACATCAACAAATTAAAGCATGTCCGTCTGAACCCTTGAGACTATCGCACAAATCAGGTTTTGTGGTTGATAATATCATTCCAAGAAACCGTCACTGATGGAGAAAAAAGAGCAAGATTGTCTTAGTAATGGATAGCCCTTTCAGGCATATAATAAAATGTTGAGATAAAGATCTTTAAACGGAATTGTTATCTGAGGGCCATCGGAACGGCCGTGCAGACAATGACAGATCAACATCGGGATGACCCATTGTTAGGGTTGATCGAAAACTACCATGAGCATTTTAAGATAATTTAGTAGTCAATTGTTCCAACTTGGATTTGGTCGCATATTCGAATACTTGGACTTGACATTGAGCTACTAAAATATTAAGAATTTTACAAATTCTCCTGCCGCATAAAGGTTACCCTTAGTGAAATTCAAAGTAGTTTGTATTTGAGTGCAACCTCGTTCCCATGGTGTCGAGCAGTACGCTACCTGCTCTCTCACCCTGGCATTGGATCGTTTCCGTATCCAAATTTTTTGGATACGTACATGCAAATTAGAAAAAGTCTGATGCCTGGCTGTGCTTTACATCAACGTTTGTTTTTGTATGCTGTGTCTAGGGTAAAAACAATCAATTCGTCGCGGCGTGAGTTACGAAAACACAAATGTTTTCAAAGATAAAAATGTTACAAACTTATCCAACCAATAATATAGTATCACATTTCATATTAATACAAGCGAAATGAAAAAGCGATGATTGTGTGTGAGGTGGAGTAGACATAATAATTCACAGCGAACGTTATTACGTAATACACGTTGGAATTAAAACACCAACTACTCGATAAAAATCCATTACTGTAATCAGGAAACAGGAAGAACGTTTCCGATCCATGGGGTTACTATTGGAGGTTGAAATTAAAGTATTTCTCGGGGACGAGGTTGATTTCAGTGATATAAGAGCACAATATGGCTACTCGTCAGTAGCAGTTATTAATATAACACTCTAAAGCTATACAAAATCAATTACTGACAATAGCCGTATACTGTGAAATGCAATATATAATTCACTACGCACGAGCGGTTTTCAAAGTGGTTTCCAAAAAGGAACAGAAATCAAATATAAGGTCTTAACAGAGACCTTGTGATTACAAACAACTCCCTGATAAATTGTTTCACACAGTGACCGCCACGTTGTACTATAGTTGTCGAGTTAAGGCAGCAAAACAAAATGTAACGAACAGATGGCCCAGTCTGAGACAAACGATGCCACATGCAGATGTCGTAATGCTTCAAGTACACGCCCGGGCCGAATCAGAATATCAGAAGACATCATAATGTTATGCTTCAGCAGAAGAGAGGGAGACAATACGGAACACATCATGGAAAGAGTTTCAGTTTAAGATAGCACATCTTGAACTGCTCCCGGAAAAACAATCTAGCAAATTTGAAAACATTGGTGCTAAAGCCCACCTGACCTTGGCTCTGTGCAGAAGACAGGTAATTAATTCCTGACGTGTTCAGTCCCATCGAGAAACATTAGACAAAATAGCACAAGCAGGCCGGAAGATGTATGATGGGGCTTGTTTATATTGAGCTTCTAAGCAGAAAACATTGTTTGGCTTTTTTCATGAGCTAAAATGAGAACCACTCTCAGGCAGTACACATAACATGAACTGCAAATGTCTGTGCTGAGCCGTCAATTGCATAGTCTGAGTATCACCCGTTATCCACGGAGCCCAGTCTCCTGTATAATGTCTGATATAAAATTATCTAAGCATGCAGATTTATGCGATCGGCGCCTCAGCCAATCGGAGTCGACTTTACTGAATCGTTACGTCATTTCACTCCCAAATCAGGACTAACTGTTTGATTGGTCAATTCCAATGCATTTTTTTTTGTGATGAGCCTGCATATAGATCGATCAAACCTAGACAAGCTTGCGCGTATCGCGTAACATAAGAAAACGGCCACAGCCGATGTGTGTGTCAAGGATTTTTATGACGCGACAACGAGTGAATGACCGAAGATCCGATATAGAACGCGCCCGCTGACTGGTCAAAATCTAGAGGTCAAGAGGCGGTTGTCTTGCATAATTAACCAGCGAATCTGCTCAAATATCATAGACCATTCGCCATGGTCTATTACATAGACTACCGATTGCACATTGCCCCTCTTGAATCGCTTCTTGGAAAACAGTCGAACAGAGTTTGAAAACACTGAGAGGAAGCCGATGCAGACACGTACCGGTGGGACCACTCAAATTCAAGGTTGATGAAGTGAAACAGGGCCCGAGAGCGAAAAGACTCTTTTTATCAGAAGCGGAACGATAATTAATAAGCAACAAAGTGGAAGCGGTTGGATTACCCTATCCCTCCGCTAATTTCCCTCGTCCTTTCTGGCAAATTACGGGGCGGTTAGGCCTAATTGATCCGGCCGCTCCGACTAGCTTTCACAACGGCAGAAACACTCCCACATCCTTGATAAAACTGTGCGCTGGTTTCAATTAGCCACAAATAAGATTCGTTTAGCAGACGACGTCTTAATTTCTGTCCCTGCCTTTCGAGCATGGCACGGGTGGCATCTTCTTCTTTTTTAAACACGACGCCAGTCAATTTCAATGAAAGATTAGCTGTTTCACTTTTCTTTCAATTAGCAACAACGGACTGCAGTTTCGTTTCTTGTATCTTTCGCTTATTATACAAGTTCGTTCATCCTTGAGATGTAAGACAAGCTATATTATTAGGAACCTTCTGTTTTGATAACATTTACGAGTCTTTCCCGCGGTTTATGAAAATGTATACATTAGAGATTCAAGGAATTATTCATTATTGGGAAGAATAAAGCTAGTTAAATAGAGGACTTGAAAAACGGTTAATGTAGTCCTTTAATCGAATCGGTACTTTTCCTGGGTCGTTTGACGACTTAAATGAATTCATTTATATTAAATAGATGAAATACTTCCGATAAACATGATTATCATATATTAATTCTTGAGAAAACTTTACCAATTCGTACTTTGGATAGTTTGAACTTGAATAAACGTGTGCGAACGGAATGGGAAACATGTTATGAATATTCAGCGCATTTGAATGCAGAACCACAACAGCGCGCGCATGCCTTATGCGCGTGCGTTTTGGATTGCACGCGCGCGTTCAAACTGTGACGTTTTCAGCGCGTATAACGCGCAGTCATACTCCGCGCTGTTTATTTGGTGGAAGGAAAAATAGTATTTGAATCTTATCGTCAACTCTCTTTCAGATACTGAGCCAATAGGTTGGTTTTCACGAAATGCGTACGTCTAAATAAAATCCCGCCAAAATATAATTTCCAATAAAATAATGAAAAATAATGGCGTATCGGTTCAAGATGTTCGGCTTGTGAAGTAGTTCCGTGCTGACGTCACAGTTTAAAAAAATTACAAAATGAACTTCTTTGGCAACAACTGTGACGTCATCGAATGAATACATTAAAAAGTTTTGTTTACGAGAACTCAGAAACAGGCAGAAAACTGTAGCGATCGAGAGAGTGAACATTGAGAGTGCTTTACCTCGTGATATTTTGCGCAAAATTTCGTCAGAAAACTGAGAATAGAGACATTCGTCATCCGAAAATGGGTTGTACGAATACTAAAGTTGGACCAGAGCCCGCGGACTCTCGCCAGCGGGCGTGGGTGCGAGGCAAGATGCACCGCCCGAGTTGGCGTCGGGTGCTCAGTAGGGTTGTGCTGCCGGCATGCGGCGTGTCCAACAAGGTGGTACCTATCGGGGTCATCCCTTATCAGGAAGAACAGGTTGAGAGGTAGGGACCCGTTCTTTCTCAATACAATTCAGTGGAATTCTATACAAGGTTAATGGCAGTCAAATTACGGCCTATAAGGACACAGTAGAAGTATAATTTCAAACAGTACAAAAGCCTGATGGTTCATACTTCACGCAAAAGCAATGGCGAAGCGAAGTTCATGTCGTCATAAACAATGGTGGGCGCGCTTCGAATGTATTGTTGACGTCACGAATTTCGCTTCGCAGTCGCTTTCGCGTGAAGTGTTTATAATTTCGTTTTGGTGCATGCACTCAAAACTTAATTGTAAGCATTCTGAAATTAAGTTTTTGACATCTTTTGAAGGTTGATGCATTAAAATTAGCAAACGTCGGTGCATACATGGCCTATTACCATGCTTTTCGTTTCTTATTCGTTTATGGGCAATCATTTTCAGCGTTTGGTCATTCAAATTAATAAGATTTTTTAAAAGATACATTTCCCCCTATTTCTAGGAGGTACGTTTTATCTGTGCTTCGATATGCTATTAATCTTTTAACTTTGTTGACTGTTACTTTCGTTCTGCATTTTGTAAGGTTTTTTTTTATTCATCGCTGATTCACCAATCGATCTTTTGACGTGCAAGACATCGGGGAACGTATGTTTTGTTATGGTTGGGCCATCGGGAACAATTCACTTGGTAACCTTAAGGTTTCTAAAATGTTTTCTTTGGCCGCTTCCGTCTGACGAAGACGTTCCTGCTTATGTCTGTCTAAATAAAGGGCCCATGCAAAGTAATTGTTTTTTAATGCAACATTTGGGTCCCATTGAACCTTAGTTTCAAGTTTTATTTGTCATTTTGAAGGGTATTTTCGGTGCCTTCTCGGCTTTTATTATGCTAATGCAAACTTCCAAATTCATGAGCAAAACTGTGATGTTTTTCCGGGCCAAAAAACTCAATGTTACACGGCTATTGCTAGAATTTTGGACATTTTGCTGCCTTAAATTTCTTTCTTTGGTGATTCAGTTTTGGCAGTAAGCCAATGAAACCCTTTCTCACATTAATGTTTTCAATGAGCATACCAAACTTTAAAGGCTTTAAAGAAGTGTACTTTGCAATAAAATTAACCAAAAAAATTATGTCAACTATTATAGTTTTGATACATTTAAGAGGAGTGTTGCTAGGAATGATTCATTGCACGGACCCTTTAATTAAGAAAGGGAGATGAGCATCATGCGGATTGAAGATATCAGATATGATTTACGATGAGATAATTCAGCATTGTATAGGAATACGGACACGCAGCGAGTCTTAAAAGATGATTGCCAGAATGTGAAATATGTTTGCCCATCAATAAAAAATGAATGCCCGATCAACCCCGCACTGTTGGTTCAGACGAAATTGAATGAACAACACGATTCTTTTAATTTGAATGCATCTTCAGGGACAGGTGAAGCCAACAGCCGATAGGATAGTGACACTGAATTATTCTTTTTGATTGTTGAATGGCGATCTGCGCGATCTTTCAATTCCAATCCAAATTGAATGAGCCAGGCGTTAAATTGAATAAAAAAAACTTGGTGAAATCGGCCGGGAAAACCTATACTCCGCACTAACGGTCTATCTTGAAGGCATGTAGAGAGAACACTTGAAATTCGGCCACATTATTGCGTCAAAGATTGACATTCTCTGCATATGCATATCACATGTGAGATTTGAATTATTACCAGAGGAAATCATATTTTACAGAACCAAATGTAGAATGATTTACACCTTTTGAAATACTAAACCAGACTTCTTTAAGAACAAACCGTAGCTAAACATATTTCATGGCGGCATCAGGATTTAAAGCCGTAATGCAGAAAGACAACTTGACATTCAGCCAGTGATATATCATGTCGGAGATTGATATTCTCTGCATAATGCACATCACATGGGAGATTTGATTTATTACCAGCGGTACAGAACCACATGTAGAATGATTTACAACTTTTGAAGTACAAACGAAAAGGATGTTCTATATCACATTTATAGCTAACATGGTTCCAGGTTGCATCAGGATTTAAAGCCGTAATGCAGAAAGACAACTTGAACTTCTGCCAGTGATACAATATTATGATGTCGGAGATTGATATTCTCTGCCTATACAAATCACATGGGAGATTTGATTTTTTATCAGAGGAAGTCATATTTTACATAAGCACATGTAGAATGATTTACAACATTTGAAGTACAAACAAAAAGGATGTTCTGTATCACACGATGGTTGACATGGTTCCAGGTTGCATCAGGATTTAAAGCCGTAATGCAGAAAGACAACTTGAAATTCTTCCAGTGATATGCCATGTCGGAGATTGATATTCTCAGCATATGCACGTCACATGGGAGATTTTAATCATTACCAGAGGAAAGCATTTTGACAGAGCCACATGAAGAATGATGTACAACACACAAGTAAAATGCAAACAATTATTCTAGATCTCATTGTAGCTATCACGGCCTATGGCAGGATCTGGATTTAAAGCTTCACTGTAACAATGACAGCCTATTTACTGGCACAGACCTAAATGTAAAATCTCTGCATTAATAATTATAATTTCAATGGTTCACAACTTAACCCTCCTGAATCCTTCAATGTCAGCAGGTGGTTTTGGAGGTTTTTGGAGGATTGAGGCTGAATGGCAAAAAAAGCTTGTCAGATTTTGGAGTATGTATTATCATGATCGAGATCGTAGGCCGTACCCTGCAATGTTTATGTTCATCCCAGCATAATCGTGGTCGTCAATTTGTGGATACTATCCACACTGCTCCATGATACCATTGGCACTGTCTCAACGTATTTTGTGATTGAAGTATTGATTGAGGCAGTGGTCACCCTCCCATTGAACAAATTCAAGAAATAACTGTTGGTTTTAGAGGATTGAGGCTGAATCCAATTATAAATGAAGGTAATTGGAGGATTTTCCAGGATTGAGGACGGTTCTTAGCCAAAAGGGCCTACAGTTAAGGGAAGGGCGGGTGTAATTTCATGGTAATCATGCAGACATCTATGAGTTTATTTTAATTAAATGTTCCAATCTTCACAATTAATTGAAAGAAATGCCATTTACATTTTTGTTGTTCAAGGACCGACTTCAACAAACCAACCAACGAGCCACTGGATGCCCCGGATGTTGAGGATGACATCGCAGACCCGGTTGCGACCGCCCTCGACGAGCAGCCCGAGACAACCGACTATCTGGACCAATCACAGCCCGGCAAAGAGGCCGAGGACGTTGGGATCATCGACCTGGAAGCAGACCCCGCAAAGAGTAAGCCAAAGAAATTCCGTTCTCAATTATAACTCAACTCGTCACCTTTTTTTGACACCTCAATTTGTTGTAGTTCCTGAAGGTGTGTTTGGACACCTGTGTTGGTTTTCTCGCTTCGGGCATTAATTTATTGCGTTCATACATATTTTATAGAAGCTTCTGTACATACAACCATAAGTGGTTATCAGTACGTGTATATATGTACACCATAAGTGGTTATAAGTACGTGTATATATGTACATAATAAGTGGTTATAAGAATGTGTATAATGACGATGTTTTTGTTTTACATCCATCAACAGTGACAGCTATTCAGTACTTTGCCAGCCGCTCTGCAAGCCCCCTGCCCTCCCACTTGCCGGTCAAGAAGGCCTGGAGAGAGCGCCCTCCATCGCGCGGCGGCATTCAGCTGGAGCTCGCCCTCTACGGCAAGAACGCCACCAGGCCGCTCCCGTCATGCCTCAGCCGCGCCGTCCTGGAGAACAACTTTCGGGACAAGCAACTGCAGGATGACGTCAGGAGAGCTCAGAGAATGCATCTGGTAAGTTCAATTCAATATCGAACGACAGAGGGCGGTAAAGCGAACTTTGTGGTCAAATCAAATTGTGCCAGGATGCACAATTTTGCATCTTTGACAGATTGCACCGTTTGGTAGAATTAAACATGTGGGGTATTTTTTTTGGGGGGGGGGAATAATTTTTTCACTTCATTTAGGTCAGCCAATTTTGTTGGGAAAAATGCTTTATAAATTTGGTAAAATTACAATCATGGTTTGAAGCAAAGATTCCTCAATATCGATTTAGTTTTAAGCGGTTAATATTTTTATCGATGCCAACATTCAATACGATGGTACATTACAAACCGTGTAGAAAATTTACGATTAAAGTAATTCTTGCATAGGTACACCATTTTGTTATTTGTAAATGCATAAAACGTCTGTGACAATTCTCCACAGGAAGACCGACATAAAACATGGTCACTATAACCACTTCCTCGCTGCATATCGATTGTGCCCTGAACCATACACATCCTACAAAAGAGATACAATCCATATACTACAAAAAAGTAGTTGATCCCGAAAACAAGCTTTCAAGTCTAATTTCTCATCTCTGATTGTAATTTTGCAGGAGACTCACCTGAGTTCCGTCCGTAATCACGGCAACAGGGCCCGGGCCAAGGCCAGGAAGCCAACCGCCGCCCAGTCTTGCCTGGACGCGTTCATGCAGCACGAACAGAGCCGTCCACTAACCAAGTTTGGCCGTAAACTGCACAAGGTAACATCAATACATCAAAAGTCAGTAGGCTACCGTTGTCGATTCAAGTCTGGTGTCACATGGAATTTGGACTTCTATGAAAAGCTGGTCTTTGGGATTCTTACCCTCACACGTGACCTATCACTGTTCTAAATATCTTCACTTATGCGCAACACAACCAAGGGTCCCGTAAATGTATATTTCACATAGATTCCAAATTTAACACTGCACCGGTCCTATAACAACATCATAAGTCATTTTCATTGTTCACATGTTAAGTCACACAGTACGGAAGATAGGTGATGGCATTGTGCCTTTGATGATACAAGCATGAAATGTGGCACACACAGTCAGAGTCATGAGAAAGATATTTGACTACAGGGCCATCGCAGATTTGTCCTCTAAAAAAAAATATTGGTAGAATAATAAGCAATTTTCAAAATTTGAAAAATGGCTGTCACAGCCATTATTCTATAGAAATAGAGACCAGTACCAGGCATGTCATATGCTTCTTTTGGCACAGTTGATTGATGCAGTACTGAAGGGTTGTTGGACTGGTTGTTTCACGTGCCGGTCTGTTTTCTTGTATTGCATGGTTTCAATACCTTAAGTTTTGGGACTCTCATATATACGGTAGTGAGAGTCTCAAATGTTTGGACTATAAGCTTATTTCCCAAACGGAATAAACAGTCCTTTGATTCCTTATCTTTGTGTTGCTATATGCAGTCTATATTGTTGATTTCAGCTGAATAAAATTGAATTGAATTGTCTGCTGTCAAAACATTTCATGGAATCTGCTGATTGTTTGATACTGTGGACAGACGTAAAAATTCCCTTCATCAATGGCACTCGGATATCGAAGGGGGTTAGAGAAAATAAAGTATAAGTTACAAAAACAACACAGGTCTTAAGTGTGAAACTCTTCTTTGAAAATGCATGAGAATGGAAAACGATTTCACTGAACTATTCTGAGAGATCGAGAGTACTGCAGTTAAACGCATTTCAACACCAAATTTTAAGCTTTTGCGTATATTGTACCACATAGTGTACTGTGATATGCTACAAAATACGTAATGTAACCTTGTAAAAAAACCTAGCCTCTATTATTCAACATGGGTAAATAAAAGTAACAATGGTTCGAAGAAGACATTTCTGTTGATCCTTTTTTTTTTTTTTTTAGGTTTGCGAGTCTCCCGTGGAAGAGCATACCGAACCAGAGCCTCAGCAGACCGACTGCAGTACGGCCGACGCCTCCTCCCCTGTGGAGCGCCCCGACTCCGTCTGTCGGGGCGAATACGACTTCTACTTCTAGATTTCTTTTTTTACATTAGGGCTTTTTTGAACGGGGTTTTGGCTGCATTTTCAAGGATTCATTTCCAAAGCAAAATTAAATGGCAAGGTGGAGGGGGAATATAATTACATGTACTATCACAATTAGGGTAGACACAAACAAGGGGATAACTCGGATTTGGGAAGGGGCTAAACACGAGAAACATTACACAAAAATTCAACACATTCGGCATTTGTTCGAAATTGGGGGGGGGGGGTTAAGAGGCCAAATACATTAAAGCAAAATTTAAAATCTAAACCACCCAAAAAAAAAATTAAAAGTTTCAAAGAATCAATAAAAAAACACCAAACTCAAGGTACAGAAGCACCTGTCGAAAGAAGCACCATGGACATCACGAGAAGAAGCCAACTAATATAATTGAGGTAAGTTCTACCATAATAAGTCCCACTTCAGATGTCAGACTTCTGCCCTTTTCATTCCACATTTTAACAACATTAATTATACAGGAGCCACGACCTGGACGATAATATAACAGAAAACGAACTAAAGAACTTGAACTGTTAACAGAGAGTCGTTTAAACAATGTCATCTTCAAGTGAAAAAATATTTTCTGTTCTTATGTTTTTATTTAAATATAGGTAGCTACAAATGCGATGGAACACCAATTATTGCAATATCTGCTGGCTTCGTGTTAATCGGCACACACGTGATGCACTTAAGGTAGGTTCATAATGTCTGTTATGCTGAATACAAACAATACAAGTAAAATAAGCGTCTAAAACTAACGTGCAAACAAGACTTAAAATTATGTTCTTCCTACCGTTGTGATAGCTTTCCCATGGGACAAAGCACGATGAAGCATTCCATTCTATTTTATTCCAATCTCTTTTCTGAAACTCTCCACATTGTTAAAAACCATAGTTCTGAGACATTTTCAAACAACAATCTTCTCCCTTCGAAGACCGAAACTAAACACCCAAATTCAACTCGCCCTCAGCGTCAGCACACTGAGTATCACCTGGATAACACGTACACAATAGCAGTAAAATAGCCCCGCCCACTTTGAATTCCCTCACGTAGCCTGTATCGATCGAAATAGCGTGTGCCTTTGTCCTCTTCCAGTCTGAAGTTGATACAATGATTTTTTTTCTCGCACTCAGATATCGCGCCTTCTCTCTCCGGAAGAAACTGGAATGTTAAGAGGAACTGAACTGGGTCAGCAATGCGAGAGAAAAGGAAAGTAGTTTAGAATGCAGGTGGCTGTCATTCTATGTAAATATTTTGCTATAAACGGCGATGGAGAACTAAAAAGTGTCTGATATTTTGTATAGAGGTGAAAGGGCTCTGGGTTAAACTGCAAAACTACAGATTCAGAATTTTTCTTTTCCCCATAGCCGTGATTGTTTGCTTCTGTTTCTCAGTTTTGGGCAATTTGATAACATAGGCCTTCCTTAGACATGTGTACCGTTGTACAAGATCATGTCGACTTTCCAAACAGCAACAAACAAAACTTCGATGCACATGGTTATTTTTTTCCTTAGCAATATATCCCAAAAGATGTCAAACAACACATTTGAAAGCATTGCATTGAATTCATTCGTCCCTTTTTTTCAATTCTGTCTTTTATTCTCTGCATCTGTAAATCTCATTTAGCCTGATCCCGGGTCTAATACCTCTAGTTCCCTCGTAAAATTCCATTTCTGTTCCATATCAGCGATTAGCATACCATTTGTATGCACTTTAATGTCATTAGTTTGCCTTTTCGTATGACTACACACGGATCCCCGGTAGTTTTTCGGTATAGCCACTTGTGCTGCTGGTGGTGATGGGCCTATCGTCTTCTTAGGACACTATTTTTAAAAGATGATATTTTTAGAAAAGAAAGAGAGAGAGATGGTACGCTGGTATGGTAATTTAATGAGGGATGGTGAAAGATGATGATGGATTAAAGGGATGATGATAAATAATGGGGATGACGAGGGCTGATCAAGGATGATAATGGATGATTAAAAATTTGGATATTGAAGGTCAAGAATGTTAAGGGATGATAAAGGATGGTTACGGATGGTTAGGGATGATCAGGGATGAAAATGAATGATCAAGGATGACGATGGATGATTTTGGATGGTTAAGGATGGTGAGGAATGTATCAGGGATTATGATCGGGAGTTTGAGGAATGATTATGGATGATAATGGATGACCAGGCAGTGAGAGTGTTGACCGATGATTAGGCATGGTGGTAGATGATTAGGAATGAAAATGGATGACCAAGGATTGTGATAGAGGATCAGGGATTTTGAGGAATGATTTGGGATGATAATGGATGACCAGGAATGATCAAGGATGGTGATGGATGATTAGGCATGGTGGTAGATGATTAGGGATGGTTAGTGATGATTAAGGATGGTGATGGATGATCAGGGACTTTGAAGGAAAGGTATAGAGATGATAATGGATGACCAGGGATGATAATGGACGACCAAGAAAAATCATAGATGATCAAGGATGGTGAAGGGTGATTAGGGATAGTGATGGATGATTGGGGAGAATAACGAATGACTAAGGGTGGTGATGGATGAGTGGGCATGGTGGTATAATGAATGATCAAGGATGTAGATGGAGGATAGAGGATGATTGAATACTGAATGAGGATAGTCAAGGACGACAGTGGATGATCAGTGGTGGTAATGGATGATTACAGATGAAAATAGACGATCAAGGATGTTGATGAATGATTACAGATGATGTTGAATGATAAGAGAACAAGTGTTAAGAATAGTGAGGATCATTTGAAAAGATAAGGATTGTGGTGAATGTTCAATGTGATGGAAGTGGTGGATTCTCTTTAAATCCGTATTTTCTAAACTTGACCTGTTTTCCTTACCTCAATATTTTGTTATTTCATAGCTATTACTTCGTTACCTTCAATTATCTATTTTCGGACCTTTTCCTCTTCTCTTCGTGTCTGATATTCAAAAAATTTCGTGATTTTCAAATATGATTTACGCGCAGATGAACAATTTCTTTTTGTACATTCAAAGACTTTCGTAGAACCTGACCACGTGAGCTAAAACTTGCCATAGAGAGCGGCTAGGTTTCTGGATTCTCAAAGAAGTACCAACATGATATTTCTACCGACAAAGTGTTCTTGGGTATAACATGTTACATGAGTGACACTCAGTTTCTTTCGCCTTGGCCGTATATCTTCTCCCTGTCATGGGCGAATTTAGTTGCGGTCCATTTTTGCGAGGGAAAAGGAGTGCGTTGAGTTTACCCTAGCTCGCTTTTTGGTAAAGAACACGTTATTGTAATCAGTCTGATATTTTGAGGATCTTGACATTACACAACGATCATGAAGGGAAAAAATGAGCCCCGTTGGTTTCACAGAAAAGTCTTCACTCCCAATTTCAAGAAGGCGTTAGATATTTCTCTGGAGCAAAGTGAACATGTCGACTTGAGTTTAGTGTCGACTAAAATTACTCTTAATGTCATCAGCATTTTTAATTAAGGCCATGGCCGACATCACCACCGCACCACCATCAATGGCTCCATAAAAACCCACTTTTATACAGTTACATTTGTTTATACTTTTGGTGACAGCAGTTCTGTTTTAACCTATGTACAGTCCATGTTGTCGTCCTAAAAAAACAAACAGAAATGTAAAACTAACACGGAAAGAGTAGATTTTTATATTTTTGAAATGAGAAATCGGAAACAACATTGTAAACTTTACCTTTTTACTCTATTCAATTGAGAGCCCCAATTATTTTTTACGCTTTCAATGGAACTTTAGTTCTATTTTCACTCTTTTCCAAATAGAACTTAAATTCTATTTTCACTCTTTCCATATAGATACAATTCTTTTTTACTTTATCAAAAAAGAACTTAAATCTTTTTACTATTTCCAAATAAGAACTTCCAATCTATCTTTTTTTTACTGTTTCCGAATAAGAACATTAACTCTCTATTGAGAACTTACATTTTATACCATTTCCTATTTAGAACTAAAATTCTCTTCTTTTTTACTTCTTTTGCTCCAGATGAGAACTTTTTTTCTCTGGTATTCTTTTTCAATGAAAAACTTAGATGCTCTAATTGCTATTTATTTTTGTACGTATTCCTATGAAGGAATATTCTCTTTTCACTCTTCCTTAAGTTCTCTTGTTACTCTTACAAAATAAGAACTTAAATTCTTTTTTTACTCTTTCCATATATTTAGAACTTAATTAAATTACCTTTTTAATCTCTCAAATTGAAAATTGAAATGATCTTTTTACTCATTTCTTCTTCGAATTTGATATATATTTTTGTACTCTAGGAAAAAACTTAAACTTCTTTTTTTACTTTTTCAAAAAAGAACTTAAATCTTTTTACTATTTCCAAATAAAAACTTCCAATCTATATTTTTTTACTTTTTCCAAATGAGAACTTAATTAAATGTCTATTCAATTGAGAACTTCTCATTATACTCTTTCGTATTAAGAACGGAAATTCTCTTCTTTTCACTTCTGTTTTTTTTCAGATTAACCTGATATCTTCTGTTAATCTTTTTCGAATGAAAATCTTAAATGCCCTTCTTGCTATTAAATTATTTTTTGTATGTATTCCTATGAAGGAAAATTCTCTTTTTACTCTTTCCTATTTAAATTTAAGTTCTCTTGTTACTCTTTTGTAATAAGAAACTTAAATATTTTTTTTTACTCTTTCATTATTTAGAACGTGAAATGCATTTTTAATGTCTCCAATTGAGAACTGAAATGATCTTTTTACTCATTTCTTTTTCGAATTTGATATATATTTTTGTACTCTGTCTCAGAAAGAACTTAAACTTCTTTTTTTACTTTTTCAAAAAAGAACTTAAATCTTTTTACTATTTCCAAATAAAAACTTCCAATCTATTTTTTTTTACTTTTTCCAAATGAGAACTTAACTAAATGTCTATTCAATTGAGAACTTCTCATTATACTCTTTCGTATTAAGAACGGAAATTCTCTTCTTTTCACTTCTGTTTTTTTTTTTTCAGATTAACCTGATATCTTCTGTTAATCTTTTTCGAATGAAAATCTTAAATGCCCTTTTTGCTATTAAATTATTTTTGGTATGTATTCCTATGAAGGAAAATTCTCTTTTCACTCTTTCCTATTTAAATTTAAGTTTTCTTGTTACTCTTTTGTAATAAGAAACTTAAATATTTTTTTTACTCTTTCCATATATTTAGAACGTGAAATGCTTTTTTAATCTCTCCAATTGAGAACTGAAATGATCTTTTTACTCATTTCTTTTTCGAATTTGATATATATTTTTATACTCTGTCTCAGAAAGAACTTAAACTTTTTTTTTTACTTTTTCAAAAAAGAACTTAAATATTTTTACTATTTCCAAATAAAAACTTCCAATCTATTTTTTTACTATTTCCAAATGAGAACGTAACTAAATATCTTTTCAATTGAGAACTTTTCATTATACTCTTTCATATTAGGAACTAAAATTCTCTTCCTTTCCCATTTTATTTTCAGATTAGACCTGATATCTTCTGTAACTCTTTTTCGAATAAAAATCCTAAATCCCCTATTTGCCAGTAAATTATTTTTTTTATGTATTGCTATGAAGGAATAATTCTCTTTTTTACTCTTTCCTATTTAGATTTAAGTTATCTTGTTACTCTTTTGTAATGAGAACTTAAATTCTTTTTTTTACTCCTGTCATATATTTAGAGCTTGAATTACATTTTTAATCTCTCAAATTTAAAATTGAAATGATCTTTTTACTCATTTCTTTTTCGAATTTGATATATATTTTTGTACTCTGTCTCGGAAAGAACTTAAACTTCTTTTTTTACTTTTTCAAAAAAGAACTTAAATCTTTTTACTATTTCCAAATAAGAACTTCCAATCTATTTTTTTTTACTGTTTGCGAATAGGAACATAAACTCTCTATGCAATTGAGAACTTATATTTTATACCCTTTCTGATTTAGAACTAAAATTTTCTTCTTTTTACTTCTTTTGTTCCAGATGAGAACTGTTTTTCTCTGGTATTCTTTTTCAATGAAAAACTTAGATGCTCTAATTGCTATTAATTTTTTGTATGTATTCCTATGAAGGAATATTCTCTTTTTACTCTTTCCTATTTAGATTTAAGTTCTCTTGTTACTCTTACAAAATAAGAACTTAAATTCTTTTTTTACTCTTTCCATATATTTAGAACTTAATTGAATTACCTTTTTAATCTCTCAAATTGAAAATTGAAATGATCTTTTTACTCATTTCTTTTTCGAATTTTATATATATTTTTGTACTCTCTCGGAAAAAACTTAAACTTCTTTTTTTACTTTTTTAATAAAAAAAACTTAAATCGTTTTTTACTATTTCCGAATAAAAACTTCCAATCTATTTTTTTTTTACTTTTTTCAAATGAGAACTTAACTAAATGTCTATTCAATTGAGAACTTCTCATTATACTCTTTCATATTAGGAACTGAAATTCTCTTCTTTTCACTTCTGTATTTTTCAGATTAGACCTGATATCTTCTGTTAATATTTTTCGAATGAAAATCTTAAATGCCCTATTTGCTATTAAATTATTTTTATACCCTTTCTATTTTTATATTTTATACCCTTTCCGATTTAGAACTAAAATTCTCTTCTTTTTACTTCTTTTGTTCCAGATGAGAACTGTTTTTTCTCTGGTATTCTTTTTCAATGAAAAACTTAGATGCTCTAATTGCTATTAATTTTTTGTATGAAGGAATCTTCTCTTTTTACTCTTTCCTATTTAGAATTAAGTTCTCTTGTTACTCTTTTGTAATAAGAACTTAAATATTTTTTTTACTCTTTCCATATATTTATGACGTGAAATGGATTTTTTATCTCTCCAATTGAGAACTGAAATGATCTTTTATACTCATTTCTTTTTCGAATTTGATATATATTTTTGTACTCTGTCTCAGAAAGAACTTAAACTTCTTTTTTTACTTTTTCAAAAAAGAACTTAAATATTTTTACTATTTCCAAATAAAAAATTCCCATCTGTTTTTTTACTATTTCCAAATGAGAACTTAACTAAATATCTATTCAGTTGAGAACTCATTATACTCTTTCATATTAAAAACTAAAATTCTCTTCTTTTCTCATTTTTTTTTCAGATTAGACCTGATATCTTCTGTAACCCTTTTTCGAATGAAAATCCTAAATCCCCTATTTGCTATTAAATTATTTTTTATGTATTGCTATGAAGGAATAATTCTCTTTTTTACTCTTTCCTATTTAGATTTAAGTTATCTTGTTACTCTTTTGTAATAAGAACTTAAATTCTTTTTTTACTCTTGTCATATATTTAGAACTTGAATTACCTTTTTAATCTCTCCAATTGAGAACTGAAATGATCTTTTTACTCATTTCTTTTACCAATTTAATATATATTTTTATACTCTGTCTCAGAAAGAACTTAAACTTCTTTTTTTACTTTTTCAAAAAATAACTTAAATCTTTTTACTATTTCCAAAAAAAAAAAATCCAATCTATTTTTTCACTATTTTCAAATGAGAACTCAACTAAATATCTATTCAGTTGAGAACTCATTATACTCTTTCATATTAAAAACTAAAATTCTCTTCTTTTCCCATTTTTTTTCAGATTAGACCTGATATCTTCTGTAACCCTTTTTCGAATGAAAATCCTAAATCCCCTATTTGCTATTAAATTATTTTTTTATATATTGCTATGAAGGAATAATTCTCTTTTTTACTCTTTCCTTTTTAGATTTAAGTTATCTTGTTACTCTTTTGTAATAAGAACTTAAATTCTTTTTTTACTCTTGTCATATATTTAGAACTTGAATTACCTTTTTAATCTCTCCAATTGAGAACTGAAATGATCTTTTTACTCATTTCTTTTACCAATTTAATATATTTTTATACTCTGTCTCAGAAAGAACTTAAACTTCTTTTTTTATTTTTCAAAAAAAGAACTTAAATCTTTTTAATATTTCCAAATAAAAACTTCCAATCTATTTTTTTACTATTTCCAAATGAGAACTTAACTAAATAAATTTTCTAAATTTTCTGTGTAGATTTGTTGAGTTAACAATACTTTGCTAAGTATCAGTTTCCTGTTCTGAATTTTTTTTACATGTCTATATTTTTTTCTACTTTTGTCTCAGAGAGAGCTTCAACCTCTTTTTACTTTTCAAAAACAAACTGAAATCTGTTTACTATTTCCAAATGAAGCTTCAAATCTATTTTTTCACTATTTCCAAATGAGAACTTAAATGAATCTCTAATTAATTGAGAACTATATTTTTACTCTCTGCTATCAAAAACTGAAATTCTTTTCTATTTACTTCTTTTTTTCCCAGAAAAGACCTGATGTTTTCTGTTACTTTTTTTCTAATGAAAATCTTAAATGCTCTTTACGCTATAAAAATGTTTTTTGTGTGTGTATTCCTATGAAGGAATAACTCTCTTATTTACTCCTTCCTATTTAGATTTAAGTTCTCTTGTTACTCTTTTGTAACAAGAACTTAAAGTATTTTTGTCACTCTTTTCACATATTTAGAGCTTGAATTATCTTAAATCTCTCCAATTGAGAACTGAAAT
This sequence comes from Patiria miniata, assembly GCF_015706575.1. Taxonomy (NCBI): domain Eukaryota; kingdom Metazoa; phylum Echinodermata; class Asteroidea; order Valvatida; family Asterinidae; genus Patiria; species Patiria miniata. The sequence goes on from NW_024037075.1 coordinate 2,495,276, forward strand.
AATTTTTGTACTCATTTTTATTACGAAGATAGATATATATTTATAGATATAGAATTTAAGTTCTTTGCTACTCTTTCCAAATAAGAATTTAATTTCCTTTAAAAAAAATTCAACTTTCCAATTTGGAACTTCAATTATCTTCCTACTCATTCCTATCAAGAACTTGAACAATCAAGTTCTCTTTTGACCTATTACGAACTTAAAATATTTTCAAGTCTTTGTAAAGTTTAATCATATTCAATATAGAACTTAGATTATCTTTTGACACGTTCCATTTCTATATTTACGATTTGCAATTAAAACCTCAAACTATTTTTTTTTCACTCGACCCAATTGAACCCATAAATTCTATTGTCACTCTTTCCAATTAAGAACTGAAATTAATGTCTCTACTTTCTCTTCTTTTTCAATTGTGGACCCGGGACGGTTTTAGCAATTCAAAACTCCTTACTTTATCCTGTAAATTTTTTAAAGTCCAAATGTTATGCTTCAAAATACAATCACGGGACACTTCAACAAACAATCATGTTTTTAAATAATATTGGAAGAATTTGTATTGGCTACCATGTCCTTCATTGAAATTTGAATCAAAGATCCTTCCGAGAGTATAGTTTTGAAAGTATATAATTTTCCCCTTTGTTGAAGTAACGACATCTAGAACACAAATAAGCATAAACAACTAAGATCTTTCAACAGTAGGTTAGGCTACGGTGTAAAAAGTAAAAAAAAAAATGAAAAATTCATCTCCTATTCAATTTGGTCGAATTAGCTGTGCTTTTGTGGTGTTCGCCACGGTATAAATGACGCTCTTTACCACCTAATCTTACCAAAAACTCCCACCCAAAGCCCCTTCACTTTATTTAACAGAATACTGACACTGGCCGTTAACTGGCAAAATTATTTATTATTTATACAGCGGATGAAATATTTATATCTTCCGTGGCAGTTTGTGCTCGACATTCGTCCGCAGGATTATTCCGCTTGAGGGGAAGTTGTTTGCAATTGAAAGTGTATTGGTTTATTATGTAGAATGACATTTTGATAAACGGCTGAGAAATGGTATTTCTGTTGGAAGATTTTGTGAAGGTTATGATCTTATTTGATTCTTTTGACATTGTTACAAATGTATTTAGTAAGCTTACCATTTGGCAAATAAAGGATCTTGAAAAACAATTATAAAATTCAAAACTTAATAGGGTGAAAGGGGGTTCAGCTAAGAGAATTTTGGGGACAAGAATATGCTTTCAATTGTAGAATAAATTTGTAATTTTATACTGACACTGCGAATGGAATTATGCAGGAAAGTTTTTAAAAAATCTCACTTGGGTCAATATCAATAATAGGGAAGCTAGCGGATGCTGTTCATCAATAACAAATAATATTACCGAATGCATGTATAGTTTTTATTCCAATAGTGCTTTGATTAGAAATCAATAATTCAATCTGCTTATAATGTCAACTTTCAGGAGAAACAAATCACAACAGAAAACTAGATCACTTGAGAATATGTTACTTCCGCTTTTATAAAACAAAATTGTGTATAAACAAAAAAATAACAAAAATTGTAGTGTCTGCTAATAAAGATTTGAAATGTTTTCTTTCGTTTTGTTTCTGGTATTTGTGCAGTCGTGTATATTTAATTTGTGCGCATGCTTTAAAAGTTATAGGTAAAATATAATACATGTAATACATAATCGGTCAAGTGCATAAGAACTCAATAATCAAGGGGAATCTGCATTAAAAAGAAAAGAAAAAATACAGATTGAAAACAAAACATGTTTTATATATTTACATGTATATAAAAAGAAAATTGAAATAAGACCAGATTACGTTTTCTATTGGCTATACCTATAAGGCAAATAGGGCATTAAATAGAATGCACAGAAATCAAACAGCAACTGTCCAAAGAGTTGATAATAATATCTTAATATGCCAAAACCAAAATAATTAAGAACATTACTGTTCTTCAGCTGATTTGGTAATATTGTCAAAGAAAAGGCCAGTTATGCTTCAAACGAGTCGAATCCGACACCAGGCCATACGCTCACTGCGTGCAATACTGGACTGTGTCTCGAAATACGAAATAAAACCTATTTATCATTTGCAACATTGTCATCTCCAATATTTAAAGGGCGGCATTATTTGGCAGCTTTTACTCGTCAAAGACGGGCAAATATTTAGGAAAATCTACATTTCGGTGATTTTGAAGAAAAAATCTTGAGGCTTTTAAAGAGGTGTAACGGAGTCAGTCACAAGATATAAATCACAAGTCAGTTCACACGGTTAACTACAAATGAACAATCATGACAAAGGAACGAATTCGAATAAGTTGTGCCTAGTGATAATTAATTCTGTGATGATTTATGATGCACTGTGGCGACTTGAGATGATTTATGATACATTGTTATGATTTGTGATGATTTATGATACCTTTGTGATGACCTGTGAAGACGTATAATGCCTTGTGATGATTTATGGTGCCTTGTGATGCCTTGCGAAGACTTATGATGCCTCGTGATGACTTGTAATGATTTATGATGCATTTATGATGCCTTAATTGTGAGTTGTGATGACTTGTGATGATTACTGATGACTTGCGATGATTATTGATGCCTTGTAATGATTTATGATGCCATGTGATGACTTATGATGGTGTTTGATGCCTTGTGATGGCTCCATTACAACTCTGAAGCCTGTTACTGCTTTAAATTTGCCTATACCTGTGACTAAATTGCTTATTCATCGACTTCCCTTTCCATTCGTTGTGGGGCAGGCGCTGGAGACACCGACAGCACCGGCGGGCCACCGGTAACTGTCAAAGATTTGGACCCGTGCGCCTCCTCCTGCTGTACCGGGATACCCTGCCGAGTTTGCCCGTGTGCCGTGGGCAGGTCGAGGGGTACTGATGCATTGTTGTTCTTTCGTACCGCCTTGTCCGGGTTGCGCGCTATCCACTGCCGTAGGAATGTCGTGGCACTCCGTTCACCTTGCTGCACAAAGTAAGATGGGGTTGCAAATAGGATTTCATACTTTGCATGGTGGAGAGTATTAGGGAGAAGATTGTCTGATGCACCACGTGCAGTGACCGACTCTAAAACGTCTGTTTCTTTAAAGAGCAACATTTAACCTTTTAGAGTACGTGGTAGCCTGACGCAACTGTGCGGCAAACGACGTCACGATTGGTCGGTGGCTGTCAGCTGACCCTATTGCGTCACGCACCACGTGTTTCAATTCATTAAATTTCTTCTGTACCACTGCCCTGATTACCTAACGAGATGTTTATCTTAAATACCTGGACAAAGAATTCAGATGTCCTGACAATTGGCATATGCGGCGTAATTGTGACGCAATCTTGGGGAAAAAACGACAAAAGGGCTATAGGTTTGTCAGTAGCTGTATGCTGCCCCAGCGCTTAATGCCTCTCATTTCGTCAAAAAAAGTCTCCTTTGCTATTAGGTAATGTATTACAAACGAGTTAACTTTATGCCAACTTTACCTTGACAAGGAAATTCCGATCATCTTCTTCCAACTGAAAGTCTGTAGCACTCACATAAAGAGTATCAATGCCCACGGTCCGCTCCAAGTCACCTTCCTAAGAAGCCAATAAAAAAACACCGAGGAAGCTTTTAGAACGAGATCGAGGCAACCTCCTTAGAAAAAAACAATGACTGTTTTGACAACAACATACACCAGTGCACAATTACAAATAACTCAGGAGCCTGATCATGAAATTCGAAAAAGCTAGCCAAAATACCCCTCAGTGCAGATAAAACAAAAAAGATTAACATGCAATCAAAAGGTGCAAGAAAAAGGAAGAACTCTGATTACATTACTTTTCAACAATGACAACATTCTCATACGGGTAGGAGCAGACTTCTATCGATTTGTGTGTGCCTACCGTTGTAAAAACTCGCTTAACGTTGACCAGAAGTGTGTTGGACAGCGTGTCGAGGAAGCCACGCAGTGACTTGATGTCCTGCCTCTGGTAGCCCAGGAAGTAGCTCTGCAGACCGATGCCTTTCTGCTCGGCGAGACCCATCAGCTCGTTGAACGAAATCTGGGATGGGAAATCAAACGCCAACGGCGTGGTAAAATCAAATTCAGATAGTGACTCGTGCAAGTCAAGTCGTTGTTTATCAGAGACTGGCTTGTCCAAGTGACAATGATGTTGACATTTGAATCGAAATAACCCCAAAGCACCTAAAGATGGCCGCTGAATGCAAAGGATCTACAGCGAAAAGGTCACGATCAGCCAGCTTGGTCGCTGTGACCTGCATGAAGCAGAACACTCTGGGTAGCGACCGCATCGTCATGGGACTTGGGGGTTAAGCACGCGTCGGCCATATTGAATTGAAAGTGAGGTAAAATCTTAAATTTTGAAATTTGCGAAGAGACATGAAAGCAAGATAATTACTGATTAATTCCAGTCTGCTGCAATAAATAATTCAAAATTTGTAATTAAACTTTCCACAATGTTTAAAGCCAGATTTATAAAACATAAAATAACAGTTAAGGTTGCATTGTGCTTGTATAAACAGTTTGGCGCCATCCCATTCAACAGTTAATTAATGAAATGCGTTCAGGGAACTCGACAAAAAAAGGCCAACTTGTGCATAAGGCAATTAGACAGATACATGGCTTATTACTTGACATTACCTGGCCGTCGTTATTACAGTCTAGATAGTTGAAGATCTCTTCGATAGTGAAGTTCTCCCCGAACAATGTTTTGGCGTGTTCATCCGTGAAATCGTCAGATTTCTGTCAAGAGAAAATGTGATCAACCTCAAACCCTTAAGGAAGACAAGCATTTCTAACTTTTCGTGTCAATAGTCTACGAAATTCAATTGATAGGCATCCTGAATTCAGTATTTTATGCATATGAATTTACATTGGGATGATGTAAATATATATTATTATAAGATGGAATTTTGCGTCGGGGTGATATAAATCAAATTAGGTTTTGCCCTTCACCGACGTTTTTTTAAACACTGTATACTCAGTGTGTTACCTAAATAAATAAAAAAATTAAAAAAGTCGGTGAAGGGCAAAACCTAATTTGATTGATAAATATATATTAGATTTGTTTGCCCTTCGCCGACCGGCCAACCGATCCCGTTAGCTCGGTGGTAGAGTGGTAAGACGTCTGCACTGAGAAAGCAGGAGATCGTGGGTTCGAGTCCCACCCTGGTGTTTTTTTCCAACTTTCACTCGGGAGGTAATACACTGAGTATACATTGTTTATACTCGGTCAAGGGTAAAAAAAACATAATACTGAAGTATTTTATCAATTGTGGGAATTGCTGTATTTGGGAGCACAGGGAACATAGGTATTGGGGAACATCGGGTAGACCCCGTTTGGAGAACTCTTGGATTAAGAAAAAATAAAGGTATAATAATTTGGGCTTTACATTTGCGAACGCTGATTCCAGTTCCTTTCTACTGACGTGGCCCACGCGCTGGTCCAACTGATTTTCCGATAAAACGCACATGAACTTCGACATGGCTTCCGTCACCATTCGGTGCTCCCGACAAGCCTCTTTCTGCCGGGATTTGACGTCTTTACGCTCCCTGCGAACAACAAAAATGATTTCCAAATTTCTTATGGATTGTCGCCATCATTTTATTCAGATACATACTGTTGACGTTAAGTTGAGTTGCATATGTGAGTCGACTGTCTTATTCTTGTGTTTGAGCTGTTTGTTTTCGTGATTTTACGTCATATCCCTCATCACAACAGTCAACAATTGTTACATCTCATCTAGGAAACACTTTTGTCAGGGTAAATCACTCTCTTGCACACCTTGACAGCTTGGTATCGGGCCGTTCGACCGGAAGGATACACGCGCTCTTCTGGGCGAGTTGGTTGACCATTAGGTCCTGTTCGTCACTGGAAAACTGGAACAAAACAAGATGGAAGAAGGTATTCATTATACATTTTCCCCCAGATCATATTGTGCACTCACACTTATGCTAAGAGCCACAGTCCATTAAAAACCAGCCACAAAAATACATCCCAACTTGTTTTTGCTCAGCAAATGTTAAAGTATTTAGCCAATTCCTATAGAAGAATGTGCTGGTTATATGCTTACCAGGAGTAAGCCGATCGTCTTATCGTTGACCGGTGCAAACCGAGCATTCTTCTGCATGAGAATGGCAGCATTCTCCAGGGGCTGCAATTGCTGTAGGAAACCGTCCTCTGGTTTCATTGACAACCACCAACCTGCACGAACAGAGAGTTATTTTTGGTACATCCAGATTAGATAAAGTTGGTCCACGTATCCTAAATTATCCGAGATGATGCACTACACATGATAAACTAGATTAGTTGTATGCAACAAAATGAATGTGTTTATAACTCCATGGTTTCTGCACGCAAACGATAACCCAGATTAGTTAACATGCAACCAAACAATGAACTACATAATTTGTATGCGCCTAACATGATAAACCATTAGTTTTACGCAACCAAACTGATAACTAGTTAGTATGCAACCAATGATAACCTAGTTGAGCAGTATACATGTACAATCAAAATGATAGAGTTTTATGCAACCAAATGATAAACTATTATGATAGCCAGTTTAGTTGTATGCAACCAAAATAATAACCTAGTTTTGTAGTTGTATGCAACCAACACGATAGCCATAAAAACTGATGCTTTAATTCTCTCAATAACCAAAACAAAACCACTGGAAGTGAAAATTAGAGCTAACCGTCGAAGCAATGAATGGGATAATTGCACAACAGCCCGCCGTCCACGTAGCAATCTTCCCGTCCATATCGCTTGTATTTCACTGCGGTAAATAAACCTGTCAGAGAAAAGAGAAAGGAATACCACTTTCATCCTAAAAAAAAAACAAGACAATTTCACCTTTTCACATTCCTCAAAATTACGTTTGGTCATTTTCCTATCGTCATTGATATGTAATTTCATGTCAATGATATGTATCGTCATTGATATTGTACCATACGTTGTGTACATTATCACTATTAGTATATATTACGCATGTGCTGTATCGCAGGGAGAATAAAGCGAGCATTAATCATAATGCCACCACACGTTCGAATCATTGAATTTTCTTGATCGGAAGTTTATGAAATTGGTGTCAAAATGTACAAAACATCAGTCGAAACGAGTAGGACTATTAAATACAGGTTCCGCACATAGACAATACGGCTCTTTTTAAGGTTAATCTACACATAAAAAGGGGGATATATACATGTACGATTAAAATAAATGAGACAAGCCAGAGGGAGATAAGATCAGAACAGTACCTGGAATAGCCATGGACATGCGCATTGCCGTCCGGACGGACATGTTGGGCGTGGTCTTGACGTGGCAATACTCGGCATCCATGACGTTGACGTTGGTCACCACCACGCAGACCTCCGTGTTAAATTTGTCATATATCTGGTGAGTATAGAAAATATTCGCTTAGCAGAAACTGGTTGCCAGCTAAAATACCATGCATGTACACGGCTCATCACTGGTTCTCAGCAGATCTTTGCTGAGTACATAAATGAGCTAAGCAATATTTTCTGCTTTGGCATCTGCTTCATAAAATTTGGCCCAGGATGCATATACACAGAATCATCTTGATAAAGCATCCTGCTTAGGGACACTACACGCTTTGGCCAATGCGACTCAACGTGGGCCTATACAATTTGTATCAAAATACAACGAAATGAGTAACCAACATAGACAGTATAGCTATGGTTTGAAAGATAGGGCCTACATCAAATGTCCAAATCTGATAATTTTGACAGAGCCATGAGTAACTTTCCAAGAGAGGTCAAATTGACGATGAAACCAAGTTTTCAATTTTAGGCTTTGGGACAGAGGTACCCTTTTTGCCTCTGTGTGGATATTTGCCTGGCCTAAAAAAATGTGTTTAGCGAGCAAACACAATTCTAAACACTTTTTTGCTATCACCTCATGCTATAAAATGTTTAGCATGTAAACATCATTACAAGCTGATAGCAAAAAAGTGTTTAGAATTGTGTTACTCTCTAAAACACATTTTTGTAGGCTTTAGCCTCCCTTTGTCCCAATGCCTAAAATTGAAAACTTGGACCCATGGTCAATTTGACCTCTCTTTAAAAATTAGTCATAATTCTGTCAACAATTATCAGTTTTGGACGTTTGATGTCTCATTGTAAAGTGGGAAGGTGTAGGCCTATCTTTCAAACCACACTTATAGTATTCTATTGGTTACATGTTCTACGTCTGGCATTCCATTGTCAGACGGAATGTCACCATGGATCAAATAGACCAATGGTCATGTCTTGTTCAACCACAGTACATGGTTAACAAATCAAAATGTTTACGAGGAAAAAGAATACCTGTTGGAATGTGATGTCCCTAAGCCCCGTGGCCTGCTCCAGACGATCCCCAAACCAGCTATACAGTTTTGTGGCAGGGTGCCATCCGTAGTGCTTCATCAGGTTCGGGATCAGTGAACAAAATCCGCAGGAGGCATCTACGATATTCACAACAATCAAAAACAATAGCTTAACCCTAGCTTAACCCTGAAAGGGCCGGGCGGAATCCCCCCCCCCCCAACCTTTTTCCGCGATGCCCTTGAAAAAATTATTTCGCGGCCCAAGCTGTCCTAACTTTTTAGCCTCGTGTCTTGCGCATCATTATTTTGATACCACAAACATAAAATTTTCCGGCGCTAAGCGCCGTGAAAACGGCATGTACACAAAGTAGAATTACCCGCATTGGAGTATATAATTAATTAGCCATAATTCCAAAACGCGTTGACCTACAGTCGTGACGTTTCTTGGGTATGTTTATGTTAAGTTGTTCTGTGCATGTACCGAGTTTCATAGTTTTTCGTCATTCAATGGCCGAGATCTCCTCCCTCCCCCCATGTGAGATGGTCAAAATAAGCCCTTTTAGGGATAAGAGATAAGTAGTTGGCTAAAATTGGAGGACTTAAACTTTATAGAACCATTGAGATATGATGTGCTAATATTTTGTCAAAAAAAGCCTTCCTGGCAGCTATTCGAAGAAGAACTATTACACTTTCGTCCCCAAATTCACCTTTACATGCAAAAGTTTGGTCTGAAACTTTTACAGAATATTTTAGACAAATTCAGAATAATAAATTTGCAAAACAATCTTGAAAATTAAAAAAAAAAAAAAAATCGCCCAAAACACCGGTTTCGATCGTATCAGGCTATCTGACTGATTTTGACAAAACACATCCAAAATAGGTAATAATTAAATTCTCCAATGTGGAAGAAGATTTTTTTTACTTTCAAGTCACAATGAAGGAAATGAAACGCACATCAGCCCTGCCAATTTACATAAAAATTTTCAAATATATATCGATTTATAGTTTGTATTGTCTGCCATTTTTGTCTCACCTAGAAAATACCGCTTGAGGTCGAGACTAAGGAACCTTTCCACGTCATGGGAGGTGTAGCCCACGCCCAGGAGTATCGCCCACATTGAACCGGCGCTGGCTCCTGCCAATCGACGGATGTTAGGCCACACCCCTGCTCTCTCAAACACCTGAGGGTAAACAACAGGATCGGAATATGATTGGTGCAAAGTCATGACCAGTCACGTGTGGTCTAGCGGTGGAGCACAGGATTCGTGATCGAGAGGTTGTGGGTTCGAACCCCACCGTGGCCATGCGTGTTGTGCCCTTGAGTAAGGCACTTCACCTCAATTACTCCTCTCAACCCAGGTGTTAAATGGGTACCGGCATTGTCAATGCTGGGAAGGTAACAGACTCGCTGTGGAGGAGGTGTGGCGATCCCTCCACAGCAGCATATGAGTCTGGCCCAATCGCTATGAAAGAGAGATGGGCACTCCGTTCCTGTGAATACAGGTTCGTCCCCGTGAATACAGGTCGTCCCCTTTACCTTTACCTACATGACCAGTAATAAATTCAAATTTATGCCCGCATGCGCAGAGGTAGGCATCGAAGGCATTTAGCAAAAGCAGTGCATTGTATGGGAGTACAAACAATTAGGTCGCACTTCACAAATTCTTGCTATCGAATTTCGCATTCTGGGTGACAATGAACCGGCCTTAAAAACCTTTTTTTTCGACATGGTGTTGACGGCGCACCTCAGAACTTAACGCATAAAAAGACTTCAAATTGTTGACGTCACTAGTACAATCTGTTTCGCTTTCGCTTTCGCTTTCGCGCCGAGTTTGATGGGGGCTATAGACTTGTTTTCGCACTATAGCAACCATCAAACTCGGGGGCTATAGTGCGGAACAGAAACAATATTAAGTAGTTTTTGAGAAATTAAACTGAAAGGATATCTGCTTGCACAACTTTTTTGGGGACACCATGTAAAGCTAAAATAACAAACACTACCCTCTGGTGAGACACCCGCAACGCATGAGGTGTAGTGAAAGGAAAATCTGCCCGATTAAAGCTCATGGTTACATAACATAAACCTCGAACTATGCTTACAATAAGAATGAAAGCAAACGTAAAGTGGGACACATGAATAGCTTGGAGCGTTTGATCAGCTTTATTACATGTACTCGAACAGAAATCTATACACGACCTGTGTAAATACGCACAGCACAATGAGGCCCTGAAGCTTTTTGTTGTTACATGTAAATCCGTGAGCACCGCTCTCAGTACGCACAAAGTACATTTCCAAGAGTGCCATGAATTGTAAATGCGCCTTCTGGAGTGGCTGGCAAGCAGCTTTTAGTAAACAACCCTTCGTGCATCTTTAGCGCGGATACGTTAACTTTTTTTAAGTGGTGGGTATTATGGTATACAAATATCACATAAATAATCTCTTAAATTTTGATCGAGAGCCTCAAAGTTATATACTTTATGACTGTAGACTTTAGGCCTATTGGTTACAATTTTGTCGTTATTTGAGAATGGCTTAATCAAGGTAAAGTTATACAATTTAGATTTCACAATGAGGTAAATAACCGGTAACGTATAAAGTTGAGGTAAATGACCGATGATGTTAACAATTTTGAGGCCTGTGAACTGCGATCTTTTTGTGAAATCCGTCTGTGCCTATATGGTTCTCATTTGATGTCTTCGTCTTAAGCAGATCTTAGGCACCCTGCTTCGGAAACTACAGCTTGAAACCGTACATTAAAACTCACTTGTGTCTTTTACCATGGAAGTAGGAAACAAGTGGACCAAGTCTGCCAAAATCCATCACTGACCCTGCTTCACATAATGCTTTAGGACCAAATCCGCTGAAATCCACCACAAGACCACCACTGCTATAGGTGGCTTTTGATGGACTTGGTATACTCATGGCTTGCATACCAAATCCCCAAAACGGGAGAATGGATGTTGATGGATTTGGGAAGGTTAATTTTGGTAACTGTTAATACTTCAGGAACATTTAATCGGTTGATATGCAGCCCAAAGTTCATATATCAATTTGGTTTGCTTCTCGGTGATTCAGAATTTGGATGCAAAGCCGAAGACGAAAAGCAAAGATTTCGGGGGAAAATATTCACAGTACGCCAGCAATGTGTAGTCTCCAAAACATGTCCCGATGAGAGATACAAATCGCCTTACCCTGACGGCTCCTGCGTAGGCCAACCCCTTGTTGCCGCCTCCTTCGAAGACTACGTTCTCGAAGGGAAACTCGTAGTCTTCCAGCCGGATGCTGGCCAGTATGGCCTCCTGAGCAGCCGTGTCGCCGGACGGGTGAGAGGTGCCACTGCCTAAAATGACATGAAAAAGTGGAACGACTTCATTTGAGTCTCAAGTATCATTCTGGTCGTGTCATAACCCTCCGGGAATTTGTCTAGAAATCCTGCCCAACGCAACAACACACAACAGTTTTCAAAGTGAGAAGTATTCACAGCGTATTAGGGTTGCATCGATCTGACAATCTCCCGATTTTGGAAAATGTTTCAATCCGGCAAAGTGGCGATAGAAATAAAGTTCGCACTTTTGAGTGTGCACAATACTGTGAAACATGGTGCGGTGCTGTCTGTTGTTCTCGGATTTTGCTTTAGGTTAGAACAAGAAGTTTCAAGTTCTTTGAGACCCTCCATGATTTGAGACCCTCCTTGCAAATTGTCAAAACATATCTGAGTTTCTGCAAAGTTGGAATAGTGAAATGGCTAGAACAATGTACACCTTTGGGTCCTGGGTATATGTAGGAACGATCTGCATCGGATATAACCGCGAAAGGTGATTCAATTGGAAGAATTTAGTATACTCATGTACAAGACTAAACTCTAAAAAAAATAACTTAATAAACATATTGACATGTTTTCCTAGTTATTGAAAATTGACGAGGAATTTAGTTTAACATGCAAAGTTTCACACTATGACTAGTACAAGTAGTTGGTTTTGACTCCAATTTTAGTTATTCGCATAACTATTCTTTCAATACTGACTGGAAAAATCTAGTCAGATTGACTGATTTTCAGTTGCACCCAGCCGACCCTGAATGGCTAGTCAAATTTAACTGGCTTCTAGTCAAATCTGACTGAAGTGTTTTATAGTGTATGGACCGGGAACTTGCATGTGTAAAAAAAAATGAAGCGAAAGAAGACGGTTTATTAAGAAGTGTGTAAGAGTCAAACGGAACGGAGAATATAGGGCCCGTAACCCCGTGTTTTTTAATGATTTGGGTGTTTTTTTAAGAAGTGTTTACATAAATGAGAAAATAGCAAAGACCGGTTCATGCATTTTGTGTTGATTTCTTGGAAAATTCCTAGAAAAAAGTTGCCGCCGTGCATCAGAATTCTATTGGGGGGGATTTGTTAAGGAGAGACCGTATCCACAGGGCTATCCCTCTGTCAAAAGTTTTGGTGGCGAATAAGTTGGAAGACGAAATTATGCCCTGTTAGTGCTAGCCGATGCTCTGACGTTCTGACGGCACCCTCTTAATTATGCAGGGAGCCCAAACTATTGGGCTGGTCTATCGTCCTAGCCAGCACCTCCCACGATCGAAGAGCCTTCGGATTTCGGTGGCATTTAGCAGGGTCAGAGCCCGGTTCGGGTCGTATACCAGCTATTTATATCACAATGGCCATTGATTTTTTTGCATTGTGCTGGGCTGGGGATTAGGGGAAGTTGTTGGTTAAAAAGTTTTAAAACATTCAATCAATGTAAGCCTACGTATGCACTATGAGTGTTGCATGCACTCAGTGACATTTCACGATCTGCTGATGCCTTGGACATTTTTAAAACCTACTTGAAAACTCATCTTTTTAAGCATTACTTTTGTATCACTTAAGTTAATTGTTAAGTTGTTTTACCTAGGCATGCTTGTTTGTTTGATAACTATTATTATCTGTATTTCTTAATAACCTGTGTATTTTAATTGTACAGCACTTTGTGATGTTTTTGTGACGTGAAAGAGTTGTATTATTATTATTTTAAGAACTAAACCCTTACTGCTGGAATCCCTGAGTTTCCTGACGACAGGCAGCGCACCCTGACCGAAACAATGAATCCAACCCGTCCCCCCGGTTCTCTTTAGACCTCAAAGACTCACAAAAGAGATTTGTTACACAGTGCAACCGTAGGCCTATTTGACGAACTGGAAAATAAAATAGAACGCTTACCAGGTCTCAGTGAGCTTAGGGAGCTCGTGAGGTGATTCCTGACGCTGATCGACTTGAAACGATGTCCCGTCTTCTTGTGATGCTCTTCGGGAATCTCTTCCCCCACCTGAAGACACAACGGGTCCTCCATCCTAGCTCCGCCCATTGCGTGGACATCGGTTTTGGAGCTCTTTCCGCCCATCCCCCATAAAGTTTGCTAATATTGAACGTATCACCGGTGCATTCACAACTGACAATTAATCAGTGAGGCAACTTTGAAATTCACATAGCTTGTTCTGCAGTTTTCCTTTTCAATTTCAGGCTTCCCAAGGGGACTTCGCTGGAGATCCTTCACTGGTCAGTGAAACAAATTCTCACCAAATTCGATACAAGACTTGTTTCCGCAATTATTGACGCCGTTGCTACAACAGACCCACGAGGGTTCGTGTTCACCTGGTCTTTGAAACGATGTGATACAGAATACCGTACGTCTATTTTTTACCAGGAGTCTGTTGAATTGTAGGTTATGCCCGGTGATGCGTGGCAGCCATCGGGAAAATCGCGGCCATATCCCCCTCAGAGTGAGATCAGTCGTCACGATGCTTCACTGACCAACCTCGCAGATGATACCTGTAATAGATGCAAGTTTCTGTTGGTTGTTGTGTCGGAAATGTCAATGCAACTGAACGTACTGGCGTTCTTCCACGATGTCAAAACCACTTGCCTTCACATTGCAAATTGAAACCAAAGTATATTGCCTAATAAGCTCAACCTTTGCAGGATCAATTCACGAAAAGCTTCGTCACGCGTTCCTTGAAGAGTATAATCTACCGACAATGTAGTCCAGAACTTATTCTCGGAAAGATGTCAATAACATCACAACTCTTTTCGGGTATTAGATATTTAGAACAGGCATCCCATTTCACACTACACATGTACACGCAAATAAACCAGTTCTTGGTCTATAGCAACAAAGGCATGTGGTAAATACTGCACGAACCTTCGACACAGGTGAACGCATTTACTGAACAGGCCTGCGGATTGGCCAATTGTTCGGCTCATTTACATAATAAAGGTAACCCCTAACTACATTTAATGCGGTAGCCGGCCTTTATTGCGAGTAAAAAGATCGATCCCACTAAAGAAAAAAAAAGGTTTTTGGAATTGTTTGCGCAGGAACAAAATCAAATTTGTGCAGAGGGCATCGAGATCAAGAGGTATAATTTGGGCTCGCGTGAATTTGTTTAGTGTGCGCGAAATTAGAGATTTGTGGTTCAGGAAAATATGCCAATCCGAGTAGGCGCCAATTAAATCGAGTCTATCAATAATTTAGCATCTCGCCAATATCTCTTTTTAGACAAACACACAATAGTTGCATTAGTTCTGTGATATTAAAGTTTCAAGGTTCTCCAAGCTAAAAGGATGAGCCATCGACCAGTCACTCGCGCATACATCTCCTGAACAGTGCATTTTTTTTTATAAACAAAACACGTCACACAATCCTTGTCCAATAGACAAGCGTACAGTATCACGTGGGTTTGTTTATCGAAAGTTCCGTCCCATTATTGCTTGCTCACACCAGATGTCTATTAAGTTCATTATTAGCAATGCACAACGTGATTAAACTAGGATTGTTTTTAGTAGTTTAATAAAAAAAAAAATATCAAAAATGTTAAATTCTCATGCCCTCCATCAATTATTGCAACAAAAAGTTTAAAAAGCTTTCGGGTTAGACCAGTGAGATAAATATTTAGCAATTTCACATGTCCAACATTAATATGCGTGTTATGTCTGCACTAACATGCAGCGTTCAGCATGAGACTTACCGTGAAGTATTTTGAGAAAGCGTGAGATTTAAAGTTGGGCGCGTGCAAGCGGAAACACGCATAGTGCAGACCTTGGTATGAAAAAAAACCTTGCATGTGGCGCCTTTATTCACCATCCATCCCTATCTTTTGTGTTCGTAAGATAAAGTCTCATTTTGGAAAGAATGTTGCAACCTGGCGCTGCTTATTTCTTCATATATCATCTCAATGAAGGTCAGTCATCGCAAAAATGATGATAAGACATGAATCTGGGGCCGAGAAACATTTCCAATTTGTTAGGAAATACTTTTTCCTTAAACTTTTCTTGACTCTCCATCATTTGTCCATAGACTTTGTACACAACCGCTAAAGTAGCGTCAGGTTGCAACGTTCTTTCCAAAATGTCGAGCATTTTAACACAATGACCTCAATAATGACCCCTAGATGACCTTTGATCTCCACTTTCGCAAGAGTTGTCATCATGAACCCCCACCCAATGATCACTCTGTCCAAGTGACATTTAAATCCATCAAATTCTGTAGACAAAGAAACATTTGAAGCATATTTGAACAATGACCTCTAATGACCCATACATGACCTTTGACCTCAGTAATCCGATGAAGTACGTGTCTTCCCACCCAAGGGTCACTGCGTCCAAGTTTCATCAAAATCCTTGAAAGCATGTAGAAGGTATACATTTTTTGTTCTCAAAAACTTAACCTAATCGTTCATACATACGGTCATGCGGAGAGATGGAGAAACGGACGTACACAATTTAGGTCTGGCTAGTGTCCCTCAAAACTTCGTCTAGGCGACACAAACACCATGACGTGTAGTAAACAAAACTTCACAATCAAATAAAATCAAACATTCAAAACGTATTAGAGCAATATACAACGCAATGAAAATTGAACAAGAAACCAGCAAGCATTTGCTTCGTGAAAACTCAAGTTTTTCCTTTATATCAACGGAGTACTTGGCTATAGTAATATTTCTGGAAGAAACTTTAATATGCCAATAACCTTACATGTTGGAAAAAAACTGTGCAATGTTTAACCTCTGAAAAAGGAATACCGACTTGGTCATCTTAAATAACATGTAATTTACACTAAGTTGACCTTAATCTCGGAGACCCGAGTAGGCTACGTGACGATCAATACAGCGTGTGTGCTATCCAATGAATCAACCCGATCCCTATCTCTGCAACCAGTTCCCGACATCTGCTGTCGGGTAGTCGGTTCCGATGCACAGCTCTAATGTGAACCCATCCTCGTTACCATAACACTACAGCAAATTCAGCACATTTTTTTTCTCTTTTTAATGAATACACTGGTACAAAACAAATATTGTAATCAAGTCAAAAACAAGTTATTTAGTCTCACGTGACGACACAAGTTATTCAAATTACCTAAGTGTTTATTCATGGAACTTATTCAAATATGGCTTGGTTTGTGAATTTAATACATGTAGCGATAGAATAAGCGAGTTCGGTATTTCAACTGGAAAAGCACAAAAAAAGGCTTGAGCTCGTCAAGTAATATTTCTGTTGACGGCTCTGTGCACTATCGGTGCAGTCATCGATATGGAACTAGGCTTAACACGTGTTAATCACGTCACAATAATCCTGAATTACCTTTGACCTGGACTACATCATCGAGTATGACTGACTTGCTATTGAACGATTTGATTACAAGTCCCTTAAACACAAGTTACAGATTTAAAACATAAATAACCAACTCAAAAACCGACTAACAGAATCCTTACAAAGCTTCTAAATAAAATATAAAAGAACTACTAACATTTTTTGTATCCCTGTCCAGCAGGTCTTTCTTGGTTGCAATTCTGAAGAGTTTCCAAAGACCAATGGGCGGCAACAAATAAGCCATGGTCCTTTCGCGAATGTCATCATTCAAGATACTTTAGTTGCATCACTGCAACGGTTTTGAATTCACTTAACACTATTGTACAGATATTTTTTTTTTGCAACCGGAACTTCGACAACAATAAAGCAAAACTTCTATACTGATTAGTTAATGTTGTAAATTCAAAGGGAAATTTAAAATATCAAAGTGAAGGTCATATTTTTTTAAGGAAGCGGCTTAAAATCTGATGTTTTTTGCAGTTAAGTTTCATGAATAATGAGCAATTTCAGGGTTGGCATGTGCTTCTGTACATATTGGAAATGACAGATAAAAACCTTTGTTTCCCCTTTTATATATATTGTCCATGGGCAAGCCTACATCTTCAGGGAGTGTCTCCCAAGTCAGTGGCGGAACCAGCATTTAACCAGTTCGCGCCGGATGACAGGTGTACGCGCAAAGGTTTTGCGGTATTCGGAACGGATGATGGATAGACACACAGGGAGCAAGGCCGGAAATATCTGTCAGCGACCCGCTCGCAGCAAGCGGGCCGCAAATACGAGTGTGCTGCTTGAGGGTGACGGCTTCAACCCGCCTGGCTGGAGGTCGAGTGAAAATCAATCCCGCGCCTCGTTCCAATCTTGTCAAAATAATCCCAGCACGAACTGGTTAAGGAAAGGGGGCCGAAAATGGAGGGGAAACCCGAGCTTACAAGCGGGCAAATATTGCTCGTGTGGGTGAAAATGTGTCTTTGAAGTGATTAAATAACCAGTTGACAGCAGAGGAAACGGGGGAAAAAGGCAAGAAGTAGTCCCAAAAAAATTAAAATTAAAAAACATAAAATAGGGGGCGTGCACCAGCTGCACCGTCCCCCCCCCCTCCCCTCTGAATCGGCTACTGCAAGTGCACCACAATTTTTGCTATGGATACTCCGTTTTGTGCCCATATCAGCTAAGTGTTATACATGTATATCTATACTGAAATCTGGAGTACGCGTCTGTACGCACAGCCCAGGTTATTACATGTACATACATTTTTAAATAATGTTTAATAGTAACTTTTAAAAACAAAAGACCCTTGTATTCCTTAACTACTGCACGGTTGCTGAACATACATGTATTTGGTGGTGTGGTGATTAGCACACTATGTTCACGCTAAGCACTTGAGTTCCACAGCTATCTCTAATATCAATGCACCTTTTTCCAGCATTTGAAAAGCATGTCTACCTGACAGTCATACTGCAGTGATATCCATTTGGGAGCGTGGCCTCAGATTAAAATGGGGTTTGCATTGTCGTTTTGTGTGATTGACACTGTGCAACACCTTTCAAAAGGTGTGGCCATTGAAAGCAACACCCACTGGACATGACCTCATGACCTCATTTTGACATGTCTGGATCCCAGCCTACTGCAATGTCAAAACCTTACAAAAGCATGTCTACCTGACTGTTAAACTAGCTAGCAATGTCCAATACACTGAACCATTAAGACCCACACCACCTGATCTATCACAACTGTGTATTTAATGACCATGCACATTTGTGTGTGTATGAATATATGATGCACACCTGTTATTGCCTACATGTGCAGTGGGCGGGGCTAAACAAATTGGTTTATTACGTGGCGTGGCTTAACATGTGCAGTGGGTATGTGGCTTCACATGTGCAGTGGCCGGGGCTTAATGGATTGTCTATTAGGGGGTGTGGCTTCATATGCACAGAGGGCAGGGCTTAATGAATTGGTCTATAAGGGGGTGTGGCTTCACATGTGCAGTGGGCGGGGCTTAAATGAATTGTCTATTAGGGGGTGTGGCTTCATATGCACAGGGGGTGTGGCTTCATATGCACAGAGGGCAGGGCTTAGAGAATTGGTCTATAAGGGAGTGTGGCTTCACATGTGCAGTGGGCGGGGCTTAATGGATTGGTCTATTAGGGGGTTTGGCTTTACATGTGCAGTGGGCGGGGCTTAATGGACTGGTCTATTAGGGGGTGTGGCTTGACATGTGCAGTGGGCGGGGCTTAATGGATCAGTCTATTAGGGGGTGTGGCTTCAGATGATGGAAGGGTTTGCATTGTCTTTCCACTCCACCTCAAAGGTGGGCCATTTGGTCCGGATACAGCTCTTGATGGGCGTAGCGTCGCTCAGGCAAGTCAGCTCGCTGGGGTCAGGGATGGTGGCCCGGCCCTCCACGTAGGCCAACTGTAAAGATGAAGCAGGTGGACATTAATAGGAAGTTGAAAGAATTAAGATCGCTCTGTGATCAGGGAAACGTTCTCTTGAAAAACAGGTGACAAATATGCTTATTTTGTGTACAACCGTTCAAAATGTGATCAGTGTCCTTAAGGCCTAGCTTCCATCACCGGCCGGTT
The DNA here is from genome assembly GCF_015706575.1 of Patiria miniata. NCBI lineage: Eukaryota > Metazoa > Echinodermata > Asteroidea > Valvatida > Asterinidae > Patiria > Patiria miniata. Next base: position 2,514,830 of record NW_024037075.1, read on the forward strand.
TGAATACAGGCCAGCTGGTAGCTCGGCCAGTTAGTTTAATCCTCTTGAAACCGGCCGAGCCAACTATGTGCGATCTATTGTGTTCATGCCTGATAATTGCAGATCCAGCATTTGGGACCCAACAATGAGGGGTATTTAATCCGCTTAATCCTCCACGGGCAACAATAGGCCTTAAGTGCGTGACTGCTATCAATTAACAGTTACAGGTGAATGGTTATGATTAATAAAGCATGTTTTCTGCTTTCTTCTCAAACTCAGCTGATAAAAATTCGTAAAAAAGACGCAAACTTTAAATTCAAAGGGTTTAAACGTCACACTGCCGTATGTATCTTTCGCCATCAAGTTTAGTTACAGTCTGGAAGCTTGTTTACGCCATGTTTACACAATAGACACTAATCCGCTTAGAACTCTTTGTTCAACTCTGGAGGCTGACAGGCTGCATACCAGTAGGTTGTTCGTTGAGTGACTTTGAAGTGCCGACGAGATACTGGAGCAAGACCGGCCTTGTGAGAGGCAAAAGTACCGGCCAAGGATCATACCGGCCTCAAAGGGGCCGGCCTAGGCTGGCCGGTACTTAAACCGGCCGGTGATGGAAGCTAAGCCTAACCTACCTGTCTGTTAGGGCAAGATCTCTTGAGTCCGTTGTAGTGATACACGGTGAAATATTCAGGAATGATCCGATCAGGCTGTCCAAAAGAAAAACAAAAAGTTTGGTAAAAGTATTTTCTGACAGCTTGTTGGGACAAACATGATAGAAGTATGCTTGGGTTGGATGGGATTCGAACCATCCACCTCCAACTTACTAGGGCAGATGTCTCAACAACACCATCAAGGTTAAGCGGTTAGCTGGTTGGATCAAATCTTATATTATTTCTAGTTATCAAGACCTGGGGCCAATTTCACGGCGCTGCTAAGCACAAAAATTTGCTTAGCACAAAAAAAGGCTGGCTTATAAAAACAGGTTACCAGCAAAAATTCCATGTGATGTATATAGCTCGTGATTAGTACTCAGCTGTTGTTTGCTTAGCATGAAAACCACATTGAGTTTTGGCTGGTAACCTGTTTTCATAAGCCAGACTTTTTTTGTAATAAGCACATTTTTGTGCTTAGCAGCGCTGTGAAATTGGGCCCTGCAGGTAGGAAAAAGGTATAAATTGAGTAAAACTTAAAATTTTGTAATTAATTTTTAACTGACCTCATTTGGGAAGAACTCTGATATGAAGGAGTTGAGGAGAATAACACCGAAGTCATCAGGATCCAAGCGCTGCTTTACAAAGTCAACACTGGGGGTAAAAACCAACCAATCAGAACACTCAATACATGGGAGGAAGAAACAATGAACCAATGAGAAACAGCATGTTTCTAGGGGCTAAACATTGCTATGGTTTGATACACGATAAAATTAACCTGCCACAGCGATAACCTGCCAGCATGAGAGGGCGCTATCACGACCAGCCAATATCACCAAAGAACCCCTCGGAACGTTGTCTAAATCTCCTAAAATCTCCCCCCCCCCACTTCTGCAGGCAATTACTGTTCATTTTGAGTCCCAAACTTACTACAGGATACTGAACAACTAACTTGATGAAGTTTCAGCTCGGCTTCAGCTGTATATTTTGAGAAAAACAACATTCTAGGATCTTGATTTCAAATCAAAAGTTGCTGAATCATGTTCTGAATTGGGCCTGAAATCAGCGCCCGAGACACATTCTCACCGAGCCAATTGCAGCTAAGCGATGTCGCGCACCGATCCGACGAATTACAGCAACCGCGCGCGCGTGTGCATCGTGCCAATGCTTGTGCGCACTTTGCCTATTAAAAAAAAAAAACTACTAACGGAAATTTCCAACGGTGCTTCTTAAGACGCACCATTGGAAAGGCCTTCTTTCGTCTTCAAAATGACAGGTTGCCAGAAAGAATAATTTCACAGGGAGTTTAGTCCCCTTACTATCTTTCAACCAAGTATGTTTTTCAACTATAAATTCGCCAGTTATCTTTTGGATAGCTACAAATGATGGACTCTGGCTTTAAACGGATTGGTCAACCGGACTCACTATTCAGGCATGGTGGCAAGACCCAAGGCGTCTAGTACTTCCTTCAGCATGATGGTGGTGATGAAGCCACTACCCTCTGTGTCGTACATGCTGAAGATCCGGCGAGCTTTCTCCCACTCTGTCTCCTCGGCGACCAGAGTCTCTTCCTGTCAAGAAAAATGATCAAAATGACAGCGTTATCCAAGACAGAGGGGAAGGGGATTGGAATGAACATCTCCAATTTTTGTAGTGAAAACATTAGTAAGATTCTGATCGCGACATTCTAAATTCATAAATCAACAATGAATAGTCAAAAAGAAGTGGAAATAGTGGCAACAAAGTGAACTGAGGAGAAAGACACTCCCAACTGCCTTCTAAATCATATTAACGCTAACCGGAATCCATCAAATCCACAACCTTGTTTGGAGGATTCTGATGGATTCAGGATGTAACTCTATATTGAAAAAGTTGGAGAATTTTGAGGATTCAGGACAGTAAGCCTAGCAGGACAGTAAATTTGATTTACATCACCCCGACGCAAAAAGTTCCATCTTATGAATAGTAAATGCGGTACCCGCTGCTATGTACATCAGACTGAAACCAAGCCAACCGATCCCGTTAGCTCGGTGGTCGAGTGGAACGACATCTGCACTAGAAAGTAGGAGGTCATGGGTTCGATTCCCACCTAAGTGATTTTTTCCAACTTTCACTCGGGAGGTAAACACACTGAGTTTACAGTGTTTATACGTCGGTGAAGGGCAAAACCTAATTTGATTTACATCACCCCAACTCAAAAATTCCATCTTATGAAAAGCCTAGCAGTACTGCACGACGTTGATGGATTCAGGATACATCCATATTGAGCAGTTGGGGGACTTTGATGGATTCAGGATCTCAACAGCTTAACTCCTTGGCTATATGTTTGGTATGAACGAGGTATATGTACTACACTGGTGGATTCTGCTGGACTCACGACACCAACTTTTTTTGCAAGACAAAACTGATAGACTTTGGCAAGTTTGAGGATACTTTCTAGTAAAAAAGCTCAAGGGGTGAGGGCTAATGTTCGCAACTGAAACTAATGATAATGGTGACTGTTATATAAATACAAGTTGCAATCCTGCACCAACCGCAAGCACCCTTAATGTCCAAGAACCTATCAGATCTGATGCGAGTAAAACCCTCTATCAACCCACAATGGTTCTGAAGAATTAGCATATCGGCAATATTTTTCTTAAATTGTGAGACTTACCTGAGAGAATAATACAGTCAGATGCGTCTCACTTCCTATCACCCAGATGGGCTTGCGGGGATTCTTCAGGAACGCACCGACCTAAGATGATGGAGAGAGAGATACAAACAATAAGATCATGGATTGAATTGCAAAGAAATTCATGGAGAAGAAAACGTATCTAAACTTCACCTGTTTGTCGGAATGAAGCAGAGACTTACCTCACAGTATCTGAGGTTTTCTAGAAGAGTCAAGAATCCTACGTTGGTCTGTTGACAAATACCTTTCATTTCTGAAAATAAAACAGTAATGATTTTGTTGAATAGGAGTATACAAATTGACATGTTTTTTTGTGGCTTGAATTCAGTGACTTCCGTCAGCATTTGCTGCCAACCCCCCCCCCCCCTCCAAAAAAAACGAACAAAACAAATGCATTAAAGATTTGCAATTTTCAGTGATTAGACTTGGCCCAAATCATTTCAAAGGCATTGCTCAACTCGGATCACTGTCTGAACAAAACTCGACTTCACTCGAGTCACTGCTTTAGAATGACTCAATTAGCACAAGGTGCAGTAAAAAAAAAAAAAAAAAAACACTTTTAGCATCCCCGCCCGCTTCCTTTTTAGACCGCCAGGAACTTTCTTTTATTTTATTGTTTCTTTTTTTTCAAAGGGTCAACTTTTTTTGTGGTCAAGGTTAAGATATCAATATGCCCAAAGACAAGCTCTTAATCTCAGCAAACCCGGATGAATCTTTAATCAACATTCATGACATAGTATCAATCTGGGTCATCAAAGGTTTGTTGAATTTGCATTCCTCCAACGCCTTTACCATTCACTTAAAAATAGAGAAATCCATGGCACTTTATTTTTAATTCTTGTAAAACCGTGCTACAAACTAACTAAACAAAACTACTAAAAATCACAGTAAATATATATTTAATTCTCTTTTTTAGCATGCCTGTTTCATTTTTGTGTCTTATCAGCGTGTCTTATCATTTTTGTGTCTTATCAGCGTGTCTTATCGGAAATTTAAAAAAGAATGGCAGCCATCTTGAAAAAGAATATGAAAAAATAAAAGGCCCACCTCCACCCTTTTTTTCAAAAACACGGACGCTAAACTTTGGTTTTTTTTGCATAATGCACAGGCTCATCACAATAAAATGAACTGCATTCTGGGCAATTTTCGAAGTGATCTCCAAAGAAATGACGTGGCTAGGCTTACTCAGACCGGCGACTTCTTTCTCGTTGTCAAAGACGTTTGAGACTGCGCTACCCGTAAGCATAAGATTGATTAGACTTTGGCTGAAACAGATAGAACAAAATTCCAACAACGTTAATGCGGAGCATTTAATTAGTCATAGACAATACTTTGGTAATACTGTGTAGGGACAACAATTTTCTGATAACAAACAGTACCGCATCATGTTGCTAGAATACTGCAAAAACTCAGTAAGGAATTTTAAAACGCAATGTTCACAGAAAAAGGCTAGATCTGCAAAATATGGACAATCGTTGAAATTCATTTGGGTAACATCTAGATAACATGAACATTGTTGAGCTGGACTTGTAACCGATACTTTTGCCAACGAGCCATCTGGCAGGGTTAAAGCCAAATTTCATCATTCAAAACAAATTGGAATTCCCTACCCCTTATTTTAAGAAGACTAAATCGAGCACATTACCAATCCAGCAATGATCCACTCACGACTGTAGCCTTACCTTCCATGTCCGTACACACCGTCAATAAGTGGCTCGGAGGTATCTTCGACTTCTTCCCTGATATTGTCTAAACCCTGAAAATAAACCACACCCAAAACATTTCTTGTTAACAGAACAAATCATAAGTCATGAAACCAGCAATATAGGTCTCGTTCAAATAACGTCATTTCCTACAGACCATCCACGTGCATCAGCATTTTGAGCGTCAACTTGCATAACGCGCATCGGCTGCGTCGTATTTCGAACAGATTTCGAGCAACAAGCGCGCGTTTTTGGAACATTTTCAACACTGCGCAATGCATGCTTGATTGCGTAAAATACGCAGTTGCAGTTCTCCTACAGAGATGGCCGTCATTAAACTAGCCTATAAGCAAATCTGTAAATCCGAGTCTGCAGGTATATTCACCCTCCTGCTATTTAAACAGTCACAGATGGTCAGAATTTTCATCCACTTCCCCTGCTATACTTTTTAACGCTTCGTGGGCAATTTGATGCTCAGAATAAACTTTCTTTTGCAACTAAACTAAACTCAGAAGCCCACCTTTGTTAGAAGTACCGAATACAGAAAGAGAAGCAAGCCGCAGTCGGCAAGAAACATCTCGTGGGTCGACTCCAGGCCCCGGTTCACTTCCTCGATGCAGTCAAACGGTTGCAACCTACACAGGAAATATTGAAGAGATCATACCAAGAGGTAGCTCGCAATCGTGTTATACCGGGCAGGTTTTTCATTTTGGCGAGTTTTGCATGTTGCTGTATCGGGCAGATTTTAGGGCCAAACAGCCTGAAAAGTCATAAGTCATCTCAATATAACATGCGAGATAAGTTGCAGAAAAGTTTATCCAAAACAGGCCCATTGACTCGTCCTGCAATGAATTAATCAACGCTGAACGTTACAAACTGATGATTTCATTCGGCGAGGATTTCTGGTACAATTTTCAGAATCATGCAACATATACGCGACACAATATAAAGCCATTTGCGAATAACCTATACCCTTCGTGAGTTACATTTGAATAACATCTTGTAAACTGACTTGTTCATAATGCGTGGCACATTTTCACTTTGAATTCTCCACACCAAAGAAATTGTTGCTATATAAAATGATGCGGGGCAAGCTCTTGCGTAGTTACGTAAGAGACGCTCGGCGTCTATGCATTGCTCACAATGGATGAGAAAGGCACAAAGACACCAGACCATGCCGGAGCTGGGGGTTGCTAGTGTAAGTCCTACCTCAATCCAGCGTGGAATACTTGGTGGTTGTTCCCTTCACCCTGCGCCGCCTCCACGACGTTCTCAATCACCGCCCCTTCCTCCAAGATGGTATCCTGTTTGTCGGCCTTCAAGACGAGATAGTACCCGCCCCCGCTACTGACCGTCTGCAGCACCTCCGTCATGGCGGCCAATAGGAGCGCACGACACTGGTCACCTGACATTAAGAAGAAAGAAAACTAATTAAAATAGCAAAATTTGATTCATATGTAAACATTTTTAGCAACACATTTAAAGAGATGTTAAAGTTTGTGGGAAAAGTTGTGTAGTCTGTAGAATAGCCGCCTGCTGAGAAGCATCTATGATATTCTCGCAGATTCAATGATTAATTATGCAAAACAAGACTGCGTCTTGACCTCAAGATTCTGACCATTCAGTGGGGCCTTCTATCGGGTCTTGCGCAATGCGTTGCATGACAAAAACATGGCACCCAAACTGACCAAACTGCCAGCCTGATTTGCTGGACTGCCGGGTCGCATGCAATTTGCATGTTAAGATACATCAGACATTCGTTGTATGGCTCTGTTCACGTGAACGTCTGGTCCTCAGACTATGATTTAAAAGCTTCTGTGAGGAATATCAATCCAAACGTACCTGAATCCATCAAAATCCACACCCCTGTTTTGGAGGATTTCAGCAGATTCAGAACACCCCCATGTTGGAAAAAAGGGGATTTCGATGGATTCAGGACAGTAATCCTAGCGGTACTGCAGGATTTTGATGGATTCAGGATACCTCCATACTGAGCAGTGGGGTGCTTTGAAGGATTCAGGATCTTAACATGTACTACACTGGTGGATTCTAATGGACTCGCTGGTGGATTCTGATAGACTCAGGACACCAGTATTGTTTTTGCACAACAAAATTGGTGGATTTTGATGTATTCAGGATACTTTCTAATGAACCCTCCTCTTGCTTCAGAGGTCACCAATGGTCAAAATGTTCTTCCTCACCTCCTGGCGTACTGTGTACAAACCAGGCTGACAATGCATGTTTCCATAGGAGGGTTAAAATGCTCAAGGGGTTAATATTTAACCTAATTTCCCAACCTCGTCCCCAGTGCTTACTTTATTTCCAACCGCGTTTCCAATAGTAAACCCTGGATAGGAAACTTTCTTCCTTTATCCTGATTGGATACCGCAATTGGCTAGTAATGGATTTTTATCGTGTACTTGGTGCTATTATTCACAACGTGCAGTACGTTGTTTTCGCGATCATTCGTCCACGCCTTCTCGAAAATACTAATTTCCTTTCCAATTTGCTCATATTAATATGAAATATGATACTGCATGTTGTCTCGATAAGATCTTAACAGTTTGATTTCAAAAATCGTGTTTTAGTAACTCACGCCGTGCTCGCGCTGCTACAAATTGACTCGCTTTTACCCCAGACACCGCATACAAAAACAAACGCTAATGTGTAACGCATATCCAGGCACCAGACTGTTCCTCATTTGCATACGTGTGCAAAAATCTTGCACATGCAAATGATCCAATACCAGGGTGAGAGAGCAGGTAGTGGTGGGCGCGTACTGCTCGACACTCTGGGGACGAGGTTGCCTAATTTCCATCTTTAACATCTGTCAAATACCACCTAGTCCACCCTCTTGACAAAAATATCTCCATACATGCCTGACATTCTGATTCATAAGAATGTCCTACCTCAATGTCAAATGTTTGAATCTTCGAATATTCGATCAAATCCACGTTCCAATAATCGCTCAGTGACAAAAACCGAACTCACCGTCGAGCTGTCTCCATTCCACAGGGGGTTCTCCTTGGAAGAGCAACGCCTTCAGGATGAATGCCTGCAGAGGGGCAATGACGGCACACGGCCCGCCCTCGTGCTGGATAAGAGCGGTGGGCTCATGCTCGCTGAAGGAAAAACCTGCCAAACAAGGACATGCAAACCAATTTTTGGTAATCCTTACTTTTAGGACCCCGTTCCTATATAGGAAGGGAAAGACTCACCAAAACAGTTGACTAAATGACACTCAAAATTGACATTCTGATACTTCTTGGCACATCTGAACAATTGGCAATGACACCTTCTTGAATATCAGCAGGTTTAATTTTGTGGAAAGAGGGCACGGCTTTGATTTATGAGGGAAATTCAGGGGTAAAAGACGACGATGACAACCAAAAAACAGACTCAAAAACCAAGATGGCAAACGTGAAAGCTCGATGCGATGAAAGCTCGATGCTGATTGGCTGATAAAAAATAAACATCTTATTTATTTTTAGTCTGGTTCCCAGACCAAAAGATTCAGGGATAGTCAGAATCTTTTGGTCTGGGAACCAGACTAATTAATATTTTTAGCAGCCAATCAGCATCGGGCTTTCATTATGTAGGGCTTTCACGCGTGTGAGAACTACAACATGCACGTCTGACTGCGAAAAAAGGTAAGAAAGTCACATTTTCTTCGAAAGTGCTTTCAAAACTACAACTAACATAAGTTTATATGAAGAAAAAAGACTGCTTTAGCCTGCAAAAGTCACTTTGGTACTGGACAGTCATCTGCAAAAGTCAGTTTTGAACAGAACTTGTAAAAAAATAGAGGTGTCCTAAAAGTAAGGATTACCCAATTTTTACATGAATATGCAGAACTGTTTTGGGCTTAAGTTTCACACTATAGTACAGGGCAAGTAAAAAAAAAAACGAAACCCAAATGTTGGGACCATTGTTTTAAGGAAATTATGCATGTAGCATTATCAAAATCTAGGATATGAAAGCCCACACCATAAGCTTTCTTTTAGCACAAGAATCATTTCAAATCAGTCATATAGTTTTCAAGTTACGGAATTTTAAACACAACCACCATTTTAAGGTTCTGTCCACGGATCACAAAAAAGGTAGGCCCCCTAGGGGCTTAAGTTTTCTTTCAGCAAAACGAAAACAAATCACATGACATAGGGATGTGTGTAAATTGTTTTTGCTTTGCTGAAAGAACGCACATGACATTGGTATAAAACGAAGAGTGCATATAAATGCATGGAGCAACTATAGAATGCAGGGCCACGCCAAAGCAAGGTTTTTTATTTTGCCTGGAGGCGTGGATGGAAAAGGAGTAATAGATATGCAAACCTGCCAAAAAGTGCTAAGTACAGCGAAGGAATGCACTGCACTTGTCTTCTAAGCTTCTCATGAAGGATCGGAAGGGAGGGCGTGCTTGTAAATGTGTTGGGGGCACTGTCTGGAGCGGCGGAGGCGCGGAGTCTTGGAGTCGCAGAATCGCGGAGACGCGGGGCACTGGAGTGGCCGCAGTCTAGTGGCGGAGGCGCGGAGTCGCGGAGTCGCAGAGACTCGCGCCGATAGAGGGCGCAATTCTCGGCGGAATTTTTTTGAGAACGAAGCATCCATATCCATTTTAAATGGGCGGGCCAATTAGGAAGGGAGGAGGGCGACGGGGCACTGTCTGGAGCGGCGGAGGCGTGGAGTCTTGGAGTCGCAGAATCGCTTTAAATGGGCGGGCCAATTAGGAAGGGAGGAGGGCGACGGGGCACTGTCTGGAGCGGCGGAGGCGCGGAGTCGCGGAGTCGCAGAGACACGCACCGATAGAGGGCGCAATTCTCTGCGTGACGCGGGGCACTATACACTGGAGTGGTGGAGGCGCGGAGTCGCGGAGTCGCAGAGACACGCACCGATAGAGGGCGCAATTCTCTGCGGCTCCACGACTCCACGATCGATTTTCGGAGGTAGGTCGACTGCGGTTCCACGCCTCCACGCAGCCGTACGGAGGCGCGGATGTAGAGTAAAGTGGCCCTGCATTCTATAGTTGTACCAAATGCATTATTTATTTGGAATGACGAACACACTTTACTTAAAGGACTAAAAAGGTGACCCGATCATGACACAGGCCTATGCTGTCGGAAATACACGCCCAATGGCTCACTCTATTGTAAGCGTTGTGACACTTATGCAGAAGAAAATTTTACCTGGACACCATCTTGCAAAAACATCCTCTTTAAGCTGCGATCCCCAGGTTAAACGCACCACTTCTTCCAGCATACTTGAACCCGATGATGACCCCTGTTGATCCGGCTGACTTGTGGATGCCATTATTTCAGATGAAAGCCAAAAAAATGTTACAATACGTTAGAGGTTCTGCGGGACAACACTGTGCAAAATGACAGTACATGTACATGTACCTCATTACAATGTGTACAAACATACCACGAGAGGGCGCACTTCATTTACAATGATGCACTTGTATCGTACTCCTGAATCGATATTTCTCTTTCACGTCATGTGATTTGTCAGTAAATTCATAACATGAGATATCTGGTGACAATTTTTCAAAAGGCCTTTTCCAACGGTGACTTGCTTAAAAAATCAATGGACCACGCCGCTGCCGTTCTTCTTTTTCTTCTTCCAAGTTCTGCGCCAACTTCATGTTGTTGACTTATAAAAAGGCACATTAGGTGCGCAACTTGTGGATAGAGTGGGATATAGCCTACTTTAGTTTTGACATTGGAGACCCATTGGTTAGTATCTGCTTAAACTTTGAAGGGTTAATTGCAAGCCTCTACAATAGATTCGGGAAGCTCGTTCCATCCATTGAGTTACAGTGCGGGGAAACTAAATCTGTTAATATTCTCCGGAGCAAGATGGACTTTGTGTTCGGGTACTACTTGGACTCGTTTCACAATAGTGCGCCTCCAAGAGTTTGCAACGCGTTGGCCAATTACAATGCGCAAAATCGGTCGACCCATGCGCGTTTGGAAAAGGTCGACTGATTTCGCGCATTGTGATTGGCCAACGCGTTGCAAACTCTTGGAGGCGCACTATTCCGGAAGCGCGCCACCAGGGGTCAATCTTCAGCCACTATTTCGCCAGTAGGTTTTGATCCTTGACTTTGATCCCTGGCCTCAATTGAACAATCTAAAATGCATTCCCAACCATGTCACCACTTAAAGGGAAAATACAACATTTGCAAACATCGAAAAATAAAACTACCAAGTTTTTACGAAATACCTAACTAGGATGTTGGTAAATGACACTCTAAAGCATCCTGTAAAATTATGGCACCTGGTGTGAAGTCATTTTCAAGAAAAAGGTATTTTTGTATTCATTTCCAACGGTGGTCGGCCGACCACCGTTGGAAAAACCTAACTATTTTTTCAACTGCTCCAAATTAACCATTTGTTTCAGTCCAAATTGTGTTTGCTATTGGTTACATGTTCACTGAACGAGTGCAGGCCAGCTAGACTGGTTCCCTTACCTCACAATTTTTCGGCATCTATAAATTGATCCATTTCAACTTTAATTGAGTCAGAGAACCAGACTACTTGAACATTTTTGTTTCTCTTGGTTTTTCCAGCATTTTCGAACACAAAACTTTAGACATGACAATGTAACAAAATTTGATCTATTATACTAACCCCTCAAATAGTTCATTTCATAAAATTACAGCAAAAGCCAATGATATACATTCCCATTCACCAGAATTATTCACAATATCATAGCAACCGATAACTGTGTTTATAGATACCGCGACTTGTTTGTTTACCTAGTCGTAGCTCCATGGTCTAATTCAAAAGCCGATCCTGCACTGCTACCTGTATTTCTGTCGGTAGGTAAACGACTTAACCCTAAAGGGGCCGGGTTATTTTGACCATCTCTCAGCCGGGGGGGGGCGGATTCCGCCCCCCCCTAAGATCTCGGCCATCGAGTGACGAAAATTTTTGAAACTCACTACATGCATAGAGCAACTCTTCCTCAACATGCCCAAAAAATTTCATGACTATAGGCCTAAGGGTTTCGGAATTATGACTAATTAATTATTCATATGTATGAATGCCAATTCTGCTCGGTGTACACGACGTATATGCGAAAATTCAGTTTTCACGGCGCGTAGCGCCGGAAAATTTTTCGCTACGTGCAAACCCGTGGTCCGATTTTTATGTTTTTGGTATCAAAAGATGCGCAAAGCTCGAGGCTAAAAAGTCATAAAAGCTCGGGTCGCGAAAAAAATTTTTTTAGAAGCTATCGCGGAAAATGTTGAGGGGGGGGCGGATTCCGCCCCCCCCCCCGGCCCTTTTAGGGTTAACTTGATCCGTTTTTTTTTCCAATCAAAATTCATTGGCCTCTTGAAATATTCTCGGAAGTCGAGATCTAGGGATTTTTCACTTTCGGAAACTCATCAAAAAGCGGCCTATGTGCTGTATTTATGGCCTCAAGACAGCTGTAGATCTGCTAACCATATCAATTAAGATCAACATATTTATTTTGAAATAAAAGGTGTGGGCAGCCGTTTTAGTCACGTAGAATCAAATGGAGAAACGAGGTAGCACTTAAAATGACTGACTATCAAATAAAAGAAGTGTCTGAGAAAAATGTCCAGTTCAAAACACCGCATTTGTGTGCGCGAGCCGTTTTGGTGTCATTTAAAACCTGACAGGTTTATCTACCTATAATGTATGGAGCAAAGTTCAAAATAAATTTAACTTTTCATTTTTGGGCCATTTTTCTGAGTGTTTACTCCTTTTTGATACACCCTCTATAGAATCAAAGTTTGCATAAACTTTCGTATAACATACAACTGTCGTATGCAATGAAGAGGGGCATCATCAATGTACATTCAAAACGGAAGGAGGTGATCAATTATTTATTTTGGTAACGGCAGACCATAACAACGGTTCCCAAGTTACAACGGTCACGTGACAATTTGTCGTCATCCTGTCGGTCAAAGTTTTTCTATTTTTCAATGCACCTACTGCGGGGCAATTATTCAATATAAAACTTAAAGGTCCAACGGATTTTCTCGTGTTAAGTGGCACGGAAAAACAGTTCTTATCTTGCAAATACAACAACTACCGTGCATGAAAGATAACCCAATCATTATATGTCGACATACTTCATAATAGTATGAAGTATGTTGACACAAAAGGACCATGCAACAGGACCATGTATAAACGGTGCATAATGCAACTATTAACTCAGCGAAGCGGGACATAACCATTTTCATGGGTGACTACATCTTGCGACACAACACTGTTCATAAACATTTGTTACTTCCCCGACTGCGGACCTACTACGGACTGCTTGCTAAACTGAACTGATTTGGCCAACAAAAAATCCCCAGTGCTTCCAATAGGTAAGGTATACGTTTAAGCATGGAGGAAGGAACATGGTTTAAGTACGCTAGCTCATTGAGTTCACCTTAAAGCGTCCATGAAATGAATTTTTCTTAGGAACGCATTTTGTGCGACTTTCTACTCCTCTTAAATGTACAAAAACTGTTTGACATCCCTTTTTTGTTAATTTGTATTCAAAAGTGCACTTCTTTAAACTAGTATGCTAGCTCAGTTCACCTTAAAGTGTCAAAAGGCGTGAAATGAATTTGTCTAAGGAACACATTTTGTGCAACTTATTACTCCTCTTGAAATGTAGGCATATGAAAACTGTTTGACATCCCTTTTCCGGGGGGGGGGATTAATTTTATAGAAAAGTGCACTGCTGTAAACATTTTAAATTGTCCATGCTTTTCCGTACAACTGAGGGCGATGGGACCGATCTGACCGCATACCGGGCGACTGAGATAATCAAACTTGTTTGATTTGTTTGGCATTATATTTTCACCGGATCCAGGGCAAGGGGGGGCGCTTCCCCCCCCCCCGGAAAAGCACCCCAAAAAACAAAAACAAAAAGGAAAGAAGGAAAAAAAAAAGAGAGAGACAAAAGAAAAGAAAAAGAGGCTCGAAGTCATAATGGTGTAAATTCATTAATTCAATGGGTGGGGGGGGGCCAAAATGTCCCTGCCCCCTCTAAAACTGATAAATCGAGAATATGTTGAGAAATACAAGAATTTTTTGGGAAAATATGTTTTGCCCCCCTCTAGAAAAAATCTTGGCGACGCCCATGATACCTAATGTTCCCCAACCCTTAAACCTCACCCAGCCTTACCTTATAACCCTAACCCTAACCATTATCCCTAATCCTAAGGATTTCGGGGAACATTGGTAAAGCCTATTAACGACTTGTTTTCGAGTCTACGAACACACGTGATTCTCCTCACAAACCGGAAATAACATGTATTCCCTATCAAAATACATGTAGTTCGAGTGAGCAGTTTGACGTTACTTGAATATACATTATTCGCCTAGATACATCCGCATGCGCAGTTAATGTTGTTTTGATTTGGGTTTTTATCTTTTAGCAACAAAATTAAACGTCTCTCGTAACGTAACGCCATGGGCTGTGCCGCAGGACAACATAGCCAAGACGATGGTAAGTTTTCAGAGATAAATCCTCCTCTAACCCACTGAAAAACTGTGCTGTCAAAATTGTATATCAATGGTACACTGTATTATGAGGCCACTCATTTTAAAATCGCAGTTTTTGCAGAACGTGCCCTGTTCTGCTGAGATAATGGTCGCATTTCATGCAAAATATGTTTTGGCAATAATTAGGCCTATGTTGTGCCCTTGCGCAGGCTACGTCTCAGTTGTGCAGGGGGGTGCTCGGGGGCTTGAGCCCCCCCCCCCCCCCCCCCCAAGAGCTTGTTATTTTTTTTTAGTCCCACGATTTGACCTTGGTGATAATGATTTTGTATGTGGCCTATTTTCGAGTAATATAATAGGGGTGTAAGTGGCGCCATCACTGTCAAAATAGTCCGCCCAACAACAACAACAAAATTCTTTTCTTTTCTTTATACTGGTGTAAAGCTGGGGGTAAACTGCCGAAAGAATGACACAGTTCTCAATCGCTTTCATACCAATGAAACCGAAACGCTGGCATGATGGGACATGGGGTCGAGACAGACATGGGTCGAGAGCCTCAAATTGTCTGATATCCGCTATTTTCGTCAGGTCTTTATTAATGAGCGAATTAGTGCTGCATCATGCCTGTATCAGTCGACAGAAACAGAATGAGAGAACTCTGGTGCTTAGTTTCAAACAAGGAAGTTGATGCCCAAAATAACATGTATTATAGCCTTTCGCCAAGGCTACCGTGGCTGAATTTACCGGCATCAGAATGAGCAAAGCCGCGAAGCTGTAAAGCGACTGAAGCGGAGACGACATGCGCAACTCTATAGCCACGATGGCCTTGGCGAAAGGCTACATGTACAATGACTTTGGCGTGGGACTGCCATTCTGATTTCGGTGGTACATAAAACAAAATACATGCGTATGGGTCGTTTTTATAAATTTTGGGTCCAGAGTGCGGCAATTTTCCTGTCCTTGTTACCTTGGTATACTATGTATTTTGTCATTAAGAAGTAAGAATGACTTCAAAAGATTATTTGTTGGGTTGGTAGTTTACTATTCATAATCACTCATGGAGATGATTGCACGAAATAGTGCATCAGAATTATAAAATCATAGGTGTCGGATGTAACAAGGATCTAGGACAGGACGAAAATGGACCCAGAAGTTATAGAATGACCCATTATACTACGTCCTATTTTATTTTGGTGCTTCGCTTGTTGCCTTGTCTTCTCTCCAGGCCACAGCGACGTTGATATGCAACAGCAAGATGACAAAAATCATGGAAAGGTGAGCGAAATAAAATTAATGATTTAAATAAAGAAATAAATTGTGCTTGTCCGGTATTAAACACTATATGTTTAAGACCGGTTGGAGTCTGGATGCTGATTATTACCCTCGCCTTCGGCTTGAGTAATTATCAGCATCCATGCTCCGACCATCTTAAACATAGTGTTAAATACCGGCCAAGCACATATAATTCACATTCATAATTACCTTTCAGTCAAACAAAATCAAAACAGTTTGGTCCAAAAGTCAAAACAAGACACAAATTGTAAATTTCCAACAAACACCCCTCTATCTAACATGAGATGGTCTCTGGTATTAACAACTCCTAATATGGAGATTGGCATGCGCGTCGCGCCTACTGCGTTATGTGGCGCAGAACGCAGCTGTGCCGTCATAGTGTGCATTTATTTTAGGACTATGAAATACGGACTCACTGGTAATATTGCACATGTCTACGTGAGGATTGTGAACGTTCAACCAATAAAGCGGTACTGGCACCGGATTTTATAGGAGTTCACATTTCATGTGACACTTGAAAAGTGTTTAAGACCAGCCAGCCGGTCTTTATCAACCGTGCAAACGTTTATCATGCGCGCTGACAAAATGGTGTTTTATTTTTGGCTATTTTTGTTATCTATTGAAGACTGGGAAAGAAAAGATATTTCTTGCTAACCCGCGTGGATTTGGTGATGCGGTATACTTCGATGCCAAGCTTATGTATTCGGAGGGCAGCTATATCTTGACGGATGTTACTACAGGCGGCCTGGCCTACCAAGCGGGATTGAGGTAAACAAAATAGGACGAAATTATTCTGGCTATAAATGCGTGCTCTCCCTCGATAAGCCGCGTGCGTGTTCGTGTTCACGCGCGCGTGACACGCCCCACGCGCACGTGCCACGATTTTTTTCCAACATCCGGTTCGTCAGTGAAAACGTCATACACGCGCGCGCAGCGGCATTTGATAAACGCTCGAGTTGCGTTTCCGGTTCCATTCATGCTCTGCTACCCGGTTCGTCAGTAAAAACGTCATTCACGCGCGCCCACCATTGATTACTAGTGCCTATTGGCTACAAACGCTCGAGCTGCGTTAACTTCCGGTTCCAATCTAGCCTTTCACCAATGCCATCATGGCTTAACTTGCCCGCATTCAAAGCGGCGAAAACGCGAAGCGACTGGAGATGGAGACCACACATGCGAGTGGCGAAGCCACGAGGGCCTTTTGTAACTTGTCGAGAAATTCTTATGTTTTTCTTTAAAATTTCGATTTTTCTACCTCAACAGGGTTGCGAAATTCCAACCAATCATCAGCCTTTTCGTGCGTGCGTGGCTACTACCCGGACGCGTCGACGCGTCGGATGCTTGCACAAAATGCGAGTCTAGTTTTCCACGAGATTGTGACTGCGTAATTGTTCTTACATTATCTTATTTTAACTTTACTTAAAAAGGTATTTCAAGAATTTATTTGAGGGTATGAACTTATTTTTCATCTGAACTTACAGTTATTTGCTCTTACGTTTTCCTTACTCACCCTTCTTTTAAAAATGGAAGCGACTAGGCAAAATCCGCGTTGTGATTGGTTAACCTTCAGCACGCTTCTTATTTGCATAAAAACTATGAATAATTCAACAAAATCAAGTTGTAAAAGGCCTCGTGGCTTTGACACTCGTGCGTGCTGACTTAATCTTTGCTCCAGTCGCTTCGGGTCTTCGCAACTCCGCTGCTCTAAGCCACGAAGGCCTGAGCGAAAGGCTAGTTCCAATCGTGCAGAAAGTGATGCAGGTGACGTCACACTAACGAACCAGACACCGCTTTAAGTACGCATGGTAAAGTTGAGATGACGTCACACTAACGAACCGGATAGACATGGAATAAAAATAGATCTGTAGCTAGCTGGGTACGGGGTGCACACGTGCCCATTCCCTGTGCGATGACTGTGTATGACCACTATGGGAACAGTCGTGGCACGCGCGCGTGAAGGGGTGTAACTTAATTGACCTATCGCCGTTTGCGAGTTAGCCACGTCCCTTAGACAACCCTATTGAGTTTTTGTACACTAACTTTTGTCTCAGATTTTGTGCGTTCCGCGTCCATTTGTACATCATGTAACTGGACAATATTTCACAAGCTGTGTTGACGCAATTCTAACGTGATTCTACAGCGATATACACATGTATGTCAATGTGCACAAAGTTCTTTATATGACAATAATAAAACAGCAGCACATTATTTTTGTGATATAAACAAGCTGCAGGTTTGGAAGACATTGCATGATGTCTAATAATTGTGAGTCAGTGCAGTTTCAATAAGGAGGGCTCCCACGCTTTGCAGGACCCTCTGAAAAGCATAAGAGTATGGTGATGAGTCACTTTCATCAAAAGAACAGTGCCTACCATTTCTGATCTTACCATTTAGATCGTGTGCGTACTGTCCGCGTGCCCGAGTCTTTAACACGTCTCATCACTGTCTGTTCTCCCTTTCCAGGGATGGCGACCAGCTCATCGGAATTTACGCCAAGAACATCGAGAAGTACAGCCTCCGATACATCCTGCAGTATCTGCGAGAGGAAGTGGAGAAAATACTCCTGCTTGTGAGTTGTGATTGGGCCTACAGCAAAACTATTCACTGGGAAATAAAGTAAGGACTCGACACCAAATGAATAAATGTCCTTACTTAATAACACGACGTCAACATGTAACGTTTGAAAGGATGGTTTCTACAAAAAAAAGTTTGTGAGCACTGCGTCGCGCGTTATATATACATCGACTGTATGCAGTCCTTATGCGCCATTATAACACCTCACCCACAGATTCTGTGTCTTGATTGGCCGAGAGCGAGTCACATGTTACTTTCTAATTTTGCTATCGTTCTGTGCACGGCCAAAAGTACTATGCGCATAGCAACCAAAGTACTATACCATTAGCAACCAAAGTACTATAGACCGCTTGCAGACGCGATCGATAATTGACGCGCGAAGGTGCAAACGCCATGTTGTGGGACAAAATGTGCATGGATAGATATACGCTTGTCCCACAACATGGCGTCGCGCGCCTTCGCGCGTTTATTATCGAACGCGTCTGCAAGCGGTCTATTTCCACGGCGCGGTATTTGTGTGCAAATGCATGCTGGTGTGCGCGTTGCGCGTTGCGCGTAGCGCGTATTATTCCAAAGAGAGCGCGCCGCAGACGTGGGTTCAAACAGTTCGTGAAGGGGTAGTTTTTAAGAGAGAAATACATTTTCCACCAATTTTGTATTGAAATTGAAGTTTATTTCGGCTGTGTTCAGATTTAAATAATTTGAAATATTAAAATCAAGCAGAATCTGTGGGTGAAGTGTTATAAAACAAATATTGAATGCTTTATCTCGTGGTGAAGTAAAACTAGCCTCCCTCGGTGATCCATGGATCATTCTATTTTCCCTCGGCTTCGCCTCGGGAAAATAGAATGTCCATGGATCACCTCGGGAGGCTAGTTTTACTACACCACTCGAAGCATTCAATATTTGTATACTATATAGTGCGCTATTTGGTACATTTAAATTACGCAATTTCAGGGGTTCTTCTTCTTCTTGCGTGTGAAACCAAAACAAAGAGGTAGTTAGATCTCTGGGTGCTTGCTGAGAAGCCACTCTCGGGTTGCTGCATTTGCATCAACATCGATCAGGCCATGGTACTCATTTGGGGGGCGATAGAGGGGGCACTCGGAGATGATGTGGTCAGCAGTCTGCTGCTCCGCTCCACATTCGCAAGCTGGGCTCTGGGATAGGCCCCACCTCCACATGTCAGCATTGAAACGCCCGACTCCGGTGCGGAGCCTGTTTAGTTTAACCCATGCCTATCGCACAAGGCGTGATGGGAACCAACATAGCGCAGCAACATCGTACCACTGGTTCCGACCATTCGTTGAGCTGATCCAGAACTGAATTTGCGCATGCGTACTACGCCTGGGCTTTCAAAACGGTGTTCGTCCATGGCAAAAACTCATGATCAAATAAAAGAAATCGGTTACCGGTGCCTTCACACACGGCCGGTATACGGATCAATTTTCCCCTAAATAGTTTTGATAACGAGTTGCTAACAGCTTGACTTTGTTGGGTTTTTTTCTAACAGGAATTTAAGCGCAGCCATGGCGGGTGTACCAAGTACATATGGTCACGCTTCGAACTCACCTTTCAAGGTAGGCCTTTTGAATAAAATACTAGTTAAACAGAGTGCAATAATACAGGGCGCCATCAAGAGGCCGCTTTTGAATGTCATGCATTTTATATCTTTAAAGTGACATCATAATAATATTTATCGGTGTAGAAGAAACCGCTGGCGGCGGCTACTGCTACGAATAATTGTCACAAATCAGGATGAATTAGATTGGTTAAATACAAATTTGAAGGAAAAGAAAACTTCTGCCAACAACAAAATACAAGTTGGCATTCAAAATAGTTTAAGTACTTTTTGTACAGAAACAGCCCAGAGCAAGTTCGGCAAGGACTACGGTCAACCCTCACTTCGCTTGACTAAAGTATGGTTGGACTGCTCTAGTCAACTACAGTGAAAACTCGATAGTCTGACCTCAGGGGAATGGGCTCAATTAAAGTTCGAGTTAAGCAGGGTTTCAAGCCAGTGAGCCAATAACCCCCTTTTTTAACATCAATTGCACGTATATTATTTGTTACAGAGGGTGTCCCAGCAATCATTGATGTCCAAATAGTTGAAACTGACAATGACGTGATACCCGATTCGATGTTGAAAGATGCCATCTATTGGGGCGGTGCTCCTATACCAGGCTGCGAGATCTACGTGGAATCGAAGGACCAGACTCTTTACCTCGGCATCGACAAAGGAAAGCTACAGTTTATGACATACGACAAAAACAAGTGTGAGTGGTATTCATAGGTCTCTCTCAAAATACAGATTGCCACGTGCATCGGTATTTGGGCGTCAAATTTCCGTTACAAAAAATGACGCGTCTCGGCTGCCTAAGTCAATGTCAGTTTGTAAACATGTTTATAGCCTATGCTAAATATTTTCAGCACGCATGAGGTAGAAGAAAGTGAGTGTTTAGAACTGCGTTTACTCAATAAACACATTTTTTGGTCGGCCAGGCAATTATATCCACACATAGGCAATTAATACCTAAAATTGAAAACTTGGTCCCGTGGTCAACTTGACCTCTCTTGGAACATTACTCATAACTCTGTCAAAGATTATCGGATTTGGAAGTTTGATGTCTCATTTTATAGTGGAAAGGCGTATCTTTCAAACCATACCTATATTATTCATGTTGGTTGCACATTCTACGTCTGGTATTCCGTTATATTTTGTTTGCATTTTTTTTTATACACACTGTATGTCATTACTCTGTCATAGGTACGTTTTATGGATACAGATATATCAGCAGCATTCCACCCTCCCAGGGCAACATAGTGGCATACTCTCAAGAAAACTTCGATCCCAGCAAGCCCTCGGATAAAAACACGCCAGCGGCGACCGGGAAAAAAGACAAACCCCAGCTTGACTTATTGGTAAGTATAGCCTAACGTTTTGGGAAAATGATAAATAGCAAGAGAATAATAACAGTTGTACATCTAGCGGTAAGGGTGGGGTATGAGAGGGGGTGTATTGCCCCTTCATGTGTCTACGTTTCGCCTTAAGTTTTAACATGTTTAACCCTAAAACTAAAAGGTCCGGGTGGAATCCGCCCCTTTGAGTTTTTTCCGCGATACCCTTGCAAAAAAAATTTTCCCGACCCGAGCTTTCCTGACTTTTTAGCCTCGGGTCATGCAAAAACTTTTCAGAAAACTATTTTCCCCATAATGTAGTGTACACAATGCGGAATTACGTCAGCGCATGTGAATAATTCATAAGCCGACAATTCCCTAACCCTTTAACCATGACATTTCTTTTGTACGTTCATATTAAGTAGTTCTATGCATATACCGATTGTCATAATGTTTAGTCACTCATTGCTCAAGATCTGAGGGGGGGGGGGGCGGAATCAAAATATCTTGGCTCCTTTATGGGTTAAGAAAAAGAAAGTGCCAGACCTCACAGCCGCTATTGATACTCTGCCTATATTAACAATTAGTGATCATGTAGTAACAAACGGATAACGTAGCACCAACATTTCAAAGTCCCCTCACTATAAAACGACTTTTGACCTTAATTTTCCCAGAAAGCCAGGCAAATACACCGCAGCTTTCAATTTACTTCATTTCGTGGATGCCTCAAGTATAAACTCCGTGTAAACACGGGGAAGCTGAACGCAGCCGTTGGATATAAAAAAAAGTTTTTATTGCGATTGTTTTTCCTCTTTGAAACGAAAATAACTACAATTCCTACCAATAATATTCGAGCATAAAACTGCATTGTTTACTACTGTAAATCAGTTCATGAAACAGTTTGTTAAAAAAAAAATTCTCGATTTTTGGGCAGGATTTTCCCAGTTCCATGGTAACGCAGACAAAATTTCCATCGAATGACCGTCTCTGGTTTCAAACATTGAGCACGGGATCAGCACCAGCATTTAATTTAGAGAGTGCGACACATAAAGGTAATTATTTCCCCTCATGTTAAATTCAATGTTGTAGATCTTACCTAACTCTGCGTTCCAACGGACCGATCCATTAAGCCCCGCCCACCCGGCTTTTGACCTATCACACAGCTTTGAATTGTGTACGAGATGCGTGCACAAAAAATGTCCGAAAGCTGGAACATTGTGTAGTGTGCATGTGGCATTGGATTCATTATTGCATAGATCCGTTGCACTGCCCAGTCTGGAAATCACCGGAATGTTGACGATTGAGATTGTTTACTCGGTTGCCACAAATTAAAAGA
Source organism: Patiria miniata (assembly GCF_015706575.1). Taxonomy (NCBI): domain Eukaryota; kingdom Metazoa; phylum Echinodermata; class Asteroidea; order Valvatida; family Asterinidae; genus Patiria; species Patiria miniata. Next base: position 2,537,407 of record NW_024037075.1, read on the forward strand.
TGAAATGTCAACGGGAGCCCAAATCTAAACAATGCCTCACCTACTATAGTATCGAGGGTCTGGTTGAAAAGAAACTATTAGTGTCGAACTTTTCCTGAGAGAAAACGAAAACACCCTGGCTGTTTCCTTCCGACGGAGCAGACATTTTGAAGGAAACCCTACGTATTTCATTTCTAGCCGATAAGTTCCCTTGGGCGTTGGTCCCTAACAGGAGGCAGCTTTGTCCATGATGTTGGACGTATTTTGCACATGTACAAAAACATGGTGAAAGTAGCGTGGGTACCAACGATACAAGCGTTTCACACCGTACGTACAAAGTCATAGCACACTCCCTGTAGGACATCACATACCTGATATCGCACAGGGAGTGTGCCATGACTTTTTATAAACTCAACACGTGATCGTTCTAGGCCAATGAAAATACAGTATCCAAAACAGAGGTATAACAATAACATTTGACACTTGCCTATACAAAATCGCAGTGTGAAATTCCTCCAATCGACTTTAATTATCCATTTCTAATTTCTTGTGTTTGATATTAGGGTGGTACTTGAGCAGAGATCCGAAAGACAACTCTGCGTATTTGACGAAGAAGTCCACGGCGACGGACCTGCAGATCAAGGCACTGCCGTACACCCTAAAATGAAATTGATATTGTATTTTTTGATCTGCGAAAAAGATCTGACAATTTGGACAATTAAACACCGGAAAGTGAATCAGCAAATTAGACCTATATTTTGAGACGATAGACCGGCCTTAAATACTGTAAGGTCAATGAAATCAATGTACTGAATGTAAGTATTGCTCTGTTAGCGTCTTGTAATAAGAAGCTATAATGTGCACTCAGGCCTTATGCAAAAATAATAATGCCACTCTAATGACGGCAAGTCCTTTTTAATATGATTGATGGTTGTTTTAGCTTGTCTGTATTAATAGTCTAGAAGAAGTGTAGCCTTCTAATTACGGTACATCAAAATGAATAACGCAAGTGTAACTAGGCAAGTAACCAGGTAACGGAGTTGTTGCTTACTGGCACGTTCGCGATCGCAAGAGCGCATCACCTCAAACCAAACATAACTTGATTATTTTGAGCGATTGCAGGCGCTTTTTTCCAGTTATGTTTTCTGTACTATGATGGTCACCCATTTTATTCCGCACCGAAAAATGATGACCAATGCCAGGGCCATTTATTCGACGTGAGAATTTAAAGGGCGTTCAACTCGTTTAAATCATAGAAAGACATTCTTGCCAAACCTGGTAAATACAAAACAGATTGGTTAACATAACCAATCATAGGTTGAAATAAGCAATACTAACTATTTAATAATTATGTGTCCAACCAATCGGTTGGTTAAACACATATTAAACAATTGTTGGTTATTTCAACCAATGATTGGTTATGTTAACCAATGATTGGTTATGTTAACCAATTTGGTTTTTAGAGCGATAAGCTATTTTAAATGAAGTTATGTTTGCCTTGAAATTCAAATATACACTAAGCCAACAATAATTCATATCCCATATATATGAAAAGTACACTAAACACTGATATTTCATTTGAATGTGGTTGTCAAGAGTCAAGACATCAATGTTTAATTCTAGTACCCATAAGAAACCGTTTTAATATTTCCCATTATACCCAGAGGTAGCTGCCAATCAATCAAAATATGCTTAATTTTTGTTTATAAGCATAGAACAGCATTATTAGAATTATTTTAGTTAAACATGCGTTTTGTCGTCGAAAGCTTGTATTTGGATTTTTACGGCATAGACAAGCTCAGATATCAAATCTAATTTAAATTTGGAATAGCTTTGGCAAAGTACACATTAAACGACATCCACTTTGACAAAATATAAGTTCTTAGTCAAGTACGTGGTTTATGAATATTCAATGCTCTATTAAAGAAACATTTGATATTAAAATCAAGCAGGTCCGAGTTTCTTGTACAAATAAGTTTCTTGTACAAACTGCTTCATTTTGTAAAGGCCACACCTTAGCATCTATAGTTTGTTTGGAGCGCTTGCCCCACAACCCCCCCCCCCCCCCCGAAAAAGCAAAAGAAAAAAAGAGGGGGAAAAAAGAGAAAACAAAGAAAAAGAGGCGTGAAGTCGTATTGCTATAATTAAATGGGTTAAGAGAAGGCAAATGTCCCTGCCCACCCTCGAAAAATGATGAATCGAGTATATGATGGAAAAGTACAGGGATTTTTTATTGGGGAGGAGGTGGGCTTTCCCCGCTCTAAACAAAAATTCAGGCGACACCCATGCACTGGGCTGATATACAGAACAGCCACCAACAAGATCTTCTTTGTATTAAAGGGAATGTACAACATTTGCTTTTGCTGGAATTTTCAGAAACAAGTAGATTTGGAGGATTTAGTATGTTAGAAAAAATATTGTTAAACTGACTTGTTTCACGTTTTGGGCTTGTAGATGCTGGAAAAACCAAGAAAACCTATCATGTTCTTGTAGTCTGGTTCCCTGACCCCACTTAAGATGAAACGAAGCAATTAATTCACTTTGGGGAATCGTAAGGTCAGAGAATCAGTCTAGCAGGCTTGTACCCCTTCATTGGTGTGTAATCAATTGCAAAGAAAAGTCAAAATAACTAAATATGAAAAATTAGGAACAGTTGTTGGGAAAAAAAGCCAGTTTTCTCCGACGCTGGTCGGCCGACCATCCATGTAGCCGAAGCTTCAGTTCGATATCAGACTCTCTTTCACTCGAGACACGAGCAAAGAATCCATTTTCCTTCAGACTGATTTGACCACGTGCACGTGCCAAGCTATTACGTCCCCCTGGCCTCTGACTTGGAAAAACCACTTCACCAACTGAAGTTGTTTCTAGCGTTGCTGATTTCAAAGAAATGTTGTCGGTGTGTTTGTCATATGGGCAGCGTTCGGTTGTTGCCGATCTTGTAGACGTGTCGCTTGTTGTCGTTGGCCGAGCGTAGATGGTAGACGACAAAGTCCAAGAGATGCATATCGTAAGACGTCATGTAGTGGCAGGAGATGAGGTAGTCGGAGCAACAGCTCGGGCCCTGAAAAAGAAAGCAGAACAGTTAGATGCAGTTTTTGCTGGTGCTGCCCATGCTGCTTCTGCTGTTGCTTGTGCTGCTTGCTGCTGCTATTGTTGCTACTATTTCTATTGTAATGTTATTACTGCTGATGCTATTACTGCTCAGTGATGCTGCTGTTGCATGTATTGTCGCTCCTGTAGCTGTTGCTGCTAACCTGCTTCTCTGGTGGCTGCTGCTGCTCCGCTGCTGCTGCTAGTACTACTGTTATTACTGCTGCTGTCGCTGCTGCAATTGCTGCTGTTACTATTTTGTAACACAACTACTGCTATATTGCCAATGCTAGGCCTATACTTTCTGCTATTGCCATTTTGTTTGGCTGCTGATATTACTGTTCTTACAACTGATATCCATGTTTGCAACTACTGTTACTATACTGTTGTTGCTGCTACAGTTGCTGTTGTTCATCTTGCTAATTATTGCCGCGGATCGTACTATGCTGCTACTGTTTCTGGCGCCGTTGTTGCTGATGCTGCTATTATTGCTGCTGCTGATTTAGCGCTGCCGCTGGTGCCACAATGCTGTTGCTCCTGTTGCTGTTGCTATTGTTGTCGAGACCGCTATTATTGCCGCTGCTGTTGCAGCTGCTGACCTGCTGCCGCTACTGTATCTGTTGCTGCAGTTGCTACTGTTACTGGTTGTGCTTAGTGTTCTTGCTGCCGCAGGCGTGAAGTTATTGATGCTGCTGTTGCCAATGCAGCTGTTGTTATGCAACAACTGAGTTGCTGTCGATCCTGCCGTTGCTACTGCTGCTGCTGCTGCTGCTGCTGCTATACAACCTGTTCTTCAGTTTGAATCGCTCGATAGTCTGGAAGCCAACAGGATTCTTTCTATAGTTTTCTTTTTGAGATATTTGAGGTATCGATTCATTGCCCGAGAATAGGAATTACTGTTGGAAGCTCAAATTCTCAGAATACTTCTGTTGCTACATGGGCTTATTTAAACAGAAGGCAACAAAGCGTGTATATTATTTACCTGGGGTATTTCGTACTTCCTGTACTTGTGATACCAGTCCGGTAAGTGATTGTTTACGAAGTCTACAAGGGACAGAGGTAGGAAGCGAGACCTGTTGAGTGAGTCCCTGGAATCGCCTGCGATCACGTCCAAGGATTGCATGCAGAATCCCATCCCTACATCCTCCGCCTTGTAGTCCTGTTTGCTGCACCGGTAGTTGTCAGCCTCAGCGAACCGCTTCAGGGCTTCCCTGCTCAGCACGTAGCCCGCCCCGCCGCTCATGTAGCCTTGCTTGACGTACGGGGTGAAGTTGTGCCCGTAGTATAGCGGCGCACTACTGTTCTTGTCCCGCAGGAAATAGCGGAGGTTATCCACGACGACGTAAGTGTCGTCGTCAGCCTTCATGAACCAATCCGCATCCTGGAAGTGGTGGCGGTAGACGTATCTGAATGCCGTCCGGGTCTTGTTCCACAGGTTGTCGCGGCCCTCTGACACGTCCAGGCCGATAGCCGGGAACTCCGGGTCGGCCTGGGTGCTCATGTACAGGGTGACGTCACAGCGCGGACCCCACGTTTGTTTGACGTGAGTCGCCTTGGGGCGTAATGAGGAGGGTGACGTCATGATCCAACAGAGCACTCGGACCTCCTTGGAATCAGTTGATGGTGCTAACGTCAAAGACCCTTTCGAAAGACAAGAAAGAAACGTTTGGAGTGTATGGTGGCAAATGCTTTAAAAGCCATAATAAATTTTGTAGGTGACCCCGGACTCCTATAGGGCCTTAAATCTGCAATCACTAAATCGTACACAATAAACAGTTCTATAACTTTGTATATATTCTACGCGTCAACGTTGTGTCCACCACGGCCAAATTTCTTGTGTTAGCGAAACAAATTCTTGCTACTTGATACTTTTTTTAATTTCCTCCAAAATACTCATTTTAAAAGTTTTTAATAAGCAATTAGCAGTTAATTAAACCTATATTATACTCGGAAATACTCGGGCGGTATCCGATTTGCCGACGAAACGAACTCGGCAAACTTCGGACATTTTCGGAAAAATGTCCGATGTTTTTGTAATTACTGCCAAGTCGGACCCTACCTGGAACCCCATCAACAAAAAAACTAAAACAAATGTATAAACAAAAAGTAATGAATCCAAAATTCAGGCTCCCAATTCAACCACAAGTTTTGGTTGAATTTAACAAAAATTATAACCCACACAATAAGGTAGTAAAGCGTAACCCAATTTTGTATAGTTGCAGTTTTCACCCCTGCTTTGGTAAAATTAACCCAGGTAATTTTTCAGTGCAAGGGAGCAAATACAATTGGTTTTTCTTCAGATTTTTTTTTGTCCCGACCGACCGACCGACTTCGGAGGCAAACCAAATACATGTACACAGAAAACACAAAGTGGGTAATTTGACCCAATATCGTAATAATTGAGTCATTTTGTCCGTGTAGTGAGACACTATTACTCATTTTTTTTACGATAATGAGTCTAATTACTCACTTTGTGTTTTCTGTGTAGTAGAAACACAAACACCCTTATATACTGAGCCTATACATATCTCCAACGTGAGAGACATAAAGATCATGAGACTGGAGTCGGGAGATACGAATTGCAGACGAAGTCGACGTTTGGAAGACTTTCTAGACTCGTATACGCGTGACGCTTACATAATAAGCATACATCGAAACTGTTTTGAATGAGGGGATCGAGTTCCCTTGAAGAAACATTCTCTGAAAATTTAATAGCCGTTATAATTGGTTTTCACACCCGACGTCTGTGATGCCTAGCGAGACGTGACTGGAACTAATGATAAGATGAACGGAGTATATTAACGAGGCAACGTTTACCCTCCCTGACGTGTTATACAAGTGTGTATCGAACAAAATATAACGGAATGCCAGATGTAGAGTGTGTAACCAACATAGACAACATATAGTTTGAAAGACACCAAACCTCCAAATCTAAAAAAAAAAATTGACAGACTTATGAGTAATTTTCCAAGAGAGGTCAAATTGACCATGGGACCAAGTTTTCAATTTCAGGCACCTGGACTGGTAGGCTATCTTTAACATCCTTTTCAGCTCTATTATAAACCTTTTCAGCATATATGTAAAAATATTTAAGAAATTGCACAAATGGAAGACATTATTGGACAGTGGGCTTACAGTAACATGTTTCAATGTTTGAAGCACCAACATCACATCTTAATCACTGGCATTTTCTCAGCAACCCATAGGCCCTATGCTGTTTCCATGATTTTTCTTTCGGTATGGGAAAGAAAAGCTCGCAGCTTCAATCTGATGTCCAAAACATGAAATTCACCGATCATGTTTTTGAAAACAGGAAAATGTTTCAGGATTGCATGTTTTTGGCGTCACCCAGTAGAGCGGGGAATTGCAATATTTTGCCGGAGAAACTCCGTCACATTACTTCGTCCTTGAAAAAGGTTAACACTACTAACCCAATGACCCATTTACTGTCTTACATTTAATGTTAGTAGCTCAACTGTCATAGGCCCCCGTGATTAATACCCCCACTTCCGGAATTCAGGAAAAAATCTCACAGCTCTCCAAGGTGTCCGAGACACACATATAATTAAAGCTTATTTCACGTCTTTCATTTTCTGTTCAATGGGTTTTTTTTGGAGGGGGGGGGGAGGGGGTGGGGGTTTAACCAATGACTTTTGGGAGAACATTCACTCCAACGATGATCACCCCTAAATTTGTAGTGCTGTAGCCCATCGCCATTTTGAAAAATGATGGTGTAAATCGAGGATTTTCTATTGTTCCTCTTCCTTTTTCCTTTGTTTATACTCTCTAACTTTTTTGGCAACAGCTCTCATTCGCTTTGTGCATACCTTCTAATCGAGGTCGTCCTCGATTTGGTTCATGTCCTCAATTCATCGATGATGTTGCACGTGGGTGTCCTCGATTTACACCATAAACAAATGCGATAGATTGTGTAGGCCTATAATAATTGGCAGTTGTATTCCAATACAATGGTGCATTCCTGGTATACACCTGTTCGGTTGTAAACGTTACATGTAATACATTTCATTTAGATATGGGGTTTTGGCTATTGTCTAAAATCAAAGAAAAAACGTGTGCAGTTTTGTTTTTACTGTCTAAGCCTAGTAGACATGCATGCAAGTAAACTATGCACAGATGATCATCCTAAAATCTCGATGCTAGTAAATAGCAATCAATATTGTATACTTTGTTTGTTCACCCATTGTTATGGCCAGGTGCTAATAATGTGAGTGGGACCTACTAGCTCAACGCCTATTCTGAAGGACAAATACATGCCAGCTGTTTCATTTATAAGACTGTACGTGGAGAACAAAATCATATCGATGGATTCATTGGGATTTTTTTCCAAAGGACCACACCAATTGTTTCTGAATGTTTATATCTAATGTTCATACCAAAGCGTTCTGCCCCTTTTCCATGAGAGTAAAGGATAAGTTTAAAAAAAAAAAACACCCAAATGGTGCCCCTAGAATATGATAGCCCAATTTAATAATAATAAGCTTTCTTTTAGTGAAAGCATCATTCAGATCGCTCGTGTACTTGTCCCGTTATGGAATTTTGAAAACAAACAATGTTTTTTAACCTTGTCCACGGATCACAGTTATAAGTAGGGGGTATTTCAGTGAAAAATGAAACCATGTCATATCCTAAAAATGATATCAGAATAATCCCATGGTAGCTACATAGAAGGCAGGGCCGAAGGCAAATTATTTTATGGATATTTCCTTGGTTTTGTTTGGTGTTTTCCTTCCCCTATGGCCTTACTTGTCCAAAGTATACATTCTACACGTGAATAAGTAATTTGGTTCCACAATTGATATCACTTGGATCCACAATTGATATTTGTTTGGTTCTACCAAAGCTATTTTTGGTTCTATACATGTTGACTTTGTACTACAACTTGCCTTGCAATAGCAACAAAAAAATCAAGGATATATCAAATATAAGAAATACTACTTTACTAGTATATCCAACATGTTAAAGGGTAAATACAACATTTGCAAACATCAAAAAATAAAACTACCAAATCATTTTGAAATACCTTGCTGGACTGTTAGTGAATGACAGAGTAAAGCATCCTGTAAAATCATGGCACCTGGTAAACTGTCATTTTCAAGAAAAGTGGTATTTTTGTATCAATTTCCAACGCTGATCGGCCGATCAGCGTTGGAAAAAAACTGGCTTTTTTCAAATAGTGGCCCCAATTGACAATCGCACTTGTTTGCAATCGATTACAAACCTATGAACGGGTACGAGCCAGCTAGACTGGTTCCCCGACCTTACAATTCCCCAATGTATGTAAACTGCTGTTTCTTCTTATATGGAGTCAGGGAACCAGACTACAGGAAAATGATTGTTTTTCTTGGTTTTATAGCATTTTCGAACCCAAAACCTAAAAAAAGTCAGTGTAACTATATTTGCTATATATTTCCAACCCCCAAATTCCATCCATTTCTGAAAATTACAGCAAAAGCAAATGATGTATATTCCCTTTAAAGATACACACTGGTATGTTTTTACTCTTCGGGTAATTTTACTCACCTAGAATAGAACTTGTAGGTTTACTGCTCGCAAGACTTCTTTCAGCTTTGAGTTTGTTCAGCAGACTGCCATTTTTAGGGTTCACGTTGGGCGAGTCGGTCCTTTCGTTCAAGTTGAAGTTTCGCCAGGCGAGCCGATACCCCTCCACCAGGGATTTGCTGCCCGTCTCGGACGGGGACAGCATCAGGCTCACGCCGGTAGCGAGGGCGTACAGCGCCAGGAGAACGACCAAGAACGCCGGGACGAGCCAACGGAGAAGCGATCGCCGCCGTAGCATCTTGGGACGCGAGATACTCGCGTGGCACTCGCGTGGCACTCGGGCGAGTCGCAATGGGACGAACGCGAGATCGAGAATCGTGTGCGCGTGTCACCCGGTGATTGTCGCGTTATTATACTGTCCGACAAGCGTTTATTATTGTAGTCACCGATGTATGTGTGATTAACTGGCCGTTTACGAAACATCGACTTCGTTCTGGACGCCGGCTTCATCCACTGGCTCAACAAAAATCAAGAAACGTTAAATACTAAAACAAAACCTTATACAACTCCGGCTCGAATTACAAGATTCAACGCATTTGAAGTTGAACATTGAGCCGGAATCTCCAAATCTAGTGGCCAAAAAGAAGATATGCACCAGTCTCCTCAAACGACGCCGAGATTTCCATTATGAAGTAGCCTGCCAACATACATTGTGCAATATGTTCATGAACGGATGCATTAGCAAGTGTATCGTCATTAATTCGCAATGAATTGATCGGTTTAATCGTTCAAGGCCATTTTCGCCCCATGTCGCCGTGAACTAGTTATCGCTGTTATTATCAGGCAATTAAATAAAATAAACTCTGATTGATTGATTTATCCCTACAATCACAGTGAAGGTTATTGAGACCAAACTGTTCTTGAATTAATCAAAATCAGAGCTAGAGCAAGCCGGAAACTAAATTGGTAATAAGCTTTCACAGTCATTTTTTTTTTTTTATCCAATAAATTTGTAAAATATTCAGAAATTCGTTGGATGAAGTGCTACTACAGCTCCTATACAATGTATATAGAAAAAAATATCATCTATGAAAATCCGAATTTCCGGAGCCAAAAATACATCTGTTCAAATTAAAGAATTAAGTGCGGTCTAAATTAAGACTGGTCTGCAATCTTTTCGGACAGGTCAGCCGAAGATTTCATTCAACTGCGCGCATGAGCAGTAGTACGTTCAAAAATCCAAAAAGCGCCCTCTATCCCTGCACGGAATCGATATTTCAACAACTATCCCTTTGGCTGAAATTAATTCCTGCAGTCGTGCACTAAACCTGCTTTTTCTTATTAGAGTCTACGAACTTTTTACCGAACGAGGTCAAAGTGTACTTTTAGCCTTTGATAATTATGTAAATCACATTGACACTTGCCGGTTAATTAGCCAATGAGAATCCGGCTTGAGAAATGAAGTTGCTCCCTTGTGACGTTTGCATATGCGTCAGCCTATAAACGTCCAATGGGAAGTCCAGCTCGAGCGCGTTGTGCGCGCGCGCGCTCCCAACGTTCCAATCACGCGCTAGACAATCGGAATACGTCAATTGCGCGCGGAAAACTTTTGCCGAACTATGCCAACCTGTTTTGTTGTAGTAATGACAACAAATCAGTGGTTTTTGCTTCACCGATAAGTAAGCACGCGAGTTTTAACTCTGTCCAAGTTTTCTCCAGATTTTGAAGTGAAATTTCTCGAGAGAAATTCTCAGACAATCGATCGCAGCTCTTTTGCATGACAATGGGGTGAGTCAATTCCAAAGTACCGGTTTTTAAATTATAAAAAGTCATTTTAGACGCTAACTGAATTATATCAGTCATTGACGTGGCCTGCATGTATTATTCAAATACAATATACCATTTTCATTAATTTGTTCTTAAAAGAATTTCCATCTAATGTTCTGCTTTGCAATTGAAACTGCTCTTAACATTTACAAGTTTCTAAAAGGACACTGTATCAAGTTAATATATCTCCACACGAAAATGCAACAAAATAAAGAAACTCTCTTTACTGTGTGTATAGATGTAATTGAAATGAGTAAATGTAATCCAATTTAATGACTAAAAGCCATTGTTTAACTGTAATTTGTCCCTCCTACTTTAGATCCTTCAAGAAGTGCCTCAGGTCCGGATACCGGGCATGTTTCTTCACTTCCGCCTTTCTTGCACGATACGCCAGGAAAATTATCCGAAAAACGTGAGCATCATCTCCCAATCATTCACTTTTAAACCACTATCCGCTGCTGTGAAGAAAAGTTATTTTACAACAGAGCAGCAACAGGGGTTTTTTGTTGGTTTTCTTTTAGGCGGCCTGGCGAGAGATTCCGCCGTGCCACGCGGCCCACCGAGCCAGCATTTCGGCCACAGGCGGCTCGACCACGCACGGGTCGTCAGCGGCCCGATCTCCTCCGCGACGACCGGTGTGGTGATAAACGCCCGGCTTCCCTGCTGTACAAAGCCCTTACTCACGCGGAGGCTGTGGAAAGCCACATCGAGGCTGTTCCAACCCACATCGAGGCTGTACTACCCCTGGTCGATACTGACCTTGATTTCTATCAGTCGGAGGTAAAATGGAAAATTTGAATTATGAATTCTACCCAAAAAAATGTGTACACTTACAATGAGAAAGGATGTATCTGACATTTGTAAACCTGTTTGCAATTTTTCTGTAATAGCAATTGCTATTGAGAACTTATGAATTGACACTATTTCTACATATTTTATCATTCCAAAATTTTCAACGACACCTGAAGTAATACCTGTTCAATGCAATTTACCTCGGCAAGCAACTCAACCGTACAAAAAGGTGATTGAAGTACATGTATCCCATAAATGGATTCACCAATGTAATTCATACATTCATATACACGTACTGAGCTTTCCAGAGCTACTTGTAGAGTTTGTTTTCCCAGTTAACTTGTAGATGATGTTTATGTTACTTTATTTCACAGGTACTTCACGATGAAAGCCACATATCCACTGATAACCTCTGGCAGAATGGCACGCCTATCAGATCAGAAGATGGTGATTTTGACAGCAGTGATTCTGACGAAACTGACACTGACGATGATGCAAGTGATATGGATCTTGAATTCAATCATCCTGGAACTGATTCTGATCCAGATGATCCAAGAGATTCCGACAATGATTTGGATGATTCAGACGGTGAGGAATCAACTGATTCCAGAGATGACAATGATTTGGATGATTCAGACGGCGAGGAATCAACTGATTCCAGAGATGACAATGATTTGAATGATTCAGACAGTGAAGATTCAACTGGCGATGAGTCCGATGATCCATTCCAACCCATCCAGAGTAAATTCCAGAACGGAGGTGAACTGAAAGGCTGTTACTTCCAAGATGAATCCGACGAAGATAGCACGGATTCTGAACAGGAATGTGGGGTCGAGGAAGGGAAACAAAAGGTCAAGGTCAAAGGTCAACTGCCTGACCTGTATCACCATGGCAACAGTTGGCTTGGAGATGGCCTCTCTAGTGAGGATGACAGTGACGATGACAAAGATGGGGATGATTATGATGATGATCTTCACAACCTCAGTCCACCTTTTCAACCAGGTGGTGTTCAAAGGTGAGCTAGAATTCGAAGGACGATTTTTTTTTCATTAAAACAAAAATTATTTTCAAGAGGCTCATTCATTAAACAGTACACAAGAAGTGAGCATATTGCATCTCAAGTTTTGTTCACTATGACAACAGACAAGCATGCTAATATAAATGAGCAAACAGACAAGACACAGAGAAATAAACCTCTTCCTTGTATGAGAAAAATATTTATTAATTTATCCAAATGAAACAATCATAAGTTACGAAACCAAAACAACCTTACGTGCTTTACCCTTTGCAAAAACATGATACAAGTAGGATTTCATCCAACTTATCTTAGTTTATAATGAACATAAAACATACTGGTATCCAACATAATTGGAGCTTTTTCGCTTTCATTCCAGCAGGCCACCAAATGTTCTACCAAGGACTGAACTTGAGCCTATTGCAGTCCTGGATGCAGCGGATTTCATTGACCCTCCGGACGGCCAGACAGTCCTGGGTCGTGGAGCCTTCGGAGAGGTCACCCTGAAGTACCAGCTCTCGACCGGCCGCTGGGTGGCGTACAAGTCACTCCTGAGAGACGACGATCGCAACAACGATCGCGACAACGTCATCCTCGAAGGACAAGCGATGCAGATGCTTAGCAACCACACCTCGTTCCCGAAAGTCTACGGTGTGGTGCTCCGCGACAGCCAAAAGGCCCTGGTTTCTGAGTTTCTTGGGGACGAGCTCACAGCGCGCCCACTGACACTCACTGATGCTTTATATGGAGGGCGCCCCCTAGAGCTCACACAGGACGAGTGGTGTAAAATTGCACTGGACATCGTCGAAGGGGTTCGGTACATGCACCGGTGCAACCTGCTCCACATGGATATCAAGACCGACAATATTTTACTGGTTGAGGGCGCTGATCGCTGGAGCGCACGAATCATAGATTTTGGAGAGTGCCGCCAATCGCGGGTGCCACTGGTGCTTCCCCTCGAAGTGGCGGAGTCGGACACAAACACCCCTCTGGAGGGAATGGTGGCTTCCAAGGTGCACTGGACCACATGCAGTGATATGTATGGGGTTGGGGAGACACTCCGCCTTATTGGCCAGCACGGGAACGTTCCATTGCTCGAGGAGAGGGGAGCAGAGGTCAAGAAGACAATCCAGTGGTGCTCCGGATACATAAAGCTCCCCAAGATCGAAGATGTGAGGGTCCAACTGCTGAATAGAGGCAAGAGTCTGCCAGGAGTTGGATATTGAACGAAGAAAAAACAAAACAAGAAATAAATAAATACAAACAAAGAAAACAAAAACAAAGATAAGATGCGGATAGTAACTACAAAAGTCTAGAGTTGGTAATAAGTTAAATCACTAATTAAGTCACAAGTAACCAGAGATGTAGAATGAAGAAAACAAATTGCCTTTTTAACAGTTCCATTTCGTACCTTGACTCAATAATGTAAGATTTGACGACTTGTCATAATTTAACAAAGGACAAATATCAAAATCTACTTTTTTACAAATATATTTTATTAAAAAAAAAGTTATTCATGAGGTTTATGCATATCAAAGTGAGGTATGCATACTTGTATAATAGATTTTATATTACACTTTTGGAGAATATTAAATATATATATTTTCATAATATATCTAGTTCCTAATATGAAATTACATTTTTCTTTATTATATATACATTTTTTTTTAAATCAACTTGTCATTTGAAGCAAATTTTGCGACAGAGGGACCCCCTCCCTTTTTTGTTGGTCATTGTCTTTCCTGAATCTCAGGAATTCTTTTGAGACATCTAGGGGAATGGGTTAGGTAACAATGTTCTAATGTGTGTTTAGGGTATAGGGACGGGCTGGGGAGGGGGGCTGGAGCAGGGGGCTGTTTCAGATCGTGCACAGAATAACAGATTAAAGTTTTAAAACGTGCATTTCATCAGATTCAGAGCATATTTTTAAAAATAATAATAAATAATTTTGCATTTCAATGTCCTTCAAATAATGTATCCAATATGAATAGCCAAATTTTTTTTTAACATTATGCTTAAATTTGACAACAATTTGTTAATTACAGAAAATCATGTTTACATGATGAACTTTCATTCGATCTTCATAAGAACGCATTAAAAAAAATCCATTAATTAAAAAAAATAATAAATTTTTTAAAATGCAAACTGAAAAAAAAAAAAAATCAAAAGAAAAAAATGAGAAACTATAATTAAAAAAAATACCTGAATACAACAGACATGACTGTGTCAATGACTTCATTCATATTGTGAACTGTCTATGTAATTGGAAAAGTTTTGCGTAATTTTTATGATAATTTGAAAATTGAACAAAGAAATTGACTGCGACCTCCGGATTGCCGTTCCGGTGCTCTACCAACTGGGCTATCCAGTTCTATGTCCGTGGTTTCCCATTTTTGTCAATGTCAATTTTATGATTTATTTTGTAATTTTTATGGTGTAAGCGGAAAACTTCTCACACTAACCCTTGAGACAAATCTGAAGAAATTTATTTGTCACCGTTTCTAAACCAAAATTTAAATAAACCTGCTCATAGGGCCATTCCGAATATACTGAATATTCAATCATCAACATAGTCGAATAGCTTTTTTCCAGTTTGAATATTCAAAAATATAAATACGCACATGTACATGACTGTGATGCTATTTTAATCGTTAATTTGCAGCGCTTCATTGTCAGATGCCATTTTTTTTTTGACAACGGCGGTTCATTGTTCCCAACCTTTTCAGGTACCAACAAAATACTGTAAAACAGTCCATAATATCGATCGCCGCACGCAAATTGTAATCGGCGCGCTTTGCGTGCAACTTTTGACCAGGGCAGCATGCAGTTGCAGCTAGGGTGTGTAAAACTTGATCGGAGCGTTTTGAATATTCGAATACTCGGTGAAACGCAGTTTTGAATAATTGATTACTAAATTATTTGAAAATGACAGCCCTACCTGCTAAAGCAGAAAAATTCTATTCTTTTAGCAGCTCTGTCCATTAGCCTTTTGACATATAGCAGACACAAGAGGGCGCTCTTTTGGTTGGGTAAATTTGAGTTAATACAAAAGAGCGTACCCAAAACAAAAAGCGCTATCATGGTGTTTTTGCAAACCTTTCATTATTAAGTATCTCCACCATGCAAAGCCTCAAATCTTACTTCAAAAAGGCTATTTTTGTCAATGGTTACAATAAATACGAGAGTAAGAATGGCACTGGACTTACCCGAAATTCCACTGTCTCACTCCACGATCACCTTTCTCCAAAGACCACCGCAGAGGCAAGATTTTGCCCAGCGCTGCTCCCACGACTTCATGGCCGACGAACGACTCGGCGAGTTCAACATTGAGATGGAAGAACATCTAAAAGTGAAGGGAAAAATTGTCCAATTCAAATACCTTCAAGGTCCCATGCAATGTAATTTTGTTTAATACAATCTTTGAAAATGCACCTTTGTGTCCCATTTAACCGTATTTTCAATTTTCGTTTTGCCATTTTTCAAGGGTATTTTGGTGCCTTTTGGTTTTTATGCTTTTGCAACTTTCCATATGCATGAGCAAAGTGTGATACCATTTCAGCACAAAAAGTAACCAGAATTTTGGATATTTTGCTGTTGTAAATTTTCTTTTCTTTGGTGATTCTTTGTGTCAGTACAATGGGAGACGTTAAGCCAATGAGCAAATTTTCTCGCAAATGTTTTCAATGAGCAGATTTTTGGGTTTACATTTGAACAGAAAACCCCCTAAACTGAACAGTGTCTTCCTGAAATGACATCACAGCAACAGCGCCCTCAGTTGTCCGGAAAACCATGGATATTTTAAATGTTTAAAGAAGTGCAGTTTTGAATAAAATTAAACAAAAAGGGATGTCAAAGATTTTTCATATATTCCTAAGAACAATTCATTTCGTGGACACTTTAAACCATATCTATGTATTCTCAACCAATTCAAGTCAAACCTACATTCGTTTCCATAATGGTGCTATCATAGCACAGAACAAACAACCAGGAAGTTGTGGTAAAGTATCCTGCTCAAGGACATGAGTAATAACAGCTTGCCAAGGCTTGAGCATCAATCAGTTCAACTCAAAGCCATCATTCACTTTCATGACGCTCTTCATATAACACAGAGCAAACAACTCAAGATGTTGCTTCCGAGCCAAAATGGGTCATCAGTATTTATCTTCGGTTTCTGTGGCCAGCAACAACCTAGAATATTTTTATTCCCCCTGGATGGGATGACAGTAAATCATTTATACTTCTGAGTGGAGAGAGGCAGGTTGGGGTAGAGTGGCTTGCCCAAGGACACAACATAATAGCAAGCAGCTTGATTCGAACCCCTGACCTCTGATCATGAGGCAGAAACTCTGAACACTAGGCTTGGATCCACCCCTGCGCACCTGGTGCAACTTCGGATTTCCTCTGGCGGTGACACCCCAAGGTAGAGCCGGCGGACCACGTCCGTCTTCTGGTGGATCCTGTCGGTCAGCGACCGGACGTTGACCTCTGACCCCGGGAAGATGTTCAGGCTGTGACCGAAGGTGGCTATGTTGACCATGTGGGACGGCGCGGTGTGGAACTGGAAACTCATGGCCTGGCGCAGGATCAGCAGCTTACCGGTGATTCCTGAGTGTTGAGCAAATGCAAGAAGAATGGAAACCAGCTGAGATGCCAATTTTTACATAGATGTCAAGTCCGACAACAGAAAGCACCGAAGTAGGATCAAATTAACTAAAATATTAACAAGCTAACATGAGTACAGCACTCTTAATGTACGTGGCTATAATGAACACTCTTTTTGGCTTCCAAATTATAAGAACGTTTATAACCAGCATTGCCGGCTTAAAATCTAATGAACGACTGCTGTACCGAAAAATCTTTTGGAGACCAGATTGTGTCCAAAATGTTGAAGCGAATGCAAACTAGCAATGTCAAATCACATGTTCATGCCACTAATTTGCAACTTGTACAAGTTTTGCATGTTCGGCTAATTTTGCCGAGGATTTTACTGAAGTCTAATTTGCTTCACGTTCACGTAAACTATGAACCGTTTTTTTTTTAATAAAATCTCCCCACTCCCAAATCTACAAGTTGTATTTTGGTACCTTCTGTAACAGGTGTCACATCCAGTGGTTGCATGATGATTTGGCTGGGCAAGAGACAGCACTCATCTGAAAAAAATGAATTCAATTGAAATTAACAGATAAAGCTCATGTTCAGTGGTTCGAGAATTAAGATTTTACAGGGTGGTAAAAAAAAAAAACCGAAACCTCATACTTCCACTGCCCCGAGACTCAAACCACACATACCAATGTATGGAGAATCTTTTTTAAGAAAAATGATACCAAGATCGCCCAATTCGGAAAATAAATTCCAATAGCTACTTAGCGGGCTCTCCTCAATGATTTGTGCTCGACAAAATAAATTTGCTTACTAATTTGTGCTTAGCACAATAAATTGGCTTATCTTCCCGGAGGGATCTCGTTTCTGATAAGTGCTTACCAAATGAATTCCATTAGCTACTTAGAGGGCTCTCCTTAATGATTTGTGCGCGACAGAATAAATTTGCTTACTAATTTGTGCTTAGTACAATAAACTGGCTAATCTTCCCGGAGGGATCTTGAAACTGATAAGTTCTTACCAAATGAACTTACTTAGCTATTTACCGGCATCTCCATGCTGATTTGTGCTTACCAAACAAATTCTCTTGGTTACTTACCCACCGTGTTGTCATCGAGCTCTGCAGGTGGGATCTCCTTGCTGGCCAACCAGACTTGGGTTATGAGCTTGTACAGATGGGACACAGTATCGAAAGATTCTATACCAGAAATTAAAAACACAAAACCAAAATACATGTACATCCCAGTATTTTGTACCAAAGATTATCACAACATGCAAACAATGTTCTATCAAACAAAGTCAGCTACCTCCGATGTTTAAACTCAGTGTCACACCTGAAGTGTATCCAGATTTTCAGTCCAGGTAGGGCAAATGATTTTTTTTCTGAACAAGTGGCCCCGATTTTTGCTCAATCGTATAAAACGTTCAGGCGAGGAAGGTTATTGCAACAAGTAGCTGTTGAAGTGCTAGTGTTGGGCACGATCAGTGGGTCTGCGCTATTGGTCGATCGTGCCCAAATGCACTTGCGCGATCAGTCAATCCTGTAGGCAATCTCAGACTTTTCTTCTCCTGTTTCAAAAGAATCCTCCAGAGCCGTGCATCAGAAAGAAAAGGTGATCGACTGATGGCGGCGCGATCGATCGATGTTGTCACGGTTGACTGACAGCGCAGCGTGATCCACCAATCGCGCCCAACACTTGTGTTTTCATTTCCTAAAGACAAGTTTATAAAATTGTTTTATATTTAAAATAAAAAATTGTTCTCTCCTGCTTGATACGCCACTGTACCAGATGAATACCAAGGCCTGGGGAGGCCTTAATAGGTCTCTCTCAAATGACGTCACTTCCTGCAGATTGCCACGTGCATCGGCAATTTGTGCGTCAAATTGTGGTGACGCGCATCGGCTGCGCGGTAACATGTGCGCATGTTTAGAACATATTGCAAACTGCGCGCACACACACTTGATGGCGTTCAACACACAGTTGTGATATTCCTACGAAGATTGCGTCCTTTGGGAGAGATCTCTAAAAAACATCTTTATTCCAAAAAAAATAATCAAAATTAGGCGACAAAGATGCAATTACCTGGTGTGGTTGAGAAGACCGGTAAACAAGTCTTCTTGTGCATTCCCCACACCTTGACGAGTACCAGCATCTCGCGCAGTAAGCACAGCGTTGACGTGTCTCTCAATATACTTATCTACAGAGGTCAAAGGTCACATCAAAACATCAATAGGTCATATTCTTGAGCGAAAGAGGGTGACATAACATTTTGGGGTACTGATGTGAATCTACAGTTATTGGCAACAGTTTTATACGTTGCTACAGCTCAAAAATGACATTTGTTTACAATTATTTTTTACAAAATTCCTGCAAATGTTACCAACCCCTGGTTTGGTCGGGTTGGACGCTTGCTGAGGTACGGTGCTCAGCGTGTGGAGACAATAGTCTGCAATCCACTGGATCAACTGCTGTAAGGACTGCAGAGTATCTGCAGCGAGAAAAAGGGGAGACCGAAACTAGACATGGCCAAAATTGAAAAACAAAACAATATTCAAGTTTTCTGATTTTAGAGTTAAGCTCCAACGTGTCTTTACTGCCATGATTTATTCAAATTAAAAATGGTAATTTTTTAAATTTTTTAATCAAGAAATGAGAGTCATAAAATTATTTTCTTTTTCAAAATAAAAGTTGTTGGATACTTTAATGAATAGGTCATATCATAATAATAAAAATAGTGGGTATTTTTCTGAATGAAAAAACTGCACTTATATTTTGAATGTTACTGATTGTATTTGTGTGACTTACTAGGATCCAAAGCGAACTCCTTGGCGTCTAGGTTCAGGAGGACCTTGTTGAGATCCAGCTCACTGCTGTGGGCACAGATAGCTGCCAAAGAAAGTAAAGAATTGGGAAACAGTCCTTGAAGACGAAACAGTGAATTAACATAACAAGCTTGATCGGACCCTGATTATTCAATGTTTGATTGACTTGCAATGAACTTATGGACTGCTCTGTGACTGACTCGTGAATAACTTACCATTTAAAGATATAGTCCATCATTTGTAATTTGTGCATTTTGTTTGTTTAAAGCAACAAAAGTGCTCAAAATCTAAAGAAGGGTGCTGAGCAACTAACCTGATGAAGTTTCAGCTCTGCTTCAGCTGTATATTCCGCGAAAAACAGCATTCTAGGATCTCAATTTCAAATCAAAAGTTGCTGAATCATGTTTTGAATTGGGCCTGAATTCAGCGTCCGAGACACGTTCTCACTGAGCCGATTGCAGCTACGCGATGTCGTGCACTGATCCGACGAATTATAGCAACCGCGCGTGCTTGTGCGTCGTGCCAATGCTTGCGCGCACTTCGCCGAATAACAAAACGAACTACTAATTCAAATTTCCTACGGTACATCTTAAAAAGCACCGTTGGAAAGGCCTTCTTTCGTTGATCACTTCAAAATGACAGCTTGCCAGAAAGAATAATTTCACAGGGAGTTTAGTCCCCTTACTATCTTTCAACCAAGTATGTTTTTCGACAATAATTACGCCAGTTACTTTTCGGATGGCTGCAAATGATGGACTATAGCTTTAACTCGTGATACAACACTGACAAGATCTAATACCTGCGAGTTTTTCAGTGGGTGACTTGTCTTGAGTGGAGACGCTGGATGGTCTGAGGAGCGACTTGAACTCTGATGAGATGGCGTTGAGAAGCAGCTTACAGTAGCAGTCAACGGACTTGCCTGCTCCGCTAGAAGTCATTCTGCATTTTTAAAAAAGGAAACTGTAAATGTATGAAAGGTAGATGGTGCTGCTTATCAGATGGAATTTGCATCGAGGAGATGTGAAATTGCTATAAAAGGTTTTACCCTTCGCCGACTATTATTATTATATTTTTAAATAATTTTATAAACACTGTATACTCAGTGTTTTCCGAGGGCTTGCGAGAACAATTCACAAGTTTACTCAGGCGGGACTTGAACCCACGACTTCCTGCTTACTGGACTTGTGATGGACTTGTGATGGACATGTGATGACTTGTGTTGGACTTGTGATGGACTTGTGATGGACTTGTGATGGACTTGTGATGGACATGTGATGGACTTGTGATGGACATGTGATGGACTTGTGATGGACTTGTGACAGACTTGTGAAGGAATTGTGATGGACTTGTGACGGACTTGTGACGGACTTGTGATGGATATGTGATGGACATGTGATGGCCATGTGATTGACTTGTGATGGACATGTGAAGAATTGTGATGGACTTGTGATGGACTTGTGATGGACATGTGATGGACATGTGACGGACTTGTGATGGACTTGTGATGGAGATGTGATGGACTAGTGATGGACATGTGATGGACATGTGATGGACATGTGACGGACATGTGACGAACTTGTGATGGACATGTGACGAACTTGTGATGGACTTGTGATGGACTTGTGATGGACTTGTGATGGACATGTGATGGACTTGTGATGGACTCGTGATGGACTGTGATGGACTCGTGATGGACATGTGATGGACATGTGATGGACATGTTATGGACTTGTGATGGACATGTGATTGACATGTGACAGACTTGTGATAGGCTGAGATGAATACCTGTGGAGAGATCCTTTAACGGCCACCAGACGAGAGAAGAGCAGTTCCTGGGTGGACTTGGCTTGTCTGTTGAAGGCCTCTGTCAGCCGGTCTATCACTGTGTCAACCATACCTAAGAAGTTTAACAAATCACGATGAACTAATAACAAAAACGGTCATGGAGTGAGAAACTTACATCTTGTACAAATAAGGCCAGACAGAGGAAAATGCAATAAGCTGTAACAGACACAAGACTTTAGCTTATTCTCCTACCAAGTAAAAGGGCAACATTACATACACACTGCAAAGCACACAATGTTCTACCACTGAAACCTTCATCAAATTCAAGGAAACCAAACGAAGCAAGCGGTGCAAAACTCCAGAGGCAAAACGTCCTTCAAATAGTGGCACAACAGAAAGCTTCAATGCACACAACATTTATCCTTGCTATATGAAATACACTAGCACAATTTTCCTACTACAGTTGATGCAACTCTTCTTCTAAGTGTTAAGCAGTGTCATCAAATTGTCACAAGAGATTGGTTCAGTGAATCTGAAAACATGGCTCATGAATGCAGACATGTTTTTAATCCTTACGAAAAACTCAATAAAAAGGAAAGTTTAACAACTGGACTTAAAAGTGCCATGGAGATGTACTAACAAAGCAAATCAAACTAACCTGGTGTGATTGTGTGCAGCAGATCCCACCACTCATAGCCAGTCACCAGACTATACTCCAACAGGTTTACTACCTGGGCAATGGTGTGGGCCCTAGCGGCACCTGCGAACAAGCAGTTTTTGAGGGGGAAAATTATGTAAACATGATACACAGCGCTAGCGAGGGCCATGCTGGTAAATATTGGGGGCCTTGTTGGACAAAACACGACAGTGTCTAACAACTTGTCCTTCAAGTCTCAGACTCCCATGGTGTCTATACCCTACCCAACTGTTCTGCGTACCTTGGTCGAGGGCCTGTCCCAGGGTCGGCGCGATCTTGATCAGACACAGCGCCCCCATGCGGTCTATAGCCATGATGCTGCAGCACGTACTGGACATCTCCATGCACACCAGATGCTTGCCGTTGTAGACTTTCTGTCTCTTCGCTGCAATCATTCCACAAAAAAAAAATTTGAATCAGAATTAGTAGAAATTATTTGTGTCATCATCTTACTTTTGAAACAAGAAAAGTTGTGTTAGATAAACACAAATGCCCCGCAACCATGACTGTTCCCATGACATGACACTGCCATTTGAACATCCTAAAGTACTTGCATCCTTATGGGGTAGAAATCACAATAGAACAGTAGACCCCATAAGGAAGTCTTTAGAAATCAATATACCCCATAAGGGAAACGCTATGGAGTTTGAGAATTCAATAGGAACACCCAAGTCTGTATTTGCCTGCAATCGGGGGACCCGATGGCGGGGAATTAAAATATAAAAAAAAAACGAAACAATAAACCTGACATTGAGCTTGATGTCTCCTCAGTCAGGAGTCTCCAATAATGCTGATAATGCTGATCTGACAATGAAGTCATCAACTTCTTGACATGAGGCAATTTATTGAAGGTAGGCATTAGCAATAGCTGAGGGCCAGTTGGCATGTTGTTTTAACAAGGGTTATTAAAAACACATTATGCTGGCAACTGACTTGAATGCATTGTAAATGGAAATTGACAGGTAATTTGCATTTTGCAGGAAATTGCCATTAGCTGAAAATGCATCCCACGATTGCTTTAAAGGTACAGTCCATCGTTTGCTGCAATCCAAAAAGTAACTGACGTAATCATTGTTGAAACGCATATACTTGGTTTAAAGATAGTAATGGGACAAAACTCCCTGTGAAATTATTCTTTCTGGCAAGCTGTCATTTTGAAGAAATCAATGAAAGAAGGCCATTTCCAACGATGAGTCTTAAGGCAGAAATTTAATAAGTAGTTCATTTTCTTATACGGCAAAGCGTGCGCAAGCGTTGACATGACGCACACGCTCACGCGGTTGCAATAATTTGTCGGTTCAGTACAATAGCTGAAATTGGCTTATTGAGAACCTGTCTTGCACGCTGAATTCTAGCCCAATTCAAAACATGACTCAGCAACTTTGGATTTGAAATCGAGATCCTAGAATATTTTTTTCTCAGAATATACAGTATTCACTGAGCTGAAAGTTCATCAGGTTAGATATTCAGCACCCTTCTTTAGATTATGAGCACTTTGGTTGCTTCAAACGAACATAATGCACAAATTACAAATGATGGACGCTACCTTTAAATGCAATATCAACGTGCCGCTCACAATGACAATATTGTATGTCAATCAAAATATAGAATATCAAGGAACCAATCAGAGACTGGCCAATCAGCACTGATCTATGATTATATACATGTACACACTTGATCATGTGCTTGACAAGGACAAGCCGCACCCATTTAATTCTTTTTCAAGAGATGAAGCCTACGTACAAAACCCTCTGCATGCAGTTTACCTCTCATTTGCAATATGTTACACTTTTCTGACTACATCTACTCCTATAACGTTCAAAAAAGGTTTGAAGTAAAAATAAAAATTTTGTCAACATTTATTCCTGTTGTCTGTGCAAGTCTGTGGAAGTAAAATAAAGTTCCTGCGAACAGATTGAATCCGACCAAGCAAAATGAACATCACGATGAATTCAACAGGAGTGAATGAAGACCCGTCTACAATCAATGCATCCACGACCCCAACAACCGAGGACAGAATTGAGTACAACTTCATCCGATGCATCCTGCTCGTCATAACGACCATCCTACTTCTGACCCTCAACCCGCTGTGTCTTGTGGTCCTGAGGCACGTCCGCAGCATCCAAGAGACAACCAAGGTTTTCCTCACATCCATGACGATTGCCGATCTCGGGGTGGGACTCTTCCGAGCTCTCCCGATGACCGCGCTGGCAATTTCCGAGACTGAGCATCTCAGCGAGGCGTTCTGCAAAGTGCTGTCGTTTGTCGACTGCACCTTGTTCTTCAGTCCCCAGGTGTCACTCCTGTTGCTGACAGTGGATCGCTACATCTCAGTGGCGCACGCGCTGCGCTACCCATCTCTCGTAACTGTGAAACGGGCCCGGATTTCTGTCTGTTGTATGTGGGCAGCACTCCCGGTAATAGCAACTGCATACGGGTTTTCTTCACATTGGAAAACTGAATACGCCAAATATATCCCAATGTGTTTATTGCAGTTAGAATCCTCCAAACTATTTGGACAAGTAGCCTACTCATGCATGGTAGCCAGCAGTTTGTTGGTTACTATCATGGCCTATGCACAACTGTTCATGATATCGCGCCGCCAGGCGAGAGTCATCCAAGTCGAAAACCAATTCGCTCAACCGGGTAACCCTGCCGCGAGGCCTGACAACAAGGCCCTGAAAACAGTCCTCATTATAGTTTTGACTGCAACTGTTTTCAACCTCGTGCCAATCTTGGGTGTGTTTCTTTTCATACCCGGTGGACACCCAATCGCAGTCCTGTTCACGGTAGTCCTGCCCGTCCTGACAAACAGTTGGCTGAACGTGCTCATCTATTATCTCAGAAACCAAGATTTCCGTCGAGTGACCCATGAACTTCTGACGTCTAGCTACCAATCCTGTAAACGCTGCCTGCCATTGGCTGCAAACTGAACTGAGCGGCGTTCCAATAACATGAACTGGTCTTTGATTTCTCTCAATGTACATACTTCTTAATTTCATTTTGGGTAACAGTACATAGGGCGCTGTGGTCCATCGGTTACAGTGTTCGACTCGTGTGCTGTGGTAGATAAGTTCGAATTCTGACCGTGGGACCATGGTGCTTGTGCTCTTGAGCAAGGCACTTTACCATGATTGCTTAGTCCTTCAGATGGGATGTAAAGCCGTAGGTCCCGTGTGTTGTGTAATGCACATTAAAGAACCCAGTAACACTTATCGTATGTATCGAATGTACAGAAATTCAGCTTCCGCTGGCATTTCTGAAAAATGACTTCACATAAAAACAGAACATTAACTTCAAAACGATGTCAGATTTATTTTAAGTATACCTTGTGATCCGGTATCCACTTTGGCCCCTTCGTACTTAAAGGGCGCACACGGCTTCAAAGAAACTCTGCAAGGCAATTAAACAAATATAAAGAAAAATCTCAGCAATTTTTTTTTCAATTTCCAGACGTGCTTGTAAATAGGAACATTCCACTTGAGAGTGGACAGTGGTAGATAGTGTGAACCAATTAAGGACGCAAAATGAAAAATAGGCCTACTGCAAGTTAAACTTGCGGGATCCCACCTGGCACGCTGGCGGTTTTTAAACAGTCAGTTAGTAAGCACACTTTTAACTTTATTCAATAACTTATTTTAATGGAATCAGGGCTCTTAAGAACATCAGTTTAAATAACTGAAAAGGCCAGAGTTGTAACGAGTCACTGGTTTTTGTGACTTGAGTCAAGTCGAGTCATTTTAAAGAAGTGACTCAAGTCAAGTCGAGTCATTTTAAAGAAGTGACTCGAGTCGAGCCGAGTCATTAGGTCCAAAGGTCGAGTCGAGTCAAATATTTAGCTCGAGGCAATTCGAGTCACGAATATTTGAACACTATATACCAAGATTTATAAACGGAGGCCATAAGTTAAGCCAGCGTTCGAATCCATGAGCTTTATAAGAAATCGCCTAAAGCTAATGATGAAACAGCGAATTAGAAAATGTGTTTAAAAATCTGGTTCCTGGATAGTATTTTGTGCGTTCTAGAACCATGAGGTGGTTGTGCTTTTATTTTTGGGACTAAGTCTTATTAGCCTTCGCTCAAGTTGAGTCGAGTCTTCTGATGAGGGACTCGAGTCGAGTCGAGTCATTTGCTCACAGTGACTCAAGTCGAGTCGACTCATTTACCCTTAGGGACTCGAGTCGAGTCACCAAAAATTGTGACTCGAGTCCGACTCGAGTCGAGTCATTGACTCGAGTCATTACAACTCTGGAAAAGGCTGCCCTGTTGAAATAAAACTAGTACATATATTAGTGCGCAGGCATAAGCCGATCGCCAAATGACAAGTGAACTAATGATCCTCGACTATAAAAATTACTTTAGATGAATATGTTACCATGGAAGCTGTTGATTTTTTTTTTACCTATGGAGCAGCTTGACGCTGCCATCTTGGAATGCCACGGCCATGACCATACCGGGCCCGTTGTAGATGGATTTACTGGACAGCTTGACCGGTAGCTTGGGCAGACACAGGCCGGTCACTGCCGCAGTGTTGGTGTAGCAAGAACCAAACACCCATTTCTGAAAATTGAAATAAAAAAACCTTGAATTTATCAAAGTTCATTTGAACAGATTGTGACTTGACTTGAGAACTTTTACAATAATTATGTGGCTGCAATATCTATAAGGATCGTGATTCAGGACAGGAGTATTTTCCTTACGTTTTCCCATTTCCCACTCAAAAAAAATACTTTCCATTCTGAATATTATTTTCTCTCATTTACCTGTCTTTAGAAATAGATTTTACCAGCGCCTTGAGTGCCTAATTGTTAGTAGATACGTGCGCTATATAAGACTCCGGTATTATTATGTGGCAAGACTAGGGCCATTTTGACACGATATTACTTAATTAATTTAATTTAATGTTTGCTTTATTAGACTCGTGTGCTATATGATGCATGCTTAACCCCATCGCATACATATACATGTAGATTGGTTTCTAGCTTTGCTGCAATGTTCATATGGACTTTAAAAAAAATTGACTTGAGACTTGACTTAAACTTGGAAACAAGTGGCTTACTACTTGATTTAACTTGTGAAAATTTGACTTGTGACTTGACTTGACTTGTGAAAAAAGGACTTGGTACAACAATAAAGCTGTGTGCGTCATGCTTAAGTTTTGTCAGCTATTTGGTTTTTATGGCTGTGATTGGTTAGAACAACATGAGCAGGACTGATCTGGTATACGGACATACTTGTGTAGTCGGCTGTGACTCCCTTGAGGGAGGGGGGCTTGTCTGGAAGATCTTATTCAATGGGATGAACTCTTTGCTAAGACTCCAGAACTCAACGCAGGAACCGGAGGAACCTTTAGAAGATGTGAACAATGGGTAATAATTCATTATTTCATAAAAAAAAACGGTTCAATAAGAAAAATATGTCCATAAACAAGCATCCTATACTATTATATAAACATCTCCAATGAGTTGCGTTTTTTTTTTTTTTTTTTTTTTTTTATCATTTTTAACAGTGAAATTGTATTTCTTTTTCTGATATTATTCCTTCAGACAATTTGATAAGTAATATTCTAATAAATAATCCAAAACGATTTTCTTTCCAACGGGAATACTCCTCCTATGAATCTGATACTTCGGAATGGTTATCATTCCAGTAAAATGTTTTAAAATAGGGCATTTTAAGATTAGCATGCGTATAAATAGAAGAACATTGTAATATCAAAAGAGTGAGCGCTAAAAGGTTGTTTAAACTGAGAACAGTGTGTTTCCTGAACTTGATAGATTGTCCACGAAGGTTTTTTCCAACAATTCTAATTTACAGATGTCTTTTGAAGCTTACCGATTGCAGATATGATGAGTTGCTCTGCTGGGAGGGACGTACTCTCCTCTTCGTAACACTCTTTGTTGATGAATCTCAGATGGGTGATGGTTACGTCTACAAGAGACAAAGAAATAATTATGTGTACAACCAAAACAATTGGCAGTTTAACCTTCGGAGCAGCTTATCAACAAAAATCACACCCAGGAACCACATGGAGAATTTTATCACCACATGTGTTTATAGGTTAATAACCCTGGCATGCCTGTACATGCACAAGATATAGGTCATTCACATGGCCAGGGATTGTTTACAACCTGTCTGAGCTCCGGGTGGCGCGAGGGGTTGACACAGAGGGATCGGCGGCACTTAGGGCTGGCCACTAAGATCTCCAATTACTGCGCAAAGGCATTGGGCGCCATCTTGGCTTCTGTCTTTCAACACTCCTTACTCTGGAGTGGCTAGGGTCTGGCCAATGGGAGTCTACAGGCTTGTGGTGCATTGTAGGGGTGAGGATTACATGGAAGCTTGGCCTAATTGGCCCATTGAGAAAAAAAAAATTATGCCCATATTTGCTGAGGGTTAAAACTTCTTTGTCATGCAGAATTCACAGAGTGCTTAAAACTTCTATTCTATAAATTCCCAAAGATGGTCTGCTGCCCATTGTTGAAAATTGATCAAAAATTCCATTTTCTTGACAATGACACCACACCAGGTGCCATGATTTCACAGGATGCTTGAGACTATCATTCACTTACAGTCAAGTGAGGTATTTCATAATAATTTGGTAATTTTTGTTTTATGATGTTGGCGAATGTTGTATATCACCTCTAAGTTATTTCATATGTTGACATAACAATATGCACAAGTTGGATTTGTTTGGCACTTACATTTGTCCTTGTTACCGAGGTCAACACAGCACTGCACATGGAGCGATGGCAAGTAGTCAGTCTCAATGCACACCTTGTCTGTTAGAGCTCAAAGTCAAGAAAATTAGTCAGATCCTTTTTGTTTTGATGAAAGACACATCTTTATCAACATCTTTAGTAATGTTAAATTTCAAGGAACGCTGAGGCAAAATCCACGGTAGATTAACCAGTTCGCGCCGGAGGCTGTGCATACACGTAAAAAGTTTTGCGGTATCCGGAACGAATGACAGAAAAACACGCAGCCAGCAAGGCCGGAAATATCTGTCAGCGACCCGCTCGCAGCGAGTGAGGCCGGAAATATGAGTGTGCTGCCCAAGGCTGATGGCTTCAACCCGCCTGGCATGAGGTCCAGTGAAAAGTAATCCCACGCCTCGTTCAGTTCTCGTCAAAATAATCCCAGCGAGAACTGGTTAAGGCCAATGCTTCCGTTGTTCCCACAGAGTTTCAGGTCTGCTTTTGACAATTCATCATTCGTTGAAGGACAAAAAGGATACCTTCTTTCCAGCTCAGGATGACTTTGTAGACTTGGACGGGACTCCGGCAACTCCCGTCTGATGTGGCAATCAGGATGTCACCAGCTAAATAAAAAAACAATCATGTACATTTTTTATCAAATTAAAACTGAAAAAGACTTGAAACTTGAAAAGAACGACTGCGCTAAGACCAGAAGAACTTGACAAGAAAGACTTGTAAAATCAACGCAAAATACTTGACCACACAAATTTACAAACTGATCAGAAAGACTCAAGTCATTATCAACAAAACTTAAACCTAAGTGCAAAAACTGAGACTAAACACGCAAGTTTGAGACTTAACCACGAATGTAAGTTGAGACTAGAATTACTGAAAGTATTGCCTTGAAATCTCAAACTCCTAGGGCATTTTTGCTAGGAACCTTCCATTCTCTTAAGATCCACATGAACCTGAAATTCTCTCAATATCCACGGACATATGGAAAGTCCCTGCAAAATAAAGCTGGACTGTGTCATTGTCGAACGGAATTTTAAACCATTGAGGAAGATTAGGTTCAACTAGTTACAGGCACAAAGACAAGGTGATCCGCGGATCACACGTGTCGCCTTTTTTCGGGGTCGATCCCTACATGTTTTGTGTTCTAAAAAAAAAAAAAAAATTCAAATGTTGTGCATTTTTAAACAACCTCAAATGACCCCTAGACGACCTTTGACCTCCAGTTTCGGAAGAGTTGTGATGAACCCCCACCCAAGGATCACTCCATCCAAGTTGCATTAAAGTCCACCAAATTCTGTAGACACAGAGATATTTGAAGCATATCTGAACAATGACCTCTAATGACCCCTACATGACCTTCGACCTCAGTAATCCAAGAGTAACCCAAAATTTTGTTTAGGCAACACAAAAACAACTTACAGCTGGAGTAAGCAATGTCGGCCAGCTCGGCATGGCATCGTGTGTTGCCCAGGCACTCAGTCACTGTGATAGTGCCTCCGCCATTCTTCAGCACAGTCACTGATACCTGCAGCAATTTCAAAATCAATCCGGTCCACATTTGTCTCATCTAGTCCGGGCTTCAAATTTGAAGCATTCAGCTTCACAGTCTGACGCACAAGGTGGGTGAAGACAATATTCAACATTTTGAAAGTATTTAAATCAGATTGGAAGGACAGAGCATGCCCAAAAAAAGTGCAAAATTAAAAAAACAAGTAATTAAAACTGTTTCATGTTTTCATGATGAAATTATAGGCCTATTAGTATTACATTAAAAGTCCCTAGGCCCTTTGCTAGGATGTAGCCTCAATCCTACACACTCCTCCCATTGGCCTCATGGAAAAATAGCATATAGCCTCAATCCTGCAAACTTGTCCCATGTTTCTTGAATATGGTCCATGGAGAGGTGACCACTGCCTGAATCCTGCAAAATCCTGCGGCAGTGACTGTCAATGTGTTGAGGCTTGGCCAGTGACATCCTGGAGCAGTACCGAGGATTTCAAGCATAATCCGGGCCTATATTTATGGACAGCTGAGCAAAAACAACACAAGGTCTACCCCAAGACCTTGACAAAGTGCATCCTATGAAATCAGTAACGCACTTTTGCCATGTAACTTCAATCCTCCAAATTCCTCCACTTTGGCAGAGGATTTTGAAGGATTCAGGGCGGCTAGGGTTAAAGCCTGACTATTTCTCAATCCACTCCTTTTTACCCCATTCCGTTTGGGTCCCTTGATCCAGAAATAAAATCAATTAAGTGAAAGGGTGTAAATTTTACTTGGGCCACTCTCAGTTGTGGTGTCATCAACTTCAATGCCTATTCAATGCTTACCCCAGATTTAGCATGTCCAGAAGAGAGTGACCCAAGTACAATTTACACCTTTTGGACATTTTGTGGAGATTTTTTTACTTGAGTACTACTAACCAGGCCTGTAGAGGTGACGGTTATCCACCCACTGGCTGGCTTGGTCCCCACCTGGGGTAGGGAAGGGGTGAAGCGAGACCGGGTGAACTTGTCCAGCATAATGGGGGAGTCGATGTTGTCAACATTGTAGGATATCTAAAAAAAAAAAAGAAGAAGAAACACAAGATGTGTCAGGCGTGATAAATCCATAACAATTTGCTGAAGTTATTAAATAACACTTGCCTGCTGTTGGATTTTACTGGATATTGTTCATACAACATTAGCTGTTTTAATCTGTTATTTAAACCAAACCTTCTGACCTTCACTCTATTGTGTTAGCCACACCTACTGACCTCGACTCCATTGTGTTAACCACACCTACCGACCTTGTCT
The DNA here is from genome assembly GCF_015706575.1 of Patiria miniata. Classification (NCBI taxonomy): domain Eukaryota; kingdom Metazoa; phylum Echinodermata; class Asteroidea; order Valvatida; family Asterinidae; genus Patiria; species Patiria miniata. The sequence continues at coordinate 2,569,043 of NW_024037075.1, forward strand.
CCTTTGTGTTAGCCACTCCTCCTGACCTTGCCTTGGTTTTGTTAGCCACTCCTACTAACATTGACTCGATTGTGTTAGCCAGTCCTACTGCCCTTGACTCATTTGTGTTAGCCACACCTACTGACCTTGACTCCTTTGTTAGCGCCACTCCTCCTGACCTAGACTCAGTTGCGTTAGCCACTCCTCCTGACTTAGACTCAGTTGTGTTAGCCACTCCTCCTGACCTAGACTCAGTTGTGTTAGCCACTCCTCCTGACCTAGACTCAGTTGTGTTAGCCACTCCTCCTGACCTAGACTCGGTTGTGCTAGCCACACCTACTGACCTTGACTCCATTGCGTTAGCCACTCCTACTGACCTCAACTTCACTGTTAGCCACACCTACTGACCCGGAATCTACTGCGCTTGACATGCCCACTGACCTGGAATCCATTATGTTAGCCACACCTACTGACCTTAACTCCACTGTATTAGCCACACCTACTGACCTTAACTCCACTGTGTTAGCCACACCTACTGACCTTAACTCCACTGTATTAGCCACACCTACTGACCTTAACTCTACTGTGTTAGCCACACCTACTGACCTTAACTCTACTGTGTTAGCCACACCTACTGACCTTAACTCCACTGTGTTAGCCACACCTACTGACCTTAACTCAACTGTGTTAGCCACACCTACTGACCTTAACTCAACTGTGTTAGCCACACCTACTGACCTTAACTCCACTGTATTAGCCACACCTACTGACCTTAACTCCACTGTGTTAGCCACACCTACTGACCTTAACTCCACTGTATTAGCAACACTACTGACCTCAACTGCATTGTGTTGGCCACACCTACTGACCTTAGTTCTACTGTATTAGCCACGCCTAGTGACCTTGACTCTATTGTTAGCCACGCCTACTGACCTTGACTCCACTATGCAGCCATCCCAGAGCCACAATTGGCTCCCCAGCCACATGGCTTTCAGCGACACTCTCCCAGTCATTCAGGAGGTGGTTCTTCATCTGCCAGAGCGCAGAGGTCCCCGAACTGTCGCCGGACAAGAACTGGGTACCGCTGGCGTTCCATTGGAGTACCTGGATCAGATCCTTGTGGACACCGGTTATGCTGCAAAGGAATTTGGAGTTTTGAGTGCGTAAAACGCAGTGACACACACTCACACAAACTAACGAAAAAGTCTGCAGCCAAACATTTGTGGATTCCTTTGCTTACCTCGTCTATGCGACCATCTCTCCTGTGCCATGTACAGCCATGTACACGTACATCCAGATGGCAGAATATTAATACTACTTCCAGCCTGAGCAGACATTAGCAAGCACAAGGTGCGGTGAAAATTATTTGAAAATGGACAGCCCTAGTGCTAAATTTCTTCAGGACAGAGTGAGAGGACACGAGTTCGTATTTCTAACTCATTTTTTTTTGTGGCAAAGTAGTAAGAGGTGTCACAGAATTTAATTCTGGTTTGTATTAAACCATGCCCCTTGAGCCAGTATACCTGTGCAGTTCCCACGGTCTGTCTGGGTCCACAATGTGTATCTTGGGCCGATAGATCTCTTTCTCCAAGGCCTTCGTGTTGCTGACCGTACTGAAGGCCAGGATATTCCGGCAGGACCAGCTGCAGGCCGTATCTCCAATCAGCTTCTTGGAACTTCAGAAAAAGAAAAAAAAAACCTTTTCTGATTGGGGCAGGGAAGTCACCAAGTGTCAAAAGAAACTGTAAGGACATGAGAATGTATTTTTAGATAAAATTTGCATTCACCACCCGCATCCCATTGCAGCTACTGCCTAAAATTTTCATTATTTCAAAATATATTCACTATTTAAAAACAAATTACCTTATCACACAAAAGCAATCGACAGTTGTACATTTCAGGTCATTCCTTCAGTAAGCAGTTTGAAGCAGTTTAATTCATTTTCTGTTGTTAAAGCATTAATATTGATGCATAAGTGCATCCCTATGGTGACAGCTCAGGGACCAAAACTTATTCCTAAATTAATATCACTATTTAACGCTATATGCGTAAACTAATCCATAGTTTGGACATTGTGATGAATGCCATATTATTATATTGTATTCTACAAAAACAAGTTGCGAATTCCCACCCACTGATTTGTCCCCATAACTCTTCCCAAGGCAAGTAGCAAAAAAATGAAATAAGTGAAATAAACTTATATTCGGTTTGTGAAAAGCACTATGTAGAGACGTTATTAAAATGGATCTTTCTGTCCGGAAACTGGGCTAGCACTAGCAGTCTGCATGCAGTGTGAACTGGTGAAGAGACAAAGGAACTTACCATAAATTTACATCAGTTTTCGGCCATTCTGTCACGTACACTAGTTCCATTGTAGCGCTGAACAAACAACCCGTTTTTTTCTTTGTACTTAATTGCTACCTCAAACCGTTCAGCGCAATGATTTAAAGATATATCTGGTTTTTAACAGACTGCGAGAAATTACAAGTTACAAACCGATGGGCGCCGCCATTCTGATTAATAACAATATTTTTTTATCGATATGCAACGTCAGTTGTATGACACAATTTAAACAATATGTGCAAAAATTATTTTTTTTATTACATTTTAAATATTTATAGTACATTTTGATCTCAAATTGCTTGCAAATAACTAATAATATGCGTATAAACTAATTTGATAATATTATCTTATTGAACGAGACTTATTTGACTTTTCGCACATTACTGTCTTGTCTCCTGTCTTCATGATTGGTCAATGCATAAAATCCGGTAAGGGGTAGCAATCTATCATCAAGGATGGCCGCGGGTTTTTCAGAAACCGGTGCGCAGGTATGCGAAGAGAAAGAATGTTTGTGTTTTTATGAGTGCATACTTCAGTTCACCGTGCCATCCGAATTCATCGGATGAGACCTGAAATTAAAGGGATATATTTAGATCAGGCAGATCGAATATCGGATACGATGGGTTGACTTACCAAGATCTTTAAAGACTTCAATCTTGTTGGTTTTTGATGATACATTTTCAAAATATTTTCAGTTCATTGAAAAGTGTTGACAAGTTGATATGTGCACTGATTCATAATCATAGACTAGTACTGTGTTTTGATACCAATTTTTGCACCGTATATTTCCTCAACAATGGTCACTTAGTACAGATCTGTAGGAAAATCAAATGAATTTTGTCATGTTTTGGCTGCTACTGCTAGCTGAGAAACAACATGAACAATTCAAAAGTTGTTAAAAAATGCTCAGAAAGCTTTCTCAGTGGTATAACTTTTTTTAAGGCCCAGTAAAAAAAAATTTCAACCAACCTTTTGAAAAAAGAAAGGAGGCGGGCCTTTTTTTCCCCTTAAGTTGGCAGATTTTGCAAGATTTTGAAAGAATTCTGCAATTTTCCTGACTCTTCTGCTGATACATGATAGTGATACTTTTGTGTCCAAGTAAAGGCAACGTCACTCTTTCCACCGGATGTTAAACTTCTTGTATACAGCATTGCTACAAATTTAGCTGGACACAAATAAAAAGACAACATATATTGCACTTGTATAATTAATCTCCAGACCTAAATTTGATTCTCTCAAACTTTGATTCAACCAAAATTATATACCATTGCGCCAAACTGCCTCAAGGGAATGGAAATATATGTATTCTCAGTTGTTTCATGCTACTGAAACCGGAGATAAACTTTATTTTTTACCATTTTTTTACTTTATTTTTTCAGCTAGCAAATTGGCTTGCCGTTTTCGGTTGGCACCATATGTGCTCATCACACACAACGAATGGAATGAGCATCCTTTGCTGTGAACAAACTTGAAAAAAACATAAAATCTCCTTTCATTTTCAGCTTTTTGCTCGCCTGGGTGCCAAACCCTCTCTGGAGGCCCTTGACCCCCTGCTGTTTCCACCTTCTCGCGCCCTTCACCCCGGCGACGCGGTTGAGCTCTACGGGCCCAGCGGATGCGGGAAGACGGAGCTGCTCCTCCATCTCATCAGCAACTGCATCCTCCCCGAGACCTGGAGAGGGGCGGAGCTTGGCGGCCTGGGGGTGGGCGTGATCCTGGTGGATGCTGATTTCCAGTTCTCCATGCTACGGCTGTTTCAGGTTCTCGAGAGGAGGATAGTGGATGAGGTGGACAGGACGAAAGAAAGGAGTGAGCGTTTGAAGGAGCACCTGGCTAAACGCAGTGAGTCAAAGTTGTTGAAGGAGGAATCTCATTTTTGTTGTGTAAACAAAATACTGTAATAATTGGAGTTTGACGTTGAGAAATGAACATTGTAAATTGCTACATGTTCCTGGCCCTATCCCGGCGAACCATGATCAAATTTTCCCTCACGTATTTTCCCGACGAGTTCCATCCCGTCCGAGCATGCCCTGAGCAATACAAACTTGCTTTGTGGCAATAATTGAAAATAAAAACTGTGTACAGTCTTTAAATCCTTGGAATTTCCTCTCTTTTTTCTGACCTCCCAGTTGCATGCATCAATTCTAAATGCAAGTTTTTCCTTTTTTTTTAACAGAGGATGCATCAAATCCCAGCCTGAGCACCAACTCAAAAACCGAAAATGTGCAATCTGGATCAGACACATGTGAAATGTGCAAGAAATTGAATGGCAGGATGAATGCGAATGGTGCTGCAGGTCAGCAAGCTACTAGCAAAGAGCCTCGTTTCTGTGATGATCACCGAACGAGTAAACAAACTGGCAAGAAGAGGACAAGAACTGGTGAAATCATTTTGTGCAATGGTGACGAGTGTAATAATTCTAGGACTAACGAGCAGCTTGATAGTAGTATTGTCAAAGAAGATGAGACCCTGTTTGAGGAGCCAACGGCTGACCAGATCGAGGCGTTCATCAGAACTTGCCTGAACCGGTTCTATCTGGTTCGAGCCGGTGCGAGCAGCGACCAGCTCATTATTACTTTGCATTCGCTGGAATCTCTCATTGCCAACCGGCCTGATGTGAGTGTTTTGATGCTGGAGAACGTCGCGGCTTTCTATTGGATAGATAGGATGAATGGGGGCGTGGCCTCAGCCCAGGAGGCCAATCAGAGGAGAGTGGTGGGCGTCATCAAGCGCCTAATTGGTGAATACCAGCTGGTGCTAGTGGCGACCAAGCCGGCCCTCATCCAGCGCAACCGACGGAACAACTTTTGGAATGAAGATCCGACCACACCAACTACACGTTCAAATACATCTCATTCGGATTATGAGCATCACGAGTTCATGTGCAGTGCCTGGAATAAGCTAATCACCCATCGGTTTGTCATGAGGAGACACGAACATGTAGTTCATGCAAAGAATCTAGTTACAACTCAATCGTACTACACAGCACTTCGAACTCTCCCAACTCCGGATCATCTCTGCAGATTTGCCATTTCAAATAAGGGCGTTGTTTACCAGTGAAACGTGGTACCAGCATCCATGTCTGGCTAGTCTTTCCATAAAATGTGACAAAATTTTAACTATTCAGCATCAGATGAATTGCAAAAATCCAAAGAATTCAGTACTTTCAGAATTCAGAACTATATCAGTCTCGGTCATGATTTGTGGGGTATCCAAATCAGGTGTAAAACATCCATTATTCCAAACTCCCTAGGGTGATTTACTAGGAACCTTCCTCATCCTTGCAAATCCCAACACTATATGGTAAACTGTGCACATAAACAGTTTGACTCTGTTTATTTGTGGTATGTCTAATCCCACGTAAAACACAGTCAGTTTACTAGTGCAGTACTAATCCTAACAGATTCCAACAAACCCTGGTGTTGGAGTTTGGCTGGATGGGGATCGTTAGGATTATAGAACAATCCAATATTATGAGAAGTTGAGCAGATTTTTCGGGAGAGTTTTTACACTGTAATGTTGGTTAGCATCCCAAAACAAGTTAAACAACTGGACTTATTTTAAATCTAGAATACCAAAAAAAAAATTTCAAGCCAAACTCCTCGACTGCTTTTCAAATTGGACAGAACTGTTAACATGCATCACATTAAATTAGTTGCTTCAACAAAATAGAGATTTTATTGGATCCATACAAATGTATTTACATATAATTACAACTTTTGTACATTTTATCAAACCTTTGCATGATATATGACATGTACATGGCTTGATTTCATCAAGATGTTTAAACTGTTTAACATTTTTACTTCATACATGTATTTGTGAAATAAATATTCAAAATTACATTGACTATCTCCACAAACGAAGCATCTGCCAATGTAATTTTAACCCATATGTATGCGCAACTTACATAATAAATTGTGGTGCAAGTGGACTTACGCCGTGAAATCAATGTGAAATCGACTGCTGGTTTTTTAATGCATGCACAAAACATACACAAACATATTCAAAGCCTTTGTCGAGAGAAGGTGAACACAATAAAATACAATACCAAAAGTGTAAGCAACTTCAAATAATGCCCTCTTTTTGTGTCTGACATAACTCCAACAGCTTCATTCACTTTGTGCAGGACGTAAAAGGAGAGTTAAGACTCAATTTTCTTGGATCTGTATATTGGCTTTGAACGCCTGCCTACCCCATGGGAATATTTTGCCAAAATGGAACGAGGCGCAGGATTACTTTTCACTCGACCTCAAGCCAGGCGGGTTGCAGCAATCACCCTTGGGCAGCACACTCATATTTCAGGCCTCGCTTGCTGCGAGCGGGTCGCTGACAGATATTTCCGGCCTCGCTCCCCGCGTGTGTTTTCATCATCCGTTCCGAATACCACAGAACATTTGCGTGTATACACGTCATCCGACACGAACTGGTTTAAGTGTTTCATTTTTTAATAGTTGCCATCAAATAAGAGTGATATAATTCCTAGTTATACAAACATTGATGCACATAGGAGACAGCACTGCCGTAGAATTCGCCTCAGCCATGCAGAATCTAAAACAGAAAAATTTTGGAAAAAAAATTGTTTCCTGCTATTCAATCAAGTTTTTTGCAAGTTTTTGTGCTAAACTAAAACTAGACGATGGCCAGTCTCGAGTTTACCCCTCATCCTAACCGTCATTCCTCCAAAAACCTCCAGGCGCTTTTGGAGAATTTTGGCCAAAAAAAGTGGGTTCATTTTGGAGGATGCATTGTGTCGAGTTCGTAGGCTGTACCCAACATTGTTTATGTTCAGTCGTGCATAATTGAGCCCTGCATTATGCTCGCTATCATCCGCGCTGCTTCTGAATGTCATCGGCACTGCCTCAACCCATCAACAGCGATTGTTGGAAGATTTTGAAGGATGGAGGCATTGGTCACCCCTCCACTGAACAAATTCAAGAAATAACAGGATGATTTTGGAGGTTTGCAGTTGAAATCAATTTTCACATGGGTGGCAGTTGGAGGGTTTTGCAGGATGGAGGTTCCTAGCCGAAAGGGCCCAGGGGTGAGGGTTAAATTTTTGGCGAGTAACCTGTATTCACTTTAGGGCAATTTCAACGTTATGAAAAAGTGTAATGTCTATGATGGAGCCAATTTACTGTGATATCTAAGTAATGATTCAAAGAAATGATCCAAGGCTCCGTGCGCCAACAAAAGGGGGCGCCCTTTTACCTAGCAACGACGTACCATGGGCAGGACACATGCATTTCACTGGTTGGCGCGCACCGTTCCTTGTGTGTGACGCACATACACCAGGGGATTTGTACTATGTACACCCATGCCGCGCTTCGCAGCAAAATATTGCAGTCAGGCAAGATGGCGCCCCCAACTGTACATTCTTTGCCGGTGAGGGGGTACTTGTGAACGGAGCAGATAGAAGCTCTTATCAAACTGGCCGTATTCTGATCTTACCTGATTGGTTTTGTGCTGACAAGGCCATGGCACTGCAGTACAGACACTCACGACTCTTGGCGGTTGTCTGGCAAAGCTGTAGGCTCAGCTGACACCGGCCTGCGGGGTAACGGACAAAGTCATCATAAAACGAGCGCTAAAGTACCTCCATGAAATTTGCACCCGGGGGTTATCCCGCATCACAGAAGTCAACACTGAATTGTTTTGTTTTAAGCAACTCCTGAATAAATCCCCATCATCTGATTGGTGATCGTTGATCACTTGTCATTGATTTATTCGTCAGCAAGCCAGAAGGAGCAATTTCACAGAGAGTGAAGTTTGCGATTAAACATACCATAATGTTTAAAACCACATTCAAAAAAAAAATTGAAAGTGAGGCTGGGAGCACACGCCAATCATAAAATAGTCTGGCACCATCCCATTCAACAGTTTACAATTTATAAAAGAGATTCAGGGAACATGATCAAAATAGGGCTTCCTCATGAATAAGGTCTAATTATAGTAGTGTCCTTTCCGTACAGTGTTGACAATGCAGTGCCTTCAAAGATTTCCTTAAAAGAAGAAACTGTGAATAATGGAACATGAAAATTAAATTTCAACTCACTCCATCCATGTCCGTTGGGGCAGGCATCAGAAACCGCACTGGTGAATGCAACAAGTAGGGACAAATGACAGTCAAGGAAAAACACGTTTGTAAATATGAAAAAAAAAATTGCCTAGGAAGAAATTTTAAACGTATGCAAATTTGCATCCACCAGCGTAGGGAAATGCTGTGGCCTCGTGGTTTAGGGCATTAGATTCGTGGTCTGCGGGTAATTCTGCAGGTTGTGGGTTCGAGTCCAGCCTGGGGTAACGGTAGATGTGCCCTTGGGCAAGGAACTTTGTCACTCATTGCTTCTCTCCACCCAGGAGTAAATGGGTACCTGTGAGGGCAGAGATGGTTATTGTGATTGAATTAGCTTCCCTGCGCCTAACAGGCTGCATCGAGCTGTATACTCCCCCAGGGAGCTGAGATGGTATTTGGAATGTTTCATGGGCCCAATGAGCAGGGTAATAATGATGTAGCGCCTTGAGCACCAGTCCCGTGCGCTTTATAAATACCCACTATTATTATTAATACTGCTGCCACAGAAAGGATATTTTCTCCACACAGGTCACATGTCTCTCTCTTCCCAACTTCTGTCTCGTGAGGATTGGACTTGTAGACCTCTGTAACAAGACTCCTGATTGGCTCATCGCTGCTCTTACTTGAGGTAGACAGCCAATCAGCCATCAGCAACAATGTAGTGGTGTGGGCGGTTGCTATGCACAAAAGAATAAAGTGTATAAATTCTAAATAGCAATACATTTTCATAAACAAAACATGTTAAACACATAAATGAAAGAAAAACGAATGTTCAGACCTGATATATTAAGGCTGAGCTACAGGGTTGTATCTTGTAAAACTCTACAGTATGTCCCCCCAAAAAAATGTCCGTCTGACTGTTTTTGAAATAACTACAAAACCATGAAGTCAATTTTGAAAATTTTTGATTGTGCAGATACTCTTAATCATTGGCCTAAACCCCTATGAGTTTCATTTAATTTCAGTCACGCATCACTACACATTGTCAATTGAGCACAACAACATTTTTGGACACTGTGACCAAGTTCTTTGTCTTAATCAACTTCAGTGCTGTGTTATGTAAGCTGTGTAAAATCCTGCATGTTGTGAAAAAAAGGCTGATGTGGTTTGGGATTGGAATCATTTGCCCTTGAGCATTCAACTGAGGTCTTGCCATGATGACTGATAGCCAGGCAAATGACTCCAATCCCAACTGCAGCCCTTTTCATGGCAGGAAGGATTTTACACAGCTTACATAACACAGTACTGAAATTGATTAAGGCAAGGAATTTGGTCAGTGTCCAAAAATGTTGTTGTAATAAATTAACAATTATGTAGTGATGCGTCACTGAAATTGAATGAAACTAATAGGGGTTTAGGCCAAGCATAAGGAGTATCTGCACAACCAAACATTTTCAAAATTGACTTCGTGGCTTAGTAGTTATTTCAAAAATAGTCAGACGGACACTTTTTAGGACATACTGTAGTACAGAAAATAACTAAAATAATTTCTTGAAAGATAGTAAAAATGGTGAACCTACCATTATCGCCAACTTTTTTTGCAGACATCTGTTGCCAAAACTGAAGGGCGGTAAGTACGTGCAATTCCCTCAACTCCCCTTCGATCCGTTGTATGTCAGACTCCTTTCAAATTAAAATTCATGAATGTATAAGACAGTTCCCCATTCCTATTGGTCAGCAGTGTGTCGCGTGTTGAGAGCCACAGTTTCAGACGTTACCAGTGACAGAATTGGACTGCTGTAGTCTTTAACCGTGGTAGAACACAACAATTGTTGCCTGCTGTGATGGGTCCGAGGGATATGTATACCTTCAGGGGCTAATGGCACCCTCAGCTTCGCCCGATGCCATTTGCCCCCTTGGGTGTACAAAACGACATGGACCCTGTCACAGCAGGCAATAATTGTATAATGTACTCTATTTCCGTGCTCTAATCACTGCCTGTCCCATACCTTTTCCCCCTCCGCGTCCTTGTCAGTCCCACCCCCGACCTTGTTCATCTTCATCAGCAGTAGATACCTCCTCAGCCTCAGGGTGTAGCTGTGGGCCCCACCCTTGCCCGAGCTGGCCTCGACGGCCGACTCCCCGTCCGCGACGGACTCTAACTCCTGTGGGAGGCCGTCGCCGGTGTTGACAAAGTTTTGGCGGAGGAATTCGAGCAGGTCGGTCTTTTCGCTCAGGTCTTCTGGAAAGAGTGACAATCAAGAAAGAAACTGCTAACTTTCTGGGCTTGTTCAACTCGGAAGCATGCTGAATCCTTAAAAATTAAACACAAAAAATGTTCACAAAACAAGTTCCCAAGGGAAGGCAAAGCTGAGGGAACTAGTTAGTGAACTTCCAATCCCTCAGGGAGGTAATACCGACTGCGTACTCTCAAACCATGTTATAAACCCTCAAACCTATAAAAACCTGGAATCCTTTGCAATCACCCAGTTTGGTATTTCAACTGCGCATGCGCACAATGATATGGGTTCTGGGTCATTTGGGATAAGTGAACGCTCATCCAAGGCGCATGCACACGAAAGGAGACGGGCGCACGACGCTCGCGCATTAATTTCAAGCAGAAAGGGCATTCGCGTAGCATCGCGTATCATCACGTTAGGGATTTGATCCCGAATGACCTTTGACCTGATATACTTCATCGCGATACTGAACTGGCTTATTCAATACCTTGGCAATCCAGTAATTCAGCCACGGCGGTTTCCATGTTGCCCACTGTGCTGATATTGAGGGTCCGAGGGTAAGGACTCCTCCTGGAAATTCGATGCCTAAAAATTGGAAGATAAGATGAATAATAAGTCAACCAAAATGTGTTAAGTATATCGACTGTGAAGTTGAACAATACCATTTACGGAAAACGATTAGTTTGGCATTGCACTGCGAATTGCTTGTTTTAAAAATCTTAATAAATAATAGTGCATATTTATATAGTGCATATATCTATCAGTATTAACTTATCGCTGTAGAATCGTGTCAACGCAGCTTGTGAAAAATTGTCCAATTACATGATATACAAGTGGAAACGGAACGTGCAAAATCTGAGACAAACGAAACTTAACGTTCAAAATTTCATAGGGTTTTCTAAGGTGTGGCTGACTCGCAAACGGCGATAAGTCAATTGGCGCTTAAGGCGCTACATCATTATTACCCTGCTCATAGACCATTGAAACATTCCAAAGATAATCTCAGCTCTCTGGGAAGTAAACAGCTCGATGCGGCCATTTCGGTGAAAAATCAACCACAATAACCACCTTGCCATCACAGGTGCCCAATTTACTCCTGGGTGGGGAGAAGCAATGAGTGACAAAGTGCCTTGCCCAAGGGCACACGCACCACAACCCCAGGCTGGGTTCGAACCCACAACCTGCAGAATTATCTGAAGTTCACAAGTTCAATGCTCCAAGCAATGAGGCCAAGACCAATGGAAGGGGGAGGGGGAGGGGCAAGAATGGGGTAGGGAAGGGGAGAATTGGGGTGAGGAAGGGGTGGGGAAGGGGTTCAAGGGTTGAAGAACAGTACTTACATGACTGGTTTTGCTATGTAGACACCATGAGGCGATATCGTAATTCCAGAACTCTTGCAGTTCGCATCGGAGCTCTCCATGACATCAGTCTCCAAAACTCCATCTGCACGTCATAATTTGAAACAATTAGTACGACCGCCGAAGAAACTCGGCGCAGCCAACCAATCTCTATGCTGCCAGTCAAATTTCACTGAGGCACTAAGCATCAAAAAACTGCTTAGTCAAACCAATCACAAGCAATTACAGCATATGCCACTTTGCCTGGTAACGTATTCTGTGCTAAGCAACATTTTGTTCTATATGCACTATCTTGAAATTGGTTCCTGCATTCTAAATATTCCAAGGCCTTTTTAACACCATGACTGTGAATTATTTTGTTGAATTTTAGCAAAATCTTAATTTGAATTTATATTTATTCAGCATCTATTATCCTCATGAACTTGAGGTCAATATGAGGTAAATGACCTGGTATGACCTTACATGACCTATGACCTCACCCGACTTTGTCCAATCGATGACGGTCCGATGAGTTTCGCCGAATGAACTGTTTGTCAGAACCATGCTCCCAAAAACACACAAACCTACAATGAAATATAGCAGACAAAAACATGAAAACAAGCCAGTTTTGGTTAACTATAGAGGTAGAGTATGTCATTGGCAGCTATCCAAAAAGTAACTGACAACTTATTGTTGAAAAGCATACTTGGTTTAAGGACAGTAATGGCCCTAAGAAATTATTCTTTCTGGCATGCTGTCATTTTGAAGAAACAATAAAAGAAGGTAATTTCCCAAGGGCGTCCAAAGACGCATTTTTGGAAAGTTTTTTGACAGTTTACATATTAGATGAAGAGCCAACAATCACTTACTTGTCGAGAGTATCGGGTTCTTGCCAGAGTTGTGGGCAGAACGAACCACGGTCCCGCTACCAAGATCGACAAGGAACACCATGAGATACGGCCCTTTGGTCACGACAAGTGTGGCGATACTCGACGATTCCTGCATGAAAAAAAATATTATTCAACAAGTCTTACAACTCAGAACACTTGAAACGGTCCCTTGAGAAAACCATCCTTATGACATCTAGAGCAGCCTTCAGCTGACCGGCGATTTGCATGCGCCGCGACGCAACTGTCAGCATCAAGCAGAAAAGTAATGCTTTAGGACACAGAACTGAGCAATCGTGTGATTCTCGTGGAACAAGTGGCATTTCGACGCAAAATAATTTCAACCGTGCTCGCATCACCAAAGATGCGACAATGATTCCTCGGCACAAACATGATCATGTAAGGTCTTCAAAATGGTGGTGCGCGTGTTGATAACAATCAAACGATCTTCCACGGCCATGTCTGCTCATTCGGCCGTTTTTGCCAACGCTGATTGGTTACACAATGAAATATAATGATCTTGATGCACGTACGACATCGTAACTTCACATGGGTCCACTGCGATTGATTCCCGCCTGTTGCTGTGCACAAGTTAGATTTTTTCTTCTTTTTCAACTGTTAATTATTTTAGCCGATCGTCTTAATATCATCGTACAAGTTACACTCAGGTCGCAACAAATTGGCGACTTATATGTTCCCGACAGTCGTAGCTCATGCGCAGCTTGATTCTGAAAAGTCAGTCGCCGACTGATCTGTGTCGTCGCAAGGTCAAACTGAGGGCAGCTTTAGGTCGAGTCAACTAATTCCAATATTTACATATATGCCAAATTAGGCATGCATTCCACACCTATGTGATCTAGAAAAGTTGCGTACTTCACGTCACATGCCACCTACCATTCACGCACGGATTCGATAGTTACCTCTTTATGAGCGATGTTAGTCCACGCCATGTGGGAAACAGATATCAAGTCCTGATCAACCCAGACATCCAGACATTTAGTAAACGTCGGTGAAGTCGTTTCGTTTTCTTCCTGTATGCTCCATACTGAGATACAGCCCTGTATATCTCCAACTGCTAGCCATGCTGCAACAACAAATGTCAAAAAAAACGTACCAATATAATGAACATACTTTAGACCCCATTATTACCCCCGCTCATCATGCCATATTTCTCAGGCCGTATTGACATCCTGGCAACTATATAGTTTGGCTCTGCAGGACCCGATATACAAATGTAGCAGTTGTGATAAAGTCTCTTGCCTAAGGGCACATGCGGCACAATCCTAGGCTGGACATGAACCATAACCTAAGAATATACCACAAATCTTGACTTTCTTGCTCCAGATCATTAGGCCATGCCAGTCCATTTCAAGAACACCAAATTGTGATAAAGTGTCTTGCCCAAGAACACAAGCAACCCCGCATGCTAGACTTCTTGAGACTAATTCTTGAGTCCTGTTCAGACCACGAGGAGTAAGCACACTGCAAAGTTTCATTTGTCGGAATAACAAAAACCTTCTTACCTTTTGTAGATTGGCTGGTAGTCTGCAGAGGTGGTTCCCTACACCATGCGAGAGACACTGGCCACTGGTAGCCACTGTCAAAGGCATTGTATAAACTGATGTCAGCCCTGCACACAAGCAAGAAATACAGGGTGTCCAAAAAAGGAGAGAAGCAATGAGTGACAAGGTGCGTTGCCCAAGGGCACACGCACCATAACCCCAGGCTGGACTCGAACCCACAACCTGCAGAATTACCCGCAGACCACGAATTCAATGCTCCAGGCCACGAGGCCACGGCGCTCCACATACGCATTCTCCAAAAAAGCTTGCACTCAAAATCAAACCGACACCCTGCCCAACAAACTGTGTTGAATGTACATGTACTTACTCACTCCCCAGATGTAATCTGAACTTCCATATCGCAACATGTCCGCTTTTCATCGCGACAGCCAGCAACCTGAATGACTCTTTCTCAAGTTCCCACGTTTCATCCTGTGAAAGACCACATGCCCGGTCTAAACCTGGTGCAGGTCTGAAAGTACCGGACCAATCCATAGCTGAAAAAAAATTTGAAACTTAAGTAATGCAAAGTTGACGCAACTTTATAACTATGAATTAGATTCACACTGGATGTCATGATGCAATGGTTGCAGTGGCGGACTCGTGTGCGATGCTCCGCGGGTTCGAACCTTGATGGGGAACATGGTGGTTGTGTTCTTGGGCAAGACACTTTACTACAATAGCCTAGCTCTCTTCACCCCGGCCGGAGTACCAATGGGCATCTGTGCTGAGAAACCTGAGCTAGATACCGCGCCATAAATCTGCATTATGACCAATCAACTCATAAGTGAGGGTACATAGGTTCGAACCTTGATGGGGAATATCGTGCTTGTGTTCTTGGGCAAGACACTTTACTACAATAGCCTAGCTCTCTTCACCCCGGCCGGAGTACCAATGGGCATCTGTGCTGAGAAACCTGAGCTAGATACCGCGCCATAAATCTGCATTATGACCAATCAACTCATAAGTGAGGGTACATAGGTTCGAACCTTGATGGGGAATATCGTGCTTGTGTTCTTGGGCAAGACACTTTACTACAATAGCCTAGCTCTCGTCACCCAGGAGTACAAATGGCATCGGTGCTAAGAAATTTGAGCTAGACACCACGCCATAAGTCTGCATCATGACCAATCAACTCATTGTGAGATGGTACGTGGGTTTCAACTTTGATGGGGAACATGGTGCTTGTGTTCTTGGGCAAGACACTTTACTACAATAGCCTAGCTCTTGTCACCCAGGAGTACAAATGGCATCGGTGCTAAGAAATTTGAGCTAGATACCATGCCATAAATCTGCATTGTGACCAATCAGCTCATGTGTGAGTGTACATGGATTCGAACCTTGATGGGGAATATGGTGCTTGTGTTCTTGGGCAAGACACTTTACTACAATAGCCTCCCTCCACTCAGAAGTACCATGGCAGGCATACAACTGGGAATTTAGAAGAAAAAAAAACAAGGAAACTCCAAACCACATAAGATTTTGTACAGTATTTTTCAATTTGTACTGTCATTCATGAGAAGTAAAAAAAAAGAGGAAATCAAAGGATCCGAGAAAAAAGTTGCATGCCTGAAATCGGCTAAGAAACCCTTGGAATTTTAACAAAATACCATGCCATAAATCTGCACTATGTAGCCTGACCAAGACACTGCCCTGTAAAACCTCTCACTAATTTGCATAAATTTACATAATTCCACGCAGTTTTGCACAAGTGTACCTCATGATAGGCTTCTTGTCTTCCGTTACCGTGCTTCAGTGTAAGTTGGCAATGAAGGGGGAACTCTGCGTCGAGTCTATACTTACCGACGGCAGCTAACATGTAGACACGACGCTTGAATTCCACACACTTAGTCTCCAGTGAGGGTTCGGCTGGCAGATCTGGGCGTGGCTCCTCATTGATGTGAGCAAATCCTCTTTGGGGGAGGAGCTTACTAAGGAGGAGGGAGAGGTCCACAACCTATAACAAAATATGAGATGAACAAGACTGAACGACTTTAACCCAAAAGACTCAGTACCGCCCTGAACCGCCCTAAAAGTGTTCGTCTAAATATTTTGAAATATTTTTCACAACATGAAGAATATTACACGGCTTACACAGCACAGCACTGAAATTTACTAAGGCAAGGAACTTGGTCACAGTGTCTGAAAATGTTGTTGAGATCAATTGACCATTGTGCAGTGAGGTGAAATTAAATAATACTCATAAGGGTTGGGCCAAGGATTAGGAGTATCTGCACAATTTAAAAAAATTGAAAAATTTACTTTGTGGTTTTGTTGTTATTTCAAAATATTTAGACCGCCACTTTTTTGGGACATTCTGTAGAAAAGAGACCTTGATAAACAAGGACAGGCACTGGCAAACCAACTTCTGCAATCTCATTGGATGCCATATGCCATCCCAATAATCTGATTGGTCAGTCTCATTAGTGTGTCCCTGAGCAAGCTATATTACTGCAATCATTTCGTTGCCCTTTACTTACCATGGTCATGTTGCCTGTCTTGGATGTCCGTTTGTTGACAGTGAGTCTGTGGTCCAGTGCGAGACATGCTAATAACACACTAGTTTAATAAAACAGAAAAAAATTTCATGTTTCGAATTACTGGTTTAATATGTTGTTGGAAATGGTCTGACGACAGTAGGCCTAATTACCAAGCCAAGGGTCGGCATTTTTCATTTTGAAATGTTAACCTAGCTGCATTCCGTGACGAAATATTTAGGAGCAAAATTACAAAGTTATCAAGTAAGCAAAGAGTGATTTGTCCTCTTGAGTGTGATTGACCTCAATTTTTTTTTATATCAGACCATCCCCATTCACTGGTTCCAACAGCTACAGGGAACCAGGGGCAATTATCATTGAACGTGCTTGGTTGTGGACTGTGGTTTGGCTCAATATATGCTTATATATCTCGGTAGTGGGTACCAGCGAAGTGGTACTCAGTCAAAAGGGTACCTGTCAAACTCCCGGGTACCGGCCGGCGACCACCTGACTAGCTTGAAACTATTTCTGCTGATTCTGTCGTAATTTTCATTAGAGTTGGTGCTGGCTGGCGGGGAAAGGGTCCTGTCTATCAGAAGGGACCTCACCAGACCTGCACAGAAGACGATTAAAAAGCTGTTACAGATTGGTGACTTCATCAACAAAACTTACTAATCAATGACATGTGACATATGACAGTGACATATGACATAAACAATAAGATGGGACACATTGACAATGACACGTGACATATTGAACATGACATATGACATATGATGATTTTAAAGGTATAACATAAATTTGCAAACATCAAAAACAAAACTACCAAATTATCACGAAATGCCGGTTAGTAAAAAAGTCTAAAGCATCATGTAAAATCATGGCACCTGGTGTGCCGTCATTTTCACAAAAGTGATATTTTTGTATCAATTTCCAACACTGGTCGGCAGACCAGCATTGGAAAGAACATAATTCCTCATTTGGTTAGTCCACATTTTCTTTGCAATCAATTACACACCTGTGCATGGTTACAAGCCAGCTAGACTGATTCCCTGACCTTACAATTCCCTGACATTTAACAATTGCTCTGTTTCATCTTAAGTGGGTGAGGGAACCGCACTGCAAGAATACGATTGTTTTTTCTTGGTTTTTTTCAGCATTCACAAACCCAAAATGTCAATATTTGCTATAAAATACTACCCCCCACCCAAATCCATCCATTTCTGAAAATCACAGCAAAAGCAAATGATGATATTCCCTATAAATGAAAGAAAATGAGAAAGTCAATCATTGCAATCTTTTTCACCCATCAGACTTACAGTTCCGTCTTTCTTCATCGTTCAATGCCTCGAAATCAATGGCAATGCCCACATCAAGCTCTAAGATTTCAGCATGTGGTTTGATGATTGACTTGTGGAATACGAAGTTGCTGTTCTGTTCAGTGGGATCACACTGTAGAGACTGTTACAGAAAAGTAGAAAGAAAAGTGTCACTGTTGTTGATTTGTAAAGGGCAACCAGATTTCGTTCTGTTAATGTTAGTACAATTATTGTTAGCAAAAAGTGTTGTATTTTGCACTAAGTTTGATTTATGATCTATAGTATAATATTATTTATTATTTTGGAGCTCTAAGAGCCGTTTTAATATAGCTGGAGAAATAGGGGTCCTAAAGTCAGTGACAGTACAGTTGAGTCATACTGAGCTATAATTCATAGCTCCATGGTTGAGTTTATTTTAGCCACAGACGACTTCAACTCTGACGGTGCTACGCGCAGTGTATGTACTGTGTACAAATACAATGCAAATCCACTGGGCAGAAACAGCTAGCGTGCACAGCCACAAGCGCCCGCGCGCGTGCCGAGGCAATTCGTGGTAAAATATCATCACCGACCCGAAGGCCAAATATGTACTTAAACCCACTGAATTCCACATAAACTCACGAAAATAATGACACATTTTGGGGTAGCGATAGCGATTCTGTTGTCCTCCGACCACGAAATCGCATCACTGCTGACTGGAGAGTGCACAAGTATGATGGGCGCAGCCATCTTTGTTTCAGACTGTTCCATTATAGATAAAAAGGTGAGGTCTTGGGTGTCAAAGTGAGGTCATGGTAAAACGTGAACATAAACTTAGTGAAATTACCGGTAAATGGATAGAGTTTCTCAATTAATACAATTTCTGCTAAATATAAAACAAATCAATCAATTTTTGATTAACTGTTCTGTTATCTAAACGTTGATCTAACATTACAAAATTAAATCCCCCCTTTCACACAATAGTTTAATATTTACAATTTCAAATTTATACTAACAACACACGTGTTATATGGTGTGGGCCAAATCGCACGTCTGTTGTGCACGTTGGAAACATTCGCACATTTAGTTTTATTTTGATGATTGTTCATCAGTCCTATGAATCAGAAATGTGAGTTCATCAAAAATGGCTTTTCAGTTCAACTTCGATATTGGACAAGAACAAAATGATGTTGGCGAAGATTCTACCGGTTTAACTTCAATTTCAGGTGGGCCTAATTTGCATTATTTTAATTGCCTCGAAGGAATACAATATATTGACAATATTTGCAAAATAGATTACAAATTATGTAAAAAAAAAGGAGGCGGGCGGGAATGAGGAAGCGAGTGGGGACGGGAAACTGGTTTTTTTTTTTACTTGGCCCATAATCGATCCCGCTCCAGTTGATTTATAATATACATCATAATTTCTCATAATAAAGATTTATGGGTCATCTTTAATGAAGAAATGCAGCCCTCCCCTCTCCCCCCCCCCCCCCTCGTAGCCTTCCAAAACAAACTGAAAAATAAAAAGTCAATTATCTCAAATGAAAAAATGTTGGTAGCACCACAGTTAGTGCAAAATTATTTTAAGAAACACTTTTATTGTTTAATTTATTGCCTTTTCATTAAATGTTTTAACATTAAATTGGATTGAATTGAATTGAATGATCACGAGATATTGAGTTTATTGAAAAAATAACAAATATTGCAAAATTAAAGCTTACTTCTCGTCATTTGCAAACATATTTGCAGGAGGATGACTTCTGTAATTTGGGTTTAGCAGTGTTACTTTGCTGTACTTTCAAAGTCTTAATCATCATCAGCATCATCCCTCTCCTTAACGGCCCCTTCCTCCATCAATTTCCTCTTTGACTCAAGTTAAGAAACCTAATCACCCACGTGTTCTTATCTGCGTCCCATCTATGTATGTGTTTTATCTTGTTTCCTGATGTTAGGTGCCAACAAGTGTGACAAAGCGGTTGTTGACTCACGAAAGGCCTGCGACATTTTAAGACCCGCCAAGGAATTATACGCCCCTCAATCTCTGCCAGAAACTCAGGTAATCTTTGGTGACAACTTGGCGTCGTTAAAAGGTTTTTCTGGGCCAGTAGATGATCTTGTTCCCTCAGATATTTTGTAAAAATTTGGTGGGGAAAAGTCAAGGTGTTTAAGTGGTTTCTCAGAGCTAGTACGATGAAAAGTTACAATGATTCAACTTTTACAGAGTAAAGATGCAATCATTTACAATGCAATAAAGATGTAATAATTGCTTCAACAAAATTCTAAGCCATATTCTATGGAAATTTTTCTTAGTTGAACAAAGACATTTGAAACCTGGATTGCTGTTCTGGCTCTCTATCAACTGAGCCCTATCTACAACCACTGTCCATCTACCATTTGTGCTGAGAGTTCAGAAATTCTTGAATTGCCATAAAATTGACAAAAAATAAATTTAAATGCTTTGGTAGTCGCTCTATGTTGATGTTCTTTTCATCAGGTTCGATCCATTTGGCCAGTTTGTAGAAAAAAAGGAACATGTAGCAAGTTTTTTCTGAAAATGCTCACTGGAAGTCTACTGAGCAATCGAAAATGCTGAACTTTATGTCACTTTTACTCATCAATTTATATGCCAGATTAAATCTGGAAAATAAACAAAATCCGGAAAAGTCGAAACAAAACTAAATCGTGAGAGGTTTTTCTACTAACAGGTCTTCAATGAATGACCAATCATATGTAAATTTATGCATAGTCTGACTAAGCACGACTGTTACCAGAAGTGGTCATATGTGCCTTGACATACATTTTGTTTACCATAATCCCTCTAAGAGGTAGTTTTGTTAAGTATTTTTATTTCTTTACTAGTCATGTGCAGTGGAAGCCCTGAGAGTCAGTGATCTGGAGTTGCTCTTTCTAAATCCAGAGGACGTAGAATTTGACAGGCTTCTGGAAAGCTTAGAAAATGACAGCGACGTTTCCACAGCCACAGAAAGTCACTCCGACCTGATACCAAATGTCTATGAAGGTAGGTCATTGCCCCCCACCCCCAGGGCAAGCTTGCTCCACCTCCTTCATCTTCAACCACCACCTTACCTTCAAGCCCCTCCCCCCACCCACCCTCCATGCTAAATTATCCCCCCCCCTCGCACTTCCAAACCCCCCTTCCGACTTCCACCCATGTCTGATGATATTTAAAACTGTTCATGTTTACTTGGGTGTTGCCCTTCATCTCCCCCCCCCCCCCCCCCCCCCCCCGCTTTTTTCGTACCCGAACAAAATTGTAGCCTATATTTGATTCTATTGCTCAGAATAGCTGATTCAATGACTCCAAACTCAAACATGATGTTTATAAATGATGATCTTTTGCTTGAAAAAAAAAATTGGAAAATGTGATCAGAAATTGCCTCAGATCACACCACAGAGCATCTAGAATCATCCGAACCACACGCCGTTAGGGTTTTTTGCGTCACAGTCGCTTTACTGCTGATCAAGGTATGTCCCCAGTCCCCACCCCCACTTGTGAGAAGTGATTGAAGCCCTTGACTAGGGCGGACGTCTTACCACTTGTCCACCGAGCTTACCAGGGTCGGCTGGCTGGTTTGAATGTGACGTAGCAGCGGTACTGCAACCAAAGGATTCGTGATTCGGGGTGGCTGACATCACCCGGACACAGTATCCATCTTATGCATAATTTTCATACTATAGTTTCTATGTTTCTCTTGAGGTGGACTGAAAGTTTGGGAGTGTTCCATCGATCTGGTCCACTACCTCCACGAAGCGGAGGTACCACTGGAGAACAAGCATGTCCTGGAGCTTGGCTGCGGGGCGGGCCTGCCGGGCATCTATGCCAGCAAGAAAGGAGCTGCCGGCGTGCATTTCCAAGACTATGTGAGTCAGTAGTTTTGTTGAGTAGTTCTTGCTCGGTTCATTTATTTGTTAGGGTATGGTGCAAAATTGATGTTGTGGGGCTGTCTTGGGGCTACATATCAAATTTTGGCTGCAATGAATATCTGGTAGCCCTAGACAAAAATGGCGAATTTTGGCACGCATAAGAATCAAGTCTGTTCTCCTACTTACGTCTGACTTAGAACACGTTACCCCTACCCCCTCCAACGGCAGATCCGGGGGGGGGGGGGGGGACCAATGCAGCCATGGCGTACACCACCGACAACAGCAATACATAGTCCCCCCCCCCCTTGCTTTTCATATTTAATTTTGGGGCGGAAAATTTTTGGACCCACTAAACATTAAAAAACTTGAAGGGTCTTACTGTAAGAGGATTGTACCAGAGTGTGGAAACACAGCGCAGGGCATAGGTCTCCACAGAGTGCATTGAGAACATGCATTTTGTTGTTTTAATTTTCTCATAGAATGAAGAGGTGATTGAGCACATGACAATCCCCAGCGTCGTGTTGAACCGATCTCAGGACGGACCGACCAATCAGGACCTTCGGTTCTTTGCCGGGGACTGGAGCCTGGTGCAGCAGAAGTTGATCTCTTCAAATCCAGATACAAAGTGAGCATTTTTGACAAGTTAATCATTAATTACAACAGAATTTTACAAAACAAACCCTGAAAGTTTGCAACAAAATTCGTCATCAATTCAGTCACAAATAGTCCATTAAAAGTCGTCTGTGTTGCCGATTCATTTACATGTAACAGACTTTTGCAGATCATCAACATTTGTAAAAAATTATTTTTTAAGTTACAGATGTGCAAATATTTCAGCAGTATTAAGGCAGGTTCATACTCGACGCGAAAGCGAACTTGTGACGTTAGGGCAAGTTTTCGCACTGCAAATTCGCAAATATTGAGCACATTTCAACTCCCACGAATTTCGCAGGAAACGCTTCGTGACACTAAAATTCGCAACGCATTCGCATGAAGTATGAACTGTCGTTTTTTCTTTGATGTTGTAGGTATGACATCATCCTGACATCAGAGACCATTTACAGCGTAGACTCACATGACAAGCTGTATCAGATTCTACGAGCATTGCTGAGACCAAACGGAGTAATGTATCCTTCCAACCGTGAATTTTGCTTGTTGAAACCTTCCGTAAACCAAAACTGAAATGCAAATTAAGGGTGTACACTCTTAATGTAATTACACGGCTAGTCCAAACACAGCTGCAGTGTCTCTCATTCGGATATAGAGTCTGAGAACACTCAGCATGTCATTTTGACCTAAGTGGGGTCAACTAAATTAAACATTTATAAATGCAAAAAACAGGCATTGCATTATGCATGTCTATGTAGATTAGACAGTAGCCAATTAGACTTCAGATAGTTAGAACTGTAACAGTGCATAGCAACCAATACAGATTCAGAAGCTGTTAGGGCAATGCCTGACCTCATGTAATATGTATGTGGTCAGGTAACCAGTCTAATTTAGGAGCATAGGTAATTTGAACCAATTTGCACTTGTACTATACATTGTATTTCATTGTATTTATTTATAAATTCATTAACCATGCAGCGTTTGGGCAGTTTGGGGCAGTACAGAGTAACGGTGCCAAAGGCGGTTTTTCGGCGGTGCAGTATGGAATTAACAAATTCAAACAGCCCTCCCCTCCCCCCCCCAATCCACCCCCAACCCCCACCCCCAACCCCCACCCTTTCAAAGTCAAGGACTTGAGCACCCAGTTAGATACTTTTTTTTTTCCTTCAAATTTCAATAAGTGACCTTGATCAAAGATAAATAACCAGATATATTGCCGCAAAGACGCACTACTTTGGCGTTGGCGGAGGGACGAGGATTTTCGAAGACTTGGTGAGGCAGCGTAAAGAATTCAACATCGAGGTCTGCAAGACTTTCACCGAGGGTAAGGTTTCCTTAAAACACAGACCAGTCTGACCACCTCTTTGTGCATTCATTGCTTCTGAATCAAATGACACCTGACAGATGGCCTCGGAATAGAAAGTGTCTTTACATATGCTTCTAAATGATATGCGAAGAAGGATCTATAATCAGTGTGTCCTGACGACAATGACTTATGGGACAGAGACATGGGCAACAACCAAAGAGATTGATCACACAGAGAACTATGGAAAGGAGAATGCTCAATCTATCAATACAGGACAAAATCAGACATACCTTCCTAAGACAAAAAACAAAGGTCAAAGATATTATAGAGAAGATCAAGGAAATGAAATGGAGATGGGCAGGGCACTTAGCAAGAAGACAAGATGGACCAAGAGACTCACTGAATGGCAACCAAGGCCAGGCAGAAGAAGAAGAGGTAGACAAAGGAGATGGAGAGATGAAATCACCACATACATGAACACGGCAACATGGAGTAGAATGACAAACAGAAGAGAATGGAAACTGCTTGAGAAGGGCTTCATCCAACAATGGATGACCACACCCTCATGATGACGATACACATGCGCATATTATAGTTGATTTCATGAATTTTATAGTAAGTTCTAATATTGGTCCATCATTTTCTTTCTTTTGTAGGGGTGAAAAGAGAGATTTTGAAGATGGCGTTTTTGGAGGCTTCTTGAAACTTGGAGGTGCGTCGACAGTGACACCGAGTATATTAGAAAGTGTTGTTGAAGCCTTGAACAAAATGATCTTCGTGAGGTGTTTCTTCCGTGAGGCATTTTCTCTTCCATCTTATTTCTACAAGAAATCTCTGCTGGTGGGTTATGAACCCAAAACCTTCAGATGCAATTTTAAGATTTTGCCTTTGTATCTCAACTAATGCTTGTATTCTTCATTTTTGCCATTAAGAGGAAATAAGTGTGATGTTGATGATGCAAATTTAAAATATTTGCAAAAGATGAAATAACGGTCACAATTGGAAATTTTCTGTTACCTTATTCATCCATGGTGCTTAACGAAAACAGATGTTTCCAGTTTAATTTTGAACTGTAAGTGCTTTGGAAGTTAACAATGTTTGACACACTGCAAGAGTGACAGGCCTAAATAATTTTTTTTTTTTTTTTTTTTAGATTTTACCATATTTTCTCTGAACAGACAGCTTTGAAAAATTACACAGTTCTTTGCATAGTACTTCACAGAGATAACTTTATTTTCCACCGACATGATTTTTTTTTTAACTGTATATATAATAAAGCTACATTAGAAATTCCAAATCAAAAATTCTAGTGTGTGTAATTATTTCATCAGCTACCTCGAAAAAGGTGGCATTGCATAA
Source organism: Patiria miniata (assembly GCF_015706575.1). NCBI lineage: Eukaryota > Metazoa > Echinodermata > Asteroidea > Valvatida > Asterinidae > Patiria > Patiria miniata. The sequence goes on from NW_024037075.1 coordinate 2,594,344, forward strand.
AATGCATTACTACAAAAATTCCATTTTATATACAATTTTTTTTTCCTAAATAAATAGCTACTCAATACAAGTACCATTTATTTTTAAAAATACTGCTTAGATTTTGGACGTTAAACACAATCCACAGTTAAGCATCATATAGCTCATATTTGTTCCAGATTTTAAGCCTAAATTCAAAGCAATTATTTTACACACAATCCTTTTAAATTGTTCTGTTTTGGATATACAGGTTTTAACAAATCACACACCGAATACATGTACCTAATCCATTGCGACTTTGAAATCACACCAGTACAATGTAGCTAATTTGTCAACCCAGAGAAGTTTTACAATAAGCCAGTTCGGTATCTGGAAGTCCAAGTCAAAGGTCATTTGGGGAAAAATCGCTGACGCAATGTTATGCGATGTTACGCAAATGCCCATTTTGCTCGTAATTGACGTAGAGCGTTGTGCGACCATTTCCTTACGCGTTGATGCGCCTTTGATGAGCGTTCGATTATCCCGAATGGCCCGTGACCCATATCATTGTGTGCGCATGCGCAGTTGAAATACCGAGCTGGCTTATTGAACAAGCATGCTCCATGTAAGGCGTACAAGCCTAGAAAATGTTCCTAGTTTCATGTTCCTGAGTTGCATGACCATAAAACATTTTTTTTTATATAATGCTGAACAAATATTTAAACAGAGCACATACCCTGTTCCTTATGTTTACAAAAGCTGTCAAGCATACACTGAATGTGACCAAAACTACCTAAGGACTTCATTTGAGGAAGATACGAAGCCTAAAATCACAGCAAACCTTACAGATACTCTTTTACAGACACTCATTTAAAAGGTTTGAAACAATCACAAATACACCGTAATACATAAACCAATTACCAACAGATTACGTTAAGGAGAATACACGAGAAAGTGTGGATTCATAATTTAAGAATTCACGAGGCGCGAAGCTTAAACCAAAAGAAGTATTGTCATTAACAGTCCAATGGGTGGAGATGAAAAGACTTGCATATCTCGTGTCGAGTCGTGGCCATTATGGTAATTTGCGAGGGAGTTTTTCGAGGCTTTAACGTAATCAAGCATTGTGGCGTGTTTAGCATGTGTATCGCCATACCCATACAACCAAGTCATTTTGTGTAGGCTCCTTGCGTCAACAGGGATATAGTTCACACCACGATTTCTTTCCGACTTAAAGTAGTTTTTGCAGTGACGGCGGAGAATCTGACAGTGAAAATGCACTGGTAATTTTTGGAAGGAAAGTTTTCATGCAGACGGTCCTATTAATGCTCATTATGGAGAACAGTTGTCCGACATGTTCAAAGTGTACTTTACTAAAGATTCGTCGTTCTGAATCTACACTTTGTGACCAGTGTAACAGATTCGTAGTTCCGAATCCACACTTTTAACAATAGTGTGACGTCATAGCAATGGTTTAAAGCCAACAGACTTCACAGTATGAAACAATCATACTTCATCTAAATAACTGTACTGCGTATTGCCCCTTAGTTAATGTGGCTGCATTGTTCATTATCAAAGTTTAGCAAAGCTGACTAGCGACGGTACTTGGATGGGCAACTGTAAACGCAGTTATACAGTCACGGCAGAGTTTGAATACAAGTTAGTGCAAACGTTAGTGTGGTGGCAGTTCATCCAGGCATGGAGAATCAAGATGGCACTGTTGTCCCTGAGCAAGATACTTTATCTCAAGAAGGAATTTGTGACAGCACACACCAAAAAAAAACACGATCGTATATGAGTCATTACACAAAGTTTTTGAAAGACTTGCTCAGTACCCTATAATGCTTTAGTATTTAAATACTCATTTTGATGGGTTGGGTAACAAATACAAAGCTTTACTAGATATGGGGTTTGTCTTTAACTGGCTCTGTCATCATGGAGACAATCTCTCATACACCCATCCGTCTTCGCCTTGGTAGACTAGCTTATTGTCGATGACCTCATCCTGTTTTGGACGACGGAAGACGATGCGGTCGTGGAGACGGTTGCTCTGCCCCTGCCAGAACTCGACCACTTCCGGGATGACCCTGAACCCGCCCCTGGAACAGATCAAGAGGAACGATAAACAGTGGTGGTTTAAGGAACTGAAGATGAAACTTTGAAGCCTATGCATGCTTGCATGAAAACTAATAACAGACACACTGTATGGTTACAAGTGTTGTAGATCAGTCCATCGCAAGACATCGCAAGTCCATCACAAGTCTATTTACGAGCCGTCCAGTCTCGGGTCCAGTCAAGAGCTGTTTGAATGACCCGTGATAAAAGCATTCCTTTGTTATTGTTCATCCCGTCACTTACTGTGATTGGACTTGTGAGTCCAGACCAGCTGTGGCTGACAGTACGAGTCGGAGTCTTAATGGAAGGTCTATACTTGCTCGGTGAGTCTGAATCGAAACTCGTCAAGTTTGAGTCCAATTTTCAATTTATTAGCTGCCAATCTGAGTCCGAGTCTTATTGAGTCTCTTGGTGTGAAACTGAGTCTCCATTCACAAATTGTGAGTCTTACTCATAATCTCCCACTAACAGGCATGCAACTGGGAAATCACAAAAAAAGAGGAAATTCAAATTTTTCCCAGACTTTGTACAGGGTTTTTCTATTTTCAATGGCACACATTGGAAGTAAAAAAAGAGGAAATCAGCTGATCCGAGGATAAGTTGCATGCCTGCACTAACTTCTCCATGTTGCTCGGTACAGAACGCAGATTTTTTTCATCATTTTTGCAAAGATCGGGACCGAATCAGCCCGTGTTTGTTTGCGACATAATCATGAGGATGTCAAGAATTACCAGACGGAGTTTAGGGGCAAACTGTGCGGCAGTTTTCTGTCAATGGCTGCATTTTGATGTACATCTTATGTACGTTGGTTGTTGTTTCGTAGTAGTTATGGTAAACGTTGGTTAAGAGTTTGAGACAGACTCTTTCAGTAAATTGGTAAGAGTGCAAATCCAAGTTTAGTTACTACAGAACCCGGTCAAGTTATTATAACCAGAGATTAGATTTGAAGAGAAGGGAGACACCTTACCAGTAGTTAGGCTTGGGGATCGTCACGCCTGTATTGAGGTATTTCTCCTTCAGCGCCTCGTCTTTAGATGTCAAAACCTGATTTACAAATGGAAAATGAAATGGATTTCCGACATCAAAATCAGAGAATACCACACGATGCTCACCACATACTCAGAATTAATTAATTACCAGGAACAGTTTGTTCGCTTACAAAGAAAATGTAAACAGCACAGCCAGATTGAGTGCTCCATGGCCAAAAGCCTTTGATATCTCCAAATATATCACAATTTTTTCACTTACTAAATTATACTACACTTGACCTTGCTAAATGCAAAGGTCAAATGATGTTGTATACTGTTTTATTTAGGAGCCAACTCAAGTCCCCGTGCTTTGTTGCATCTTGTTGCATTTAGCAGGGTAACTGCTCATAGTGCCAAGGCGATATACAACAGAATCCACTGTTGCAATTTGTTGCATTTAGCAGTAGGCAGTAGCAGGGTTCTCATTTCAGTTGTGTTGGATACTGTTGCATTTTTGATGGGGGTTAGGCTGAAGTAAACTACACGGGGAAATTATATGTTGTCTGAAGTCAATATAAAGTTCAACAAAGAAAGTGAAGGGAGCGTGATTTGTACTAGTGACCTGTGGACGCCATGGCACGCTCTACAGATTCTACTTACCGCCCTGTTTTCAATGACTCTGCTCTGGTTGCTGACCACAGCGCCGATCTGACTGGCTGGCGGTCGAGAGTGGAAGTACTCCGTCGACTCATCCTCTGAGAGTCGCTCCACACGCCCCTCCACGCGCACCTGAATGGCAATTTGATTCACGTTTTATTCACGGGACTCTCATTTTTGCATTTAAAGTAGCTGTAGGAAATTCTAAACTTAAGGCTACTTAGCTACTTTCAATGGCAGTAACCTAGCTGTAGCCATTAGAATACTCCTTTCAAACAAATAAGCCAGGGTTCAATTTCACAGAGGCGCTAAGCAGAAAATGATTTCGCAAATGTAGCTGGAAACCAGTTGCAACCAATATAAATCACATGGCATTTTGACTGGTAAACCGTTTTGTTTTTTTGCTAAGCTAATATTTTCTATGCTCATCAGTTGCATGAAATTGGCTTCAGATGCTTTGAAGCAGAACTTGAAATCCATAAGGCCAATAATGAGCACATCTTTTTGCAAAATTCTTCAGAATTTTGAAAATACATTTCAAAATTTGTACAACCACTTACCGATCTACTCAATGGCTCCCAGTACCAACACAGTGCTACATACGGATTCTCTCTCTGGTGACAAAAATGAAATAGCGATCATTTCAGGGTACCAAATTAACAAGACAGTTTCATATACCCTTGCACAACCGGATCGTCGAAGACACCTCAACATTTTCCAAGTTAACACTGTCCATGTTTTTGTTTGTACTGCATGTTTGCTTACGATCTCTGTCTGCATTCAATACTCTTTCAACTGCCTTATTATAATTGAATGAAAACAGCTACTACACAGGAATTGGGGTATGTGAATCCTATAGACCCCATGCTTTGAGGTGGAGTCTGAGGGCAATGGTTTTGCATCACTGGGGGTACGCATGAGTAACCCCTGTGTGTATTCATTGTTACTAAATTAAAATAACAGAGAACACCCTCTTTGATACCTGCAATGCATAAGGTCTATTTTTCTGTTTTACAAAGCATTCATCTTAAAATTTCATCTTACCAACTCTTGCCCCTTTCGGCTTTCGTAGTTTGTGAAAAATTTGAATCCTTTTTCGTCGTAGCCTTTCATGAGAAGTATGCGAGCAGAGGGCCTCCCTTCCCTACAAAAAGAGAAAAACATTAAACATCGCTAATTCTTCTTGATGAAACACTCAAGACCTCAACTTTGCGTTGAAAAAAATTGGGAAAAATTTGTGTGAGCTAAGAAGAGAATTATGTTGGCCTGATTTTGCTTTGCATAGTGTGCTGTTGGGGTATCACTGTCAGTAGAAGAAGAAATTCAAAGCATACCTCATGTGCATGACTGCATGAATACAGCACGAGTGAGCTATGCTCAGAATTTTCTGGGTAGCGTTGCCGAAGTTCCCAAGATGAATTTGATTCTTGTTGTTGATAATGACCTCTACCGCAGCAGCGGCAGAAAGAATGTTGCAACCTGACGTCATGTTTTCTTCATATAATTATCATCTCAATAAATGGTCAGTCATTGCAAAAATGTTACAAAGATATGAATCTTGGGATGACTAACAATAACATTTCAAATTTTGCTAGGAAATACTTTAGAAAATTGTTTTGACTCTCCACAGACTTTGTACACAACTAAAGAAGTAGTGTCTGGATACTAACATGCTTGTTGCAACATTGACACATCGTAACTCGGTTGCGATGCGTCGTAGCGTTTTGTGAAATCGGGCCCAGGACTATGTTTTATGCATGAGCTTGACTTTAAGTCTGCTTACTTGCTAGCTGTAGCCACTGTCATAGCATTTGGCTCGCCGACGCTTTTCAGCTCTGTAGCATCCTTGAACCACGCGGCAAACTGCGCCATGGGCTTCTTGGCAACCAGGTCGCCCTCTTCAAAGGATTCGTGGCCCTCCTTGTACGGCTTGCGCATCGCGGCCACATCAATCCCATTGGTACTACTGATGATCCCGGACATGTTGTCGTCTTCTTCCGAAAACAAGGAATAAAACCTACTGTGGAGTGATGTTGAACGAAGAGAGGTCGAGACGCATTTACGAAGTGCGCTGCGGAGATTCTTGGAGAGATGTGCTGCTCTAAAGCTGGTGGAGATTGTAAAACGACACACGAGAGCACTACTCATCTTAAATTATATTTAATAAACGAAATGGAGGTTACTCATTTAGGCGAGTGTGTATCTATGGGCCCGGTTCCTGTAAGGAAACAAAATCCATTTGGCGACTTGGCCTAGGAATAGGCCTATGTCCAAGTAAGTTAGGCCTACTCGCAAAACACGATTGCCATGAAAATATCCCAGTTTGAATATTTTGCTAACAGAATCAAAGAACAAAGTCAAGGAAAAATGTTTTCATGACTGAGATGGAAAGTATAGGCCTTGCTGGCATGCCTGAAATTGAAAACTGAAATTTAAGATTCTCTCGAAAATTCACGAAATAGGTTAAACTCTCTTGATCATAAAGCCGGCAAAATCGAACATGATCAATTTGTCTTTTAGTAAACTAACTCAGTTTTGACAGGAATAGTTTGAAGCTTGCATATACATGTACGGATGATTCCGCTTTCTTGACGCGATTATGGATGCGTACTTCGCCAGCGAAACAGAAGTTCTGAACGTAATTACCAGCTGAAAAACGAACCGCAAAGTTGACAGTCGGCTGCGATCATCCGGGGCCGGCCGGGGTCACGTAATCGGCCGGGGTCACGTAATCGGTTGTTTACACAAGCGAGCATACTTTGGCTATGGCTTCGAATCAGCTCATGTGTATGCAACAGTCGCATATCCGTAGCCGGCTACGGATATGCGACTGTTGCATACACATGAGCTGATTCGAAGCCATAGCCAAAGTATGCTCGCTTGTGTAAACAAACGTGCACCATCGATCACGTGTACGCGTACACGCCGATCACGTGTGCTTATGCAATCAAAGCTCAAGGCTATACCATGACTTACAGGGGTGAAACTTTCAAGTAATTTCAATTGGTTTTCATTTAAAGGTCTACTTATGTTTACACTTGTGTTGTGTGCTTAATACTGTAATTTCCTGATGTATCCAATGGATATGAGTATAGCTCCTTGGTTGATTTTATCACGCATTCTGCATTACGCAAATTAGTTTCCCCTCTTTATGTTTTGCACTTTCCATTGCCTAGCCCCTCCCATTTATCCGCGACGTGCATGACCTTGCCCCAACTAATAATGCCACATTATTTAAAAAGTCTGCTGGCGTTCAGTTAACGTAAATGTTAACTAAAACAAAAACATTTAATATTGAATACCATTTGATTATTTATTTTTTAACAATTCCCTTCCTAAAGTCATTGACCCATGAGCTAAGAGGTCAAAAAGTTTTATATGAATTATTCATGAAGCATTTTGCGAAAGTTTTCAGTCATGCGCAGTTGCCACAAAATTAAAGTCCACAAGAAGCTCGAAGAAAATCAGACAACTAAATTTCAGTTTGCCTGCTTCTGCATGCTTGCGACAAAGCTTTGTAAGACACGAAATGTCCGTCCAGAGCCCTTATTCTAGCCGTAACTAATGTAAGTACATAATCTTTCATCTATATGTATATCATTGTCAGTAATCTGAAACTGCCATTTATGTGAAAAAAACGTGTTTTTTTGAGCGGCGACAAATGAACAGAAACTGTGAAAGGCAACAAAAATGTTGTGGTGGCGTGGAGGCGAGAATGCCTAAACTTTCGACGCTCGTTCAACAACTAGTTTCAGTTCTTCCATTTTTTTTTTCTTTTTGAAAAAAAATTTGCAACCTGACGCCACTTCAGCGGTTGTGTACAAAGACCTTCACTGAGATGGCGTCAGGTTGCAACATTTTTTCCCTTTTTTCATAGAAATTCATTGAAACTAAATTGCGAACTTTCCCCCCTGCTCTGACACCCCCCAAAATTAAACCTGTCAACACAAATATAAATATCTTTAATATTTCACTATTTGTATTGCATTTTTTATGACAGCAAAATGTAAAGTCTTAGACATGAACATTTCTTCGACTGACTGACAGCTGTACATTACATTATACACTTGGTAAATCAGGTATCTGCAGTTAAACATGAGGTAACTAAATCTCATTCTATCCATTAAAATGTGCAACATTATTAAGATTGGTCCCACTGATCACTCCTCATTGGATTACTAGCAATCAGGTCACAGGGTCTGTTGGGAAAACTAGACCTCAATCTTCACTCATTAGATAATCCAACATAAATATTTGAACTGTGCATGGACATGCTTTCAACATGCGAAGGGAGTTCCATTTGGCGATGTTGCCTGGTCCCTGCAGTGTTCATATGTACTGAGTCATGCCTATTTTAAGAGCACTTCCTGTGAAACACCAGTTGCTGCGAAACTGCACCAATGATTTCAGGATCTTGGAAATTAAGCCTTTAACATGTACTTTGCGGCAGAATTTATGTGTACAAGCTGCAAGCAAGATTATTCTTTGAGTTCCATGACCATAATATTTTGAGCTACCATTCCCGACATATGGTTTACCATGGATCAATTTTGAAATTGAATTTGAGATACACTAAGCCTAGGATTGAATTATAAATGTACTGCTTGAAGTAAAAACATAAAAAGTGAATAAAGAAGTTCGCTGCAACTTCTAGGGTTGAACTTCTATAGAGGGCATCTGGGGTTGCACCAATATTTTTAAGGGGGAGCTGAAGGCAACAGATTATTGTTTTTGTGCCATTCAAGATTTTAAAGGGGGGGGGGGGCACACAGGGTAGGGACTTCCACTTGGAGGGCACATGACTCTCCCCTGCCTCCACCCCCCCCCCCCCCACCCCCACCGTTTTCTTATTGTGGTTTTTTTTGACACATCTTCATTTTTTTCTCTTTTTTTGATCAATTTTTTTCACAAAATATTATTTACATGACAAAAGATTATTAACAAAACAATACCCTCATTCCTTCTTCAGAAACAGCAAGGCAGTCTAAAAATAGATTTCAGTTGTTTGTAAAAAAAAAAATTGAAATAGATAACTCTAAATGATTAAAATGACACGGCCAACTAATAATAAATTCTGTTCATTCATTGTTTCTAAATCTTATCAACTGAAGTCAATTCAAGATTGTACAACTTTGCAGAAAAAATCCAGTTTCTGTGGTTACCAGTGTCCATGGTTACTTCTGTCACCAATTTTTTTTTATCCTAGTTAAAGTTTATTTATGGCATTGTTTGGGGAGGTCACATGGGGGCGACCCCACGGTTTCACCACCACAAATCCATACACAATCACGAGCATTGTCAACCAAGTCTGAGTCATAGACTTGGAATTGACCACACTTATTATTACTTACTCCTAAATATACACTTGAAGTGATCCCCTAGGATATTTTTGCCATTTTGAAAAAAACCTTGTCGACTTACATGTACAGTAACAGGATGTCAAGACCACCAAGTCATAAGGTAATTTGCAGCTTGCTTTTTTTAATGCAAATTCTTCATTAAACTGATCTAATTTGAAACAAATATTACATTTTTTATTCAAAATCTACAGTGAAGTTGCTCTAGCCCTGCTTTTCAACTTGTTCAATGTTTTTCTTCTAACAGATTTTCAATTTGAAGGCCTATGTTTTATTTAAATAGAAAAAGCTACTTGTTCTATTTTGGACCATTCAACGCCCTGAAAATACGCTTTAATTTTTCGGTTGGTTTTGCGCCCACAACACAAAAAGATATTGTAATAAGATATTTTCCTGCACCTAACTTCAACTTTAATTGCCTTTATTTGGTGATTACCACAAATAGTTTGGTGTCACCAGGCAGGCGTATGTACAATTTTCCCCTGTACTACTGTGAAATTGAAAAATGAATAGTTTATTAATCTCCGTGATGACAAATACCGGTGTAATGCCACATCCTGAATTCAGTGAAAGTCAGCTTTAAACGAATCCAAATATTCCAGAATCCAGACTGCATAATGGAATATGCCTTATCCCTTATGTAAGTGCCTTTCACTTTCAGTCATTTTTGTATTGTAAGTAAAAGATGTCTCAGATCATTACGAGCTGAAGTTGGAATATTGGATTCCCTGATCAAGTTCGGGTTACTGTTTTCATTGGGCTTTGGTGTTCTAGTCTTCCAGCTGTGCCTGTGCCACTTAAAAAGGAAATCAAATACGCAAGCACAAACTGCATCCACTTTCTGGTGTGAGAAGGAAAGCTTTCATCACAAAATGTGACGAGAAACAGGCGTGTGGGCGATGATTCACATTTTAAAGGTAGAGTATATCATTTGCAGCTATGGAACAAGTAACTGACGAAATTATTGATGAAAAGCTTACTTGGTTTAAAGATACCGGTAGTAATGGCACTAAACTCTCTGTGAAATTATTCTTTCTGGCATGCTGTCATTTTGAAGAAAACAATGGAATTGGAAGAAGGCCATTCCCCATGATATGTTGGACTTTTCCGTTTATAGTTGGTTTTGTAATTCGGTGCATCCGTGAATGGTTGCTATTATTCATCGGTTCAATCGGCTAAATGAGAAAGTGTCACAGATGCTGATTTCGGATGCAATTCAAACATGACTATAGCAAATTTTGAATTGAAAATGAGATCCTTAAATTCTCGGAATGTACGGTACAACATTCACAAAGCTAAAACTTCATCAGGTTGGTTGTTAAGCACCGGTCTATAGATTGTGAGCACTTTTGTTGCTTCAAACGAACAAAATGCACAGATCTATGACAAATGATCTACCGGTACTCTACGGTACTAGACTTTAGCAGTAGGCTTATGCATACATGTAGAATGTGGTCCATTCTATGTAGTAACATACCGGTACCAGTACATACATGTATTACATCTTTGATCTGTTAGCTGGAAAGAAGTCACGCTTTACAAAGGAAAGCAACTATATTGTAATTTGTAAATTGAAAAAGGATACGGTGAATCAAATCGTTGAATGACTTTTTTGTACAGTACATCTTTCAAGTGGAATAAATTACTATTGGCATGCAGTGAAACGTATCCGCTCTGTCAAATTGATTGACAAGTTGAGAACAAAGGAAGCGTTCATTTCAGTTTCTTAATTCAGAGCATAGTCGTCAAATCGTATTTACCGGTATTTTTCTGAAACAATGCTTGCCTAAGTTTCTTGTATTGTACCAGAACTTAAAAATACTTACGGTGTCTTGTTAACCCTATCCCTAAGGTGTGTGTATTAAAATCATATTACAATTTCTTGTCTGTAAGGGGTAATGTTCTGTATTGTTTCACACAATTTTTATTTAACTCTTTCCAAAGCCTGCAAAAGAAACTGTGCTGTTAAAATTCATCTCAAGTGTACACTTATCCCTCTTGAACTTTTTCAAAAATTTGCCAAATTTCTGTCTTCAGTCCAGATTATCTGGTGACAGATGTGTGGTTATAAAGCCTTAAATTTAGTTAACACGTATGTTGTGAACAACAGGTGCACTTTTGTTTTATAGATCTCTTCATCGTGTGCATCAAGTATGCTTCAATGTTTGTGTGGGAAGCATTAAGCTGTTCATGAACATAATGTTACGTCTAGACGACATTCCCAGGCAACTTACACGCAGGAAATTTCATTAAAATTGATTAACATGTGGTGACACGTACCAGTTGGTACATGGTTAAAGTGTACGTAATTCCTCAAATGGGCATTTTAAAGGGACATTACGTCCTGAAATGCGCCCAATTGGGCGTAAAAGGGGGTAAAACTTTGTGAATGTCCACAAAACCATCCTTTAAAAACTGGGTGTTTTTGTGTTATTTTTGTGAAAACCATGCAAGAACAAATTTCGGGGGTCAAAATTTTGTCTCTCAAAAATCGAGCTGTCGGGTGCTAGTTGTGAATCCTGCGACACAGTGCACCGCATTGTGCGGATAAAATTTACGTAGTATTATTGCTGTATGTATTATGTGACACACGCAACGTGAAGCGTACATTGAATAGACACAGTGGTATGTAGATCATTTGCGCGTAATGCCACCAAATTTCTGCCACATCCGATGTAAACAACAGTTTTTTCCCGTCTTTTTTGGGGAATGGTAAGACATTAGGTTAGTTTCTTTCAACCAACCTTTGAAATAATGTAGGATTTAAATAAACAATCCATAACATAAAACTTTGGAGATTTCCGGCCAAAATGCCCCTTTAGTTTTAATGCAAAGGAATGGAATCGATACTGCTGTATATTACATGTATTAATAAAAGTTTAACTTCCAAAGAAGCTACATGTATACATGTCCATGTTTCTTACACAGGGTTGAATGTCTTATCAACTGTAGTGAACCTTTCCAAATTTGGCCATAAGCCCCGCCAACCTTTGGTCACCTGACCAAAAGTCGTGATGTAATTGGTCCGTGCGCATCGCCGCTATGTGAATGACAAGCAAGAAAGGGCAACTAAACTGGGTCACTCTGTTCAAGTATGAAAAAAAAAAATGTCTGTACTAGACCTTTCAACTAAGCATGAATAATTTCATTAGAGGCCCCTCCCTCCCCCCCAAAAAAGAGGAGGAGGAACTGACGGCTTAATTATTCTTGATGTACCCTGCCTTCCTAGCATTAAGACACTTGGATTAAGCCATCCAGTTCAATGAAGGACATTTCAACATTCTGTGCAAGCGTTCCAACGTTAACATCACATTGTTAGAGAAACACGAAGTGACATTCACAGTCCTCATTCTTAAGGTCAAGGTGCCACGGCAGATCCAGCGGAAATCACCGACTGATTTTTTCCCTTTTTTTAGAGAAGAGGAGCTCGCGCTCACGCTATGCAAGAATTGAGCAGGAAGGAAGGGGAGATTTCCCCAGCGTGTCACAGTCAATTTTTGTCCTGGGGAAGCTCTTCTGGAAGTTGTATATTTGTTAATCTGGGGAGAAAGCATCCGGTGCAGTTGTTTCGGGGCCCAAATGTTGGGATTATCATATATGTGATCAAGCTAGTACTTAAAGGTACCGGTAGAGTATATCATTTGTGCATTTTTTTTCGTTTGAAGCAACAAAAGTGCTCAAAATCTAAAGAAGGGTTGCTTAACAACTAACCTGATGAAGTTTTAGCTCGGCGAATGCTGTATATTCCGTATACAGCAAACTACTAACGGAAATTTCCAAAGATGCGTCTTTAGACGCATCTTTGGAACCTTCTTTTATTGCTTTCTTCAAAATGACAGCATGCCAGAAAGAAGAATTTCACAGGGAGTTTAGTGCTATAACTATCTTACTAACCAAGTATGCTTTTCAAAAATAATATTGTCAGTTACTTTTTGGATACCGGGAGCTGCAAATAATGCTTATTCTTGCAGTTTGTAGAGTTTTATTAATCCGACCTGTGCGTATTAAACTTTTAAAAAACTGATGGAAACATTAGCAAAGGTGTGGGAAGGTCTTTTCCTGGGAAGTAGGACATAGATTGTTTAACAGAAAACAGCCAAGATGCAATATGCAATATATGGATTTGATTATTTTAGTCTTTTAAATGAATAAAGAGAAGGGGGAAAAAACAGTCAATGGATACAATTTTTAATTTCAAAGTTTCTAATTCCAAAAATTTCAATTCCAAAAATTTATTCATAAGTGAGCCAATCTATCCACAATTACTTCAAAATGGTAAGCATCGAAGTAAAGCAGATAACACCTAATAGTGTTGTCAGGTCATCACAAGTCAGCTACAGGTCAATCAGAGATCCTTCAGTCACATCAAAGTCAAAAGCTATTCAAATAAACTTTCTCTGATACAGGTATTTCTTTGGCTCTGTTACTTAATTGTTACCAGTGCCTTATAATCGACTTGTGACTTGACTCGAAATTTGACTTGTAACAGACTCGACTATAGCTCTGGAGTGGCCATATCTGTCTGTATTAATTTCAGCACTTTTGCATGTCTTTTCTCAAGCCACTGAGTGAGACTTAAGCTCTGACGGCCCGGGCAGCCTGTCGTTGCCGATAGCAACCAGCTGTGAGTCAGCCCAGGGAATCAAAACCTGAATCATGTACGACTACGCTTCCGGGCTGACATGAACTACAGTGGTACGGCTTTACCGAACAGGCAGAAAAAACTAGACCGCACGATAGTACCCGACAGCTACCTAGCACTCGGCTCATAAACTGAACGGAAACTCCCAAAACCATTCTTGATCCTGAACTTCAGATAAATTTCTTAGGATACTTAAGAGAATTCTCTATAGAGTCGGGCGGACGGTCTTCTTGCTTGGTGGGAGGACACGTAACTTCTTGTGACATGCACGGGGACACGATCACTTAGCGTGGTTCAACTTGGTACAAGCCGATTCCAGGCCAAGATTTTGATGCACACTTGTGGCTTGGTTTTATAAGCACTTCCAGTTACACGTATAGGCAGTGAGCTGCTTTGGGAGTTCCTTGTGGAAATCTGGCGATGTGTTCTTACTTGTTTTGTTCCTTGACGTCACCAACACATTCGTGAGGATCACGTACTGGAAACTTGTGGACTATTCCTGCAATCAAGCTACTGGTAGAGTTGAGCTCAGGTACCTCTTGTTTTACTGAACGTTCTAAGTTCTTGCTGAGTACGGACCTTACAGTGTGGACTTACAGTGTAACTTCATAGGTTTGACTTATCCAGCGACCTCATTTGGCCTTTACTGATTTAGTAACAGGCTTGGCAATGCGGTCAGCAAAACGCTTGGATACCAACTTTAGGAATGTGTACCGCATGCGCATTGGCATGGCACCATCTAAGTGATGGCATCTAATTACATGTGATATTGTTTGCTGGATTGTTCAATGGCTGTGTAGCTTTATATTATAGACTCTGTGCGAACTACCCCCTCACTGAACAGTTGACAAAGAGAGAGGTGAGACCTTTGAAAACATTGCCCCCCAATCCCTGGCCCTCAAAACACCACAATTGGTTCGCACATTCAGTTCAAATTTTCTTGTGAGCATTTCTTGCCATACGCACTTGAAGCATTGTGTGCACGATGTTTGTCCTGCACAAGGAGCTTGACGTGAATGGTCAGGAAACGCCATCTACCTGTACAACATACAGGATGTGGTAAGGTACATGTACGTGACACAATTATGTGCCATGCAAGAAATTTCACCTTTCTGTTTTTCTCCACACAGATTACCATGGATATACCACAAGTCTAAAACCGAGGGAATAAGCTGAGGAGTCATGGCGAGTCGGAAGATTTACAAGAGGACGCGGTCGGACTTGCGCAATGAGCGTCGCCACACCGCCCTCATGGGGAGCAGGCTGTACACCACCTTCAGCAATCGGAAGGGTAAAGCGTCGGGCCTGTTGCTGTCTGTGACGAGATCAGAACCAGCTCTGGGTAAGCCTGATCTCAACGTTTGTAATCCATTAATAATAATAATAATGTGCTTATACAGGGTGGATTAAAAAAAAACGAAACCGAGATATTATTGCTAATTGGAACAGAAGTAGGGCACATGTGAATCAAAGGGAGATATCTTCTGCTAGGGTTGAATCTCCTCTTTGAAGTCCTGTTTGGTCATGTTATTTCATTCATGGTTGACTGAGCAGTGACCAATTTTATGAAAGGGTCTATTTAGAGAATCACCCCCATTCGGTATTTTGCATTTTCCTTCACTTAGTACGTCCTGTTGCCAGATCCGTCTCATTTTGTCAGAACGCCTCACAATTTCATAAAATGCATGACATTTACTTTCCCAGGTGAAAATTCCAGTTAAAACCAGTTCAACTGGAAATTGGTGACTGGTTTGAACTGGTTTAACTCATTTTGAATTTTTTTTTTGACTTGTTTAACTGGTTCAAAACAAGTTGTACCAGTTTGTACCAGTTTAAAATCAGTTAAAACCAGTTCATAGCCAGTCACCAATTTCCACTTCAACTGGTACCAGTTGAAACCAGTTGAATCCAGTTGAACTAGTTTACACTGGAATTTTCACCTGGGTTAAGTAAAGCAGAGCATCTACCCGGTAAGGAAGGCACAGAGTCAGCTTTTTACAACATGCAGTTGAAGCTGTGATTGTAATTGGTCAAAAGTTTGCACTCATTCGCATACATCACATACAATGTATGTTTTCATATTGTGCAGACTAGTACTAGTACATACAGGACAAACATGTGGACACACATGTTGAGCATGTATACCATCAAATGATTGATGGTTAAGATAATGTCATTTTCATGAGGCTACAAATTTCACCCACTATGAATTAGCATTGTCCACTGGATGGGTGTTCATTGTATGCATCCCCAGTGACTGTCCAGTACATAATTTACGACTGGCCCAATTGCTTGTCTGTGTCTTAAATTACTGTCGCTCTTCCCCTGTAGACCTTGTTCAGGATTAAGACCCTTCCTCTTAACCCTCTAATCCTCCAAGCCACTGTCATATTCCATCCAACCTTGTAAATGTTGAGCGCTCCTTGACCTTTGTGTAATTGGTGTATTGTGGACAAAAATATCCGCAGTGTCCATGACAATTATCCCGACTAGTGAACAGGTGTCGAAGCTTGGAAAGTTCACAAAGCCTCACTCAAAGTACGATTTTCTCTGCAAAACTTGGCCCAAGTTTACAGAGCCTCAGTCTAAATGTACTGTCTGTAGGTTTAACCTACAGGGTTAAAAAAAAAAAACCACAAAACCAATTAATCTTTCGAGCATTAAAGTTTGTTTCCTGTCCCATTATTATATCAATTAACTTAAATAAAAGATACCCTTTTGGAACTTGAGTAACAAAGCTCGTATCAGGAGCTTGCGACACCATCACGGTGTCTTTATCAACTGGCATTGTTGAGGCCCTCACGTGACCCGTCACGTGACCAAGCTTTGTTACACAACAGGATGCAGTCGTACACGTGGGCCAATTCGTACCCTCCGCCAGTTGATAAAGACACCGTGATGGTGTTGCAAGCTCCTGATACGAGCTCTGCAACTCAAGTCCCAAAAACGTATCTTTTATTTACTCAATCAATTTTTAACAACAAAAACACAATTGAGCTGGAAAGCTGTCATGAGCAATATAAACCTTACAATTTTTTTTTTTTTTACTTGGTACCTGCTTTTGCCAAACAATATTCGTTCTGGTATTTAACTTTTTCCTTTTTTGTATTCAAGTCCGGGAAATTAACCAGCTGTATCACGAATGCCAAGTATAGGTATTTTGTAATGATGACGATTTGCAAACATTCTAAAATGAAATGGTTAAAATATCATAGAAATATCATACCGGTACTCGATTGTAAGTAAATAATAGGATCAAGTATCCTGTGAAAACATGTTTTTGTTGAAATTTGGTGAGCATCTGTTTTGACAAGCCGAGATTGAACAATTTGAATGAAACTTCCCAGAAAATAATTCAAGCTTGTTAACTTTTTAGTCACTGTAGCACCCGAAACTGCCCTGCCTATTACTCACTTTAGTGCCTGAAACCGCTGGAGCACATGGTTTTATTTAAATTCTTCAGTGAATACAACCATGTGGTATCTATAGACGCAATTGGGTTAAAAGTTGATGAACAGGATCCTCACGTTTACATTGTCTCACTCATTTTTTTTTTCTGCAAAACTGCTTGGAGTTTTGGTTGCAAAACTAAAATGCAAGGAAACAATCTGCTGAACCCAAGGTTTACTGACTAAAACTGGACCAAAGTAACCTTCCTCAATCCTTAGTATCCCTTCCTTCCTTGAAATTCTCCACTGGCTCAGAAAAGGCCACCGCCGATCGTGGGAATTGCTCAGGGCAGTCTTTGACATTTTAGAGGGGAAATAATAGTTTTGCCTGACTTATTGTTGAATACATGTATGATTCATTGTTTTATGATTGATTTGCAGGAAATTTAGCTGGGCGATAAATTCAAAGTTTATCCCAATTGATGCTTAAAATCAGTCTGATACCCCGGTAGTTTGTTCCTTAAGACCTCATTGTTCCTTAAGACCAAAGGTCGATCACATCTCTCTCTGATACTCTTAAAGAGATTTGATCTTTTCTTTGTTAAAAGTGATATTACATGTAATACAAAATTTGCTTTTGCTGCGATTTCCAGAAATGAATGGATTTGGGGGTTATTATTTTATAGCAAATATTGTTGCAACTGTTTAAACTTAAAGTTTTGACAGAGAAACTATGACATAGTATACTTTGGGAATAATTGCTTTAACATTACTCCAAATGTTCTTTGACACTCTTTATGGAGAACTTTCCACCAATGAATGTCCATCATAACATCCTCAGGTCACACGAGGGCGCTCTTTCAGATATCCATTGACTGTGAATGCATGGGAGTACAGGGACTGTTAGCATATTGCATTGCAATGTGCTGGGGTGGGATTTTCTCACTATTTTTCCAATTTCAAAAATTAAAAAAAAAAGAACTTTTCATCACTGTAATTTTTCTTTTTCAGTCAGCAATATAAAAGAAGTGCAATGAGCAGTTTTTAGGAGTTCATGTGTCGCTCTGGGGCTCTGAAAAATATTTTCTTGGATTTTATTTTCCCCAATCTTGGCCTAAATGTGAACAAATTAAAACTTGACGTAAAAAAAAGACAAGTTCCACTCCACAGGCACACACACACGTAGAAAAAAATGTTCTACTCCCTAAATTCGAAATGCTCATTTTAGATAAACGTCCTTAGAAAAATTGTCCAAGGAAACATTTTGAGCATTTTGATTCCAAGAATGTCATCTCATGTTATGCCCAAATGCTGTTACCTACAGAACCATGAAAAATTTTCAAAACGATTTGATTTTTTTTTCTCAACTACATTTTAACCCTCTTTATCAAGCCAGTATGCAGTACAACAGGTTTACTCTAAATAGTGTATAACAATGAACATTTAAGCCAACTTTTAAAAAGTGTGCACATTGGAATTGAATTTTAGCTAATTGAATTGGTGAAGTCTGTGAATAGCTGATCTTGCATGTGTACATTGCAGAGCTTAACCAGAAAGTTCCTCAGTGTGGTACAGGCCCATGATTCATCCTGTACATTCAATCCAGCTTGGAGCAGTTTAATTGGAACCATATTTTTTGAACATTCACTGTCAAAGCTGTGGGCACTCAGTCCACAAGTCTGGTCATTTTGTCTCCAGTCAAGGAAAAATTGCTGTGAGCTGACTACAACCAGACCCCAATCCCTCATTCCCCTCCCCCTCCCCCCCCCCTCCCAAATTATAACAAAAAGTAAGCCAATAAATAAATGAAAATAAAATAACATTTATCATAAAGTAAACAGAGCAAGTTGGAACAAAATTAACATTTTCTCACAGATCACTTGTAATATCAACGTTTAACTTGAAAAGTGGATTTTTAATCAGTTTTATCAAGAAATAAAATTATAATGTAGAACTTTGTAAACTGCTCACCAACTGGAGTGGAGTAACCTGAAACTCAAAATTGACAGGTTCTGGTATTTCAGTCCTACATGTACTGTTGTAGAAGATTTCCCAAAAGTAAAAGACGGGTATCATTTTGTTTTAAGTGTATTCAATTTAAAATAATATTTTTAAACACACTGCCTGCAAATATGATTCATTTGAAGTCCTGGCACTACGTACCGCTGTGACCAAACCGCGAGCTGGTAGAGAATTTAATTGGGAAAGCCAAACCCAGACCTTATCGCTCAGCAGGACCCCGGACTGTCAAAATTGCCTTCGGCTGCTGACCAGATAGCGTGGACTGAATTGGCTCCCCCAAAAAATATAGGAATTTGTGAAATTTCCCTTAAAAGGAGAGAGGTACCGGTACAACATGTATAGGCCTCACTGATTTGGGTGATTTTCGTAGCGATTAGATATATATATCATAATTGTTGTTCTAGTCCCTGGACAGTTTCAGTTAGTTTGGATTTCCTGACTTCTTTTATCAAATGGTCCTTGCCCCTTTGATAGAAATTGAGTATCAAATCCTGGAACATTTTGGATTCTAGGCGCTCTGTGGTGCGAGTCTGAGGCAATTTTCTGACCACTTTTACCTATATTTTTAGCAAAAGACCATCACTCATTTTTGAGTTTTGAATCAGCTACTCTGAGCTACAGATTCAAATGTAGGCTATAATTTTTATTCAGGGAAAAAAAGTGGAGGGGACAAATGATGATATGATATTCTGGTCTAGTAGCATACATTTTCAAGGAAGGCGGGTCGTATTTGCCCTGAATTTGTTCAGAATCATGCCTCCTCTAATATTATATGGTCTAGCCAACAAATAATATGGGTAGTCTCCAATGTAACTTCTTGGAAAAGCCACCAGAAGTTTGTACACATCTTAATACAATGAAATATCAAATTTCAATCTAATCTGTGTGATAAGAACCATCCCGCTTAAAAAGTCCCCCAGGTAGCCACTTATCATTGTTTTCATTCAACCAGTTTGTGGTTTTATTATAGTTGTGGAGGCGCAGCCTTTTCATTCAAGTAGGTGACTACTTTGGCCAGAAGGAATTTAATGAATACAAGAAGCCTTTTATGCACCCTTTCGAAGCATTTTTTTTTTCCATCCACAATATAACTTTAAACATTTAACATTTTTTTAATGGAATCACCCATTCTATTCACAATATCCGTAAATTAATTAGAGCTCTATGCCCGAAATCCATCCATTTCTGAAAATTTCAGCAATTTTAAGCAAATGTTGTGTATATGTTTCCTTTAAATAATGAAACAATTAGATACTTGCAAGCCTAATTGCAAAGAAAATATATTTCTATCCAAGGGTCATTACTATTTGTTCTTGAAAATAAACTGTTACTTATGCAACAGGGACCACATTCGGTATCCCCTCTCCACTCAAACCGGGAGAGTTATCAGATTCATAATAAGGTTCTCCATTACATTTCCACACAGCTTTTGTTGACAATGTTTACACAGGAAATGACACTATCTTCTGTTGTTCTTTTGGATTGGGAAAATTCCATTTTACAGAGGGTGCAAGTAAGTTAACTGTCAATTTATAAAAAGACAGTGTTGCAAAAAGAAAGTCCAGTACTTTGCTGAAAATTTGCTTTATATAGGGATATTGCCATAAATTATTTGGTTATTAAAGTATCGGTCAACGAACACATCAATGATGTACTTCCTATTGGAGGAACCACCCCTGTTTTGTACAGTGGTATGAGCCCAAGCCTGATTGAAACCACAACTTCACAAGACATTCTATTACATCATATGGGTAAACTTAAGCCCACCTGTGTACATGCATTCCCAGGTGGATGAGAATCTGGTGGAATTTTTTTTGGGAGAAATCTCTGCAGTGGTTTCTTTGTGGTTTCACTCAACTTGATGACACATAAGATCACAGTAGGAGTTGGTTGAGTTGTACCGCTGAGTTAGGGTTCTTGACTCGGGGGTTGGTGACTTTGTGTGCAGAAACCTTGCTTCAGCCGGAATTAGAGAAAGGATTATTTCAACTTTGCTCTAGTCTGAGGATCTATACTGATCGTGATGTCATTGTTGGAATCATACAGGAAAGAATTTGTTCAGTCAAGTGAAGTCTGGATCTGGTAAGACTTTGGCATTCTTATTTTGTAAGCCATGGTACCGGTACATGTAGTGTTTTATTGTTAGGTTTATCCAAAATACAAAGTCCGCCTAAAACCTTTTGATTAATGATACCATTGTCGCACAACATGACTATGAAATTCAGCTGTGGGCAGTTTGACACAGCATGTTGTTGGAAGTGTGTGTATTTGGAGAATTCAACAGTGTGCATTTAAGAAAAGTTTTAATCATAAAGTGTATTTTATTTTTAATTCTTATACAATGTATCAGATAGTCACTACATGGTACATTGTAAAAAGAAATTATTCATCCAAACTTTTTTCTTCCTTACAAGTTACATGTACCTCTCTAGCAGATGGCCATTTTAATTCTTTCCCTACTTTTTGAGTTAGTTTGCTTTTAAGTGTCACCCATAAGCTTATTTTACTACATGACTCATTTAAACTGTATTGCTCTCTTATTGTAAATGGTTTATGAAAAACATTGATGATACCAAAGTATCCATTGTTAGAAAGTTCCATTTTCAAGGAATTTAATGTGCCCTTTATTTTGTGGCAAATTCATTTTGTCTAGTGGTTAAGACTCATTGTCTGAAACTTCAACAACAGGTATATTGTAATTGGTTTATGAAAAATTGGTTTATGAAAAACATTGACTGTCTCCATTGTTAGAATGTTCCATTTTCAAGGAATTTAATGTGCCCTTTATTTTGCGGCAAATTCATTTTGTCTAGTGGTAAAGACTCGTTGTCTGAAAAATCTTCAACAAAGTCTACCGGGTAGCTCAGTTCTGACAACAGTACGCTTGTTTGCATTCAATTAAAAATTTCAAACCACAGCTGCAAACCAATTTTTGTGAAACCAGAATTGTTCTGTACAATCCCAAACAACTTGCATTCCTATACGCCAGTCAATCTTGAGCCTGTTCCACACCATCCAAATCCCATTCATCAACTCCCAAGATGCCAACAAGATGACTGGCCCAAAAACCGAAAGACCCACAACAGTGCTGCTGCCCAATCAGTGATCCCCCACAATAGATCCATAATAATAGTACACATGTACCCACACAACAGTTAGACCACAGAGCTCAATGGATAAACCACTGTTACATGTAAACCAGTACAACGTGTGCATTGTGTAATACCCAGTGTTTAGCCTAAGTGTGCATGGAATAGCGCCGCTATACTCAAACTGACATCACGTCATTTATAACTCTTTGAGCCGCGGATCATCCGCACGCATCTGTCTTCAGTTAGAAGTGTGACTTAGTCAGCGGTGGTGGGCTGCGCTGGGATATTTTCTTACCAGGAGTCTCTTCCTTTAGAATGTGATTGAAGTAGAAGTTGTGGAACTTGGAAGACATTTCTTTCAAACCAGAGATTATCTAGGATTGTGTCTAATTTTAGTGGCATGTGCTGACAGTTCTTGGCAGCTTGTGAGGACAGTGTTCGGAGTATCTTGTGAAATTTGGGAGGATTTTTAAGGTAAGTTGACACTGACAGTTGGTAAAGTTGTCAGGGACTCTGTGGACCACAACTTAGAGAAATTGACTAGGCGCATTTCGTTTTTAGTTGACAGATTTTTTTTGGACATGTATCTAATTCTACCTCCATGGTTCTATCTATGGTATGATAGCCCTATTTTAATTGAGTCAGGCTTGCAATTTACAGCAGTGGCACACCGGAGAGGATCCTGGTTGGGCTCAAGACGTACCGTAAAGAGGGGGTGTAGTTTGTCAAAAGGGCCAGGGGGGTTGTGCTGCCAAGTGCTTTTTTCCTGTTTTCCTTCTTCTTTTTTTTGGTAACCCAAGGGGGGGATGTTAAACCTCCGAACACCCCTCCCCTGTAAAGATCTGTCACCGGCACATATTTCAAAATTGTGTAGTTTTGTTAACAGGAAGTTCAGGTTTTTCTTACAGATATAAACTGAAAACAACTTTGTTTTTCTTTAAGACAACCTTACCAGCTGTCTAACTACAATAATCATTAGACAGAGTATTAGACTGTTTACAACCTAGGGAACATGCCTGGTTTTGCCATTTACAGCACAAACACACGTAACTAGTTTTCTTGCAAACAAATAATTATAGTTGAAGTGGGATGGGAAGGGTTAGTCACCCCCCTCCCAAAAAAGAGAGTAAAATTGAAGGGATAAGGATTATGAATGGTAATGGTCTCAGCCTTTAACAATAACAGAACTCTTATCCAAGCGGATGTTTTCTGTGGTTATTCTCCGAAGTCCGGAGCCATTCAAAATAGGCTACTTTATTATTCCCAATACATCTCATGATCTCACCAATTTAAAGGACAGTGACACACGGCACATGGTCGCGGAAGAATCAATAGCTTATAATCACAATCCCCGTCTAGACCAAATCCGTATCTTTAAGGATCGTCGCGATCAATGGGAGAGCTCTGCGGCTTATGCCTGGAATTTTGACTGGCCATTGTCAAATGGAATATTATGTCCGTCTTCTCTCTCTCGCTGTGGTGGCATTTCATGTTGGTCATTGGCCTCATTGAGTGTCACCGTTGGGCCCTTGAGTTCATCAATAATTAGGGAGGTTTTGCTGCGGTTCCGTTCTGCATGATCGGCTCTGTGAATAACATGTTGATGGAAAGGAAATGGTGCTTGGTAATACAAATTGTCGCAGAGTAAATCATGCGCATCACTAAATAAACATAGCTATTTGAAGAGCTAAGTTAAATGTAAGCATGCAACATTTGCTTTTGGTGTAATTTTCAGAGACTGACAGTATTTCATAATAAATTGGTAGTTTGGTTTTTTAATGTTTGCAAATTTTGCTCTGTGATTACCTTAAGTTAAAGGTTTAAATGTCTTTTCTTTGACTGAAAGGTGAGCCCAGGTATGCAACTTTTCCTCGGATCCGCTGAAAGTTGTAGGCTTCAGATTTTGCTTAATAATTAACCCACCAGACACAGTAGGCCTATGCATTCATTCTCTCCACCTGGCCGCCAGATTTCAGTTGACCAGTTTAGTTGACAGCTTATTCTTTGACTTTGTTTATAGACCCAGTGCGCTGAACCAAAGTTAGATTTTTAAAAACTACGTTTACGATCAGCCGATCAGAACAGTCATAAATCGATGATCCTTCTACTTCTTTGTAGAGAAGTATTCAGTCATGACTTACAGCTGTCTGGCAAACGTTTGACATTTTATTGCCAGCGATTCCTTCAATTTCAAATGAAGATGTAACAGCTTATTCCTCTGTGTACAGCTACATGTATCATCTAAACAAATTGGACCAGAACTTGTTTTGCAGAAAGTAAACAAAGAGAAGAAATATGTTCCCTGTTTCTTTCCTCGCCGATAAAACCTTGGCGTCATATCCCGATGTGGGGACTTTGCCAAGAATCCAAGTGTAAAATTCTTACATTTAATTTTTTCGAGGGAACATCTTGAAAATGCAAAGTACCGGTAGAAGTTCTGTTAAATTGCACAGTAACATACATTAATGGAATATGTCATTCTTATTTAGCCATCTTTTACAGTGCAACAGCTTGAAGTTGAACTCCTAAAACTGTATTAAAAAAAATCATTCAAGTGGCAAACTCTAAAACTTAAACCAAGGGCATGTGAGCTTTTAAGAATCACTTTACCAACCTTTATAAATACCACCTGAAGGTTCAACAATTTTTTTGTGCGTCACCGACAATCCATGTAACCTTTTCCTGCCAGATTCAGTAACAACTCTCCTCATAAACTCTGTACGCCCATTTATAAGGACGCCCATTGTACCCCTTCACCACCCAGTTTATCCCTCATTCTGTGCACCTCCTCCCCCAAAAAACAAGGAGACAAAGGGGCCAACGCCTGTGGTTGTTTCCACAAGACAATTCGGGACAGGGGCAAGAATTGTCCCCCAGATAAATTGCCCCAAATCCACCCTTGTTGACTGGACAAAAGGACTGATTGAGTTATGGTTTGGGTGTTAAAGAGAGGTATGTTTTCTCAGTAAGCAAGACCCTAAGAAGGGGGCTTCTTTTTGCCCTTTGTGGGGCGGAGATCAGGAGAGCTAGGACCAGGGGGCGAATGCGATGGATTCTAGGGTTTCTCAGCCAAAAATAGTGGATCTAGCAGGCCTTTTGTAGTTGTTTTGTAATTGTAGGCAGAGTTTGTGTGGTTTGTGGGCAAGTTTTCTGAAGAAATGTTTCACGGTTTTTGTCAGTGGACTATGGACATACCGTACGAGCAGTTTGAGCGTGTACGGTATGTGTGGCTCCGTCCCATGGTTGGAGATTTTCATATGATCCGTGAAATGAAGTTTTCTTAGGAACATATTTTGTGCAACTTTCTACTCCTCTGACATGTATGAAACTATTGGACTTCCTTTTTTTGGGTTTATTTTAATGAAAAGTGCACTTCCTTAAACATTTAAAAATATCAATGCTTTTCTGGACAACTGAGGGTGCTGTTGCTGTGATGTCATTTCAGGAAGACACTGTTCCGTTTAGAGGTTTTCTGTTCAAAGTATGAACCAAAATTTGCTCATGGAAAACGTCTGTGAGAAAAGTTTGCTCATTGGCTTACTGCCATGTACTTGCATAACGAATCACCAAAGAAATGATAATTTATGACAGTTAAATATCCAAAATTCTAGCAACTTTTTTTATGCTGAAATACTGGTAGTTTTGGTCATGAATATGGAAATGCATAAAACCAAAAAGGCAACAAAATACCCTTTAAAATGGCAAAACGCAAATTGAAAATAAGGTTAAATGGGACACAAAAGTACCTATTGTCAAGGATAGCATTAAAACAATTACATATCATGGGGCCCTTTAAATATTTGCTCTGTGGATGAGGCATCAGTTAGCCTCTGTATTCTATAAGTATAAATCAGACTTTTTGGGGCTTGTCAAATTTCTGAGACTTTCCCAGCCCTATCTGTGACAAAACTCTATCTGTGGTCCAAAAATGTGGGAAGATCATGGCCTGATCCTAGTCCGTTTATTTGTTCTTCAGGAAATGAAGTACACGATACCCCCATAGGCTATCCACAACCAAAACCAACACTTAACTTGACACAGCCCCCCAGGCCTCATCCCCGCAGTCAATACTTCAGTGTCTACTGCCTACAGTTTTGTTTTGGCAGCTGACTGGCAGTTCTTTGCCTCAACTCCTCGTTAGCATCTAGCGCTACCCTTGATCTGTTTTGGTGTTCTTCTTTGGGTGTAAATTACATCTGTGTTGGGAGAGGTCTACGTGAACTGGGGTTGAAGATACTGTGTGGCGTTCGTCACTTGTGACTGTGGATCTGTGAACAAAATTGCCTTTGCTTAAGGCACAGGTTACAGCATTCATTATCTTGTAAAAGGGATAGTGTTCCTTCTTATTCCCCCCATGATAAAGCAAGGATCTTGAATACATGAACACAAGTTCCAAAATGCACCCCTGAGCTTTTAAAGTCCAATACTTTCATCGTGAGAGCAGGTCATTTTTGTCGACTCTGTCTCAAAAACATGTTCAGATATCTTGGACAACATTTTTATCTTTAAGCCATTTCTTGTCAACAGTTAGTTGACAAAATGGACTTTAAAAAAACCAATATTGATTAATTCATGCAACTTTTCTCTGCATTTTTAAGAAAATCTACTTTCTTTCAAATCAGAGCATCCTGAAAAGAAATAATCCAAACATCTTTGACCCATCCTCTTTGAGGAAAATGAATTGATGCACCGTCTTGTTATTGTGACAAGCCATAAGGATCATGTTGAATTACCCCGATTATTTATGCATAACCCATCTGGCAGAAGGTGACAGGGAGCGCAGGAATTCCCAGGGCCTCTGTGTTTATCCTTTCTGCCTGATTTCATGTAAACAGCCGGCCCACACACTCAGGCTAAAAGAGGCCTTCGCTGGGGCCAAGTTCACTGAATGATCTGGACAATCTTCAAGTTTGATGGGACGCAAATACAAGGGCATGCTATGTACATGTAAATCACTAAAATTCCTTCATAGAGTTGAGTGCTGTGCCTACACTGTTCAAGTTGTTCATACTTCCAAAATTTTCTAGGCCTCGTTTTCTTGAATGATGATTGATGAAGAAATTAACATAACTAAAATCTTAGAGTTGTCTGCCTACATGTTCATGTACCGGTACATACCCGGTAATACAGTTTCTTCTCTCAGAAGTTCCATCACATGAAGACTCTTGAAGATTTGACTGTATTTTTTTTCTGATAATGCCAAAAATTCTAACCAATAAATAGGTTTCTCATTTGGCAACAACATTGTACATACCAGTATATTATGGGTGGCTAGTGTGGAAAGCGCTCGCCTCTTACCAATGTGGCCCAGGTTCGATTCCTGGCTCAGATCATTGTATGTGAGTAGAGTTGTTCGTTGATTTTTTCCTGTGCCACAAGGGTATTTTTCCGGGCTCTCCGGTTTTCCTCCCTCTGCAAAAATCAAAGCTTTGGATCTTTGGCTGTGCTCCATGGTCATACATGGATCGTACCAGGTATATGGCGGCTGCCTAAGCTGCCTTTACATGCCTGCAGCTCGACCACGTTTTAGCCGCGTCCTTTGCAATTAAGCTTCTCAGGTGCGAGTAAGGATGATTAGCCTCCAAAATATGAACATGTATTTTCCACATAGCGTGAAAATCAGCATATTTACATGCTAAGAAGACAAAGAACTTTACACATTCTAAAATTCTAACTTTTGAGACTAATTCCCTGTTTTGACAATTTGATGGATAAACAAATCCAACCATATTTTCTCAAGTCTTCAAAGTCATACCGTCCTCTACTCGGAGCATGCCAACGGCGTGACGACTCAGTTCGCCCATGGGTCAGCTATTCCCAACCCAGCGGGGGTGAAATTAAATTACCCACGAGACCTCTGATCGCCGTCAATAGAAAGCCAAGGAGTCGCCAAACCCTGCTGCTCGACACGGAATAATATATTTGGGAGACGGTCCGGTCGGACAGCCTCGATCATATTTTGTGCCCTTTATTGGTAGTGCGCTCTGCTATGCCGCGCAGTGATGTTTACGCCGCACTTGAGACATGAACATCGCTGCGGCAGTTGTTAGGGGGTCGTGATTTACAGCCGATGTACATTAATGTCAGGGCGATCAGATGAACGAGTTTGGGTCTGACAAGGAGCTTGGGTGTGGAGTTAAGTGGGGTCTGGCTTTTAAAAAAGCTGCATGAGCATTTTTTATTCAATGTCTCATGAAAAGTCTCATGAAAAGTGAATGATTTCATATTTGCTAGGAAAATAGCAAAATTGAAAACAAATCTTTTTTTTTCGAGGTGAAGCTCAAAAATAGCACTGGGAACGCATCTTTAAATTGTCTGAATTGTTTTTCTCTGCTTGTGTTTGGTACACATGGAAAAAAAGTTGTGTGTTTATGACTTGCATTTAAAATGGATGGAAAAAGAAATTGACAAGAATTGCTAGGCATACTTCAACTAAAAGGGGTCTGGGGTCCACATTTTCAGCCAAATCTTAACAAAGACTCTACAGAGAATGTACATGTTCTTGTTTGTTATTAATAACCATTGATTGATTTTTTTTTCAAAATTTTGAAATTCAAGAAGCGTTCAAAGAAGTGAATACATATGCACCATCTTGAACTGTACACGTAATTTGAATGTTAAGTGCCAATATATACATATTTAGCCATAAATCTCCGTGCCTGATATGCTGCGACCCATTTCCAGCTGTGCCCAACAGTTGTACAAATTGTTTCAAATTGGCCGGTGATGCGATAAGTAGGTTACCATTAATTTCTGGGTGAACGGAATGTGTGCCATCAGAAAAACAAAATTTGCTAGGGGAACCAAAACATCTGATGGGTTTGCAACTATAAACATTGAATACCAAAACTTAAGATGTATTCTCTAACTCAACATATAGTGTACGTGTGTTACGGATAGGGCTGTGCATTGAAACCCGGCCCAGGGTACCTGAGTACCCGATTGTTGATGTCAGAAACCGGTTCCAGATTATGGAATCGGGTACCCTAAACCATTTTTACAGATTAGTTAGTACATGTAACTTCACATGCAATGAAAAAGTTTTGAATATCGTTTGTAGAGTTTTTTAAAAATTAAACCAGACTACACAGGAAAACAAAACATAATGGCATTTCATGTTTATGACTCTACATCTTTCCATTTATCTTTCCAATTGGTTACATCAGTAAGGGGGCAAGCCAGCTAGTCTTGTTCTCTGACCTGACAATTCCCCGATGGCTATAAATTGCTTCTGAAGTACATGCACCGTAGGGTCAGGGAACCTGACTACAAGAACATCATTTTTTTGTCTTTGTTTTTCCAGCATCTACATGTATGAACACGAAACTTTAATAAACCTGCCTGGTCTGCCTAAGGGCTATGTATACATAATGTACATGTAGCTCATGTTCATTATCATCCTTGGTCATATTTCTCCTCTGCCCACTCTAAGTAATTGACGAGGAGCACCTGTTGTCTCCCATCTTCATTCAATTGGCTGCACTTCTACAAATTGGAAAGTGAAATTTGATTTTCCCCAACATGTATTTTTTACAGAGTAGAGCCTACATCATTTGGTGATAGTACACGTTTGTAGATTGCATTCTTCTTCCAAGAAAAGCCCCCGCCTCCCCCCTCCCCCCTCCAAAATTTTTACATTTTTAAAAATTAAAATTATATCAAATTTAAAATGGGTTTTTGAAATTCCTTGAATAAGATTACATCTGACTGGGGCTGAATTTGAACCCTAGACCTCCGGAACACCAAACTGCAACTTAACCAACTGAACCATAAAGTCCCCCACCCCACCCCACCCCACCCCACCCCACCCCACCCCACCCCACCCCACCCCACCCCACCCCACCCCACCCCACCCCACCCCACCCCACCCCACCCCACCCTTTTACAGTTATTTTACACACATTTAAATCAAATTTTCTTAACTTTTTAAAGATTTAATTAATAAACCGTTATTTAAACATTAATATTTCTCAGGATCAGAAAAAAAATTGTCATAGGTTTTTGAAAATCGGGCCTTTCAATAACTTATTTTATTCTGGAACCAGGCCAAGCAGCAATGGATGCATTATGCATGGTATTTAAGAATGTTCAAACGTAACAATCATTACACGTACAAAGTACATGTACGGTACTAGTAGGACTTGTCAAAATTCCGAGACCCACATCTCCACTGTGCACAGTATGGACCATCCGATCATATTTCTCCTCCCATTAAAAAAAAGAAGGGACAAAAAAATAAATTGACAGAACTCTGGTTGATTGAAATAAAGCAGTTGTCTCCCGTCCTTCATCAGGCAGAAATTAAAAACAACATCCCGGTCGCTGGCTCCTCCCTGAGAAGTCCTTCTTGCTTCTGGGAGATGAGGCATTGCACGGCTGATTGGTGCGGAGGATGACAGGGATGAATGTCACATGGCGTTCAGTGAGAAGTACAAGAACATTGCATAGAAGGTTGTTACTATTAAAAGTCAAGTCTGCTGGCTTCGCAGCAATTTTTTTTCTGCAACCAGGTATAGTCACCATAAATTGCATGCATGTTTTTTTTTAAAGAATGGTTCTTGGACTTAACCCCCCCCCCCCTCCTCCTCCTCCCCCCCCCCCCCCCCCCCCCCCCCCAAGAAAAATAACAACTCCGGAGCCAAGAAAAATGAAATCTACTTCTTTGCTGAAAAGTGGGATTTTATAAAATGCAATAAAACAGGGGTGAGATTTGTTGAGATTTTTTCTTGATTTCAGGATTTTGTGTCTGGATTTTTCCTGATTTTCACTTACATTGTACATGTAAATCCCTTTTAAAATCTTGATACCATGTACAGTAGGTTTATGGTACAGGCATTTTTACTTACCAATTCAAACGATTACGTAACAAGAGAAATTAGTTTTGATGGTACCAGTATATTAGGCAAATATAAGCATACACCACAGTCCCTCTGAATATTAGCTTGTTGATTTTGTTGTTCTTATTTTTCTCTCAATCTCACCCCTGAATTGAAAATATAGATGATTGATACTTTTGGAGAACTAAGTAAAAGTGGGGAATTAATGTTAAATGAATTCAATTAAAACACTCGCCTGAATTATCACTCAAATTATGATGCTTCAATTGTTGGATTTGTACATAAGTATGTAATAAAACTACACACACAAAAATTGCATGCCCGGTACACATGTACTTTTGTCTCAAGCGTGCGCATCGCAGTGCTGTAACTGGTTGTAGAAAAAAAAATGTAGCTTTGTACCCTGGGGATCATCAGACCGCAATTATCTCTAGTTTCCTGGCAGTAAGTTTCTGCGTCTGCCCCCCTGGATTGGATAGTGCTCCATTAGCTCTGAAGCAGGTATGTGCTGGGACTACACTGAATAGAAAGCGGAAGAGTCGGGATAAGTGCCTAGCTTCAGGACACAGCGCAGGACTTGTGTCACATCAGAGGTACCAGATGATTTCTGTTAAAGAGGCGTTGTCATTGGGACTTTCAAGTGTGAATCTTCACATGGTGAGCCATTGTATGTATGTACCGTACATTAACATGAAAATAATTATACCCACTAGAGACGGCAAGTTGTCATCAGGTTTGTTTGTCTATGATATGGGAGCAGATTAGGCGATTAATTACAAAAAACAAGTCTGTGTCTTGACCTCGAGTTGACTTCTATCGGGTCTTCCGTAACCCATTGTTGTATTTCAAAAACATGGCAGCCAAATTGACCAATCAACAACTTAAGTCCACATTTCTGATCAAAAAATTTGAGTCGACTTCGATCAAAAAAATTTGACTTCTGATCAAAAAAATTTGAGTTGACATTTCTGATCAAAAAATTTGAGTCGAGTTCGATCAAAAAAATTGAGTTCTGATAAAAAAAATTGAGTTGACTTCTATCGGGTCTTCCAAAAATTTGAACCAAAAAATTGAACCAAAAATTTGCCAATCTCACATTGCTCACTCAGACTGTGTACCGGTAGACTTGATACACGCACAAAATTAACAGGTTATGTTGACGTGCACCCTTCTTACAATTTTGATCAGTTACTTGCTTCATAACGAAAGAAATTGTTATGGATAAAACTCAAATGAGCCCACATGTACATTAACTTTAAGAGCCCTTTTCAAGAAAACAAGTTACATAAAATGTCAGAGAGGTGATCCAAGTTTTTAGAATCCTGCTGCCAACACAAGTTTATGAGCCATGTTATTGGCACCGCATCCACTGGGACTCAGTTTTGCAAAGGGCTTGAAATTAACAATTATCAGTCCACTTTCCTATGGGGCACTGATCTGTAAACCAAAAACTGATTTTATAACCTCTGGTTTAATCAGAACCATCACTACAGTAATGTTACTATTTTTATTGGCAAAAACTTTTTTGTTTAGGGTCAAAATTTTCAAACAAATACTGTACATTTTTAGCAAAAAGAGAAAACGCATGCAAATTGTTTGGGTCTTGTCGTAACTGGATTCCTTTGCAGACATGCATAATAAAGTATGCCTGTGGACACACTTTTTAAACAACTTGAAGTGATTGTTTTCTTCTGAACGAAACAATTTCAAGCAGAATAATTTAGCAGGATATTTGATGCCGTTCTCTCTTGACTTGGCAAGGATTCTGTCATTACATTGGAAGGCAATTTTCCGGGTGATTGCACATAATCCTGTGTGGCTTAAAAATTGGCCATTTGACTGCCATTTCTATTTCTATGCATGTAAATTATTTTCTGGTTCAGCTATTTTTCTAATCCACAAAAGTGAACACAGCCTCCAAGGTTTAAGACTCAAATGTGACAAGGGCAAGGCCGAGTACAAAAATAAACCAGTTTCTCTTCCCTGCTTGCTCCTTTTTCCCGCCTTGTCCTTTCCCCCATAAATTTGCAATATATTTTTTCAAATAAATTATCAATATATTGTCTTTTTATTTGTTTCCAACAAAATCGTAGCTGTGTAGAAAGGGTGACAGCTCCTTTGAACATCAGCAAAAGAGTCAAGAAAATGAAGAATCAATCTGCCATCTTTAGAGGAAAAAAAAGAAAAGAAAAAAAGCACCTGCCTCCTTCAAATTAAAAAAAAAGCCTGGACGCGAAACTGTTTTATTTTTTACTCGGCCTAATCCACTGTGCACACAACCTCCAAGGTTTGTTGTCCAAACCCATACTGTGAATGACATGACATTTAAGACCAAAAATGGGACAACAGTTGTCTTTGCACAAAACAACAATTGCTGACCAACAAGTCGTCTCCTTGGCGTGTCAATTGACACCAAGGATTATTAGTTCAAGGCAAAACTAACAGCTTCACATGATTATTCGGACTGTAGTAAAACTCATGAGTATCCTTGCCAATGTTTACTATGCCAGTAAAAACAACACATGCCCAAGGTTGGAATTAACAAAGGTGCTCGTAAAAAAAAAAAATACTGGTAGCTAACTACATAACATGTACACCTCCTTTCTACCTTAAATATTTTTGTTCAGTTCATTAGTAAATTTCATTATATACACATTGTGCTCACAAAAGGAAATTATTCATAACGGTTCCGTTTGGACTTATCAAGTATGCAATTTTGTCTTCAGATTTGGGTATTTTGTGTGTACATGTTTTGTTAAGATGTTGGCATCTTGGCCAGATTTTATGGGTGTTTGTTATACCTCTGTCTTGAATACTGTATTTTCATTGGCCTAGAACAATCACGTGTTAAAAGGGAATGTACATCATTGGCTTTTGCTGTAATTTTCAGAAATGAATTATTTTGGGGGTAAGTATAATAGATCGAATATTGTTACACTGACATGTTTGAAGTTCTGTGTTCGAAAATGCTGGAAAAACCAAGAAAAACAAAAATATTCAAGTTGTCTAGTTCCCTGACTCCACTAAAGATGAAGTGGATCAAAAATGCCGGAAAATTGTAAGGTAAGGGAACCAGTCTAGCTGGTCTGCACCCGTTCATGAACATGTAACCAATAGTCATTGATAGCAAACAAAATTTGGTCTGAAAATGGTAAATTTGGAGCAGTAGTTGAAAAATAGGTTTTTCCAACGGTGGTCGGCCGACCACTGTTGGAAATTTATAAAAAATTCCACTTTTCTTAAAATGACTTCACGTCTAGGTGCCATAATTTTACAGGGTGCTTTAGACTGTCATTTATCAACATCCTAGTAAGGTATTTAATAAATATTTGATAGCTTTGTTTTTAGATGTTTGCAAATGTTGTATATATTCCCTTAAGCAGAACTGAATCATGTTAGTGAATGTGTACGACTACATGAATCTGTTGAATACTAATAGCTCTGGTATATTTACTCTCTTTTGCATATTCCTACTGGTGTGGATAATACCGCTTGTCCCTGAGCATTCCTACAACCCAAATTACTGCCAACTTGCATGCCCTCCAGACAACTTTTTGTCCTTAATTATCCTCTTTAACTCGTCCTGACTGCACTATCACTGTAGGCTGTAATCCAATCACAGAACCCAGAGATAGCCATTACAATAACACTCTCTTCACAATTGTGTTTGGGTATCACCACCGATGTCCTTCTTCTTTTATCCTTTCTTCTTTCAAACTGACTTCAGACCGACTCAAGGCCTCCATATTGCCTAAAATTGTTTGCGCACCCCAGGTGGGTTCTCTACATGTGTCGACTGAAATCCTTGAGAGGACTACATGTAAAAACATTATTTAGGATTTTGGATTTTGGAAAGTTTTGCTCATTTCTACTAGAAATATGAAAGTTTTTTAGAAATTTATTGTTAAAAAAAAGGGGGGGGGGGAAAACATTGTTGAAATTTTATGACGAGATCTGAATTTTAATTGTTATTTATTTTTTTTCGCTTGCGACGTCTCATTCACATTACACAATCATTAGTGTAGTAATAGTTATTGGGGGAAAAGTAAAAATTGTTATCGCTTTTTGACTAGGTAAAGTTTTCCTGCACAATCCTGGCAGTCCATAACTTGTGTCCATCATGCTGTGTTGTTGAGCTCAGAAGTACATGTAAGCCCTCAATTGTTTCCAGATTGTTCAGGGTTGAAATAATGTCACACATGTGCGTGTACATGTACTCCATCCAAACCCGTACACTTGGGGGTTCGGAGGATTAATTTAAGG
Source organism: Patiria miniata (assembly GCF_015706575.1). Lineage (NCBI taxonomy): Eukaryota > Metazoa > Echinodermata > Asteroidea > Valvatida > Asterinidae > Patiria > Patiria miniata. The sequence continues at coordinate 2,629,644 of NW_024037075.1, forward strand.
TGTAGTCTATGTGGAAAAGAAAAGGAAACACTGAAAGTAAAAGGTAACGAGATCATCACATCATAAACATGGTGAACCCTTTCCACATGAGAACAAAATGTGCATGATTGATTTTCCTTGAAATCGGTTGAGTTTGACATGTCTTTATTTCAACACAAATAATTTCAAAACCCTTTTGAAAATCAAACCAATACTTCAAGTTGAGACTCCAAGCTTTAAAGTGATATAAAAAATAATGGCTATACGTGTATCTCCACCAAACCTTGTGGATTGTCACGGAGTTCGGAGGATTATTAAGTAAAATACACAATGCCCTATGACCATTTTTGGTTTATTTTTCCCAGTTTTAATTCAAGCATACGATTTCGCAGTTCAAGTGAAATCATCACCTTCTGTGGTGTTTTTGTCACTCCCTCACCCCAGCTTCAAGGAAAATCTGCGCCCATCACTGTTATAATGCCCTAAAGTAAACACATACACACAACCACACAATGCAGCTTATTGTTAGCTGACCTCAAGGGGGGAAAAAAAGAACAATAGTACCATAAAAACACAGTGAGTCACCAGTCAGCCTGCAGACTAACACACTACACACACCACAACAAACAGTGGGCCCTATCTGTGTCATTGACTCAGGGATTTTTGTACACAGTAAATCCATGAGTTGTTAGTGATCGGTGGCCTGGAAAGGGACCTCAGATTCTGAGGGACCATTTTGTGGTCTTGTTCTCTGCGGGTTGTGGTGTGATTTTGGAGCAGAATTGAGCGGGAATTGTCTACATGTTGCTGGAAAGGATTTCATCGGTTTCAATGAGTGCTTCATTTTAGCAACGATTTGGAGTGTGCATACGTGTGCCACATGCCCATCTATTGTGAATGTAAGCACGTGTAGCGTTATCATTACCAGAATTGGCAGTGTTTGTACTGGATACTGCTGGTGTGTGGAAGATGTGATAAACTGCCAAGGATGTGTTGATACTGTATTTAAATGCACCTGTTCCACAGTACGTTATTTTTTGTAAGTGTTGTATTCCATTCGATTGGATAGCAGATTGACATTGGATATTGCGGACTTCAGCACCGTGGTTTGCATTTTGATCAACTGTAGATCATAAATCTTGCTTCGCTGTAAAACTGTGCTGTAATAATTGTGATCTATGCTTACTGTTACCACCAGGAGAAGATAAATGAGAACGCTGACAGATTCATGAACCGACATTAATAGGATTGGCTTTTCGTGTCTGTCGACTTGGTGATAATTGCTTAGATGTACTGCATATTGAGATGATCATGTACAGAGATGAACTTCTAATGAACAGCTATACTAATGTGTATCCAAAATAGTTCGCCATTTTTGGAATACCATTGGAACCACACACAGCGTGCATCTGGACTCAATGCACCCTTAAAATGAACATGTTGTTGGAAATCGTTCATCTTCATCACATGAGCACATTTAGAGAAGAAATCAAGACATAAATATTGTACATTGTAGATGATTTGCCGCCACGTTTGCAGTATTCTCGCAATTGTTTTGCAATTCTTCATTTAATCATTAACTCGACCACTACTGAGCAAACGTGTACACGACACCGCAACAGTGGTGATTCATTGCAACGATCCCGGAACAATAACCAACCGGTTGTTCGGAACCCGAACCCTTTAATCTCCTGAACGGCCGTTACACGCACACGTGTAATTGGGCCACCGCCAGCATAGGCCACTGAAGTGGAACCGCAGGGCAGATGCGATAGTGACGCGAGTCCCTAAATAATAAACGACGTCTTCGCTATCAACTGAACCTCGCACAGATTAGATACTGATTCGTCAAATAAACCAAGGGAGGATTTTGATTCCGACAGAAGAGGTTTTAAACTGGAAAGCTGCTTATGATATTAAGTAGATCAGGTGGCCATACGTGATAACCTGTATACACGGACACCGCGAGATTGTGAAAACTCTGCTGGTTTATGCGGCACAATGGCACATTCGTGTGGTAAGTCTGGTGTGTTATTGTTATTGCTCAACATATTTTTTAAAAATTTTTTCCAGTGGATAATGTAAAACATTGAGAGGAATTCATGGTATTCCATTCCAGGTTTGGCCTGAAATGTACAGTACGGTACATGTGACAATTAAATTGTACACGTACATTGTCAGAAAATTATTTCAACAACTAATAATACTCTGTTACATGAATGCATTAATTTTTTTAAATTGTTTCGTTGAACAACATTTTTCATGTAATTATAACAGGAATTTTAAGAGGTCTGTGGAATACATCCTGGGTTTTTTTCCAGCCATTTTAAGTTTCTCAGCATTTCTGACAAATTTGAGATTAGATCCAACATTGCTTCAAATGTACTGCAAGATCTTGGTTGATTATGATACAAACCATTGAAGTTCAGGCACAGAGTTCTGCCATACATCAACGTGTGGTCATACAATCCTGTAATATGTGGAACAGTTTTAGGAGGAGAACTCCCATTCTGCATTGCCACCTATTCAGTTTCCCATTTCACACCCCTCGAGGTCCAGATGGTGCAAAGATGGGGTCAGTTTCTGGGATCTGGTCACTTTGTGAAGCCCAGGAGTATTGGTCTGAACACGTATTCCTCATTGTGTGGTTAATATGACCATCAATCTGTATATGATATGCTTTATTTTATTGCTTGCTGTAAGGGTGGTCCAGGCAACTTGACAGTTTTAATTTCCAGATTCAGCGGGATGGCTGAGAGACTGGTATGGGTAACACTAGTAGTTCATCACAATGATCTTCTGACATTGCACATGAACATGTGAGAAAACTCTCAAGCCCAGGTTTTAATCTAAAAACTAGAAGCGTCTAGAATTTAAACTGAATCAATCACACTATGGAGAGCATGTTATCCAGTGTACAAATATTATCATTGTTTTCTGGATATAAAAATATATTTTTTTCCTAAAGTTGAGCCACTGATATATTTGTTGTCAAGGTGTTAAATGCTCCATCTTTTCAGTGCATGTCCAGATTCAAAAGGGCAATTCCACGGTAACTCACGTTACATTTTCGTAACGTGAGTAACCGATTTTGTGCAACTTGTTTATCATACATAACACATTTTTCTGGATGTCATCTTTGGTGCTTAGGTAGGTCTAGGTCTACTCTATCTACCATGGGGATAACAGTTATTAAACCTTTTCAGTAAGGTAATTACAGCCCAAGGAAACTCAAAAGTACATCAAAAATGTAACGTGAGTAACCCTGGAATTGCCCAAAACAATCTGTGCACTGTTGACAATTTCCAGCGCTCTTGAACAATCTGAGCATATACAATGTATACATGTATGTTGCTAGACAAGAGCCTCTAGGTTAATCCTTGGGGATCAATAGACAACAGCACAGACCAGGAATGCTAATCAATACCATTGAATAGCTGCTACCAGTATTATCACTGCTGATCAGTACTGGTTCATTGTAACTGTAAACTAGTAAAGCCTGCTGTCCAGATGCCCATTGAGGCTTCCTGTTAAAGGTTAGTTACATGTACGCAAGACCTGCTGTGTGTCCTCCCTGGGTCAGAGCTTATGGCTCCAAGTAAATGTACATTGTACTTGCAATGGATGTGGCTAACAATTACACATGGGCCAATGGAAGTCGCTGAATCCACTCCATATACGTGTGCATTAAAGCTGGCCATAGCCGAGTAATACAGACATAGCCTTTAATCATAAAGCAGGTCTATCACCAGAAAAGAGCAGGCTTTGTATTTCCTATGAATTAATTGAAGAACACTGAACTATTGTGAAACTTGTTAAAGATGTAAACTTTCCAGTCACTAAATGCTAATCAAATCCATACTATTCAATTTTATCACTAAATGATCAAATTATTTATAAGCAGCAAAATTTCCATTGATCTTCTCCTGTTGGTTATTTTATATGTGTTTTGCAAAATGTAGGCTAACTCCATGCACACACATCTCGATCACTGTGAATGCATTTCATACTGTACTTTCGTATGAAGAACTTTGTACATGAAACCCTATTGACAAATTTGTGACAAAAGTGAGATCCTGTAAACAGGAGAAGAGCCAATCAACAGCCACGAATTTTAACCAATTGCTGAGAAGGCTTGGAGGGGCAACCAACCAATAAGAATTCTTGTTCTGTGACACTTGGCAAGGCCTGGCTGGGCCAATGAGACGTAGGGTTGGTTCTTGACATTCTAGAAGTAGAAAGTTTAGGCGGGATGGAAAAGTTGCTGGCCAGTCACTTTTGTCTCAGCCTCTGAACAAACAACTTGGATAGCAAATTTTACTTCACATTTTTAATTCTTACATTCGTACAAATCTGGAGTCTTCCATGACATCTTTTGCATAATTAAGGTCCCACACTGTTGTTTTGGGCCTTGGATACAGCGTTTTTGTTTTGGCGAGATTGGCCCGTTCCCTGTCGAAAACTTCTAAAAGGATCTTCCAGCGTGGATTGGAGCTGACTAATTAAACGGACAGTTTCGACATCTGCATCAACGTTCACTGCCACCTCCTGAACAGCAGTGTGACACCAGTGGCCAACGTCACGGACTTAACAGTGTTTGGCTGAACTCGATAAGGACAATTATCTACGTTTCACTACATCAGTTGATGAACTGTGACATTGTGGACGATGCCGCGACCAAAACGGACAGCACCACCACCGTCACGTTTAGCGGACATAGACACGGATCATGCCCATGATGGAGTACAGCCAAGTAAGCGGCGTCGAGGGGCCAAATCGTCTACCAGATCAAGTGGTCAAGAATCGTCTCAAGGTATAGGGCAAGGTCCCAGTTTCGATACGGCCACTCCTATCATTTCTGATACCGCTAATATCGACAATACATTAATCCCATCAGTTGGCACACCTTTGGGTTACCATGTTTCTTTGTCTATTAAAGAAAAGATTTGGAATGGTATTTATGTGGATATGTCCACGCTGTATCAGGAGCCTGCGGCAACCGCTATTGCTCGGGCAGAGGATGAGGAATTTGCCATCGCAGTTGAGGGCAACAAAATGGTTGTCCGCAAATCCTCTGCCCTGCAGCGGGGAAAGATTGACACATTTGATAAGTGGGCCTCCGCTTTCAATACATTTGTGGCAATTTTTGTGCAAAAACATCCGCAGCGCGCCCCTGAGTTGTTAAAGTATTCCGAGACTGTTCGGCTTGCGGCGCGCCAGTTTCCAGGGTTCGGATGGCGTAAATACGATGAGCAGTTTCGCCTCCGCCAAGAACATAACCCCTCTCGCTCGTGGGGGGTGATTGATTCCGAACTCTGGCTGACTGTCGCGGCCGCCCAAACAGTTTCGGCTATGACCGGCGGCCCGAGTGGCTCCGGCACTTTGCAACGCTCAGGTCTTGATAGTAAAGTTCCCATGGTTTCCAAACGTTTCGGGGTTTGTTTTGCGTTTAATGGGGTGCACGGATGTCACTTCCGTGGATGTAAATATGTACACAAATGTAGTAAGTGTTCATGCACGGGCCATGGGGCTGCCGTATGCAAAATGGGGAGTTCGGCTGCCGGGCCCGGCCCTTTTTCTTGGCGTAAGGACCAAGTCCGTAAGTCCAATGATCAGGCTGGGCAACACCTTTCCAAACCTGGCCAGGCTGCTTTTTCCCGGCAAGCCAATAGAGTACCAAGTACTAAGGCCCCCTCGGGGATTTCTTTTCGTCCCTCCAACACCAATTAAGGTCTTTGTTCTAAGGAAATGGTTGGACCGTTATCCAATTCAACGTGATGCCCATCTGCTAGAGAGAGGGTTTTCACAAGGGTTTTCGCTACAATACAAAGGTCCGAGGCATAGTAGGCAGGCAGGTTGCTTACCTTCAGCAGCTGCTCACTCTGAGATAGTAAAAGAAAAACTCCAAAAAGAAATAGCCCTAGATAGAATTGCAGGCCCATTCACAACCCCACCTTTCCCAACATTGCAGTGCTCGCCCATTGGTTTGGTACCTAAACGTGAACCTAATACATTCCGGCTCATTCACCACCTTTCCTTCCCGGCAGGGCATTCAATAAACGATTTCATTGATAAACAAGATTGCACAGTAAATTATGCCTCGTTTGATGAGGCAGTGCAGTTAGTGATGACAGCAGGACAGGGAGCATGGTTGGCAAAGTCGGACATTAAATCTGCTTTCAGATTACTTCCAGTTAACCCGGCTGATTACGATCTTTTGGGTTTTACATTTGAGGGAAAGTTTTATTATGATAGATGCTTGCCAATGGGATGTTCCATTTCGTGTTCCCTTTTTGAGAAATTCAGTACATTTCTAGAGTTCAAGGTGAAGGAGATTGCAGAGAGTTTGATGGTCACTCACTATTTAGATGATTTCTTATTTGTAGGGCCGAGTGCACATTCTTGCCAGGCACTCTTGCAGGCCTTTGAGTCGGTATGCACAGTACTTGGTGTGCCCATTGCACAAGAAAAAACAGAAGGTCCCCTTCAGAAATTAACATATTTAGGCTTAGAGATTGATGCCCTGGCTAAGCAGGTCCGAGTCCCTATGACTAAAGTAAGTGCACTCAATGACCAGTTACACTCTACTTTGAGTAAGAAAAAGATCACACTAGTAGCACTGCAGTCATTAATTGGTTCGCTTAATTTTATCTGTAAAGCCATTGCGCCTGGGCGGGCATTTATGGGTCGCCTTATTGCCCTTACACGAGGGGTCACTCAGTCTCATCACAGAATCCGGCTCAATCAAGGGGCAAGACAAGACCTACTTATGTGGATCGAATTTCTGAAACATTTCAATGGGGTTTCCCCCTTTGTGGAGAATGAATGGCAATCTAACACATCCATGCAACTGTACACGGATGCAGCTGCCAGTATTGGTTTTGGTGCATGTTTTGGTTCACGGTGGGTTCAAGGTAAATGGTCAGCAGGCTTACTACAGACCAAACCCTCCATTGCATTGTTAGAATTTTACCCTATCCTGGTTGCTATTAAGTGTTGGGGCCGGACACTGGCCAATCAACGGGTGTTATTTCACTGTGATAACTTAGCTGTAGTTCATATTATTAACCAGCAAACATCTCGTTGTCCGAGAATAATGCACCTTTTGCGACTTTTTGTGTTGGAATGCTTAAACTTTAATATCCAGTTTAAAGCTGTACATGTTCCCGGCACAAACAATGACATTGCTGATGCTCTGTCCCGTTTCCAGACAGAACGGTTCCGAGCGATGCTTCCCGGGGCAGCGAGCACGATGACTCCTTTACCCATCCTCCCTCAAATCTGGTAGGCCAGGAGATGGCTCGCTTGCTGTCGGCGGCTTTCTCGCCTCACACTCATAGGGCATATGCATCAGGTTGGAGTGCCTTTTGTAGATTTAGAAAAAACATACGAACAAATTTGCCCGCTTCTGTAGCAGAAACTAGAGAGTTCATTGCTTGGTTATCCTTACAAGGTTTGGCACACGCCACTATTACCACTTACGTATCTGGGGTTGGTTATTATCATAAAATTCGGGGGTGGCCTGACCCTACTAAAGATTTCATTGTTTCTAAACTCATGCACGGCTGTCGCAGGGATCGCAACAGGGTCGATGAACGCCTGCCAATGTCTCTACCGTTGCTTGCCCAAATTATTGAGGCATTTACACATGTATGTTCCTCACATTATGAAGCTACACTCTTTAAAGCTGCAGTGACGTGTGCATTCTTTGGCTTCATGCGCTTGGGTGAATTTGCTGCCATTTCAAAGACCAAGTTACAAGAATCTCTGTTGCATATTTCTGACATTGAGTTTTGTGACCTGGCATCAACCCAGCAATCAGTGGTGATTTCTTTTCCATACAGTAAAAACAATAAAACTGGTGCTCCACAAAGGGTTAAACTAGTCACCACACAAAACTCAGCACTGTGTCCAGTAATGGCCTTGCAGGGATATATATCAATTCGCCCCTCAGGCCATGGCCCTCTTTTTTGTCATTTTGACGGGTCCCCATTGACCGCCTACCAATTTAATGCGGTCCTCAAAAAGGCATTGACTTTCTGTGGGAAAGGAGACTTGCATTATCGCCCCCATTCCTTTCGAATTGGGGCGGCAACTACTGCATATGAATTAGGTGTTCCATCAACTGACATTCAACAAATGGGACGTTGGCGGTCAGACGCAGTATTGACCTACATTCGCCCCATGCCTGTGGTCACTATCCCCCCTATTTAAAACAATTTATGGCGGCCCACTCTTTGCCTTAATCTGGTTTTCATTGTATATTTGTCTTCACAGGCCCAGTATGGATCATTGGGGATTCAATAATACGCTGGGCGGCGAGACCCCTAGAGGTTAATATACCAGTACTGTGGCATGGCAAGAGCGGCGCCGGTATCGGTGATCTCCCAAATTTATTACACGTTATGCAGGGCCCACCTCCTTCAATTATCATAGTTCATTTAGGTACCAATGACCTGGGCAATATTGATTTTTTCTCAATCCGACAGAGGTTAGTGATTTATATGCAGTGTTGTCGGGAACTGTACCCCCACGCCACATTACTTTGGTCAGAGATCTTGCCAAGGGCTTTTTATTTTGGAGCCAACCCCCAGGAGGCCATGGACAGGCAAAGGCGGTCTGTCAACAGGTGGGCTCGTTCTCGTTGCGGCCGCCTTGGTGCCTTCTCAATAAGGCACAATCAATTTAATCGGACAAGTTTCAATCTTTACAGACGTGATGGTGTCCATCTGTCTCCTGAAGGGACCCTGATTTTCAGGGCAAACCTTTGCTGTGCCATTAGGCAATCTCTGCAGCCGCAGGTGGGGTAGGGGTATAGACAATGGGTGTTTTCTTCCTTGGGCCGCGCTCTGCGCGTGTGGCATTTTTTGAAGCGGATAAAACACCCCATGGTTCATTAATGATTTTTTACTCCTGCCATTACGATTTTGTAAATAATACTTAGGTTAAACAAAGCACAGTGTGCAACATTATGTAAGTAATTTAATGAGTAGTTAGTATTTTATTGTTGCTGTCAACATGTCTTCCCCTGAGTCAGTACAACAGGGGAGGATGAACCGTTCCGTCTTCTGTAAGTTCAAACGAAGAAAGAACGGTGCATCAAAATCTTTTGTGGACTTGGCATACAATGTAATTGTACATAGAAACAATTTATCATAAGCTTTGTGGTGATATAAAGTTTACTGGCACTTTCTTAATAGATTTTCAGTTCGGCCTATCGTAAATAGGTCATTTATTGCATTGATGATTGAGCTGTGGTGCTCCGAGTCAAATGGTGCTTGGAGCTGCCCTTGGGCCTTTGTGGGTGCCCAAAAAACGGAAGAGCTATGGTCTCCAAGTCAAATGGTGCTTGGATGAGCTATTGGTGCTCTGGGCCTTTGTGGTGCCCAAAATGTGAATATTGACAATAATAATAGTGTGCTACATGGAGGATGGGTCGGCTGCCCAGATTTCGGTACCCGACATTTTTTGAATAAAAACCTTCTGGCTGAGGCGTAGACACACAAATTTTCTGTGTTGTTTGTGATTTTTAATTTGTCTGGTTATAATCAATTTTATCACTAAATGATCAAATTATTTATAAGCAGCAAAATTTCCATTGATCTTCTCCTGTTGGTTATTTTATATGTGTTTTGCAAAATGTAGGCTAACTCCATGCACACACATCTCGATCACTGTGAATGCATTTCATACTGTACTTTCGTATGAAGAACTTTGTACATGAAACCCTATTGACAAATTTGTGACAAAAGTGAGATCCTGTAAACAGGAGAAGAGCCAATCAACAGCCACGAATTTTAACCAATTGCTGAGAAGGCTTGGAGGGGCAACCAACCAATAAGAATTCTTGTTCTGTGACACTTGGCAAGGCCTGGCTGGGCCAATGAGACGTAGGGTTGGTTCTTGACATTCTAGAAGTAGAAAGTTTAGGCGGGATGGAAAAGTTGCTGGCCAGTCACTTTTGTCTCAGCCTCTGAACAAACAACTTGGATAGCAAATTTTACTTCACATTTTTAATTCTCCGCCACCTTCCCCTCCTCCTCCATGGCATTTTTTGAAGCGGATAAAACACCCCATGGTTCATTAATGATTTTTTACTCCTGCCATTACGATTTTGTAAATAATACTTAGGTTAAACAAAGCACAGTGTGCAACATTATGTAAGTAATTTAATGAGTAGTTAGTATTTTATTGTTGCTGTCAACATGTCTTCCCCTGAGTCAGTACAACAGGGGAGGATGAACCGTTCCGTCTTCTGTAAGTTCAAACGAAGAAAGAACGGTGCATCAAAATCTTTTGTGGACTTGGCATACAATGTAATTGTACATAGAAACAATTTATCATAAGCTTTGTGGTGATATAAAGTTTACTGGCACTTTCTTAATAGATTTTCAGTTCGGCCTATCGTAAATAGGTCATTTATTGCATTGATGATTGAGCTGTGGTGCTCCGAGTCAAATGGTGCTTGGAGCTGCCCTTGGGCCTTTGTGGGTGCCCAAAAAACGGAAGAGCTATGGTCTCCAAGTCAAATGGTGCTTGGATGAGCTATTGGTGCTCTGGGCCTTTGTGGTGCCCAAAATGTGAATATTGACAATAATAATAGTGTGCTACATGGAGGATGGGTCGGCTGCCCAGATTTCGGTACCCGACATTTTTTGAATAAAAACCTTCTGGCTGAGGCGTAGACACACAAATTTTCTGTGTTGTTTGTGATTTTTAATTTGTCTGGTTATAATAACATTTTGGTAGAATTTAAAACAGGGGTGAATTAAGTTTGGGACATTTTAAAATGGGCTTCTTCTTCACCAATATACACAGCATACTAAGTGCTCTCAGAACCTAAGGCCTTTTCACACTAGGCAAATCTCAGGGTTGACGCGGGGTTGAAAACATGCGGCGTTTCACACTTGAAAAATTTACCAGCTTTGTATTTTCTAATTAAACAACACTGAGCTATTGCGAAACTTGTTCAAGATGTAAACTTTCCAGTAAACTTTCCAGTCAAAAAAGTTATGTCTCGAAGCATGGTTACCATTCATCACCACATTTTTTGAAGAACCAGTACACGCACCTGTTAGTGTTACATCAGAACCTACCGTAATTATATCACATATTCCGTTGACAATACTAAAAATGAAATTTGTATTAGTGGGTCATTACATGTAACAGCCGGTTCCAATGTTGCCAGAGTTGTGAACATTTTGAAAAGTATGAGTCACTTAATTGCTAGTGATCCAATTGCAACACTGCACTTCTTTGCCACCAAGGGATTTTTTTGTTCCAAATTCAAGGTTTTGCAAAAAAAAATCTGTGACTTGTCAGCGAGATGGCACCTCATCAATTCATGTGAGGAGAGAAAACCTATGAATATCAAATCACGGAGATCTGAGGAACAGATGGAAAAGCAATCAAGTACCGTATAACTGGGGCAAGTAGGACAGTCAATTTTGATCTATTGCCAATTTGGAACATACATGTAGCCATAATGTTCACAGCAATTTTTGAAATAACAGAGAATTTTGACCAAAATGCAGAAACATTTGGCAATAATGCAAAAAAAAAATTGACAATAATGTAACAAATTTAGGCAAAAATGCAGCAAGTGCTGTTAATAATGTCAAAATGTTGGCAATAATGACTTGCATTTGGCCAAAATGCAGCAACTTTTGACAACAGTTTCACCGGTACTGGTTCATGTAGAAAATGTTGACAGTGCAACACTTTGGCAAAACTGCAGCAAGTTCGGGTAATAATACAGAACATTTTTGGCAATAATGCAGTGAATTTTGGCCAAACTACAGCAACTTTTGACAACAGTGTACATGTAGACAATTTTGACAGTGCAACACTTTGGCAAAACTGCAGCAAGTCCTGGTAATAACATAGAACATTTTTGGCAATAATGCAGTGAATTTTGGCCAAAATACAGCAACTTGTGACAACAGTGTACACGATGTAGAACATTTTGACAGTGTAACACTTTGGCAAAAAGTGCAGCAAGTTCTGGTAATAACATAGAACATTTTGGCAATAACGCAGCAAATTTTGACAATAATGTAGAACGTTTTGACAATACCTGCAGATTTTGAATGGTGCATGACAACTTCCTTTGTGGCGATACAGGTGCAATTTCATGCAAGATTTTTGATTGTGGACAGTTCATTTTAGATGATTTTTTTTTTTTTTTTTCAGAGAAGCGTAATGTACCGTAACTGTGTCATTGACCCCAGTGCTACATGTACTGAATTGTCCAAACAAGCTGACATTATTAATTGGGTCCAATTTTGAAGATTTCTTGAAATCGTTATGATTCATACAACCAGTGCAATCAATACTCAAAGTTCACTGCGACAGGATCACTGTTAATGTGCGTCATTATTTGCACGCTCAGTACGCTTATCTTGACAGGCCTGTTAAATGGCATTGATAGTGACCCCCATTATTGGTGTGCAAATTTATCTAGCACAAAAAAGGTGTATTGCTTAACATGGGTTTGAAGGAGAATATAACAACAAGCTTGGGTGTGTTGTGTTGGAACACTCGGCATGCATTGAACCACATACTCGCATTGTGCAAACTTCCTGCTTATCAAGAATACTTGGGGTTTTAGAACGAGGCCATTGACGGAACAAAGCATATTTCAGAAATTGAGTTTAAATCAGTTCTATTGAACAACAAGTAATCGGCTTTGGGATATCTCGATTAATCGACTACGTGTTTAGACTTGATTTGAGTCAGTGGGATCGTTATGTTTTGATTGTGGCAATGATTAATTTGTGACTTCATTGAATATCCATTGAGAGTTGAAATTGTAAAATACTGTTGAAATTTCAAATTATGTCAAAATATACCAGTATGCTTTCCTCTGCAAAACTGTTGGGAGGACCCTACTCAGAGTTACCCCCAAAATTCCATCTCTAGAATTTAATAAATTTAATAAATTGGGTGTCCACTTTTTTTTCCTGTCCCTGTAATACATCTGACATCTATGCTTTTATAATTCTGAAGCGCTCCGTAATTAAAGCAGTTGCCCTCCATGAGTGACTATGAATTAGCAAACTACCTACGGTAGCCAACATTAACTAAAATGTTGTTTGAGGTCATTGTTAATGATACTCGAAAAGGTGAATTACATAGTACCAAGGTAACTGGGCTTCATAGGAAAAATGTCACATTTGGACCCAAATTTATAGAATAATCCAAACCCATGATTGAAAAAATAGTCCACAAACTCGCAAAAATCCACGATCAAGTTCACCTTGCAGTCTTGTGGTTTTCACCCCCCCCCCCTCCCTTTTTCCACCAGCCATGAGACACCTGTGGTCGGAACAATGAACGCAGACCCAAGCGCCTGCGGTCACAGTCTGTGTGTTTATGTCCCGCAGCCTTTTGTGTGGGAGCCTTTTGTGTCTGGTGGCAATCCAGGAACCATTGGACCAAGGATCCGATTTGGTTGGAGTTTGTTTTTTCTGGGCCTTTCTCCTGCAGGGCTTGGAAAGGGGAAAAAGCAATGATTTGGTTTTTTTTTTAAATTTAATCTGCATCCTAAAGGAGAGACATACCGGTAGGACTTAGGTTTAACATTATGTTTAGAGTTATTTTTAGATACCGGTACATGAGATTGGGTATGTAATGATTCGCAGCGTTCATGGATTGTGAAAAGTATGCTTTTCGTAGAGGAGTCGATGAAATGTGTTCTGGGTTTTATAACTGCTTCCTCTACTGCTCTAGTTGGGAAATGATTCAGTAATGCAAAGATTTCTGCAAAGTAAATTATTTGGTATTGAGGCCAAGTTTTCTCTGTATGCAGTGTTGTAGTCGAGTCCATGACAAGCTATTAAAATGAGTCGTGACAAAAAAAGGCTGTCCTCTGTTATCGTCCATCCCTGTAACTTGTGACTGGACTTGTGATGGATTTGTGATGGACATTTGTACAACCATGGAGCTATTTAATAAACAACATTGCTGTGTGAGCACATGTGCCAATTATTTTGAATACACATAATGTACATTGTGTGTTCTTGATGGACATTTTGTAGATGCAGAAATCTGTCAGTAATACACATGCTCTCTTGCTTCATCAGCCATGCAGAAAATCAAAATGAGCAGAGCACAAAAACTTGTCCCCAGATTCATTAAAGCTTGATATTCATTGACAGAACTCACGTAGACACAACAGCCAACCAGACAAGGCATTCAGTCAGTACAGCTTACTCCTAGGCCAGACACCCATTTGTCCAGTGCAGTCAGTTGTTTGATGTTTCCAAAGTGGACTAGCAATATCAGAAAGAAATCTTGAAGTACAAATCATTGTGTACAGAACAGTATTACACATGCATCATCTCTGCCGTTGCTATCAAAACAATAGTCAATTGCAGTAAAGTATATTGCTAAAGAACACAAGAACAGAATCGGACAAACATTGCTCAGAACATTTAAACAATCCATTGTAATAATTGCAGTAAAGTGTATTGCTAAAGAACACAAGAACAGAAACAGACAAACATTTCTCAGGACATTTTTCTCTCTGTATATCCGGCTTCACTGTCGCTCTCTAACACCACTAAAAAAATGCATTAAAGCCCAACCCACATATTTTTTGGCAGGTTTCATACATTGTACATGTATTTACCTGAACAGGAGGAAAAGAATGAATAGAAGTGAACAGTTCATTTCTATCAATGTAGGGTAGGGCACTCAGAATCCTTTCACATCTAGCCGTTGGAACTGCTGGATATAGGACGTGATTGATGAACTTTGCAATTCGTACCTGATACCATTGTTGTGGCCTTCAAAGAAATACACGTAATAGATATTCTAACTGTTGATGCTCATGTACATGTACTGGTACTTGCTGTTAGGGGGTAGAAATGTACAATTTTATTGGCACAAAGGCAGGTAGGAGCATTGCAGTTGCCCAAAAACGTACCTATCGAAATAACGAGAAACTTCTTGCTCAAAGTGGAGTAAGACTGGTACCAGATACCCTGTAAAATTATTCTGCCGAAAAGGGTATCATTCGGAAGAAAACAATCATTGAAGATGGTTTTTATGAGAAAGTGTGCCTGCGGGGACATTTTTTTGACGTGCTGCCGGTAACTGGAATCCAGTTTCGAGACCCCAAAAATGTTATTTTCTCTGTTTTTATTTAAATGTAGGCCTACAGTATTCACCCAGCTAAAACTTCAATGTACCGGTAGTTATTATGCAACCTTCTTAAGATTTTGAGCAGTTTTGTGACTTCAAAAGAAAGAAAATGCACAAAAAGTGTGATCCAATGTACCTTTAACAAGTACATGTCCCGGTACATGTACCGGGGTAGATAGAGTCGATGAAAATTTAAACCTACAAATATCATTTTTGATGTGCAACTTCAACAAAGTACATAACTAGGCTAGCTCAAAAACCCAATACTGTGCTTTGAATTGACATTGTTACAATACCAGTACTGTACGGTAGGTATTGAAAGTTTTAAAAACTTATTTTTTCCCTGTAAATTCTACATACCGGTATTTATAAAAGTGCCTATTTTCTCCCCTTTTTGTGTAACAACACAACAGACCTTGTACTTTCCAATCGGATTAACTTGAATCTGTTGATTTCTTTACAACTGCGTCCCCACAGAGAACAGATAAAAGTTGTTTTGACATTATTTTTTCTTCTCAAGTCCAGTCACCAAAAATGATTTTATTGCCCTACTTCAATCAACCGTGATGGTGTTTTTCCAGTGGACCCTGGCCTTTTTATTGTCCCCGCAGATGTCGCTAACAGGATCCCGCATAGGTCTCTGCAGAGCTGTTAAATTCCTGCACAAAGCCCGATTAAGCCTAATCAATAGCCACGGATTAGCATACTTCAATTTGGCATTTTGGAGGGAAAAAAAATATTGTCAGAATATAATGGTTGTATTGTGGAGTGGTGTTTGCGTGGACTTCCTTTAGTTGATTTTTTGTGGGTTTTTTTTTTTAAAGGTACCGTAGACATGCATCCAGATTTTGCTAAAATTTCATTCTTAAGATCATTAAAACCTGAAATGCCTTTCACAGGTCTCGGTCATGGGAAATCCATAATGCTCCGCGCGCCAACAAAAGAGGGTGCTGTGCGTTTTGACCACTTCTGAGAGCCCCATGGACGGGGCACACAGCGTGAGCGTACTGCACTGAATGTAATCCTACTTTATTTCAGTTTATAATGGGAGCATGATACAATGTACATTAATTGTATTGCGTCTAGTACCTAGTTTACTGTCATTTTCGAGAAAAGAGGAAAATGAATTACCATTGCAATAGTTAAGACCAAATCGTTGTTCATTGAATCGGCAAAAACGGATTTTTTTGCAAATGGTGTCCATTGTTACATGTACCGTTACCAATCTTTGTAAATATCATAATTTTATGGTAAATGCATAAATTTTCAAAGCCAAGAGGACGCGTTCTGGACAAAAGTGCCCCTTTAAGGTGCGGAGAATCCCAAGGGTTTTAGCTCCTGCGGAGATGAAATGATTTTCCCCTTAACCCAATTCACCTCCTCGGGAATTGGGATAATTCGATTGCCACTAGGGGCTAGCCGCTAAAAGGTTACGTGGGGCCGCATAGACGAACCTGTTTGCAGTGTGGAAACTCTAGCTTTCGGGTCCGGCCAAGCATGATCAATACTCACAATTATTATTGTGAATGGATCTGGTTGAATTTTGTTCAGTCTGCTGGTTGATTCATTGTAGTTGTTGAATGGCTGAAGTGATTGAAAATGTTGGGGTTGGTTGACCAATATATTATTTGGTTTGAGAATTGTGGATATGGAGTGATTTATAAAATGATTGATCACCCTATCTTGATGGATTGGTCGATTGAGTAAATGTATAATGAATATATAGTAAAGTGATTTTATTAGTAATTAAGGTGTTCATGTACAGGCAGTATGAGAACAGGGTTCCCGATTGAAAAAAAAAAAGGCATCCGTTAAAGAAATTCAACTGTAGAATTTTAAATGTTGGAAGTTGCTGTTCAGATTTTCCATAAAGGTCCGCACGATAATACTACCACATTGGTGCGTCAATACAGCAAGATACAAGTGTGTGTACAGTGAGCATAGCTTACTCACTTTCTCAGGAGCCTTGTGAGCTTTTCTTTTCCCGATATAAAAAGAAACTGGCAGAACTGGGGCGGATATCCCGTCCAAGTAAAAAAAAAAAAAAGTCAGGCCTACACCTTGGGATTACCAGATGATTCAGGCACGGCCCTGCTATTAAAGGTGACAAGTACGTACCGGTACGACATTTGCTTTTGCTAAAATTTTCAGAAATTGATCTGGATTTTGGGGTTAGTTTTTTCTATAGCAAATATTGTTCCACTGACATGTTTAGTTTTTTTTTCACTTTAAAGTTTTGTAGATTCTGGAAAAACCAAGAAAAAAAATTGTTGTTCTTGTAGACTGGTTCCCTGACTCTACTTCAGACGAAAGAGAGCAATATACACAGATGTCGGGGAATTGTTAGGTCAGGGAACCAGACTTGCTCTTTTTTTCTGCCACAGGGAGCTTTTGAATGCTGCGAAGAGAGAAGACGCCGGTTTTCATCGAAGTTTTTGTAAAGTACCTGACTACCTGTAACCTTTTTTCCGTGTGACGTTATAGCTGGCTTGCACCCGTTCACGGATACATGTGTAACTGATTGCAAACAAAATGTGGAATAACCAAATTTGGTAAAGTGGGTGAAGTATTTGGAAAAAAAGTCAGCTTCTGTCCAACGATGGTCGGCTGACCATCGTTGGAAATTGATACAAAAAAAATCCACTTTTCTTGAAAATGACAGCACACCAGTAAGGTATTTCATAATAATTTGGTAGTTTTGTTTTTTGATGTTTAGAAATGTTGCATTTTACAAATGAACCTTTAAAAGTACTCTCCTGAAAACAGGCATGCAACTTTTCCTCGGATCGGCTGATTTCATGAATGCCATTACAAATTGAAAAATACTGTACAAATTCTTGTGTGATTTGGATTTTTCTCGTTTTTTTTTAAATTCCCAGTTGCATGCCTGTGAAAAGACTGGAGTTTTATTGTGTCCCTTAAAAGCAGCCTTTTTTTTCCCAGCAGAGATTTTTGGAGATTGAGCAGTGATTAGTTGGCATTCTGATTCACTTCGTCGGGTATTGTGCTTGGTTTTTCTCAGCGCTTTCAGTTGATTGTGAGTTGTTTGACTTGGCAGTCAGGCTCAGGCATGCAACTTTTCCTCGGATCAGCTGATTTCCTCTTTTTTGACCTCCCATGTGTGTCATTGAAAATGGAAAAACACTGTACAAAGTCTGGGAAAAATTTGAATTTCCTCTTCTTTTGTGACTTTCTAGTTGCATGCCTGCAGGCTGGTCAGGTTGCCTTTGTGCAGGGAACTGTGGGAAAAGTTCATATTTGTCTTTCAGTCATTTGGGACTGGCTTGAGTTTACAGTAACTCTTACTCTGTCCCATATAGGCCTGAAATTGCCTACACCAGGCCAAACCACGATTTGTATGCCCTCAAATTCTCTGGTAGTAGAGCATTTTGTGGGCCATAAACTTGAGGGTTTGTGAAAAGGAAGGGTGGTGGCCCATGCACAGGACTGCAAGCTTGTATTTCTGTGAAGTTTGGATGGAATTACATGTAGGCCCTAAAATTGCTCTATTTTGCAATGGAGCCTATAGGCATCCTTTTTGAAAATGGCGATGGGCTTCAGGACTTTTAGAGGTGATAATTGCTTTGTTTTGTCTGAACAGGTTTAAACTTCTTAAATATGAAAAGAAACAGGAAATTATTTTAGGATTTTTTTTTTCAAATTATAGTCAAGCATTAGGCTAATTGAAAATAATTGCCACGACCTGTACAGAGATACAAAATCAATTTCCAAAAAGTGCCCTACAGCATTTTTAATGAAGTTGTCAAGTTATATCAACTCATAATAAGTGCACAAAATCGATTTTAACTTGGTCGCAAATATATAACAATGTATCGCAGAAATGCACTCCAAAACTGCTTGTGTCGTTGGTTTTGTTTAGATTGAACTACCTGCATAAGGTACCGTACCCGCAGGCAATTATTGCCTGATACTAATCCTAGACCCTTAGCAGTACCCTAGATACCTGCCATTTGCGAAGTATCTTGGTAGACCACATGGTACTGGTACTACAGCAAGATATTCTTTCCATAGCGAAAAAAGCCAATCCACCTGTAATACAGGAAGTGGGTACTTGGTGCAAGATTTCCTGTATGGGCAGGAGACAAAAGCCAAACCACTGAGGCCTCCCACTTGCAGACAGTACAGGTTGGTGATACCGGAGGTTTGTCTTCAGAGAAATGACTCACCTCTGGCCGACCCCTGTAAACCTCATACATTCATGTTCATAAATTTACATTAGTAAATCCAAGAAAAAGCATGTCGTGCATGTTATCCAAACTGCACAATGAAATGAGAGTAAAGTGTCTATCTCAAGGACACAAGCAGTCAAGCACAGAATTAGACACACCTTATTCCTCCATGGACACACATACACACGTTTGTTTTTGGGTGTAAATCGAGGCTATTCTTTTGTTCCTCTTCCCTTTTCCTTTGTTTGCACTTGAAACTTTTTCGCAACCGCTCATTGGTTTTGTACACGTTTTCTAACAGAGGTCGTCCTCGATTTGGTTCCTGTCCTCGATTCACCGATGATTTGCTCGTGTTTCAGGACTCGATTTACACCGTAAACAAATTTTCACCATTCACATGTGGCCTACATGTGTGAACTCTGGTTGTTGCCTTATGTACAAAATGTATAAAGTGACCAATGGAAAGGGTACATGTAGTTATTGAGTATCTTTTATAAACCAGGAGGGCCGAGGGACACTATGTCTGTATAGGAAAGAGTTTCTAGCACCGGAACGTTTGGGTTTTACAGGTTTTATACCTTTTCTTTTCACACCATTGACTACAATTTTGGTCTTCAAAGTTCGAACAGTGCCTCATAGTCTTACAGCAGTGCCCCTTCATCCTTTTGCATTTCATGAAGATTCCAGTTTGATTTGGCTATATAGCCTGCATCACCCAAACGTCTTGAATGGCATGCACTGTTCACACATTTCACAAAGGTTCTTTTTTGAAACAGTTCACTCACAAATAAAACAAACAAAAAGTCCACTCAGAAATGTCCATCTGCTGATGCAAAAGACAAACTCAAGTCCACACCAAACCGAAATTGACACTTGGAATTGGAGTTCAGCCTTCATCCGGTGCCCCTGGCTACTCCTTCATCATGAGGTACTCTCCATGCATCAGAGGGTCCTCCCATTGGGAGTAACAACTACAGGTGTATAATGCACCCTGTAGCAGTTGGAGTGTGGCCATATAGCACAAGTGGTGAACACATTTCATTGTCGAACAGAAGTTCTTCTGTATTCAAGTCACATACACCATCCGGATAAAATATCATATTGTCCCCGGTAGTCATTGGCAAGGTTCACCATTTATTGGCACGTCTGTGAGGAAACCAGAGATTTCCTTTGAAGCAGCCGTACTTTTGGAAGGGGGATATTTATAGCCAACGTTCAGTGCAACACATCTTTCTGTGTTTTGTGTGATGAGGTAAGTTACACCTGTGTGCCTGAGGTGAGTGCATGCATGATAAACACATTTAACTTTATTAGGACTATGTGTATTACAATTATCATTTTCAATGTTTCACAGATGTACATACATGAAGTTCTTGTTTGACCTTTGTACCGCGTAGTAGCCTGGTCAGTACACATTGATGTGCTGAGATATGTTTGAGAGAGCATTGAGCAATTTGTTTTATCATGGTTTTAAACTGTACATGGTGAATGTCAGTGCTTGAGGACTGTTAAGTTGAGTTGTTTCGGAAATTAGATATGATTATTTGAATGGACACCGTTGTGTACATAAATGTCACCTCATGTACCCTGGGAACAGACCGTAACTTTGAAGGTTTGGAGAACTTGGATTTGTCTTCCCTACTGCTTTATCCATTTAGATTCCCTTCACATAAAGTGTGCAATTTGCCCAGAGAAGGTTTTGGAGGAGGTTGCAGGATTGCTCAAGGAAGGTTAAACCAAGTAGCGTAATGGGGGGAGGGGGGGAGTGGCATTTTAGGGACATCCCCCCTCCCTTTGAGGCTTGTGCCATTGGGCCTGGAAAGTGGAATGTGTCATTTGTGTCCTGAAAATTGTTGAATTTTTGGAGATTGAGGACGTTTTCCGGCAAAATGGCGATGGACTTTGAGTTCATCTTTTGAGGTTCACCTTTAACCAGAGGGACGGTGTTTAGGAATGCCCCTTTAAAATCTAAAGGGTCTGTTTTTCTCACTATTCTGAAGTCCCTAATGTGCCGTAAAATTGCACTTGGTCTTGACCTCTGATGACCTTAGGATGACCTTGTGACCCCAAACTCTGCTCCAGGGGATGGGGCTAGCAGATCCTGAGTTGATAGTGTAAACAAACACAGATTGGGCAGGAATTTTTTGGAAGTGAAGTGTTTGGTAGCTCTTTGCACAAAGTTGGGCCAACAAATCTGTGATGATGTTCTTAAGCTGTTGGCTGGTTGAAAAGTTTCAGAAACCATGCCAGAAAAGTTTGCAATTTGTAGCAAAAATCTGCAGCAACTATCGGTAAGACTGTAGAAGTTGTCTGGTAAACTCGGCAAGCAAAAGTGATCCCCCAAATGTTCTGCCTCAAAAATGCTGTACCAGTGTGCATGTACATGTACATGTATGTATTTACAATTTATGTGTTTGGTAGGGAGTTTTCAAGTAATACCATTTTCACAGGAGCGCATCCGTTCAAACTCAGCCAGCGTACAGTTCAATTCACAAAATTTAAACTACTGCTGTTCATGTCTAGGCCCTATGCATTGCTTCTTTAAGACCGAAAAAAAGGACATGACAAAATCTTCCATTGAATAAAATCGCTATCCACCCTTCCCTTACCCTGGTGCAATTTTGCCCATTTTCAAATGGATATTCTCTCTCAGAACGTAAGAAGTAGCAGTAAATTGAGGAAAAAGGCCAATTTTGAAAAGGCTTCTGTCTCGTTTTATTCCCAGCCCCCGGGAATTTGTAATTCATCTGTCTGTAATAGATTGAAAACCATTGTCATTTGACAACCAACTAAAGCTTGGCCTTTTAATCCATACCCACCCACAGGCCTACCTTTAATGCAGAATTCCTAATATCTTAGAAGTATTCCCCAAGCGCATTTTTGCCCGCAGCCCCCAGCGTTCGCAGCTTATGTCTGTGAAATTTGCGGCCTGAATTCCTAGCCGGTCATCTGTCTGCGCCCGCCCGATGTCTCATGTTCCTGATTCGCAGTTGGCGAAAGATGGGGATGCCTCCCGTACTGATTTGCTGGCGTACATTGCTCATAATATTCGTAATGCACCGGTACTTGCAATGTGCCTTACTGTACTAAACTGTGATGGCTCTGTGTTGCCCAAAATTATAATACGCACAAGTTGATGGATATTAAAATAATATGTAATATTTTTGCTTAACAGTGTAAAATCAGATAAACGTTTGTTGCATCAAAACGTTCAATCAGAAACTAGCTATCTGCAATGACTTTTGACGATGAGGTCAAAATGTTGAAGGGCAATTCTTCAAAAATTGAAACTACCGGTAAATATATTTTGGGGGGAAAAAACTTTTTTTTATGTGATGTATTAAATACAGGGTGAGTAAAAAAAAATGTAACCCAAATGGCAGGACCAATTTTTGAATGAAGTTTAGCCCGTAGCACTTTCAAAATCTAGGATATGAAAGCCCAGTCATTAAGCTTTCTTTTAGTACAAGAATCATTCAAATCACTCATGTAATTTTCAAGTTACGGAATTTTGAACACAAACACCGTTTTAAAGCTCTGTCCAGGGATCACCACAAAGCTAAGTGTTCTTTCAGCAAAATGAAAACAATTCACATGCTTCCGTATGAGAAGTGTTTTTGTTTTGCTGAAAGAACAGTTATTTTTTTTGTGATTTGTGGACAGAACTTTTAATACGGCGTTTGTGTTCAAAATTCCGTAACTTGAAAAGTAATTGAGTGATTTGAATGATTCTTGTACTAAAAGAAAGCTCATTAATTGGGCTTTCATATCTACATCCTAGATTTTGAAAGTGCTACAGGCAAAACTTCATTCAAAAATCGGTCCTGCCGTTTGGGTTGCAGGTTTTTTTTTACTCACCCTGTACAAATGATTATTGTTCACTAAAATGTTGCTAGTAAGTAAAGAGGCAAATTTCTTAAGATGTTTCATAAGTTGGTCTTTCCATGCATTGTTGACATTTAAAAAGAGATCCACATTTCATTTACATGTCTTCCCTTTCCTACGTTACAAAGTGTTCACTTTCTTAATTTTTGTTTTATTGATCAAGCTTGGATATTCCAAGCCTGATTTTATTAAATCTTTGCCATTGATCCACTTGCCTTCTTTCCCAAAATCCCAAGTCCTGCACTTCTCATCATTCCACAGTCTTGTCATCCATCAAAAATACATGTACTCCGTTGTAACCGTAAAACGTTGATCAATGTGGTCAGGTTCAAGACACAGATTTATCAAAGCCGTACCTGGGGAATTTCTAAGAGTTTCTTTAATGGATTTACGAGAAGGTGCTCAAATCAGAAACATTTCAAATTATGTTGATTGATAAGTGACTGCCTCATACGTGTACATGTACATGTGCACCCATCAATAAACATCTGTAAGCAGCAAGGGAATCATGTTAAAGGCACATAGGATCATTTGCTTTTACTTTTCATGCATTCTGTTCATTTCCAATGAAAACGCCACTCAAAATCCAGTGAAGAATGTTCAAAACCTAACCCGTTGAATTTCAGCTCAGTGGAGATTATATTTTTCGGTGAAAAACCATTCACAACCTTTTGATCACAAAACACAATTTTGTCTAGATTTTGTCTTCCAGTGAGTAGTCAATTGGAAATCACGTACATTCCTTGATTTCTAAATGACAGCAAGCCAGACGGAATTATTTCACAGGGTTTTCATACCAGTACGATATATAACCCTTTAAATTCAAATCTGATATTTAACTTCAGTCTGGTCCTGTGAACTTTGGCAAACCAACTTCAGAAGTTCAGACCATACCCCACACACTTGCATTACCGTGAATACATGTACACAACGCTTCTGTGTGATTGGAATTTCTCGGGTAGCAGTGCCAAGGTTCCCAAGACTTACATGTAGATTCATCTCGTTGATAGCAGCCTGTACCAGCTTGACCGTGCTTTCCAGGGACAGCAACTGGCTGAATTAAGGGACAAAAATCCAAATCCAGTAATTTGACCAGAAATTCTTGAGCAGATGTTTGCCCGGTCGGGGGTTCCTGGGCTGGGACAGGATGTCAAGATTTCTTACGGTGATCCTTGCTTGATTAGCTTGGCTGTCAGCTGTGGTCCCACTTCAAGTTTTTTAATAAATGCGTTACGAAAACGTGGCTCAAACCACAGAGTTTTTGGCTAACAAATGTGACAGGGCAATTTTGGCATTCCAGTTTCCATGTGACATATTGTGTTTATTGTGAAGTATAACTGTCAAATTCAGCTTATAAAGCTTTCGTTGTTTGTCATTTATACCTTTTCTACATGCCTGGACACTGCACAAACGTGAGAGAAGGCACCGCTTGAGTTATTGCCTTTTGCCTGATCCAGTTTTGCTTGAGCTGCTAGATAGGCAGGGTTGTCCAAAGGATTTTGTTTGAACTGTAGGGGAATTTCAACCCACGAAGTCCTGGTGTTGGGTTGGGGGGGGGGGCTGCTTAATTCTAAAAAAAAGGTAACGTCTGTCACTAGCCAAAGTGACCCATCAGGCCGGGGTTTACATGTATCTACGATTTCAGTAGCGTGAAACGGCTGAGAAAAGGGCCCGAAAAATTCTTGGAGTCTACATGCAGTCATGCTTCTGTGGTGCATTATGAAGATTTTGTTTTTCTCTTGAAATTAGAGCAAGTACGAAGTGTTGCTGAGCTTTCTTTGTTCAGTTGGACAATTTCCTCCCTAAAACCCCAATGTTAATAAATCTGTAGTTGCAGACTGGTACGTGTTCTGCTCTCAAGTAGCGAATGCATGAATGCCATAGTACCCATTATGTGAAGCCAACCGTGAAGACATCATCCTCCCCCTGCTGTGACATTCCTCATTTTCGTGACAGAATTCTCATCTCAAAATAACTGCATTCCGCTGAGCAAATCATAACTTTTAACTCATTCCACGCACGACCGATCACCCAGGGTCAACTTTTTTCAACTCCTTCAGCGCATGAACGATCCAGGGACGTCGCAATTGAACTGAACCGCAGATGATGTGTTCAGGCACTTGACAAGTTAAATGTCATTACTATCGCGTGCAGTATGGCCACACTTGACTGCTCATGCAGAACCCTGATTTTTGTTCTCACGGACGTCAGACGTGAGATAAAACTTTGCTCGTTGCAATTTGCAATCAATTTTGACAGAAGAAATAAAGTTATTTTGTACTGTATTACCGTACATGTACATTCTGCTTGCTTAATATAACATGCAAATCAATTTTTTGCTCGTGTTCAAGAATTGCCGGTTTGAATATTCAAAAAAGAACGAAAAAACATGCACGTACATTTGTACACACGCAACTGTGTTGTTATTTTATCATAAAGTTGCAGCTCTTTATTGTCAGGTGGGACTGTTTTGTCGACGGCAACCTTTTTCTCGACGGAAGTTCATACATGTTTCACATCCATTTTGTTAAAGCCCTTTTACAGAACTTTACAAAAAATACTTACTGCAAAACTCTCCAGCGCCCCATATCAATCGCCGCACACAACATTTAACCGGCACACGCTTCGTGCAACTTTTTACCGGAGCAGCACGCTGCGGCACTGCACTTTCCAATATCCAAATATTCGGTCAAACCAGTTTCAAGTAATCAAATACTAAATTATTTGAAAACAAACAGCCGCACCGGTAGTGACAGCATGTTTAGAATGAGTTGGATGCAAAATGTCCGTACCCAAATTCAAAATGTAAATTTCTCTTCTACAGATTTCAACACGTGAGTCAGATCCACAGGGACCATAATTTCCTACCACCATTCATGGAATAATAGATTGGTTTTCTCAAGATAATTGTACCACCGAGTTCCGTGATTACACAAGGGTCTCATTTCTGGACAAACACTGCAGGGTATCCATTGCTAGCTCTCAATTTGTTGATATGTTGGGTTTAAAGTTACATTCATTCATTGGGGGTTGAGAGTTTTTAAAGAGGGCTGGTCTTGGAATTTCCTCTTAAAGGAATCGAGTGGGAAGCAACTTTTGCTCGGAACTTCATCTTGGAAATTTTGTAGTCACAAATTATATCAGGCAACTTTGATCAAAACGTTGATCATGGTATGAAATCAGATGTGAAAAAGGAACGATACTTAATTGAAAGCCACTACAGACATTGGATTTCAGAAAGGTGTATGTTTTCTATAAATTAAACAAAATTTAGGCACAGTGGGATATATAGAACTCGTTTCTGACAAAGTTGAACTGAGTCTGATTTTTGTTTTTGCCATCAGGTCATAAAGTCAACAGTGTACATGTGTAGTTCATCAATCTCAAAAATCTGAAGCTTTTGCCCGAAATGTTTGATTCAAGCCAGCTGTCTCATTATAGCAATATTCTAAACACTCATATTCCCAAACAGTGAAATTTCATTCTATTCAATAAGCCAGTTCGATATTTCAGTGACCCGAGGTCATCCGGGATAACATTGCTGACGTGATGTTACCCGATGTTACGCGCACGCCCATTCTGCTGGTAATTTACATGCAAGCGTTGTGCGCCTGCGTTTATGTGCCTTCAAACGTTCGATTACCACGAATGACCCCTGACCCATATCATTGTGTACATGCGCAGTTGAAATACAGAACTGGCTTATTGAAATTAGGGACAAAACATTTGGAACAAAATATTCAATCAAAATGATTTTCCAATCAAATCAATTAGGTTTCAACGTGAGAAATATCTTTCAGTGTAGCAAAGAGAAAGTGTAACATACTATGTCTGGTCTAAAATACTCAGTCTTGTCACTTCTTTCAGTTGGTGTTTGAGTGAAAATTCTTTCTTTGGGAACAAGAGCGTGTGAGCACTTAACTTTCACACAGTTTAGTTACAACTTTCCCCTTTAACTTACAACCTACCAGTAAACCTAGTTTAAATCCCCCAGGCAAGGTTTACTTAATACCAGGGTTTATTTGACCTGCCGGTTAATTGAAAGAGGAAACCTCACTTCAGGATTTGTTGAGTTTTTGTTAGGCCAGGCGACAAATTGAATTGTGCAACTTGACAAGGGGCGCTTGTCGGTTTTTTCAATTAACGGTCTGGTGAGAAAACCTTAAATGCCCTCGAGTCACGTGTCCAATAATAACGAAATAAGCATGGATTTCTGGCACTGGTAGTTTCCATCGGAGTTTTTTTTAGTGGCCAGTCTAAAAGTTCATGAACATTGTGCATGGATGATGTTCTTAACATCGGGCGGCCAAGGTTGAAATCGCTGCGGGACGTTTCTCCCCATTTTTACTCCTCTTCGTAATCTTCTATTCCAGCAGTTCTTGCAGTTTTTTAGTCAAAATCATGTACACAGAAAAAGTAACAGACAAAGTGTTCATGTTTTTGGCCGTGGTTTGCTTAGTAATGTTCATTGTAATTTAAATAGTTTGACAAGTTCGGTTATGCCCAAAGGTGATGTGCAACATTTGCAAACATTAAAAAAAACAACTATCAAATATATTGTGAAATACTTCACTTGACTGTAAGTGAATAATAGTCTCAAGCATCCTGTGAAATCATGGCACCCGGTATGCTGTCAATTTCAAGAAATGTGGATTTTTTGTGTCAATTTCCAACGATAGTTTTGCCAACCATTGGGGAAAAAAAGTAACATTTTTTTTTCAAATACTGGTTTTTCCAGCACAAAACTTTAAACAGGTACGGTCAGTGTAAACAATATTTGCTATAAAAATACTAACTCCCAAATCCATCCATTTCTGAAACTTACAGCAAAAGCAAAATGTTGTATATTGCCTTTAAACAAAAAAAATTGAGGCATTCTGCCATATGGTTCATTCTAATTAGCATGATATGAAAGTATACGGTGTCTGCAAAACATTCTATTTGAGTTCTGTGTTTTATGGCTAGACCAGCCACAGCTGTACCATATTTATTTTCAGTTCACAGACATGTACAATAAGTGCATGTAATTGTACTAGTGTGTTTTCATACAGACAGATCAACAACCCTAATGTGTTAACCATCACATATTTGGCCCATAGGTTCCCTCAACACGATTGTGTAATTGGCAGTGTTCAAGAGGGGGGCCGGGCCCAACATTGTTATGAGTGAATTGTTCAGCAGCGGGTGACTCTTTTTGCTTCGCTGTGACTGGCTGGTCGGTTTGTGTACAAACATGCCATGCCACTGACTCACTGTCGTGATGTTCGGCAGGTCTGCGCTCCGGCTTTTATTGTACTTACAGGGAATCAATACTCCAGATCAGATCTTCAGTGCAGGTGCTGTGGTATGGATATCCCGGGCAGACGCTCTCACTAAAAAACAGAGCAATGGATAAATTGCTAAGATGATTGGAATTCTAAGACGAAAATGAGCACCAGTCGTAGTTGAAGCATTGACTTGTCTCCTCGAAAGGATATATGTTTTTCGAAAGGATATATTCTGTTTTTTGTTCGCAAGGATACTGATTTTTCGTGAGTTTGGTGAAAGATGGGCGCGTGAGTGCAGCCAGCATCTTGTAGAGCTATCAAGTTCGGATTATGTTCTGGAAAGCTGGATGATCGGAAGTTATTGTGTGTAATACAGCTGAACTACAAACGGGTCTGTGCTCGTAAACCCAGATACGCTTGGATGACAATCGCACTTGGGTATGTTTACTGCCCCTTTCTTCAATCTCGGATTCATACCAGTATCTGTACATTGCACAAAGCTATGTTGTGTAGCATCTGTGCTCTTCAAAAGGCCGTTTCACAATTTCATCTCACCTACACGTGTTAAAACAACACGGGTCCGCCTTGAAAAAAATCCATGAAGTGTGGAAGGAGGATTATATCTGATCGTTGTTTCCCAAATTTGCAGGAACAGATGAACAAGGTGGAGGTCTCCGGGTGAACCCAGCGTACCTAGAGCAAGGCCAAGTCAACACTTCGTATTCAAGCGCAGCAACAAGCAGCAGCAGCGGACAGCGACGGGCGACGCACAGCATCAGCAACAACTCGGCACAGCGACGCCAGTATTACAAGGAGAGAGACCGGAGGCACACGCTAGCGTCGCACACACCGACGTTGGCATCGTATGGTCAGGTGAGCGCTTAGAGTTGTAGTCAGATCACAAGTCAATTAAAAGTCTGTCAAAGGTTCATCTAAAGTCAGTCACAAGTCCATCACAAGTCCAAGTAAGTCACAAGTCAAGTTACAAGTCAGTCACAAGTCAATCACAAGTCACAGGTTCACCCAAAGTCCATCACAAGTCAGTCACAAGTCCATCACAAGTCAGTCACAAGTCCATCACAAGCCTGATCATAAGTCAGATCACAAGTCCATCTCCCATACACAAGATGGACAACCAAGTACTGTAAATCATGCCTTATTTTGGTCACCTATCTTCACATTTGAAGACGTTTGTCAGTACCCGCAATTGATAGCAAGTATCAAAACTTCCCTTAATAGGCAAGTACAATGTTCATGTAGGCTATTCCAAAGTGAAAATCCTTCACTTGTTTTTTTAACTGTTTGCACTTTATTCTTTCCTAAGAAATGTTGCAATTTTGTGTGAAATTCCCTCATTGCTAGCGTGGCAGTGCAAGTTCCCAGTAACATTGGCCAACTTCCAAGCAAAATCCACCCCAGGAATTCCCCACGGACCATTTAGTACACTCCAGCGTCCTGCCATAAATTCTCACATAAAAGGAAACACTGTTGTATGGGGCAACAATAAGCCAGCTGTAAAACTTGTTAATTGGTTCAAGTGAGCTCAGCCAAAACAGTTTGCCCATACTTGAGGTGCCAAAATCCATTAGAGGGCCGTAAATCCTTCAACAAACTAAACCCAGTGTGTTTGGTTGTGATAAGGCTTACATCATGCAATTACAACCCTAGTGAATCAAGGGGAACTGTAGGGTTTTTTGGGGGGTGTCAATCCTCAACATGCTGGGCATAAAGGATGCCATTGTGTTGGTCTTGTTGCCCACCTGTGGTTTGTGTACGCAGCAATTTTGCAGCCAAATTTACTCTTCTGAAAAGGAAGAAGTGTTGACACTAGAAACTCCAATAAAAGTCCTGCCAATCTTTTTGATCCACTACATCATGTACCAGTACCTTTTATGAAAAAAAAACTAGAGGCAAAATTCAAGAAAATTACGATATATGAAGAAAAAAAAACATTTACGACATGTAAAATACACGTGGACATTGAATTACATGTATAGTAATGTGGCCCATCAGGCCGGCGTTTATCTCCGGTTTCAGTGGCACGAAACCATGAAACAACTGAGAATATTTCTATTCCCCCTGGATGGGATGCTAGTCCATCGCAGGTTTCTCCCCAGCTAAAGCCAGTACCCATTTATACTCCTGGGTGGAGAGAGGCAAGTGGGGGTGAAGTGGCTTGCCCAAGGACACAATATATGACCAGCGGCTGGATTTGAACCCCTGACCCTCTGATCATGAGTCACGAACCCTAACCACTAGGCCGCACTCCCCCACAATTACATGTACTGTACTTTAAAACACTGATGTGTTAAGAACATAAATGGGTCATTCCGTTAATTTGGGGTCCCATTTTAGTGGCCCTGTTTAGTGTTACATCTAACATGTATAAGATTTTGTAATTCAGGACACATTCTCAAATGCCTTCTGTCTCCAAGAGTGATTATGTAGAGCAAAATAATACCTGTCAAACAAATACAAAAACAGTGTGAAGTGAAGTCAAAAAGAAAAAAAAACACAGTTATTTTAACCTATGTGTTAACTAAGAACTGCTAGTCTTTTGTTCTGAAATCACACATTTTTCTTACCCAGAGAGTTTATTTTTACAGCTGCAAAGACTTCAGCAAACACCCTAAACAATTGCGCTCCATCTCGTAAATCTTACAAAGATTTCATCACAGAGAAAAAAAAAAGATAACACATGTCTGTGTACATATTTTGCAATGACTCATCAAGATCAAAACTCACTTTTATTAATGATTTATGGGTGAAGTATGTGTGGGCTGTTTGATGTTGTTAGTAAACTTTCTGTAACTGATACTAGAGTGTAGGAGCTGATAAAAACTTGTACATACATGTAAATGTACCAGTAGTTTATATTATAAATACTTGGCTGGCGCAGTGCCAAGCCATCATTTTAAGCGAAGTGTCATTTCTCAAAACAAATTTTTTTTTAATCTGGTTTACGGAATTCCAGGACTTGACATGTACATGGACCATCTGGTTTCGGTCTTCACATTTGGTGGCTTCATTACACCGCTCTTGTTCTGTCATAAATTTTCTTTTGTTTGAAATATTGAAAGGTGTAAAATATCACAACAGAGTTGTGACTAATATGACCTTGGGGCAAAATAATGATTTTTTTTTCCGCCTTGCGTCTGGGAAGGTGGCAATTTGATACAGTGTAAAATTTTGCAAAAGTTTACATGTAATTCTATTTGTCACAAAACATATTTCTTGTATCGGTCTTTTTTTAATTAGATTTCCCCAGTTGTGGGTTTGGGGTTGTACCTTGTTTGTGACACTTTGTAGTTGTCATTTTAGCATAACCTCGTAGCTGTTTCTTTATCAATCTGAAAATTCAGCTTGCTTTTCTTTTCTGTGCTGTGAGTGGGTGAAGTCACAGGAGAAGATAAAAAAAAATTGAAGAGCTTGCCTCTTTTTCCCCCAAATTCATAATCGTTCCCATCAAAGAAACAAAATTTGCTGTTCATTTGGCAAGAAAAAGAAATTATGCTGCCTTGGGCTTTGTGTTCAATTAATAGTAAATTTCAACAAGAAAAAAATTGCCTATGAGAAAAAAATTGACAGAATTATTACCTCAGAGAAAAATCCTAAGTATGAAAAATCGGGCCCAGTGTGCATTTGTAGCTTTATGATATTTTTTTAAGAGCGAAAGTTGAAGAGGCACATTGCCATAGTATTGAAACAAGAAAATACGAAACTGCAAAAATTCAGGTTCATAATGATGCAGTTTTAAACCATGTGTACAGCAATTCCCCCTAAAGGCATACCCGTTGCTAACTAATTAGCCTAATATGACCATGGAGGAAGAAAATGACCAAAACTGAGGATGAACAAAGGTGTTCGATTCCCATTCAACTATAATTACATGCAAGGTGCATGTCAGCACGCCTACATACACATCCCCATGTGTATCGCTGCTGTATCGGTGTCTGCCCGCGCGCATTTTATAACAGTTATAAACCAAGTATTGATGACTGTGCTCTCTTCCATCCAACCAAATTAATGAAGCGATTCGCAGTTGCCCTCTCCCCCCCCCCCCCCCAAACACGGCTGCTCTCTCTTTTTTCCGGAAATGAAAACCACTAGAGTGTAGGCCTCCCTATCTTTACTGATCAACACAATGCATTGTTCGAGTCACTCAACGATCTCGGGCCATAAATACTCAAAAAGCGATTTGATATCTTAGACCAACGGGAGTTTGTTTTACTCATTTTATACGAGTAACTGGACCTGTGGAAATCGGAGAACGGACATAAATTATTCACGGTGGAGTACTAGGGATATTATGCTGGGCTATAACACCTCTGGGTGGCCATTAAAAAAAGGCCTGTGCGATTTGTCAAAAAATGCTGTTGTGTCTGGGATTTTTGGGTTGAGAGATCTGTTTAAGTCTTGCTGATGGCGTGTTGTTTTCTTGTTCGAAGATGTGTTGGAATGCTGGTTAATCTTTCATGAGACCAAGTGAAAAAAAAATACCTGTGTTGCCTGTTATTATTACCCCACTCAGCCTAGAAAATCATGCTGAACCTAAATCTTTTTATTCGAAAAAAAAAAATTTAATAAACTATTAAAAACTACTGCCTCCTCCCTTAATGTAATGCATATGTATATGTACCTGTACTTTTTTCAGAAATTGTCCTGCATTGTTTTAAATTTTCATTCCATTTTTTGTAAAGTTGGTCAGCGGTGCGGTCTTGCCGCATCCTGCAGCGAAGCCTATAAGCATTAAGCTGTGCAGCAAATGCAGGGCAAACAGTTGATTCACATGTTAACTATTACAAATGCATGCAAAAAAATATGATTATGTAATCAACCATCATCCCACTGTGTTTTTCTGGCTATAACAAATTTGAGCACAAAAAAATGTTTACCCACCCACCCTATTTTTTTGTAAAAGTAGTAGGAAACACACAAAAAATTTGGTGACCACATCTTCCTTGTCATTTTTTTTGGGGGGGGGGTGCTTTGAACTTTGTGAATCCACTAAAATCCTCCACTCTCTCTGGAAAAACCCAATGGCACATTCTGTCTTTGTACTCTTTAACTTTTTTCAAGGGACATTAAGTTCCATGTACACATAGAATGATAGTGGCTGGCCTCCATCTTCCTCAATCCTGCAAAATCCTTCAAATTTTCAGGTGGAGAAACTGGGATCTTTTGACTATTCCTAACTATTTACCGTATTTATGTAAATAAAATTCAACATGTTCAATCAAATTTTGCACTGTACACCTGTGAGTGCATTCTTACTGGAGAAATTGACGCTCTGCTGTGTGATGGCTCAAAAATTGATTTTGCGAGGTCATTATGTCTGAGCAATTTTGTGTTTCTTAACTTCAGCGTGTGACATTTCATCTGTATGTAAATTAATTCATTCAGCCTGGGTTCTAACCCTCTCCATTGTGGTCATAAATATTCTGCCTTGCTCCATTGTTAGAGGAGAGTGACCTTGTATTCGTTATTAGATTCTTATCTTCGTGTACAGTACGTGAGATCTTGTCAAAAATGAAAAACATTGTCTTGCCTCGTTATAAAACCAAAAGTCATTTCACAGACTGCAACACTCTTTTAATCTCAAAGTGTTAAAGCCAATATTTAGCCATAATAAAATGTTATCCCTGTTTTGTAGGCTAGCTCCCCTCCAGAATCAGAGCAAAGATCATGTAAACTGCCACCGGTGCCTGGCAACAGTGTTTAGATTGGGTGCCAGGGATAATGTTCAGTTAGTGCCCTGCTCATACACATTATAGGCACTAAGTAAATATTGCCCAGCACTACTTGTATACAGTAAATGTTAAAGGTGTGGTTGTGACCTTGGGAAATATGGTTGCAAAATTGGTTTGAACTTCAAGGAAATCATAGTGGGAATACAGACAAATGTATTGCACAATGAAAGGAAATGAACCTTAACCTTATTTGTATGTTCAAGTATTTTTCAGAACTGTTGAAAATGTTGATGTTGGTGTGCAATAGAAATACATGTGTGTAACATTACTCTTGCATGTTGCTTGCCAATTATCTTGTTTATAATCAGGGTGTAATAGTTGGTGTTTTTTCTTATTGTAGATTAGTCTAAACAAAAATCCCAAGATGGGAATGACCTGATGTTTATAATTCTGAAAAGTTTTGATCACATCACAATCTTTTCAAAGGCTGAAAAGTCTCGACAACAATTTTTTTAAAAACTTTTCCCCTGATGTGCTTGTCATTTTCAATCGGTCAAGGGATGAAATATTACCGCATGTGCATTTTGTTAATTTGCGTTAGTAGTTGGTTTGTAATTCGGCAAATCCGTGAATCAGCGCATGCAAGCGTTGACACAAAGCACAGGGGCGTGCGGTTGCTATTATTCATCGGTTCAGTGCGTGCCATCGCGTAGCTGCAATCGACTGAATGAGGACATGTCCCGGATGCTGATTTCGGGTGCAATTCAAAATATGGCTTTTGAATTGAAATCGAGGTCCTGGAACATTTTTTTCTCGGAATATACAGCATTCACAGAGCTAAACCTTCATCAGGTATAGTTGTTAAGCACCCGTCTTTAGATTTTTAGCACTTTTGTTGCTTTAAATAAAACAAATGCACAAATAACAAATGATACCCCAACTTTAAGAAACTTGAAACATTGACCTCCATTCCCCTCGACAAATCAGTGCAGTGGCCCGCAAACTCCTGACATTCATTGATCCACAGACCTCTCAAAATCTCATTTATCATAACATACCAGGTACATACATACCTCCCAGTAGCCATGGGAAAAAAATATTACAAATCATCAATTGTCATTGGGTAGAATGATCTTTGTTGACATGTTTTTTTTCTGCGGCACTTGAGACTTCCCAGGGGCATTGTAATGAGGTCTGCGCTGATAGAAGTTCAGAGATCATGATTGTCATTTATCGTAATCAGCAAAGTTAAACTTTGCAGTTTGCATAGGTGATGTGCGTGTACTGTATAGTAAATGGCGTAGATATGTTTTGATCAATGTTCCATTATTTTTGTTTCACAGTGACAATTTGACTCAATTGTCCCATGATAACGATATTATAATTTTTTTTTCCTGTCGTTTTTCACAGAGGCCGACCTCCAATGAGCAGAAACGAGAGTTGTTTATGGAATATCTGAAGCAGAAGTACCCAGAGCACTCGGACACGATTGAAATGGCCAAGCAACCTGAGCAGGTGAGTCGTGATTATGCTTTTTTTTCTCTCTCACGTTTTTTACAAAAATGTGGTAAAAAATATACATGTACCAACAATACACCAACATCCCAAGGTTTTGAGAAATTAAAAATTTGTAAAACTCGGAAGAGGGTATTTTGTAGCTAAGATGGTCTTGTCTGAAATGGATGGGTAGAATTACATTCACTGTGTGGACTTCCGAACAAAAGAGGTCCACATAAACCAGGTAGAGGCGACACTGTGTGGACTTGGGCAAGTCCACACAGTGTTTCCCCATTTCTGGAAAACAGGTTTAGAGGCATTTTGGGGTTAGGTTTATCCGTAGCAGAATGAAGAGAAACACTAAAGGGTATCATAGAAAAAAAATTGGGTTGAAAGAGTTTTCACAGTTTGAGAAAAATGAGTTTTTTTCACTGGTTTTTCTTAACTACACGAAACCAAGGGAATGTCCACTCTTGGTATGCAACGTAAACATGTGTGTGTACATGTATGTATGTCCATGGATCATTCACTGTACCAGTAGCTTGCCAATGATGCGGGTCAAAACTGTTGTCGTTGTCACAAAATACATGTGCCTAAGTTAGTCACTGCCTTGTTTTTACCTACCTGTACATAATCCTATGAGACCACCTGAACCTCATTCTCACATTCACCACAAATGTATTCAAACTTCAATCCTCACCTTCTGTGGTATGAAGCGCAACAGACTTTGTGTAACAGAAAACAAGGGGCCCAGTATAAAGCTGAAACCACAAAGTTTACATCCGTGCCATTTACACAGCAAATCAGTCAGCCACACATCACAATATTAGGAGTGGGTCCATTAAATTCAGTCAAATTAAAAAATGGTTTGAAACGCAACAAACTTTGTGTTACAACAGAAAACAAGGGGCCCAGTATAAAGCTGAAACCACAAACTGTACAACCTCATGTCATCAGTGCCATTTACACTGCAAATCAGTCAGTCACACATCACAATATTAGGAGTGGGTCCATTCAATTCAGTCAAATTAGAAAATGGTTTGAAGCGCAACAAACTTTCTGTTACAACAGAAAACAAGGGCCCCAGCACGCCCTGAAACCACAAAGTTTACAACATCATGTCATCAGTGCCATTTACACTGCAAATCAGTCAGTCACACATCACAATGTTTGGAGTGGGCCCATTCAATTCAGTCAACACATTGTTTTAGGTTGCCAGGACTGGGGGGAATTTAGTCAAGAAAGTTGGAGTGAGAGTTGTAAAGAATGTAGGGCCTACAGTACAGTGTACATTTGACCATAGAGCAAGGAATTTGACAAACTCCTGTAGGTGTTCATGTAGCTCGGCTTGTAGTTGAGGCATTTTATTACCGGTACTTTACTGTGGTACATGTAGATTACCAATTCCCATTGGTCGAGATCGTCACATGGCTGCTTTTTGACTGGCAGCGTTCTGCACCTCAGCAGAACGCAGCGCGCACCAATTTCCATATTCATAGGAGATCTAAGCGTGGACATTTGTGAATTTTTTTACTTGTTTTGGTTTTTGGAACAAAAGGTACATGAACCGGTACCCAGTGCCTGCTTGGCCCTTATTAAACCTAGCCAGGTTTAAATGTACTTGTTTTAAAAACCGGCTAAGCCCATATTTGTTTCCGTATAGGTGCTACTGTGTGAAACCACAGAGAATCTTTTAAAAGTATAGTATAGTCTAGTATAAGGCCACACAAAAAAAGTCTCCGGTTTCTGGTATGGAGCTTGCCCAAAAAGTGGTGCGGCGACGCGGCTTTTTTTTTTTTTTTTTACCTGACTTTTTTGCTTCAAATGTCAGCTGATGACTGCAAATGGTGCCCGACTAAACTTAGTGAAAATATAAGGGAGTCCAGAGAGGCCACATAAAGCTTATTCTCGATCATAACCCATCTAAAAACACGTTAAAATTGTGCAGCAGCAGGATTCCAGTCAAACCAGTGAGTTTGGCGGTTTTGAGACATCATCTTTCATTGAAAAAAAAAACTTTGTCATTTTGCCGACGCGCATGGCTACGGCGACGCGCGCGCATACCAGAAACCGGAGACTTTTTTTTTGGCCTAAACCAGACATTTATAGGATTTTTTTTTAATTTTTTAAATAGTGCCTGGCTGTATCAGGTTCATAACTTGCCCATGTGCCAAGTAAAGTGCCATTTATACTTGCACCTGAGGTCTAACATGCAAGTCGATAGTTCTCAATCTTAAAGAAAGGAGGACATGAATTAGCAAAAAAAGGGGGTTACATGATGCATGAAGGCCTGCTGTGCTTTACCCATGGGAGGGGTGGCACTCTCGAACTGTGAGGAAAGGCAACGATTATGTCATATCCGGAGCAATGTTTGTGGTGCTGTACAAAGCAAATTGAGGAATGAATGTCTGTTTGTCAAGAAATGGTATCTTTGTTAAAAAAAAAAAAACTTGATACGGCCCCCCAAAAAAAATAGTCGGTCTCTGGTCAGACCGAAGTTCCGGAATTGACGTGGCGACGCGGCTTTTTTTTTTTTTTTTTTTTGCTTTTTTTTTTTTTCTTCAAGCTTGGATTGTACAGACAAGGTGGGGTACTTTTTTGCTTTTTTGGTGTCCTCATGTACATTGGTGTCCTCCATAATTTGCCTTGGTGCTCTCGATCATTTGCCTTGGTGCAATTTCCCATTCCTTGGTGCTCTTTGGTAGAAAAAATTGAGGAGGTGCAGCAATAGAGGGCGCTGTTGGAGCTACCGCAGAACATTTTGGAAAAAAAAAGATTGACGCGCATGATTAAAATCGACGCGCACGCTGACCAGAAACCGACTTATTTTTTTTGTTGACCTAACAGGTTTTTTTTTTTTATAGGAATGATAGATAATACTGAAATTGGTGAGAGATGATTTACATGTACATGTATGTTAATTACATCAGTTGCTGGGGGTTTTTTTGGCTTAAAATGCTAAAAACGAGTCAACTGGTAAGAGAGCTCAGTGCACACATTTTGCCGAGTACAGAAACACAAGTGAGGTTTTTTTTTTTAACTATTCCTACCACTATAAAAGGGTAGGCCTATACGTACTTGTACATCTTTGAGTTTCATAATTATGGTCATGATCTTCAAAAACACTCCTTGTTTCAGATTTACCATTTACAATTGACTCTCGTTAATACAAATTGGTTACAACAACATTCTAGTTATGTAGTTAACATAATCTTCAGTCATGACCGCGCAATTATGTGCACAATTCGGGCGATTCACAATGCAGTGCGCCACCAAGAGTTTGCCAAGGAGAGTCCATTTTTTAAGTTTATGGTCGACAAAACAGGAACAGTTTGAGTGAGTGTCAGTGCACAACTTGAGCTAATTTGTTATAGATTTGGGCATATCGTTCTGCCGCCTTACAAAAAGCACCATATTGATAAAAAGAAAACAAAAGGGCAAACAGATACTCAGAAAAACTAACAATTCAAATGCCCCACGCTGCGAATTTGTCCACCCTCTCCCACAATGCACTGGGAAAAATGAACTCTCGGTGGCAAACTCTTGGTGGCGCACTGCATTGTGAATCACCCAAATTAATGGGACCGGAACTGTACTTCTTAAACAAAATTCGGCTACGACAAACCTTGTGGTTAGTTTCAGCTCAGTTTGTATTAATTAATGGGAGTTTGTTTTTTGTTGTGGTTTTTTGCAGGATTCCTTGACATTCTCCAACGGTTTCTACGACGATGACGGGACCATGTCAGAGATGGACACCCAAGCCACGGGCTTCCAACGAGGGGGCAGGGTCAGGGCTAGCCTGCCCATCTCCAGGAATGTCGTCAATAAATCCAAAGAAAAACCACTGGGTAGGTAACTGTCTGGAAATCAAGAAATGTGGGTGATTTAGTCAATTGTCTAAAAATCGTAAATACATGTATAGTGCTTTGGTTGAAATTTTAATATCCAAATTTTTTTAAAAAATTTTAATTTTGGTGTTATTATTACATTTGAACAAAATGCATGAACAGCAGATGATCCTATGTGCCTTCAAGTCACATCAGCCTAATGTTGAAGTTTTTCACTTTTTTTTCCCCCAGGCCTTGTATACCTCAACTACATGAGCGAAACCAAGCGCGCCCTGATGCCCAACGAGGTGACCGGCATCGACACGGTCAAGGCGCTCTTCGTCCGCGCGTTTCCGCGGAAACTCACCATGGCAATGCTGGACTCACCACAGAGGAAAATCTACATCCGGGACGACGCCACCGAGATCTTCTACGAGCTGGAAAATTTAGAGTAAGGCCGCGTCAAAAACTCTTGTCTTATGGGTTATGTCGGGGGTTATGTCGGGGTTAATGTCAGGGGTAATGTCTACCGGTAGGTACTGGACGGTGACATCTTGATGCAAACTTAGTGACAAAAGACATAGCTGTAGCTCTAACCATTTTCATGGACCCCAATGTATTCATTATAATGGTGTTCTACTGTAGTACGAGTGCTAATGGGTTCAGTGTACAGTGATTCAGGGCCGGGATAGATATGTACATGTGTATATGTACATATGTATATGTACGCCTTAACGGTGTACAGATTTCTGTGCTCCTAGCTGACACAAGAGGGCGCCATCCATATGTTACGTGTCATTTAATTTTCTCTCCGTGCAAAGCCATCAGTGAAGGGCCAAACCCATATTAAAATAAAAAGTCAAAAAAAGCTCTTGAATTGTTCATATTCAGATTTGGCATTAACAGTTTACAACTGATCTCTCCTCTTTGAATTAGTGAGGTTAAAGACCGAGTCATCTTAAAAATCTACGAGCCGGGCTTCGTGGAGGATACCACTCTAAACATCCGTAGCTCCACCTCCACCCCTCTGGACCTCAACGTCTGCTCGGACTCGGAGCTTGCCGACATCGAGCTGCCGGACTTCAGGGAGAGGAACTACAAGACCATGGGGTCCAAACCGGCCGGAGCCGGCCCCAACCGGTTTGATCCGCATATGAAGCGGCCCAATAGCACCACACCTATGGATATGGGCAACAGGAGAATGCATCACCAGCAGGTAAACATCAGTAGCTAGTGATGAAAACAGTGGTCGGATCAAACCAGTTGAAACCAGTTAGGACTGGTTTGATCAGCATAAAAAGTGTGGGAACAGTACATAATGATGAAAAGAAGGTTCAGCTTTAAACCAGTTGGAACCAGTTAGGACTGGTTTGATCAGCATAAAAAGTGTGGGAACAATACATAATGATGAAAAGAAGGATCAGCTTTAAACCAGTTGGAACCAGTCAGGACTGGTTTGATCTGCATATCAAACTGGCTTGGTTTGCATTGCCCAAAAGCACAAGTCCATAGACTTACAGCAGAGATAGCAAGATTGTTAAAATATGTCAAAATGCTCCACCATGCTTCTCCAGGGCCCAGTTCCATTTGCTGATAAATGTATAAAAAAGTGGCTTCTACTTCATACACCTGCAACTGTTTACATGTACATTTGTACATTGTCATTAACCATTTCATTAACCATTTCATTTCATTAACCATAACAGAACTCAACCTATCCAACCCTAACAGCATGTTTTGTTGGAATCTGTCAGGATGGGTACAGTACCCCTAAACTGACAGTCTTTTACATTGGGTTGGCACACCTCCAGAATCAAAGCCAGAAATATGTGTGTGCAGTTTTCCACATGGTGTCGAAAATTTGCCAGGATGGGTGTGGTTCCTAGTAAATCAGGCTCGGGAGTTATGGTACGGTTAATCACCTGATTCTTAATATCATTCCAGGCTCGAGCCAACACCAGCATCCCCCTGCGTTCCCCGCCCAACAACGAGCCCTTCCAGCGAGGCGCCCCGGAGCGCTCCACCGCCCCCGTCCATCCCTCCCAAGGCCCCTTCCCCAGGGGCAGCCCCCAGCGCCTGAGCAGCACCACCCTCCCGCGCCAGCAGGAAGGGCGCAGGACCCCCACCAATGGGCGCAGCCTGACCATGCCCAGGCAGGGGGATAGAGGGCGGGGTCAGGGCTACAGACCCCGCCCAGAGCACGGCGGAAGGCAGGAGGAACATCGGATACAGAGCACTGTACAGTCGACTACCATGGGTAAGTTACCAGTTTTAAAAAAAATTTTAAAGGATAAACCCAAACATAGATTGGGCCCAAATACAACCCAACACTCACAAATAGAAAAAAAAAACATAGCAAATAAATATAGTGAATACATGTAAACACTTCTGGTAGCTGCTCCGACAGTTTTGCTGAAAAATCTTCCAAAATCCTCCACTGTGCCGAAAAATCCATGGCATAGTTTTGGGGTTTGTTTCAACTTTCTCAGGGAGCTTAGAACCACGTAGAGCAAAAGTGGCCGGGCTTTGCCTAAACTCATTTTTGCAAGTTCCTCTGCAAAAAGGGCTCTTTTGAAAAATGGCTTCAAATTGGAATCTCACTTTGAAATGTTTTGGCTTGATTTCTGTTGGTGGAGCTCTGGAACGGTAGCCCAGATGACTCAGGTTCAAGTCTCAGTTCAATCAAAAGATCTCGCTTTCTTGTGGAACTTTCTTGTGGATATTTCATTTGCTAGATGACTTGGAGAATGGTCCATACATCTCTGTTTAAATTCTAGTGTGGTCAAAACTTCCTGTTTGTTTTTCTGAAAGTGTTTTCTTTTCTGTCTGTCGACAGCATCAGGGCCAGGGCAGGACCCATCCAGGCACCCCTCCATGGAGCGCCAGAGGGACCCTAACCACCCAGACTACCACCCTCCCCGAGCCAGCACGCCCCAGCAACATGGCAACGCTCGCACCCTGGACCGATCCGTGGGTCCCCCTCGAGGTCCGCCACAGCGTACCCAAGACCCCAATGGGGCACCACCTCCCCACAGGGAGGGCCCCAGGGGTCAGCCCTCACCCCAGGGTAGCCCAGTCAAGGCCCCTCGGGGTGAGATGCGGGCGGAAGGTCCACCGTATCCAAGGCAATCGCCGCACCCTGAGATGCAGGGACGATCGCCGAGCCGAAACTCGAGGTGAGTTGCACTTGTTGAGTTTTTTTCTTTTTAAACATTGTTTAAAAAATACTTCTTCTTTTTTTTGACTTGATGACGGATTTGCCATTGGGCGTCTCAACTACAGCAATCGCTTTGAATAATTAGTGGCAAATTGGTAATGTTATGTCTTTCTGTTTCAGTCAAGGAATGAGGCAACCCCCTCCAAATCACATGCAGCACCCGGGCCCCAACAGACCCCACGACAGAACCATGGAGAGACCCCACGACAGATCAGTGGACAGACCCCACGACAGATCCATGGACAGACCCCATGACCGACCCCATGACAGAACCATGGAGCGGCCCCGTGACAGATCCCTGGACAGACCCCGCAGCACACCCCCA
Organism: Patiria miniata; assembly: GCF_015706575.1. NCBI lineage: Eukaryota > Metazoa > Echinodermata > Asteroidea > Valvatida > Asterinidae > Patiria > Patiria miniata. Next base: position 2,672,668 of record NW_024037075.1, read on the forward strand.
CACCGTATGGAGCACAGGGGACTGGGTCCCCCGCCAGCGAAGCATCCCCACCCCCCTCAGGCCAACGTCAGAGAGGTAGAGGCGAGGATAGTCAGACAGGGTCAGGTTTCGTCCTTGGCAGCACCTGAGACTGAGACCTCGTGAGTTTTCTTCTTTTTCCTACATTTAGATGATGTCTTAATTCAGTTGCTTGTGCCATAAAATGCTTAACATTCATGAAGGAATGGAACATTGCCCTATATTTTTCTGTCTCTTTAAAATGTTCTCTCTTTGGCCCTGTTTCCGTTTGTTTGTCACCCAAGAGAAAGGATCTCTGCCATGGAGCAGCAGATAGCCAGCCTGGCTGGTATGGTGCGCTCAGCTCTCAAGCCTGGCGAGCAGCCACCGCGAGGGCAGCAGATGCCCCAACAGCAGCCTCCGCGAGTGCAGCAGATATCCCAACAGCAGCCCCCGCGAGGGCAGCAGATATCCCAACAGCAGCCCCCACGAGGGCAGCAGATACACCAACAACAGCATCCCCCGCGAGGGCAGCAGATACCCCAACAGCAGCAGGCCAAGACCCCTGTACAGGTAAAGACAAAATAACTCACGGAAAGAATGTCGCACCCTGACGCCACTTTTTTTATCATATATCATATATCATCTCAGTGAAGGTCAGTCATCGCAAAAATGTTGAAAAGACATGAATCTGAGGCAGAAAAACTTCCGATTTTGTAAGGAAATACTTTGGAAATGTTCTTGACTCTCCATAGGCTTTGTACACAACTGCTGAAGTGGCGTCTGGATACTACATTCTTTCCTAACTCACTCATACAGGAAGGCAGGGTTCCCACAGTCATCAAAAAATCCTGGAAGATTCTGGAATTTAAAGCTATCGTGGAAAGTCGTGAAAAAAGTATTGGAATTTGGTATTTTGTTGCAAGGAGTCATGGAAAGTTGATATCCGAAGAAAAAAGTAATGGAAAGTAAAAGTTCATCCTGGAAAAGTCAAGGAAATTCAGTTTTCAGATTTCTGTGGGAATCCTGTAATTTGTTTTCATTTTTGTGTGTCAGACTCCCAACCGTAGCAAGAGTGAACTGACTGGCTTGAATGAGGAGATCATCCGGGCAACTCAGAACCAGAAGACATTCACAGCTGTGGACAGCTACAGAGGTAAGGATCTGCACACCCAGGCTTTCAAGTACTCCTTTTCTCACTTTTTCCTAGTTTTTTTACCTTGCTCCTACTTTTGACTTAAAATTCCTACTTTTTCCTACCCTACTTTTTCCTACTTTTTGTCCCACAACTCCGAAAAATGAAATCTCATTGAATATATTTCATAGCAGTGTTACACACTGTCATATGTAATCACACAATGAAGGGCTTGGGCGCAGGAGTACTGCAACTGTACTTCCAAGAGCTTAGTTGAGGATGGAGCACAAGTGTTGTGAGTACAGAATATGCCAGATGAGGCTTATAATACTGTGGACACAAGTATCAACGAAAACTCTGAAAGCCCGCAAAAGTCCTACGTTTATCCTGATTTTGTCCTTCAAAGGCCTACTTTTGTACTGTTTGTTAGAAAAATGTTATCCTAAGTATTCTCCTACTTTGTCGTGAGTCTGCTTGAAAGCCTGCAAACCATTAAGTAATAATTCAGTATCTAAATTCAGTCCTCTTTGTTCCTCCACCAGATGGAACGGACAGTCAGTCAGTAACCCCTCAGCCCATGAACGGCAGAGAGCTGCGGGAAACAACGCTGAATCTCAAGCACACAGTCAGGGACCTGAGGGACCAGCTCAAGCAGATACGCAAGCTGCAGCTCAATATGGTAAACTTGAGTCCTTGCAAGCCGCCATCTTGGTCTAGTTCCCTTTACATCAAGATATGTGTGTGATGATGTCCACCAACCACAGGGTGCACTGGGCCTTAGAGGCCACTCTGGCCTGTAACAACCATCCTATCAGATCCTGTAAATCACCTGTCTCTCTATACCCTCCCTCAGGTGCAAGACATGAATGTGGCCTTCAGGGCCGCCAATTGTCAGGTGCAACTGGCCTTAGAGGCCACTCCGGCTGGTAACCAGCATCCTGTTAGGTCTGATAAATGTTATTCGTCTCTATCCTTACTCAGGTCCAGGACATGAATGTGGCCTTCAGGGCCACCAACCGGAGGGTGCAACTGGCCTTACAGACCACTCCGGCTGGTAACGAGCATCCTATCAGGTCACTGCGGACTAGGACACACCAGGACTACGTCAAGTACCACATGAGCCGAGACAAGTTGGACAAAGAAATCAGGTAACGCAATGAACACATGTCCAATACCACTCTATACTATCAGCCTAAGAACCTACGAAGATGTTCCAGATCCAAGGCTTCGGCAGTCTGTCCGACCACACAAATATGGAACTCTCTTCCTGCCTAAATACCCCGTATCAGGAAACTGGCCAGCTTCAGTAGGGCAAATCACTATCTGGGCGACAAGCCATCAGCAGCCTCGATTTATCAAAAATGTTTCTTGCTGTAAAGGCCCAGAAAGCCTTGTGTTAAAAAAAAAAAATTTACAGGTATTCATGGCTGCCTGAATAGTGTCAAATCCAGAAAAATGTCCCAAGCATTGCACTTGTCTGGTGTATTCCAAGCCTTTAGCTGTCTTCTCAAAAGATGGCCACATCATGTGGTTACCATCTCGAAACAAACCCCTGACCCTCTGCCTTCAAGAGAAAGCACTTTTAAAAAATGACTAACTTCACAAAAGTACGGATATTCTTCTATTGATGTGTCACTTTGATTTTCAGAGACTTGGAATCGGCTGTGGAAGAGATGCGCGACGATGTCGTCAACCGACACTGCCACGTCAATTTGGCCGAAGTGGACGCCCTGGCCCAAACCATCGGCAACAGCAGCAAGCACATTGCTGAACAGAAAGGTTTGTCAATGAACTAATCTTATCTGAGAAAAGAAATAGTAATGACTGAAGCAATTAAACCTCCACAATAATGACTAATTTCATATTAGTTCCCTTCAAAGGAGTATCCATTGCTGTATAGACTTACCTGGTTCTCACTAATCCAGTGAAAGAGGACAATGCAAAATTAAAGGAGTAACTCAAGGTTTGACCCTGAGGTACCCCTCGTTAGAAACGAAACAGTTCTGGAAACTACTTTCCTCGATAACATCCATAGCATCATTGCTCAGAGACACCACTCCCTCTTCGGGCATATATCCGAAGGCTCCCAGAAGACAGGCCCAGACACGCCGCTCTCAACGTGCTTGTGGGTGCGCCCGACCTGATCCAACCTGGGCTAGGCGCAGAGGCCGACCTCGCAACACCTAGATGCATCAGCTCGAGGTAGATCACGAGGCTAACTCACGGCAGCTGTGGCATCTCGCTACAGATTGTCGCACCTGGATGGCTCTACAGTCGGGTACAGTGAACGATGCCGTTAAACTTTGTAAAACCTCTTGCAATCATACACATGCACTCGATATTCCTTCAAAAGTATTGAAAATTACTTATCGTTTCAATTTGTTTTATTTCGTAGTTGCTTTCCCAGTCCTGGCTGACAAGATGAAAGGTGTGATGCAGGGAGAGATGGAGATTGTCGTCAATGAAGAAAAGTAAGAGGCAGTCTAAAAACGACCTTTTTTTTCACGCTTTTTCTTTTTCTTACATCGGGTTTTGACCTTCGCCGAAGTATGTTTTAAACACTGTACACTCAGTGTTGTCTGAGGGCTTGTGAGAAAAATTCACAAGCTTACTCGGATTGGACCCACAACCGTGGTCGCCTGGCCGGGGTCGGCTGGCTGGTTCGAGTCTGATGTTGTAGTGGAGATAACAAGATAACAGTTAACAAGAGTACAAAAAATGTTTTGTTTCTTTGATAAAGTTTCATCAAGGAAGAGCCAGGCAAACTGGACGACTACATGAAACGCTGCAAGAAGGTCACCAATACTCTCTGCACACTAAAGAGGTCAGTTCCCATCGTGTTAGTTGTGCTTCCCCGCTGGTCATTCATCTTTTTGGCTTTCCCCTTCTATTCCTTGGGGAAATAGTAGCTACTTGTTGCTCTTCTGTTGACATTTTTCAACAACAACGTTCGGTACATTTTGTACACAAAAATCGGGAGCCAGGGACGATGTTCGGTATAGCTGAATGTTCGGTATAGCGGTGTTCGGTATAGTGACGTTCCACTGTATAGTATCCTGAAGTTTGCTGCTTCGTATCTTTCATTCACTTACTTATTTAGCCTGATATTGATTTTTATTTTGTTCTGTTCATTGTTTGTATCAGGCTTGCCTCAGTTCAAGAACACCGGACCCCAGTGGTACCAGTCTTTGAGCAGACCTCCCAGCCAGTCAACCGAGTAATGGAGACCATCCAGAGCATCTCTCCTAACCACGAAGAGAGGGTTAAGAACCTACAGGCAAGGGCAAAGTCTTTACTTCCTTTAGGCTATTAACTCGAATCCAGATCCCTCGTGGAGAATGTTGAGGATTGACAAAGGTAGTGACCAACCATGTTCTTAAAGCGAATAATGTCTTGATTGCTTATGGTTAGGTTCTCTTTGCATACTATTTGTTTTCTATTGGTCAAATACCTTGGATGTTCTATGGCACTAACTGAAGCTGTTGATTTTTTTTCCTCTTTGAAGCCGTGAAGAACTCATTGAAGATCTCTTTTCATACCTGCTTGGTGAATTTTCAGCCTTACTAATGTTCCTATTAATGCTCTCAACAGACTGCCACTGCGTCTCGGGATCGCAAGCGCCCACTCAACACAGCCCAGGAGCTTCACCGTTTCCAGATGGATCTTGGCAAGGGCCGCCGGTCCCTCAAGAGGACCCAAAACCTGGACCGGATCAACCAGCGACGGAGGGCCAAGCTGCGGGAGCTCTACCAGAGCGAGGAGCACGATGCCATGACCCCAATCCTGACACCAGAGAAGATGGCCAAACAGGGGAAAAAGAAGACTCCACCTCCCCCGCCGCCAAAGAGGACCCATCTCTCCCAGCAGGCAGTGGCTTCTCACTCGCCAACGTCTCCCGTGACTCCAGGAGGTACAGCATCAGGACCCAACCTGACCCCGAAGCCCAAATTAGTGGTGACCACATCTGACGACAATGGCGAAGCTGTTCCGGTCGTCCCGCCTAAGCCGGCGATGATGGTGCCCAAGAAGCTCCCGCAACAGGTGGATGCTGATTCTAGTTCTGCACGTTCTGCCCCAGACCTTAGTTCATGCATGATTAGCACGTGTAGTGTGAATTCCGAGTGCCTGGTCAGTCCCATTAAGGGCCAAACCCAGCCATCGTGTGCTCTGTCCCCCTCAGGTTTTAAGAGTGAGCCCTTGCTTGCCATCTCAGAGATTGTCCCGAATAGCATGACTAATCCGAAACAGGAGATCCAGGCAGTTAAGGGAGTTGGTAAGCCTTCTGGAAACAATTCTCCCCGGCATGTTTCTCATCCTTTACCAGGAACTGTCATGACCTCCCAGAGTATGCAGATGAGGTCACAGGGTGGTCAAGCAGCGCCCCGGCCTGGACTGACCTCTCCCAAAGGTGTGACCTCCCCTCGGGGGGTGGTGACTCCAGAGGGAGGGGTCATGCTGTCCCAGGGGGCGGTGATGATCGCCAAGAGTGGGTCCGCTACCTCCCCTGGCCTGGCAACAACCCCGCAGCGCCAGGCACCAGTCCGCCTCCTGAGTTCCAGCTCCCAGGCCAGCCCTACCAAGACCAACTCCCCAACATCTCCACAATACAAACAATCGGGCATCCCTGTTCTCAAACAAGCTCAACATTCCATCAGGGTCCAACAAACGACCAAAACAAAGGTCATTGAAGGAGTTAACCAGAGTATGCCCTCTTCCAAAACACGAACCCTTCCAAGTAGTCCGCCAAGAGATGTGCTAACCCAGCGGCGGTCCAGCGTTCCTTCAGCAATGGATATTGCACCCCCACCGAAGCCCCCGAGGGGATGCATAGATGCCCCAAAAGATCCAACAGATGCTCCACCCCCCTCTGCCTTTCGCCCCCTTGCCATTCCAGGCTGGAAGGAGACCAGTTTAGATGAGTTGCCTCAGAAGAATAAACCACGTCGGCACACGGTTACACTCCCTCAGCATCCCAAGCGCAATGGGTGGGCACCACCAGTCACTGATCATCCCGTTAACGGCTCAGTACAAAAACCTCAGCCTGGTCCCAGGAGCACATCTCTACCCCAGCAGAACGGCCCTCTTGACAGACGTGATGTAATTAATGAACCAAAAGCAGCTCCTGCTCAAAGGGGTGTCTTGAGCAAATCTCAGTCAGGGACAGATGGTCAACTCAATGCAGAAAAGCGATCCTCCTTGCAGAGGCAGAATTCTGACCCAGGATCCCGCCCGGTTGTCACAATTGTCGACAAAAAGGGAGCCCTCAAAATCCAACAACTGAAGGAGCAGTATGCCAAGCTCCGGAAGCTCCAAGAGGAGCAGAAGAAGTTGGAGCAGCAAAGCCCAAAGAAAAGCCCCTCACAACCAGAAGCCACTCAGCCAGAGCAACCTGTTAGAGAAAGCACGTCAACTGACTTGCAAGCCAAGACCCCACCCTCAACAGCCTTAGAGGTTGATGTCTCATACAGCCAAGGGGAAACGTCCAGGACGGAGGACCAAGATGAGGTGACGCCCCTCCTCTCCCACAACTCTCACCCTCCTTCCCTTCTTGCATCTCAGGCTGTGCTGCCGCCTCCTTCGCACGCCAACTGCCTCTCGCTCATTCAACTTCGCACTCACTCAAGCCCCACTAAAGCTGGCTTTAAGAAGATCTTTAGCATTTAAATTAGATTAATCCAATATCCTCAATAACATGCACCTTGAAAGCCATCATGTTTGGAACAATTTCATGATTTGTTGCAAAACAAACTTTAATCAAGTCCTTTTTCTGTCAGTCTAAGGTACATTGAACATTCTTTAGCACAGTGAACATAATAAAAATAACATGGCACACGCAAAAAAAATAGGAATGTATCATTTGCACTTGTCACTGTCCCTTAAATTCTACCGAAGACTAATTTGGTGACCACAATGAGAAGCAAATTTTTGAGGCAGAACCAGGCTTGCGCTCAGTACACACGCACTCCGGGCTCCTTCAACCAATAGGGTCAACAAAATATGCGCGCCTCGTCTTTAAGAGCGCGAGTGGCATGGGCCCGGACGTGGACGTGGTTCCACCTCAAAAATGGCTTGTTATTTTGTTCGCCGAGTTTAGTCCGTACCAACAAGTTTGATAGCTTTGTTCCCAAAGACTGCTGTGCTCTTAACTATTTTCTTGTCAAAGAAAAAAAAGCTTTCTGCCATTGCTGGTGTATGCTCCTTGTAGCTTTATCCTTCATAACACATCTTTAATCTCTTTTCCCTTTTAAAGGTTCTTGCCAAGTAAACTTACAGTTTCCCAGGGTTCCTGCACCTGCTCAATAACTTCCTCACGGAAATCATGGAAAATCCATGTAATTTCAATGGGAAAATGAGGATAAAATGGAAACAAAAACATTGAAGCCTTAAAAAGTCAAACATTTGAGACAACTGTTCAAAGATTTTTTAACCATTTTTTATTTCCTTTTTTCCCCCTTTTACTTTCAAATGGACATAAACTTTCAACTTTTTTCCTTTTAATTTTGTGAAAACTGTGAATGTATGACTGATGATTTAAAACGTCTGTGTGGAGTGTTCCATGTCGTAATGTGTCATGGAGTTATGTCCATTTGAAAAATCTGTTTTCCCAGAATCAGTTGAAAACTGGAAATTGTTATTAAAATTGTGCAGGAGCCCTGTTTACCCCGGAATGGCCCGTATAATTAGACGTAACCACCCCAATGTAAGTAGACACTCGGTCTCTGGTGGTCTGTATTTGGTGGTGGTTCGAATCCCCTTTTGTCTTTTGCTTTGCAGCAGTTTGTAGTTGTTTAAGTGCACTTGTGTTCCAGTGCAACAACAAAGTATTGGTCCTTTTTACAGTTATTTTTTCAAACTTGGATATTGTGGGGAGATAACAACCATAACCTTCTCTTGTAGAGTTACTTGAAAAAAAAAAGAATCGAAGCACTGTTAATAGTAATAATTGGTACTTAGATTGCGCTTTTAAGTGAGATCAAAGCACTTTACATTTCTTTACCCCTGATCATTGGGCCAATGAAGCATTTCAAATACAGTCTCAGTTCCCTGGGGAGTACACAGCTTGATGCTGCCATTTCAGCGCAAAGCAGCTAAAATCAATTACAATAACCATCTCTGCCCTCACAGGTACCCATTGATTCCTGGGTGGGGAGAAGCAATGAGTGACAAAGTGCCTTGCCCAAGGGCAAGAGCACCACAACCTGAGGCTGTTAATTTAACCTTCTCTAAAAGAGCCAACGATCTTCAAATTTCGAATCTTCCATCTTAGTACATGTTTCCTTTACTTTTTAGCACATGTTTCATCGTTATAAGTGTCCAATTCTGTACATGTTTTGCTTTTCGTAATGTAAGTATCTCAGCTATTTCAGCTGATAGTATTTCGTTTTGCAGTCATCTTTTTTGTCTTCATCAAGAAATATTGTCCTTTTTTAATAATTAAAAATAATTTATGAAAATAAAAAAAACTGGTATTTTCATTCAGAATATGCATTTTCCCTGTCCCTTTTTTGGTGGTGAATTTTAGTGGGTGTCAGAATAATTGTTATTAAGTCTGAAATTTCTGATAATCTGTATTTTTTGCCTGCTTCTAAATTTTTCGGCACGTGGTCCATATTTTTTGCTTTGCGCTTGAAGTTGTTGCAGTAAGCTTACATCAGCTCCACAGTTAGGCATTTTGGTGAGACATTTTGTTGCATGGAAAGTTTTTACTGCTTTTTGGCATGTGTCAATGCTTATTTGCATGTTACAGCTTCTTTCTGCATGAACAACGAACATTTGATTATCAACGAAATATGATATAAAGCATTTAAGATATCACCGTGAATATTTGAATTGATAGCCAGAAGAGTGATGCAATGATAACAATGATTTCATTGACAATAAATTTGTTTAACAAAGTGTTTTTAAGTTCCCATCCACCCAATTTGTTCCAAAAAAGCTTTTCCTTGTATCTTATAATATGCTTTTCCATTTTTTAAGCTATAGCCTACACAAAGCAAAACTGATCTCAAACTATATCCATATCCCTGGAATAAATATTCTATAAACCTATTACTGACTTTTTTCATGTCTTATATTCGTTTTAACCAATCTTTAATAAGCTGTAGTGAAAATCCATTCAAATTCACCCAACATAAATATTATTATGATTGTATATTGGTTTCGTAATTGAATATTCATGAGCTTTTACCTCTTCCCCAGGGGTTGGGGCAATTTGCTTAAACGCCCCCAAATAATTGAATCATGAATATTTATGTTTTCTCCTTACTGCATATTCATGAGTCTTTCTTGGCTCCTCCCACTTTTGCACTTTTTCTGCTCCTGTACACCTACATGATATGGCTCCTTTACTGTCTGGCATGTTACATATTCAAAATCGTAATGAAAATCCATTCGAATTCACCCAAAATGAATATTTATCACTGTGAATGTATGTTCTTTAAGTGCTCTCGTAATTGAATATTCATTGCCACTTTTCCCTAAACGCCCCCAAATAATCAATATTCATCATGAAAATGAATGACCTCTCCAAACTGCATATTCATGAGTTTGTCTTGTCTCCTCCCACCCAGGGCTCCAGCTACACCAAACAGACTGTAGTCTACCGAGCGGGCCCCAAACCCTACAGAACGGACGACAGGAAACTCAGCGGGTCATCTCTGGACGACCTGGATAATACAACAACCGTGATCACCACAACGAAAAGAGAAATTATTGCGGATAGGTGAGTTATTATTCAACTTCAAAAAGTTCTTTTGTGGAGCACAATCAATCTGACTTCATATAAACCAATTATTAGGTTCATAGGAAATAAAGGAAATAATCTTCTCCTTTTTTTTATTTATATATTTATTTTTTACTTGTATTCTATAGTATGATATTTATGTACTACATGTAAATCAAATTGAATACCATGCACGTTTGTAGGGCTTCACAAGATTTAATATAGTTTATACAAGGTGCCTTTTGTGAAGACTTTCAAAAACTCACAATACAGGGAGATGTAAAGCTACATGTTTGGATCTTACAAAGTTCTGAAATAGCTGCAAAGTTCTGTTAATTTTTGTGCATCTTTAAACATTCTCTGGCACTCCCATTATAAGCATACCAGTACCGACTTTCTGTTCAAAATCACCTAATCAAAAATTATACAGAGACTGTAAATACACCTCTTTTTTTAAGATCATATACATTTCTTTTTGACTGCTTCTGTTAATAAGCGAGACCTTATATACTTTTTAGGCTTCATTTAATGCTGACTGAATAATTTCATCTTTTTTTCAATTAATTTATTCTGGTCATTTCCTTTCTTTCCCGTTCTTTTCTACTTCTTAAAGTTCTCTCCCCCAATTGTCCTTTCTCAGAGCCTGAAAACTTCCCAGATTTCCCTGCCAGACAAACTCTCAACTTGTAGGTCTTCATCGTGTTTTTTGTTGTTGTTTTTGGTTGTTTGTTTTTTCCAAATTCTGTTTGGATTTTTTGACTGTAATGTTTCACTGTGACCTTTGACCCCAAAAAAGCTGCTCTATATTTTGGTGTGCTGTGGAGATTTTTATTTCTTGACAATTTTTTTTATGGTTGTCAGATTTATATTGCGATGGTTTTTATTTTTCTGTTATTCCACTTTGAGTTACTTAAACATGTTTAAAGTTCTTTTCTGAAATTTGAATTTTTAAAATCTGTTGTTTTGATGAAAACAACAGCAACAAAAACTAGATTGCATGATAGTTACGTGTTGCCAGTGTTTTCAAAGGAGCTTTTTTCTGTGTTTCAGGCTCATTCAGTACCTTCTTCAATAAAAAAGGTTGATCCCAAAGATTATAATAACTGCACTTAAAATACGTGCAGTTGCAAATCTGCAGGGTTCGACCTTAGCGGTAGTCCTCTCGCCAAATGTGAGTTAAAATTTTTAAAAACTGGACTCGTCAAAACCAGTAGCCGCCTGGCAAGTCAAACTTATTGTAAATAACATTATCGTTTAGGATATTCTGGTGACAAAATTTTTAAAATTCTAATGCGGACTAGTGAAAAGGCCTGCAGACCAGATGATGTATACATGTATTTCACTAGTCCAGCTGGCTAGTGAAAAAAAAGTTAAGGGCCAACCCTGATCTGAGGGTATGTGATGAACGGTACTGAAAGGGTTATTTGCTTTGGGAAAATGTTCTTATTGTTAGTAGTGTGAGAACTTTGATCAGGATTTGTTTCTTTGCAGTTTGTTGTAGCGATTGAGCCAATGAAGTTCTTTGTGATTTTATGCCAACCCCTTTCCCGCAGATGGTTTTACTGACGATAGATTTCTTTGCCCTTAATGCGCTCAAAACTTTTGTCAAGCTAACCTCATAATGGGTTTGATGTCTTTATGCAAACAAGACCTAAAATCTTCAGTTACAATCGTGTCTGTTGCACATTCTTGCCTGTGTTTAACCTTAGGCATTATATATATAGGGATTCGAAGAAACACACTTACAAAAAGGTGGCTTTATGTAGGCTTTACAGAGACAGTGTTCCAAGGTATTGCAACTAGAATTGTTGGTGCATTTTCACCATCCTTGGGGGCCCAGTATGCATTGAGGCACGTAAGATCATCCCAAAAAGTAATCTAGCAAATTATCATAAAAAAAACTTATTTGCATTCAAGATCATTCTAGTACTAAACACCCCATGCAATCATTTCTTCTGGCGTGCAGTCATTACGAAGAAATCAAGAAATGTAGTTGATTTCCAACGATCAGTCAATTGACTGATCGTTGGAAATAAAGAGTTCTATTGACAAAATCATGTTTCGTGATCAAAAGGTTGTGCATGGTTTTTCAGTGTTTTTTCTTGAAAAGTGTGATATCCACTTAGTTGAAACTGCAACAGAATAGGATTGAACACATTCTTTGGATTGTGAGTGGCGATATTACTGGCAACAAACAAAATGCATGAAAAGCAAATGTTCCTATTGCCTACAACTTAAGCCCGGAGACTGCATGAAATATGGCCTAAAACTTTACGTCCGAATTGCATGACTATGTGTATGGTGTGTGCTTGAATGTTCACCTTTTGTACCGTCTGTTTTTTCCCCCCTCTGTTTCATCCTCTCTACTACAGCATCCCCGTCACCAATGGTGTGGTCCACCAGCCGGTCTTCTCCCAGTTCAAAGTGCATGAGATGGCCCCGCGGAACTTTGCAACCAAGGCCAAACCGGGGGTGTCCCCAAACCCACAAGTGACGGTGGTGAACGGTAACGGTATTGAGGATAAACCCTCCCCTAAACCCAACGGCGAGACGACGACTATTGATGTAAAAAAGCCCAGTTCCGAAAAGGAGGCGGTAATCCAAAATGGAGGAGGGAAGCAACCACTTACAAACGGGGGGAGTGATGTCGTGGAGGGGCAAGGAGAACGGGTTATTGAGAGGACAGAGACGGAGGTTAAGAGGTTTAACGCCGTCAACGCCAATCTAAACGGGAAACCGGAACTGAAGACAGTCTACACCAAGAGACTGGAGGAAACATTCATCTTTTAGACAAACAAACAAACCTCTTAGACTGGAGTCCTGTCCTCATAACGCACGTGTACATGAGGACAGGCAACGGCCTCATGCTTCTGATATCTTATTGGTTGCTATGCATCTTGGCTGTGACACCTCCCCTTAATGTTGATTGCCCTACTTCTCATGTGCACTCATGCGTCTCGCTCATTGCCGCACCTCATTGGTACAAGGGTAGATATTTAAATTAGGTTGACCCCTACGTCAAAGGTCAATCTGACAATTGACAAGCTGGTCGGTATCAGACTTTAAATGGCTTTTTGGAGTCCGCGTTCGGACCAACACACTCCAAGCTGTTATGCAATCCTTTCAAGTTCATAAACTGCCCAGGAATTCGGGCAATGATATTTATACTATTACAGAACCTAAAAATGTATTTAAAAAAAACGGTTTTACTGAACACTTAAAAACCCTTCGAAATAAATATATTTTCTTAAGTGAGATTTAAGTAAGCTCTTTTTGGAAAACAAAAGAATATTTATCAATAAAAAATTGGGGAAAAAAATCTGTTTTCATATTTATTCATCCCCAACATGATAATTTGTCGCAAAAATTGTGTCCATCTCAGATCAAAATAATATGCATAACATCTCTTCAGTATTCAAATATATTTGTCCTAATTAAGATAAAGTATGTAAATTATGTACAGAGCAGCATGAATATTCAGTAGATGTGGTATCTTAAGTTATGCAGAGTTGTACTGCCTTTCCAATTTTCATACATTTGCTTAGTTGGTATGCAATCTGTTTTATATTGATTTTTGGAGGTTTTGTGTCGAGTGTTTTTCTGTGAGAATGGAGTGCCTTTAAACATCCAACCTAAACAAAAAAAATAATAAAACAATAATAAATAAATGATGATCAGTTTCTCTGTAGAACCATTACATCCAGAAAGAAGTTCTCTTTTGATCAATTGTAAAAAAAAAAATGCAGTTAAAAATGCAAAAACATAAGCAACGGGTGAATATATTTTATTTGCAAAAATACAGTGTTGTGGTGAAGATACAGTTGGTTTCATTCGCAATGCATTTTCTAGATTGGTGTCTTCCAGACGTTATCAAACCAACAGGGAGTCGTGTTTCTATTAGCTCTTCTCTGATTGGCTGAATAAGACATTCATGGGGCATTTGTTCTCTTCTCATCCAATCATTGAGATTGGTATTTCTTGTTTACCGTTCTGTGATTGGCTGACGTTCATTTTATTCCTCTCATCCAATCACACCAAATAGTAGTTTGCTGTTCCCCGATTGGTTGATTTGTATTTTCACTGGGGGCAGCCATCTTTGTTTCTGCCGACCTCCATTCGCGAGTATGCAGTTCGTGTCTTTGCGAAGTACCAAGTTGAAACCAATGATTTCAGGCACCATTTGAAAGAAATTTTCCAACTCGGAAGTAAATTCATTTGTAAAACTAGTCATAGAAGGATACGGACTGTTTCAGAAATGCAAGTAAGTATTGGATTTCGTAGAAAAGTAGGGCCTATATTTTAGAAAACTCACGTGAATTATTCATGTATTGATTGCTGGCAATTATTTTTGTGTTTGTTCACACACAACCAAAACGTTTGGGGGGGGGGGGAAGCAGAGAGCTAATGATTGCTGTAAGTAAATTCGGTTACTAGTTTATATTGTACATAGAGTTTGATGAAGTTTATGATAGCACTGTGTAAATCTTACTGGTCCTGTTTATAGTATAGAGTTATTCGGCGATTTTGGAAGTAATTTAGTTAATGAGACTTGAGTGATATATGTTGGAGTTGATCTTACAATGAGTGCGGTGAAATTCAGATTAAGTTCAATACAACGGCTCAGTTGGAGAGTTATTAAACATTAGCCGTTTCGGACTACATTTTTCATAAATTCACATGCACAGTGAATTGGTTCTTTATTGAACAAGATTCACTCAAACGATTTACATTGGAAGAGAAAGTTCATATCCAACCTACGGCTTTTAATGAGCAATAATTATTGTACTCTTTCCATCCCAATGACAGTGGTATTCCATATGCAGCTGCAGTACACTATGCATTCTAGCAGGTATTCTGTTTCAGCTGTTCATATGTTTTGTGCCTGGCGTATTACTTTATACCTATAGCAGCTTTTCACAGCTTACCCTGCTAGCCACAGAATTTCATGCTTACGATCACCATTTCGTGCTAACAACAGTGCTAGCAGAAAAATTACATGTACAATGTATGTGCTAATCCTATCCTGTGAGCACAGAATCATATCCTTAGTTACGGGAATTACGCATGCGCATAAGCCAAACTTCCTTGCTAACCCGTGAAATACGCTTACCGTAAGTACAGACTTGTTTGCTGCAGTAAGCGGGAATTTTTCGCTAACGGTAAAACAGAGCCATGAAATTGGGCCATGTTGTCAACCATTAATGTAAGTTGTATCTGGCATGTTTGAGATTGCCTATCTGCCGATAGGTTTGGCAGACAGTGCATACATGCAGGGCTAACTGGTCAAGGTACTGAAGTGCTGCTAACAAATTAGCTTAGCACAGAAAGAGTACGCTTAGCAGGAAAACTGATTAACTTTAATATGTAAAACATGATTTGAACCCTGGTTCGTATTCATTCAATACTTTTGATTTATTTGGGCAATAATATTGAATTTTTTTCAAGGAGTGTTATTTCTTAAGTATTCAATACAGTGCCTTTTTTGCTCTGACAAATCTTCCACAACTTCAAATACCTCAGCAAATAGTCTCTTCACAAATCGGACTGCAACATTAACAAACATCAGCTGAAATTGTTCAACTGTAAATATTATAAATAAACCGATTTGAAAAGCAAAAGTTTGTATTATAGATATTTCTGGATTTACCAGATATTTTGTGGTGTTTGAGTAGGTATCTATTGAAATCAAGTGTAGAATACTGTGTATTTCTAGACCCAGGTCCACGTTTTATTTGATTTTTATATTCATAGGGTATTCTGTTTTGTACTTTGTACGCATGGCATGCAGCAATTTCAAGTACATGTTCTGTATTCGGGGTTTTGGGCGTTGGTGTATTGTGTATGGATATATTGTACAAACGCAATTTGGTATGTTGTTGAAAACTGCAGAATGTTTGGGTTTTTGAAAGGCTGCATTTTTCAAAGTTTTTTTTGACGGCGGTACCGCGGTACGTGAATGTCAAAAGCTGTATAGAACTATGCAATTATGCTTTGTACTGAGAACTGGGTATTTCTCCCTTTTTTCGGCGAGTTTCTGAATGAGAGTTCGCTTCAAGAGTGGCATTTTAAATAACTTTTCCCAAATTTCATCGAGATTTTTTTATAATGGCCTTGCATAGGTTCAGTTTATTCTGATGTTTGTTTATGGGAGAAGCTAGACTAATGGGATTCTTTTTATTTACATACTTTTTCTTGCAACTCAGTGTTATGTATGTGTCTTTAGTATCAACTCTAAAACACTTTAATTACAAAATAAAGTTTATTTTGTTATTCAGTTTCATTTGGGAGGGTAAGCACAATATTTGTTTCTAGAACAAAGGATTTTGTTTATATTATGGAATAGGTGGATCTAATTTGTGTGTAAAAAAAATACCAAAAATGATGAAGTTATCTGCTTCATTCTTGCTTTGTGAAAACGCACGATTTGTTTAACAAAAGGAGATATGGCATTTGAGAGTTTGTTGTTTTTTCGGAATTTACTGTACAGAACGTCTATTTATTCAACTAAACTGATTAAAGCTGGGCGAATTACGAGCGCGGTAGTCTAACGTAGACACATCAGCGAACTTGAACGAATCCTGAAGAACAAATAAAAAGAACTATAAAACCGAAGTGAAGATAAAATAGGAACGGGTCTCGTTGTTGTGAAAGAGGTCAGCAAAATAAATGAGTTGTAGAATAAAACTGCGTTTATGGCAATCCTGCAGTGTCCAGTGTTTAATTTATTTGTTTAAAGGTTTCACGAAAGAGTAGCCACATCATTTCAGTTTACAAAGTTCATTTTAAAATGGGAGTTTGGTTAATAATTGGTGCATTGGTTCTCCTTGCCTTCCATTTCTGCGGCCCAGGTCCGAATCCCACTTGCCCAGACGCAGTTTCCAAGATTTCCCTCCTACCTCTTCAACTTACATTTTTCTTGATTTTCTTGTGGTTTCACAACCTCGCAAAGGTCACATGTGCAAAAGTACTTTTAACAAAGGTCAGTGTATAATTTGTAAATTACGGGAACTACTTGCCCAATCGTCTCCTGTTTTTGTTTATCCATAGAAAAGGGAAAAACATTTGGCTTGTCCGTAAGCGCAGGTGGAAAGCCAAACAATCTGATTGAATGAAAAGTTTAATGCCAGCAGCCAAGGTTGTGCCGATAAACGAAACAACGATGTAAAGGATGACACATCGGAAAGGCCGAATCAACAGGAACAAAGTAAATGAATTTATTTTGAAGGGCTTTTCTGTTCACAAATTGAAAGAATTCACAAACATCAAATCAACGGGAAATGGATACGCAGTTGTTTTTTGATATCCTTAGGGACGATAATGGTGTTTTGAAATGGATCATTGTCATGATAGTGCGCGTGCAGGAAACGCTGACAATGGGAAAGTACATCGTGTGAACGCTCGCAGATGTGGAGGAATTACCGCACGTGGAAACGCCCACTTGTGGGTTTATCGTAAATGAATAACAAAGTCGTCATTAATGTTTGCACGCCATTAGTGTAAAGAGAAACGACTAATGTTGTGATGACATTGTGGTCATTAGTTGCTATGTTTTAACTGGGCTTTTACGTGGGCGACGTAATTTGCGTCCCTAATTAGCCATTTTTGAAAATCTCGAATTCGGTAATCAACACTGACTGTGAAACTGCAGTGTTAATTCAATCATCACCATGCAATATCTACATTTTACTGTACCACTCGTCCAATATGTCATACGATTATTTAGTAATGCAACCAAATTTATGGCTTCTTATTTTAGACTGATACCAAGACAAACGCCAACATTGATATTGTCACTTCCCAAATAGAAGGCAATGCTCAACCTCGTCCCCAAGGCGTAGAACAGTACGCTCAGCTAAGCGGCTTTTCAAACTTGTCGCGAGGTTGAAAGCAGAACCTGTGAGCGAGGTTGGCTACCACTTGGTTTGTAGCCCTCAAGTCAAAATTAAGTTTATAGTACTAAAAACTATACTGTAACCAAGCGCGGCTCCAGGGGGGGGGGGGGGGGGGTTGAACCCCCCCTCCTCTGACACCCCCCCCCCCCCCAAAAAAAATGGCCGCAACAATCGGACATAAAAAGAAAAACCTGAAAGCCCATCATTTAAGTCTTTCCTCGATATTTTTTTCTCAATTCCATGGTGATCATTGCGATTCCAAATAAATCACATTAAAATGAGACAGGTGTTTTTGAAGATGCGTCGCCATCCACCATAATGCATAATTAATACGTATTCATTCCAAACTTGGACGGTATTGTTCAATATTTCATCAGGTTTTCAAAGTAGATCTGGCATATTTGGAAGGACAAAGGATTTGGTTTTTAAACATGGATCTATTTTGGTTTTGCGTTGGCGTCTTAAAAGGCGTCTTGCCGCGCTCTGATCTGCTGAAGTTAAAGTGAGGACATGTAGTGTGATGTGTATTCTTCCAAAGTGACAGAAATAATTTCCTCAATTAATTTCGGCATCAGTTTTCCGATCAGTTGACTGGCAGTTGGTTGTTTAGCCTGTCGACTGTACTGCAGGTTGGATGGTCCAGGATTCGTTGGTTTGTCTTCTATTTGGTTGACACTGCAGTCGGTCTGTTTGTCAGTGGTTTATTACTGTCCGTGTGGTGTATTTTTTTCTGTAGTTTGTCTCATGTTTTGCCTGTACTTCTAAGGATGGCAACTTTTAAAAGAAGTTTGCCTTCTCATTCGAGCATCGTGGGTTTTTAATATGAATTATCATGTTACCTGAATCAATGGATATTAAATGAAAATTAATTTTGGCCTTTTGAATAATAATTCATTTTCAAAACTCAGATTCCTGTTTACGGTTAACGGTGCTGTCCTTGGAAGTGCATTCACCTCTGTTCATCTCCTGGCTCGAGACGAACAATCGGCGTCTGACCATTAACCCTGAAAGGTGGAAGTGGCGCGTCTCTACTGGTCAAGCTCATTTCTCTACAGCCAGGACAGGTGTGTGCGGCCACACCATGGCATGAGTGACCTGCTGTTTCTTGGACTATGGCCGGGGAAAAAAGCCTGGTGTAATGTGAAAATCTCGACACCGCCAATCGCCACCAGCTCTCAAAAACGAGCGCGCCTGACTGGCGCGCCGACTAGCCTGGGCGGAAACATCTGAAGACAATGACCACAAAGTCAGGACTAAACGCGGGTGATCAGCGCTGGTCAGTGCAAGCGTGAATGGTCAGCAAAGACAAAAGGTTAAGATGTATTTGTACTCTGCGATTCGCATAAAAGGGAGAGTTTAGTTCCCTAAACATATTTTAACTCACTGGGCACATCTAATATGATACAGGGATCTCGACGACCTTGCATCGATTCACAATCAAGCCTAGCGCTAGCGATGAATGAACATGTCTGAAAACGGGGGAGAGGAGGGTTTCATAAATTACGGTAGTCCGTCTCTTTATAAGTATCTAGATCGGGATTTTGATAAAACGGGGAGGGAAAATGCAACTTCAAAAGGTGAGAATAGGCAACGCCCTCTTTATCCGGCGATTCCAAAATCTTATGACCACGCCCTGAAAATTAATTTTTTTTTTATGAGAGGCACCCATCAGATGCCCTATTTCAAGGACCACTCAAGGTGAGGGCTATATAAAGAAGGAATAGAAAAGAAAGAAATGAAATGTGTTTGCGGAACCTTTCATAAAATAAGTACATAGTACTTTCATAAAATGAGTACATACATTTACGCATAAAAAGACATTACAATCATGATGTAAATATAAGCCTTTACGCGTGAAAAGGGGATGGTACTTTCCATTGTAAACATTATATGAATAATTTTGCTCTCTATTACTTTGTGTCATTTATTGCAACATAATTATAGCCTATGTAATACACGAAAATCAAACTCTCATCATATCTACTCTTTGTCTCCATTTTGAAGTCCTTGCATTACCACAGAAAATGTAATGGTATGGTACAGAGGCAAGTACGTTCACGATCGAGCACTTTCGCCAGTTGGAAGTACCTGGTTCCAACGGTCAAGCATTGTGATGAGTAGGGTGGATGTGTTCTTCCTATAAAAACATTCTCTGAATCGGGCAAAGACGAAACTAGTATCGGCTTTAACCTATACTTTCACATGTGGAAACTCCTCAGTCGTCCTTTCTTACCACCAAATTGAATTGTTTGTTGATAACACTCCCCCCCCCCCCCTTAAAAATATATGAACCACGTAAATCTGACAGTGGCGGCTCTAGGGGAGTGGGGGAGGGTGGTAGTGGGGGTAGGGATCTAAATCGTGTCCAAAAAAAACCCAGCAAATACACGTACCTTCCTTCTAAACCCCCTCTTCGGGCAGCTAACACCCCCTTGATCCAGGCCTGGATCCGCCCCTTGCTTAGTGGCTTGCCATGCCATTTTAAGCTGAAAGAAGTAGTGTATTTTCCTTTTTGGTAACTCCAACGAAAAACCGAGTTCGGATCAACGTGAGTGAATGAAGATCTTTGTTTTAGAGTACCTCAAAGTGTGGATGCGAACCAGTGTTGTAGGTCTCGAGACCGGTCTCGGTCTCGGACTATCCGGTCTCGACTACAACACTGATGCGAACCGTTTAGTGAAGTTTGATCCAAGACCATTCGAACATGACCTGTCAAAAAGGTATCTTAAAAAAAGGAAAGCCGCCTGACTTTTCGATCTTAACAAGATCTGCTTCAGAGGGACTCACAGGCATGCAGGGTTGGGAGGAGAAACACAAAAAGGTATCTATATAGTTTCCCTTCCCAAAATTGAATGCTTTACCTTACATGTCAACTTTTGAGTCTGTGATTCCAAGGATGTTACAATTTGAACTACTGATCCAGTGTGATGTACCATTCGTTTACATTTGTTTTGGTTGATCAGTGTCGAATACCTTCTAGCACTCGAGACGATACCTGTGAAATAACCACAACTCATTCTCTCTTCGCCTGGCGCAGACAAGCTCGTTTGATACAGCTACGAAAACGGACAGGTGTTTTTGACAAAGGGCAGCGCGCGAGCTTTCTTTGTTCATTTCCGGACATCGGAGGGAGTCACAGGCAACCCGACCGGCGATGCAGCGGGATCTCGTGGGTCTACTACGGGTCTGGGGACGGCAGGTGGTTCTGGCGTTCCCCCGATCGTTATTTTGCCACGCTGGATGCGCGGACACCATCTCATTAGCAAGGGAGGATGGCCACAAGATGAGGGAAATTGACTTCCTATTCGAGTCTGCAGTACACTTTCATCACCGAGGGGGTGATTGTTGGGACAGGAAAGTGTAATCTAAGCTGTCTTACAAAAGGATCCTAATGATACTCTATTAAAACGACGACCTTCGGGTTTTTCTATTGTTGGAATGGATTTTGTGCTTCAATGCCGCGAAGCTACAAGTAGTTGTCTATGCGAGGATTCGGACGCGTGGGGAAAAATAGCGTCATTTATCCGAGGAAACTCCGCTCCCCCAACCGAAAGGCCGTTTTTCAATAATGCAACGCCGTTTCCCGTCACGTCCGAGCTCTCGTGGTTTCCTGAGAGATTCTTCAGAGAGACTCCATATTTCTATAAAAGCTTCGCACCAAGCCTCGTGAGCGTGTGAAATCACAGCTGAGGCGGCCGGGGGTGGAGTGCGTGCTTTGCGGGAGCCCGCATCAGTGAGAGTGGCCACTAGCTCGAAATCACGATGCAGCGATGTTGTTTCTTCTGCTAGTTCGTACTGAGGAACTTTGGCGTAACTGCGAGAAAGCAAACTTCCATAGCAACGAAAAACAGTCGTACTCCAAGTCTTGTCATATAGTCACTGGAATTTCACTGAAATCTTGCATTTATAGTGATTTTTCCCGTGAATGTAAAGATATATGCTTCTTTCAAAATACCAAGCGTATGTTGTTCTAAATTCGTTATGCATTTCTTTCTTTTTCGAAACAACAACTAAAAAAACAGAAATGTGTGTCAGTACCAAACTTTTTCGAACTGAAGTCAAATTTTACCCAACATTTACGCCAAAGTGGGACTTTTAACCAATATACCAGAAAACTAAAACTACACACACCTTCGAGAAGGAGCCAAAATGTTCCGTCTTGGTTGGTACGGCGTTCAGTGACAACCATCGGATTCAAAAACTGACCAGGTACCAAGATTTGAGGAACTGTGCAGGCAAGTGACGCCACTCCGGTCGCTCCTGAAAGATGTTGTTGATCCCGAAATGGTCACCGAAGACGGCGCGGAAGGGTCTGCATTCAAATGGTGAGTTTATTGTGTTTTGGTGGATTTCCATAGTGTAAAATTAGGCCTAACGCAGAAAACTTTCTTTGATCCCTTTTTTTATAGTTAGGCTACATTACAAATGGCATACAGAGAGTCAAATTTACTTCCACTTCTCCTGCTATACTTTTAACAAAGGCTAGTCACCAGCAGTCGGATGATATGTCAAGCAAGCACTGTGACTAGTCAAACTGGGTCAACAGACAAAGCAGGCACGTTGTGGTCACAGCTGTTTTATCACTCACCCGGAGTCAAAGCACAGCTGTATCAAGTTACTCAAGCAGTTCAAGTCAGTCAATCCTGCTTTATGTGGGCTGGCAATTCTTAAAGGTTGAAAACAGTCACTTGTTTGATTTTGACTGCAAGGACAACTTGGCACAGAATACATGTTTGCATGCCTGTCTGCGGTCTTACTGGAATGTTCTGTCATAAAAAGATCCCCGTCTTCCCCTGAACTAAATTTTATATAATAGAAACAAAAATAATTGACCAATCCTTTGATAGTAGTATGTTGATTACACACAATCTGCCATATTCCGCATTTGCCGTTTTCTCGTGCCAACCTTGTTTTTCAAATATAGTGCTACAGGCCTAAATATAGCAACATAATACGTTGGCCAAGAAAGGCGTGTGATTAAGCGTCATGTTAGCCTCTTAAACCAATCATTTAAGACGCCGAGATCTGCGGACGTGATTAGCACAAAGTTTCTTCGGGGCAAGGCCACAGATCGTCACAAGCAAAAAAGATGTTGTTTTCCTAGTTAGGGGTCTCTAATTTCTAGGACACCATTTTAAAGAAAATATACCAGGGTTTAATTTCTTGCCTTTCCTGTTCCCTTTATTTGTTTACGCCCGTCTTCAATATTTTCAGTTTTTCACTCTCAAACAATAAACTACCTTCTGTGAACGGCATAAATACCATTTGAAAGCTTACATACCAGCGGCATTGTCTACACTTCAAAAGAAAACCACCTGGTATATGCGTGCATTGTGTATCGGCACTTGGCAGACGAACAAGTTATGTTTTACCTTGGAATTGTGGGATAGCACTAACACGTTTTACAAAAAAAGTGGTATTGTTTCGCGCGCGCCCGACGTGCAAAACCTAAACAAATTAATCGGTTGTTTTGTTCGTTCGGCTCGCGTCAAATAATTACCGCAGTTCGACACATTTTGAGGCGAACTTCAGGGAACTTCAAGTTCCTACTTGCGGAGGATATAAACGAGTAGCCACAGGCGATACAGCTGGAGAAAAAATGCAGGACTTTTGGAAGGATTTCAGCAAGATTTCTCAAGAAGGTAAGCCGAAGGTAGCACAAGGTTGATTTCGTTTGGTACGATAATTTTGGCCAGCTTGTGCAGAAGTTGGGACGATCGTGTATGTACGGGCCCGGTTCCCTATAAGAGAACAAAATCCACTTTTAAATTATTTGACCTACCAAACTAGTTGGCGACATTAAGAACATGCAGGTATGTCATAGATAAAGGGCAGGGTTTGAATTTTTGAGGGAAATTGGGGGGTAAAATGACGATGACAACGACAAAGCGCAACACGAAAATAAAGATGGCGATCACCGCGCTATGTACCGTGAACGCGCAAGGTGCGCTGAGTCGCACGGCACCAACCGTAAACCGCGCAGGAAAATCGTAATTTCTACCCCAAGAAACTGTCTGGCAAAACTTTCTGCCATTATTTTTACCAGGCGGTAAAGTGTAGTCGAGTGCGAACGCGGCAATTTATTAGAAGATCTGGAATTAACTATTCGGTGTTAACGTTGGTTACCTTCGATGGTTACTGTCTTTGTGTACCGTTTAATAATAGGCCTACCAGAATTTCTTGACAACCAGAAAATTGGCCTAAGAACCAGTTTGGTAAAAATATGTTTGCTACAAACAATATGATTTCGCATTTGCAATTAATCAAAACATTGTGAAAATGAAGTTTCTTCCTTTTTTTCCTTGGAGTATAGTTAAAATTATGTAAATCTGATTAACCCCCAATTTCATAGGAAAATTAAATGAGCAAGTTAAATTCGTCTTTCAACCTAGTGGTACAAAATTCCAAGAAGGATTATTAAAGTTATTCGGTGATCTAGCAAAAAAAACCCACCCAAAAAAAAGAACAGGAAATGCGAGTATATTATGAAGTAGACCCTTTATGCCACTTTGGAAAGAGTGTAGTATCTAGACGCCACTTCTTTTGTTGTGTACAAAGTCTATGGAGAGTCGAGTGCATTTTCCAAGCATTGCCTAACAAAATTGGAAATGTTTCTCAGTCCCAGATTCATTCCTTTCAACATTGTTGCAAAGATGACCTCTATTGAGAGAATGATAAAAGAAAGTGGCGTCAGGATGCAATATTCTCTCTGCAACGTTCACAAATTGCAACAATCAGTCATCTCACATGTGAAACTGCGTGGGCAATATTATTCCACATCTACTCCATAACACCTCTACCCCTTTAAAATATGTTTCCTGTGGATAGGAAGATCCAATCAATTATGTGCGACTACCACCTGCAGAAGGTACCACTTTGACAGGTTCTCATAGAAATTCTACATGAAAGAAATCTCATTGTCATCATGTAACACATTGTGTGGGCTACTCCACACCTATTTATAAAAACTTCAGCGTTGGAAGTGAACTAGATTTTATTTGTTAATTAATGTCACTGTCTTGAGTTCAAATGCATGGAGGCAATAGCTACCACCCAATGAATGAACATGCTTCCACAATTTGTAAAAAGAAACAGTGAACTTCAATGTTGGTGTCAGCATATAAATGCTATCATTTCCTTAGTAATTTTCTTTTTCATTTTTTTTTTAGGGGAGGGTGTCAAGAATATCATAATGTTTTTGTTTTATTTGAACTTTACTCCTTTTTGTAGAAAACACAAAGGCAATTACATAATTCGAAACAATTAAATTGAAGTAACTATTTATTTATTATTAAACAGTTTCACAGGGATGGTATTATGGGTGTGCATTAGGACTGGTACGCGAGTACCCGACCTCTGATGACAGGAACCGGTTCCAGATTATGGCATTGGGTAGCCGTAACCAACTTTACAAATTACTTAGTAACTTCTCAGACAGTTAAAAAAAAGTTTAGTGTGCCATATTTAGGGAATTTTCAAAATGGAAATCAGGCTAAATCAAAACAAGAGTTCACATTTATGTGCATTTTAAAGTTGCAAATCCTGTCAACTGCACTGTAGGCCTACATATACACACTTGTATCTTACTGATGTGCACGGCCCAATTTTATAGAGCTGCTTAAGCACAAAATTTGCTTAAGCACGAAAAAACATTGCTTAGTAAAATAACATTACCGGCCAAAACTCCATGTGATGTACATTGCTTGTGACTGGTATTTAGTTGTTGTTTACTTAGCATAACAATCGCATGGAGTTTTGGTTGGTAACCTGATTTTATAAAGCAAGACTTTTTTGTGCTTAAGCAAATTTTGTGCTTAAACAGCTCTATGAAATTGGCCCCTGATTTTATTAAGCAAGACGTTTTTGTGCTTAAGAAAATGTTGTGCTTAGGCAGCTCTATGAAATTGGCCCGTGGTAGTGTTATCCTGCGCACCTTTATGAATAACCTGAACAGCAACTCCCGAGATTTGAATTTTGGGGCTGGGTTTCTCTTACGGATACCCGGGTACCCATGTTTGACTTCAATAAAGTACTGGTTCCTGTTCTACCCATAAATGCACACCCTAGATGGGGTATGATTAGTAAAGGGCCTCGCCCCTTCACTGCCATCCGAAGGGGGTCTACCAGATGTTCCCCAATACCCATGTTCCCCGAAATCCTCAGGATTTGGGAAAGGGTTAGGGTTATATCGTAAGGATTTCGGGGAACATCGGTATTGGGGAACATAGGTATGCACCCCATCCGAAGTGATGCGTAAAATTGCTTGCAAATATTTTGTCTGAAAACTGACCTACAACATCCCTCAATAAACTGCTCAAAGAAGTTAAGACCAGATTTTTTTTCCTTCCATCCTTTTATTGTCATCCTGGTATATAAACCGCTTGAAACAAGTTGGCACGCGTACCAATTAGTTTGTTTATCTAGGAATTAACGGTACATTAAGACACATGCATTCCAAAATGTAACGGGAATGCTTCCTTACTACAACCTAGCAGCCATGACTAGAATCTGAAATACAATGAAATACTTCCAAATCAGTTAGTTTCCTCTTCAAAAACATGGCCTCAGGGCATTTAACATCCTTTCAAATTGCCATTCCTGTAATTATAATTTCTTTAAATATTCACCATATTTAATATATTGGAGTAACTTAACATAACAAGCTGATTATTAAACTACACATTTCTTTTTGCTCACAAATTTTTAAAGCGAAAAATAGTTGTTTTAAAAAACTGTATTTAAATATATTGATTTGGTACGCCGTTTGCCAATTTCTCCTCTAATCAAAGGCACATTTGGGGACACATTTGCCAACTTTCACTTACATTTATTGGAAAAACCGTTGACCGTAAACAAAACAATGAAAAGTGGCCCCTTCAGAAAAGCAACCCAAACACTGAACTGATATAGTTTGTATGATAAAACACTGACACATCAGAAGTTGGCTACAAATGTAGTTTACAATAACTGATTAAAAGTAAAAACAATTGCTTCATATCTGTACAACGTATTATGATATTTTTAAAGCAGCTCCGCTTAAATGCCCCGCTTAAATTTTACATCTATACAGTTGGCTTCATAAAATCATAGGCAACTACATGTATATCACAAGATTTATAAAACAAACCGTTGCCTGAAATCTATCCTCTATTTTTATTCCTGGGTAGCAATCAAAAACAATATAATTTTTTTACAATTACATGAGGTGTACTTAATATTACATGAAAGAGTTGCAAAAAAATATATATTAAATTTGTAACTAGACATTTTACACAATTAAACCTTGAACAGACAAAAGTTTACCTGAACAGCTATTTTACTGTATTTACAACCAAAACGCTGTTACAGCATACATATGTTTTGCCAGAAAGTCTGAAGGAAAAGAGCTGCAGAAAATGCTTTTAAAAATGCGTTTTTGTAAGAACTATGAATTCTATTCAACTGTTGAGAGATTTTGAGATCTTTGTGGCAGCAAAGAAAGATGCTTTTGTTCTATTGTTTTCAGGTATTGTTGATGCCAACGTCTAGAAAGTATTATATAATACCCAAGTATTTCCTTGTCATTTGAATACAAGTTTTATCCACCAATCGAATGACAAAGATCTACTTGGATGTGATATAAAACAAATAATGAATGTTTTGCAATCGTGCAATTGAGAGAATAGTTTCATTCAGTGAAAGATGCAATGTTCCATTCAAATGGAACATTCCATCTTTCAACCCATGAATATTCTCAACATTGCACTCACAAACATTCATTATTTGTATATCAGTTATGTGAATTCTCATTGTCATCCCCTTCAGAAAGTTATTGTAAAATTGGTAGACTGAAAACTTTAGGAAAAGTAGCTCGCATGTTAGAGCGACAGTACAGTGTTCCAACAGTTACAGGTTCATGTCCCATCTTCATCAATTTCTTAATTTCAAGTTATTACTTTTTTCCTTCAGACTCCCTATCATGGCACAATAAACAATATTCTGTAAAATACAGAATAGGTCTACTCCAAGATTATCACTTTTGATGAATTTCATCAGAACTGAGTAACAATTATTCAGATGTAAGTATTAGTAAAACTAGCTATAAAATACATGCAAGCATAAACAATATACAATGTGACGTATGCGATTTCTTTAAATCTAACATCATCCAATATAGAATATTACAGAATTTACTATTTCTGATTACATGAAACATTACTTTCATTTAATATGATACAAATAGAAAGTTGTGATATAAATACTATCACTTTTTAGTTTCAGCAAGTGAACCAAACGTATAAATGTACATATTACTTATCGGTCAATTGCGTTGCCACACACTTTGATGCAATGATTAGGACGCAGTAATTACGATGCTTTTACTATGAGGTATATTAATTTCAGGCTGTTTTTTTAAAGAAATTATTTCAAATTTATTTTGTTTCACAATCTATCCGACATCGCAGCTACAGGCAAAGTAACTATCTACAATTTGAAATAGAAACAGCAAGCATGTGTGAAATACAGAATTATAAAAATTATTTACATGACATTTACAAAAAGCTCAAGATGCTGCACAGGTACCGAAACATGACCAAATAATGCAACAAATCAGAATGCAATAATAACAGAGCAAGATTCTTAATACGGCTAAGAGTTCAACCTTTTGCTCAAGAGGAGAAAATAATTCATGACCTGCTGCCAACCTTCCCCAAAATCTGGCAATTTCCCGAAAACTACAACAGGAAATGTCAACAGACCGATCCATTAAAGCACCGCACCATGACGTTTTGACTGTTAATGTCCGACATGCACTCACAGCTCAATAGTTCAGGAGTTGCCGCAGGCCTTCCTTGAAGAGCACACCTGTCACACTTCAGCCGCCTTTCTACACACGTTTTCAGTCCATTGTGGGTCTGTTGCCTTTTTCGGCCATTTCTAAACTGCAGGCTTAACTAAGAAATGGACACAAAACAGACTAAAGACGTGCATATGAGCAGGCAGCTCACAACTCATACAAACCCATTAAGGGTTCCTCATGACATCACCTCCCCACTTAGATTGATCCTAAAACTCTGACAGCAGCTTTTCTGTGTCAGAATCAGCTCAAATCTGGTTTCTGGACACGATTCTGGAATATTGTTTTCCAGCAAGTTGTGTCAGGATAAATCTGAGATCTTCCTTACCACGTTGCAGGAATCTTACTGCTTGAGCAGAAAGTTATTCACAGCAGGGTCGGATCCTCTTAACCCAGACTCCTCAAGACTTTCTTCCTAGAAACTTCTTGGATCTGCCAAAATCCAACAACTTCATACATGACCATTCAACTTCAAGCCCTGCGTAAAGTTACAGTGACCGGGCTCTACACTTCTTTATCCACCCGTATTATTAACAAGACTAGCTTGCATATTTGTGCCGGACCTGAAATCCTCAGTTTACGTCAGTCTTTCTACTCAGTGACTCAGTCACAAGGCAATAGGATTGTCTTTTGGTTCTAGCAAAAATCAGGTGTTGGATTTTAGCAAATTTTGTTGGAGGTTGATGTATGGGCTCCGTGCACAAGTACCCCCCTCAACGGTAAGGAAGGGAGAGTTTGGGAGACCGCTTAGAGTGACATTTGAACGCATTGCCAACAACGCCTGATGCTCACGCAAAGACGCTTTGCTTTGTGCACAGTCAGAATAAAAATAGTTGCGCGTACTTTGCGCACTACGTGCGTGCGAACCAGTACGCCCATGTAAAGTGTCCCGTCCACTTGGCTCTCGAAGATGTTAAATAAGCGCCCTCACTTGTTCGCGCACGGAGCCCATACAGAAACACATTCCCAACTAACTGTTTGGTTTCAGTCTTGTAGCTGTCGTAATGGAACGGAACTCTGCAAGCCTTATGCCTTTTGCACCTTTGTGATTTATCTTTGAAGCTAACTCGGACAACCTTTTCACAAGATTTTCTGTTGTCTTGCTCCTACAACAACATCTCTCGGAACAGCCAGCAGGAGAAAAGATGATCTTCTTTCACTGCTTGCTGAAGCGTAACTGAATCACAACAAACAGCAACTTGTTCAAACGACAATGACGGTGTTCCTTCAACCCACCAGAGGGTCATTACAAAGTTGCCACAGCTCACTGGTCGACACGGAGTGGATGTGGTCATGGCAGAGCTCCCAGTCAAGACGTCTGGCAAGCTCATCCAGCTCTCTGAAGGAAAACATGAAATATATAATATAAAAATATGAACAAATGCGCTAGAGTTACAGATCAAGAATTTCTGGAGAAGCCTTACAGACATCTTATACTGGACTTGTGTTCAAGTGACTTAACCTCAAGCATGATCTGAGTCACATCAGCTTTGTTTGTTAGGTATCAGTGTGATAACTGTCGGGCCACAGCACTGTACTTCCAACCAGAACCTCCCAAGTTATCTCAGGTTACCTGTGTAGCTGCATCACTACCATCTGCGCAAGAGGAATCAGGTTGTGAAACCTAACACAAGGCTGACAAAATGTGCCAATGTGGGAGAAAAATCTGGCATGCTGAAAGGACTAGAGCACACCCCATATCCTTCAACTATATGGCACTGTGGTCCAATAGTTACAGTGTTCGACTCCCTGACGGGGAACATGATTCGTGTGTTCTTGGGCAAAACACTTTACTACAATTGCCTCTCTACACCCAGGAGTGTAAATGGGTACCTGTGAAGGTAGAGACCAGATTGCGCTGATCTCGAGCTGCTGCAAAAACTGGTCTCATGGCCTGATGATCAGGGGTAATAATTGTGAAGCGCTTTGAGACCTTAAGTATAAAGCGCCACATTAATATAATATCCAAGTCCTTTAAAAACTCCTATAAAAAAAACTATAAAAACGTGTTCCACTTGCTCTTGTGGGATAAGTAATAGAATAGCCCTACCTTGTGTCCAGTAGAGGTGGTGTAGCTAGCATTCGGATGTCCTGTGCTTGCACCCATGCATCCACATCTTGAGCCGAGTTCACGGCCGACAGTCTTGGGCCATACAGCAACATACCAGTCCTAAAAAGGATTTTAAAAAATAAACAAATCACATTTAGTTCCACTGGAGTTCATTTTGCAGTTGGTTTCTCAAACAATTTCATAAGACCGAGAAAGCCACACTGAGCAGCCCGTCAAGGAACTCTCTGTAGACAAAGTGTGTCGTCGATAGAGAAATTTTTGTAGTATCTCAAGTTCTTCATAAACACTTTGCCTCAGTCACAAACAAAACAAACACGGTCTTACCTCAAAGTTGCCTCCTGCAAGGTCGGCCTCTCTGCTGGGTTGTCTCTGAGAAGACGGTCAAACAAAGCTTGCGCTTCGCTGGATAGAAAGCCAGGAGGCTTGGTGCATACTCCAGGTAACGAGTGGGCTGTCATCTCCGGTAGTGGCGGGGACGACTCCTCCACCGGCAGTTTTGTGAAGAGATCACACAGCATGGCAGCAGCGCTGTACATATCGGAGCTTTCGTACACATCCATGAGTGTGAGCTGTAGAGTGCACAGAATGAATTTAGGTCACAGCATTGACTGTTGAAATTTAATCAATGTAAAATTGTACCAAGAAATTGACTGGGGTGAGACTCAAACCTGCAACCGCTGGAGCACCATACTGCCCATTTCTTCAACCTCATAGTGAGAAACGGGTACTTAGTTGGTTTCCCGTTGTTTTTTATTTGATCAAATGTAGCAGTACTTTTGTTACAGTTTTAGACATTTTAAAGGTATCTTGTTGGTCAACAAAAACATCAACAATCGCCTTGGATGATACCAAAAGGTATGAACAGGCAACCTCTTCCTGGGTAATTGATTGGCTCTAAAGCCAAACAAAGCAAACATATAGCAATAATCAAAATTCAGAAAATGTTCATCAACTGATATAAAACTTTAACTGACCTGTGAACTGTTTTGGTAATTGTCATGGGGTTCATTTTTGTAATCGCTTATAGTTATTAACCCTAACCCTGCCAGACGCAACACAGTGCACCAGGTGGAAAAGAACTGGTGCACTTTGATGCATTCAGCTACCAACACCAGTGCATGAATGGCCAGTATGAGAGCCAAGTCCCATTGAACAGTGCCACAGTTGTATCTTGCTGCGTGCAGTGACCACGGACTCTGAGGCAGTGTGGCCTTGAGACTTTTCCCCTGATGGATCTTGCTACACTGGGCAGGCTTGTCACTTAGTTAAGTGTTGCACGTTGCTGTGCTTGGCAGGGTTCTAGCAAACATACCCTGGAGGGTTAGGTTTAAAGTAATTTTATCGTAAACCAAATACTTACCACTTTCTGCCATGACTTTGGTGGTCCGTGGATAGAATACTGCAGCAGCTCTGGTGACCATGCTAATGGATTACCGGCACTGATCTGGCTTTTCTCAACAAACGGTATTCCTTGGCCTTCATCATTCTGCAACTTTCTGGCATGACCAAACTCCCCCAGTACCAGTCTCATGTTCCAGTCTATGACTACGGCTTTGGCGTTGATGTCTCTGTGAGCTACGCCGTTGGCACGCAGGTACGACAGAGCTTTCAGAAGCTGTAGCAATAGTCGAAGTACGAACACCTCATTTGAATTTTGAGTGGGTCTGTGCGAGCTTGGGCGATCCACGCCTAGCGAGGAAACCAAGTGGTCCAAAGTCGTACAGTAATCCGGGAAGATGACCATGGCAGTCCTTTCTGACAACTGTCCAGAGTGGGCGCTGCCCAGAAGCGACGAGACGTCGAATAGATTGCGGAGTTCCGAGGTTGGAATGTCAAAGTGGTGGCATATTCTGGTGATGTGAGGGTGAGGTGCTTCGTGAAGGGAATTCAGAACGCTGAATTCAGCTCCCAAGGAGTCTGTTGTACACTGGTGGGTCGGCGGTTTTGGAGACCGTCTGTGGTTCATTAATATCTGTACCAAAAGTAACCAAAAGTTGTAGAATAAGGTTTGTTAGTCCCGACATAAAAATTTAGATTCTGTGTTGGGAGACCATAAGACCATGACAGCAGAGGTGCATGCATCTTTACACTTTATCTTCCACATGTGTTACTTAACTTCACATTCAAGTCTGTTTGTTCCTGGCTTTCCCTTGAAAGTTTGTGGTTTTTATTTTTTACCTCTGCCATTAAAAGCACACATCTTCGGTATAGTCTTGTTTCAACATTTTAAGTGAGCTTAGTACAAGACACAGGCATGCAACTGGGAATTTAGAAAAAAAAATGAGGAAACTCCAAACCACACAAAACTTTGTACAGTATTTTTCATTTGTAATGGCCTTAATGAGAAGTAAAAAACGAGGAAATCAGTGGATCCGACGAAAAGTTGCATGCCTGAAGACAAGAGTACCATAAGATCAACTTCTCA
This sequence comes from Patiria miniata, assembly GCF_015706575.1. Classification (NCBI taxonomy): domain Eukaryota; kingdom Metazoa; phylum Echinodermata; class Asteroidea; order Valvatida; family Asterinidae; genus Patiria; species Patiria miniata. Next base: position 2,705,747 of record NW_024037075.1, read on the forward strand.
TTGTTACTGGCGGGGAAAATGGACTCCTCGTGCAAATTAAAAAAGGTGCTTTGTACTTGCGTAGCCAATAACTTGCATTTTGTGGGTACGCGTAAGTTGCGCGCTTGTCTACATGTGGGGATCGACACCAAGCACCAGTGAGAGCTAAGTAGGGTGGTTCCCGCACCAACTATAACTTTCTATACTTGAAACAGAGGTAGGAACCAGTAAAGAAGTGAGAGGTCTTATTCCTTGTTGGTCTGTGTGGTCTTTAATGCATAAGGCCAAAAAAAAAAAGTCTCCGGTTTCTGGTATGCGCGCGCGTCGCCGTAGCCATGGGCGTGGGCAAAATGAAAAAGTTTTTTTTTCAATAAAAGATGATGTCTCAAAACCGCCAAACTCACTGGTTTGACTGGAATTCTGCTGCTGCACAATTTTAACGTGTTTTTAGGTGGGGTTATGGTCGAGAATAAGCTTTATGTGGCCTCTCTGGACTCCCAATCCCATATAGGCCTATTTGTACTAAGTTTAGTCAGGCACCATTTTGCTGTCATCAGCCGACATTTGAAGCAAAAAAATCAGGTAAAAAAAAAAAAAAGCCGCGTCGCCGCACCACTTTTGGGGCAAGCTCCATACCAGAAACCGGAGACTTGTTTTTTTTGGCCTAACGTAGAAGTGTCCTTCGCTGACAGCCATGTGTTGTACTTTCAGCGCAAACAGGGTACTTGTGCACTCTAAATAGAATTTACCTTCATGATATATGTTTGATCCTTGCAGAGTACCCGAATGCACATTTGAGAAATCAAGCCATCCTCGGACTGCTTCAACTCTCGGTCAACAGGCCTTCCATCCATGACCTTGTAGTCTTCCTCTAATGTCCACTGCTTCCCAGTCTCATCTGACGACAACTCGTCCTTCATGTCGTTCAGGCTTGATCGTATCATACATAGTCTCTTTGTGGTTGAGGTCTTCAGGATCTGAATGGCAGCCTTGCCTTCCTGCATCAGAGCAAAGACGTGCTCAAGACTAGAATCCTGGCATAGATAAGGCTTTTGGAGGTAGCTACAAATACTCTTCGTCAACGACCTTTCTGTGTTCTGCTTTGTCCGACACAAGCTTTTGTATTCTGAGATCAAACTCTCAGTTCCTACGGATGTATCTGAAGACGAATAAGTTGGCAGGTCACCCATAGAAGGCCTTTTTTGGTGTTCTTGCGAATGCTTCAAGCGAAAGAGCTCCATTGCTAGCTGACGGCTGCGAGCATCTGATGCTCTCCTCTCATGCCGTTGCTTCTCAAGTTCTATTGACACCCCTCCTAGTTTCTGCTCCAATTCCTTTCGGATCAGCTCCTGGCTCGGACTTCCTCCACCCTCCCTAAGCTGCATCTCCAGCGCTTCTTTCTGAGACGTCAGCAGCGCCACTTTGAGTTGGAGGCTGTCGATCGCTACGATGTAATGATCTCGCTCTGTCTCCTCCTGTCTATGGTGGAAGTCTGTTTCCTCAGACAAGATATTGTCCAACTTGGCTGGGTCCGAGAACTCCTCGATGTTGAGTGGCCTTCCAAGAAAGGCAGGAGTCGGGTCTGAGAAGGGTCTGTGGTGGTGATGGAAGGCTGATGAGCTACTTGCATCATCAGAGAGCTGATTCAGATGACTTGGAATTGCTCTAGTTCCAGGCCTGTTTGAAATAAAACATGGGAATTGTGGTTATTTTATATCGTAATAATCTGTTTGAAAGTCGGATCTTGAATGTTTTTACCAATGTGGTTGTGTTTGGCATACAGTGCCTCCCATCAATTACATACTTGTGATGAGAATCCATTGTATCAGACTCCATTAATAACAGTCTTGGACGAGCACCTAAACCTATCTGGACAGATGTGGATTAATTCCTTTTTGTAGCAACAGCAAGTTCTAGCTGGCAACTCTAAATGCACTCACTGACTTTATAGCAAGGATAACATTGTACAACTGCCAATCCAGCCAAGAAGTTCTCCAATGGATTGTTTGAGGGGACAGAGTGAAGTATGTCTCAACAATCCTGAAGACAAACATTGCATTACCATAAAGTATCCACGTAAGTTATGAACATCTTACTTTTCTCGCATTTCCACTTGCTTTTCCAGTGAGGAGGCAAGGAGGTTCTTTCTGAGGCTAGTCTTCTTTGCCCGGAGCAACGAATCATCGCTATCGCTGGCTCGTAGCCTTTGTCTCGTCATCACAACATCCTTGCTGGCTGGTAATGTAAGTGGGTAGGATGAGGCTCGATAAGCTTTTTGTTTTTGCAGATGCAAAGACAGAGGAACAGAAGAGGAAAGAGCAAAATGCACATGCTGTGGTTAGTTCGTCAATGACAAGCGTAGCTCAATGATCAGTTTAGAAACACACTATTGACTAAAAATTAGTGCTGTGAGTCGTGTGCCAAGTAATTTAAGCATTCTTCAAAACTTTTTGTTTTTGAAAGATGCTAAGCCATGGTTTTTGCTTAACTAACTTGACTCTAATATGTGCAAGAACCCCTAAATATCAAAGAGAGCGATTGCTGTGAGTCGTGTGCCAAGTAATTTAAGCATTCTTCAAAACTTCATGTTTTGGAAGATGCTGAGCCATGGTTTTTGCTGATAATATGTGCAAGAGAATGGTTGCCAGAACTACGAATCCTGCACAATCTATCAAGATCTAACAGCCTTGGCAAAAGTCTTTTGTTTTCTTCTCAGTCCAAATGTCCATCAGGAGCTCCCTGCTGTTGCATATTTTTTGATTGGGCAGAGTAAGTGTTAACCCTAACCCTCTTCAATCCTCCCAAATCCTCCTGGCTATTTTGGAGGATTTTGGAGCATTGAGGCTGAATGGCAAAAAAAGTGTCGGTTGATTTTGGAGGATGCATTGTGTCGTTCGTAGGCTGTACCCAGCATTGTTTATGTTCAGTCATACATAATTGGGCCCTGTATTAAGCTCAATATCATCCGCACTGCTTCTGAATGTCATCAGCACTGCCTCAACCCATTACAGCGATTGTTGGAGGATTTTGAGGACTGAGACAATGGTCAGCCCTCCACTGAACAAATTCAAGAAATAACAGTTGATTTTGGAGGATTGAGGCTGAATCCAATTTTTATACGGTAGCAATTGGAGGATTTTGCAGGATTGAGGATGGTTCCTAACCAAAAGGGCCTAGGGGGTTAAGGATGATTAAATCAGTACCGGTATTTAGCCTTTCTGAAAATATTGGTGTCAGTCATGGAACTAAAAAAATATGGATATGAATACTGTTTAATGCTTGACCATGCATGGAGCATGCCATTTTAAGCTGGTGGTGATCAGTAATTGGTAAAGCACACAATTCATAAATTTGGAGCATTCAACATAAAAATGTAATTAAAAAGAAATAAAAATAAAGCAAGCAAACTAAAAAATGCGTCAAAATAAAAAAATAAAACCAAATCAATTCAAACATTATCATGCATGTATTTGGAAAATCAAACTTTGTACACACTTAAAACACAAAAAATGGTATGTGTAATAATAGTTAATTGTGGTTGGATAATATTTTCAGCCAAGATAATAGTTTTACACAAGGGTGAAAATATTATCTTACCCAAATCTGTTAAGACCCCGCTACCCACACCATTGGCCAACTCTAAAAAGAACAACAGCGGGTCAATTATGGTCGGATTTCCTACAGCCATCTGATGACGAACAGAGCACACTGTTCGAAACATCGAGTCAAAACAACCGGTTCTTCTTAGAACCACACAACTCAAGAGTGATAAAATTCACATGGTGTTGCCACAAACCTTCCATACTTTGTTCATGTCCACCATGAAAAACCTACAGGTGTCATTCATCCAACACTTATCAAATTTGTGCAGTATTCTCAGTGCAAACTGCAAACATGTACGTAACAGTTTTACCAATTTGAGATTTGAGACCGTGTGGTACCCACTTTGTCCTATACACACTCCAGACAATTGCTACCTAACATATCCCCCTACGTTAGATATCTCGAAAGAATTCCTGATTCTGGGAGCGCAATGGCCAACACAAAAGTGGGAGGGGGGGGGGGGGAGGTCCTCTCTATCACATATCTTGATTCAAATGGTGTCTCTCTCTGAACAGGCATTTCAAACTTGACCTAAAGGATGAAACGCTTCATTTTACGCATCGATCCCTTAATGATTTAACAGTGACACACAAGATATGCCAGATTTCCATGACATAAACTGATCAATTGCAGCACCCACTGCTACTTTAGATTTGAACTGACCAGCTGACCCCGGCAAAGCTTGGTGGTCGAGTGGTAAGAGGTTCACACTAGTAGGCAGGAGGTCCTGGGTTCGAGTCCCACTCAAGTTAGGTTGTGAATTTGTTCTCACAAGCCTGCAGACAGCATGGAGTGAACAGTGCTTATAACCTTGCGTCGGTGAAGGGTTAAACCCAATGTTACTCGCGGAATGTTATTCACGGAATGTTACTCCCGGAGGCAAAAAATTCAATCACATAAAACATTTACCAGTTTTCTTGTCCGAGAAGATCTTGGTGATGTCCCTATGCTGCGCCCCTTGGGCTTCTTGGTGGGATGTCTTGCCGTGGTTGTTGAGGATGTTGTGGTCAGCACCATGGGCCACCAGGATGACGCAGGCTTCCTTGTGGCCCCGGAACGAGGCCAGATGTAGGGGGGTGTCACCGTTGTTGTTCTGGGCGTTTACATCAGCACCACTGAAGGTTTCAGACAGAATTTCCAAATGTTAATTTTTTTTTTACAATTTCAAGAATTTTCATCAACATTTCCTCAGCACAATCTTCTGCTATTATTTTCTGAGTGAGCAATAAAAACATTTTCACTTTTAATGACTTTCGATTGCAAAAGTTGGAAACAGTCGAAATCTGTTCTTACAAATTTATCTAAATACTTTCATAACCAAATCCCATTTCATAAACATTGAAATACTTCAGAGCATTATTTTTCGCGTCCTTCTCAGCATCTAAAAAGTGTAATGAAGAACAAGGTGGTATTGAAAGAATTCAACACCGACTCCAAGTCAGCCAGACATCCCGTCCAAATCTGTTTTTTTGAAATTTACTTGATTTATTGTCTTACTATCTGAGGAGGTACTTGATGCAGTCCGTGTGACCCCGGTCCGCTGCAGCGTGGAGGGGTGTCGACCCCCACTGGACAGCCAAGTTGGTATCTGCTCCTTTGCTAAGAAGCAGCCTGCAGATGTCGGAGTGCCCACTGCAAAAGAGGAGGTAACAAGTTGAATGCCATGGTCCAGTGGTTACGGTGTTTGACTCATATAGGATGGTGCGCGGGTTCCGACCCTGCCAGAAACATGGTGTTTGTGCTCTTGGGCAAAGACGCTTAACTACAATTGCCTCTCCCGCCAATTTCTTGTGAATCGCACTGGCAAGGGGGATTGAACGGCAATCAGATTTGCCACCATGGTTGGTGTATTCACAAAAGAGCTTAAAACTCACCCGCAAGCTGCCCAGTACAACGGGGTAGCCTCCTCGTTGTCTCTGGCATCGATCACCGCCCCTTCCCGGACCTCGGCCAAGACACGGTGGTAGAGTCCACGCTTGGCGGCAAGAATCAGCTCAGACATTATCGGAACCTGGCGGCAGCGCCTTCCTCTCTACCCCCTAGTGGTGATCGGAGTCTCTCATCCAACATTGGGGTGACCTGCCGGGAAAAACAATCAAAGAGAATTCAAACCAACTTTGTTAAGTAGAAAACTTTATCACTCATTGCAGAGGGTGAAATTACAGTCGAGACATCGGACACTTACCAACCATTTACTCGATTTTGTCTAACAGATGTGCACAGTGCAAAATTGAACTGTAAAGTGCATTCGACCTGCATGTCACAGCTCTCAATTAATTGTGCTTGTTCCTTTTCGTCCGAGCCGTGTTTTTTTTTTGTGTCAAAAAATTGGAAAGTTCACACTCTCCATTCCCTGCCGATTTGCAGACCAGTGTATGACAGGAACTCCACTTCCAAATTTGTAATGAGGTCAATCACAAGTGAATCAAAATCACATCAAAAATCCATTCACAAGTTCCTATATAGGTCGCAAGCAACAAGGGTTGAGCCAAATGACAAAGGATGGCCTTGTCGCAGTTTATGTGGGCTTGGATGACTCGTGACGATTTGGTTTGAAGACAATGCAGCAGAGTGACTCTGCACAAGTAGGCAAGACTGTGGATTGCAGCATGTGGATTCCATCCAGGATATGGTAGGCAGGACAACTTCACCAACAAAATAACCTGGCACCTTCTCAACAATTCAAGACAGTTGGTGTGGAATGATCCAAGTCAGATTGCAAGTAACAGGGGACGAAGAATGACAAGGGAATGGTCATGTCACAGCTTACCTGAGACTAGCGTACTCCTGACGACTTGATTTGAAGAAAAAAGATTGGCAGAGTGACTCTATCTGCACAATTGAGCAGGACAAATTCTCCCCCACAAAATAACCTGGCACCTTCTCAACAATTCAAGACAGTTGGTGTGGAATGATCCAAGTCAGATTGCAAGTAACAGGGGACGAAGAATGACAAGGGAATGGTCACGTCACAGCTTACCTGAGACTAGGGTACTGGTGACCACTTGTTTTGAAAACAATTTGGCGAGTGACACTTTCTGCACAAAAGAACTTCTCCCACAAAATAACCTGGCAACTTCTCAACAATTCAAGACAGTTGGTGTGGAATGCGGATCCAAGTCAGGCACAGGGGATGAAAATTGACAAAGGAATGGCCATATCACAGCCTACCTGAGACTAGCGTACTTGTGACGACTTGTTTTGAAAACAATTTGGCAGAGTGACTCTATCTGCACAAGTGGGCAGGACAACTTTTCCCACAAAATAACCTGGCAACTTCTCAAAAATTCAGGACAGTTGGCAATGAGTCAGGTCACAAGTACACAGGGGGTGAACAGTGACAAAGGAATGGTCACATGACCACAGCTTACCTGAGACTCGATTACTCATGACCACTTGATCATGATTTGAAAACAGTTCAGCACAGTGACTCTGTACAAGTAGGCAGGACAACTTTTCCAACACAGCAACCTGACAACCTCCCAAAATTCAGAACAGTTGGCATGGAATGACCCAAGTCAGGCCACGAGTCACAGGGTATGAACAGTGACCAAGAGGTGGCCATGTCAAGGCCTACTGGCGACAGGATGACTTGTGATGACTTGATTGGTTTGAGACAATTCATCAGAGTGACTCTAACAAAAAGGCAATTGCAGCATCTGGATTCCATCCAGCATATTGTAGGCAGGACAACTTCTCCAACACAACTTGACGTATTCAAGAAAAGTAGAATTTAAGTAGAATGGTACATGTACTACATCTGCAGCCAGATCTACCAAAAATGGTGACATTAAATGCCGACTCAAACTGGCACAGCAGGTCAACAGTTCAAACCTCAGCTGGGGTTAGCAATATCTCAGAGCATGACATTTAGCCTAACCTACCGGTACCTGTACTTCTTTCCATTTGACCTACATTGTGTAATCTGGGCATCTGGATCTTAATTTATAATTTTTTTTTCATGGAAGAGCTCCAGAAACTCAAGATGTCAACTACATCAATGAAAATGTCACACTGTAATTTGCTGGTACCGGTACATACATTCACAATCACAAAATCCCAGAAATTTTACACCACGACTATCTAATACAAAGTTTATCAATGTGAAACACTACATACATATTAAAACGCTACATGTACCAACAGTACCATGTGCCCAGAAACATCCACCACTGCTATCTGATAAAGTTTCAACTGTGTTCCTCTACGGCCAGATTTAGTGCTGGTAATAATGTCATCATCGGCTTAAAATAGACTGTAAAATAGTCAATACGCAGCGGCACATGTTGGCAACATAAATCTAGGAAAACTGACTATAGTCCTTGCAAACTTCCATTCACTTCAAAAATTTCAAAGTAGCCATTTTTCATTGGCAGCTTACCAAAAAAAAGGTTCACAATTGCAGATACACTCCTGTCACATAAAATTCCAGTTCCAGGTAAATTATTATTGCCAACGGCCAATGATCGAGCACAATGAAGCCTTTTACCAAACAAGGCTAGGGTTCTGAATCTAAACACAACATGGTTTTCTCTACACACAGAATCCAGGAACTAAACTGACCACAAAAACAGGACCTACTGTACATAATGTACAATGTACGTGACAAACAGACCTCCAGCAAATCAAAAGGCAACTTTGGGAAAAACCTGAGCGACCTAAATAATTTGTCTTTCTTTTTCTATTGATAGTCGCTTTACTATTGATAGTTAAAGCAACAATAGACCGAAAAGGAAATGTGGAAAATTTCCATAGTCACTCGAGCACATGTACAGTAAACTACTGAATTTCTTCATGACTCATTGAATGCAGACAAATTTTATCAAGAAATTCATGAATTTTTGGCGTTTTTCTTCACACTAAGTACAACTTATTGTGAAGCAAATCTGCCAAAAACCTTATCCAAAACTTATAAAAAGGTCTAAAAAAATGCATTGATACTATTTCCTATTTTTTTTATCAACAAAACAACATAATAGTTTGCTGTAAGATACTTTTTACTCAGTTAGGGCAAAGCCTGAACTGTATTGTACATTGTAATACAATGATGAGAGGGAATAATTAATGACAACAATTTCAGTTTATCAAGTAATGTCAGACTCTTTTTGTGGTAAAAAAAAGTTCAACTACTGTATTAAATATTTATAAATAAACGAAACATCCAGAAAGTTTGAGGTCAACCCTCACCTACCATCAAGCCACTCTCACAAACTTCAGCAGATATGTTCACATCTGTCTTCCAAAGTCCAGAACGATTCCAAGACAGCACGCTCAAAATCCCACAGCCGAAAATCCAAATGCAGGATAACAGTTCAACAGGTGCACCTGCAGATTCAGCACCTTGAATGCACCTTCTACCCACACCTTAAATGTGATGACAAGTTGCACTTATAAGTCCAAAGAGGGTTGTAAAAGTTCAACTTGTAGTTTACTGCATCCTGTTTCAGCTGGATTCAAACTACACCTGGTATCAAGTTGGGTCAAGTTGGGTCCCAGTGCCAGTGGTTACACGTTGCCTTTACACAACCGCAACTGTCAATTAAACAGCACACCTGCAACATTCATCCCAAGACTTGCAGAGTCACTTCACACAGCCGTTTTTTTGTGTTTTTTTCTCTGTGTAATGACAATGCATGTTATTCAACCAGGTACACGTAGCAAAATGTTTAACAACGGCAATTCCTCCTGACTTTTCTTTTATAGCCGTGCGCAAACAAGGAAGTACATTTTATTGGCAGATGAAATCAGAAAACAGTTGATGCATTACCTAACTTGTAGTTCACTTGCTGAGAAACTCTTTTGTGTTCGTATGATAAAGGGAAGCCTATTTCCTGAATTGAACAGTACAAAATCGCACGGCCATTGCAAAATGACAACGGTGATGTTGGGTCACATGATATCGGTACCATTGGGAAATAAAACTTGATCATTTCATAACAATGCATGACTGTAGAACTTCATTGTTATCAGTAAATTTGTACAAAAAGGGCACGCACTTTGAGGACAGCCTACTACATGTACGCCTACCCCATGCATTGTACATTCAGCTGCTTTACATGTTCAGATTTACAACTTGATTTTTTTTCATCGCTGTTACATTAAACACAAGTTACAATATGAAGATTTAAGCACGACACAGCTACAATCAATTTTTTCCAGGGGGGGGGGGGGAATTGACTGGTATAGAACCATAACTGCTGTACTTTGTCATGTACATGTTTGAGCAAATAAAATTTGAAAGAAGAAAAAAACTGCAAACAAAGTCTTGCCCAGTTTTCTAAAAAGGAAACTGAACATTTCAAATACTGTGTTATTCAGCCGTATACAAAATGTAGCTCAAGTTTCAAAGACCTCAGGAACCAGAATTTTGCGGTGGATGTAAAGTTACCGTTTTTTCCTGATATAAGTTCTATTATTCAGGATGTTTTCATTTTATTCGCTATAGCAATGTAAAGTTACCATTTTTTTCCTGATATAAGTTCCATTAAATTCACGATGTTTTCATTCAACAATTTAGTCACTATAGCGCCCCAAACCGCCCCGCCTATCACCCACTGTAGCCCCCGGAACCACCCGAGCACTCAGTGGTTTTACTGATTTTTCCGTGAATAACCACAATGTTTATGCAATGTGGTACAGATGCTAATTGGGTTATGTTTTAGGAACATCAAAACAAAAGATCAGATTTCAAATAAAAACAGAGTTTGACTTACAGTGCCGACAGTGGCTGTCTTACCCAAAACAAAAATACCCTTTTTTATGGAAATGGGTTTTACTCTTTAGTTTCTTTACCGCCCAAAAGCACCCTACCTGTTACTCCTTATACCGCCTGAAACTGCCTTGAACAGCACTCTTTGGCTTATAGATTCTTCGAGGAAGGCCCAAAAAAACCCAAATAGTTTCCCTACCTACCCTATTCTGACAGCCCCTACCGTAATATTTTTTATGGTAAAAAATTAGGTTTAATTACCCCAAACCATCAATTTCTACCTTTTACCCTTGACTACACGCAGACGGCTCCATATGATTGTACACAAAAATTGGCCAAAACAAAAAATGTCGCTACCTACCCGGTACATACCCTATTTTAGAATGCCATGTACTCAGAAGCAGATCTATTTTTTGGGGGCCTAAACACAGTGTACAACAATGCCACACCGGTGATAATGGACTAATTAGACAAGTGCAAATTGGGTGAAATAATTAACCATTCTATATTTTACATTCTTCATCTGAGAACATCAATTCATACACACTGATGTACTGGTACCTTTAGCAGTACAAATTGAAATAAAAGTTTGCATTTAAGCCACAGATGCATTTACATGTGCCAATATCAAAAAGACAACAATCATGACCTATTTTTGAACAGGGAACTCTGTGTACACAAGCAGACTGATTATTAGTGCTTAAAATACATGTCAAATTCTGTCAAGCGAGTTTTTATAGTTCACAATCATAAAAAAAAACACAATCTAGTCAACATCCATTTTTGTCAACTTTTCAATCCATTTGCCCAATTTTTTTCCACTTGGCACATTTCCTTTCTTTCCTTTTTTCTCTCTCCTTTTTTATGAATTTCACTGCTAAACCCTTTTGCCTGCACCTCTATTAACAATGAACAAACGATCCAGGATTTCAAAAACTCCACCAACACCATAGATGAGAAATTACAATGTTCCATTCCCGTTTCCCCTTAAATTCCCCTTCTTGCATTTGTTAAAAGCTTTTTTTTCCCTTCTAAATTCCAGCTGCACAAAAGCTTGTACCATAAAAAACTCACCCTAACTACAAAAAGGAAGAATACAAAATACTACAGACATGTATCGTAATGAACAGCTACCGGGTACAATATACATTGTACCTTTCTTAAATACCCATTTCCCCAAGTTTTCCCCTCTTTTGTTTGAGAAGTTCTACCCAATCTGACCTTTCTTTTTCCCTCGGACAATCCAGGGATCTACAAATTCCTGCCAGGTGTGTTTTGTAAAACACAAAGAGCGGCCGCTTTAGCCTTTGATGCTTAACTTCCCCCATTCATGCCATAATCACTGTACAACACTTAACAGTCTACTCCTTATGCAGTGGGGAAAGTCCCTCTATAGTCCGATTGTAGTCCCTCAATATTGTTTGCGGTCTGGCGGCGTTTACACGCGCCATCAATTACATCACACTGCTGCTCAGAGCGCGCCATGAAATAGCCGAGTCGTTGTTGAAATTCCGATGAAATTCCTACGCACAAATGGCATCCAACATTGCATGACGCGATATATATGGCCAAATGGGCCTTACTATTGTTGGTTTCTAAGAAATTGAAGTGATCAACAATTTGTTTTCTTTGTTCATTCAAAACATGAAATAATCCAAAGATAATTGGTGGTAATGGAAAACAGGATTCAGCATTTCTTTAAAGGTGCCTGTCATCAGGATTTTTTAAAATATTTTTCCAAGGAGAGTCATTCTAGGAAGCCAGAATGGAGAAAACAGGTACAATTTAACATAATCTACTATCCCTCCTATGCAAACATACATTATGTGCCAAGTGACTGTTTTTAACAGTTAAGAGCTCCCAGCCTACATAAAGTAGGATTGACTGACTGTGACTGTTTTATGTACCTTGATACGGCTATGCTTTGACTGTACATGTAGGTGATGTAAGCCAGCTGTGCCTACCACATGCCTGTTTTTGTCTGTTGACTGAAATTGACTAGTCACAGTGCTTGCTTGAAATATGATCTGACTGTTGGTGACTAGCCTGCGTAAAAGGCATGGCAGGGGAAGAGGATTGATGTTTTGTCTGTTCAGATCCCGGTCGCAGGAGGGTTAAATATACTGGTACTCCTGATACATGAAGCTTTGCTGCTGAGCAAACTACCCTGAGAAAACCTGTACTAGCTCAGCTGCAATCATAACAACTCGTTAAACTTTGGACAATCATGTGCTGTAAATGCACGCATTGAACTTTATTAAGTACACAAATTAAATTCAAATACATATGTTCAGGTAATAATTAACTACTGTATGTATTTAACCTGAAACGTGTCCATAAACATGTATGCACACAAACAGGGAAAAGCCATCGTTTTTCCCCTTTTTTGATATTTTCCGTCAGAGCTGACCTGGTACAAAACCTATTGTGAGAAATTATAATATTATTCAGACAACAATATCAACCGTTTTCTTTTCATTCAAGTCGAGGGATAGTCCCTACATTTTTCACACAATCCCAAGTTCCTTGTGTTTTATTCTCGCAATCAACATGACAATGCTACCCAAGGGCAGTCCAGGGACAGCGCTCGGCAAACAAACAGTAATCTTTAAAATCTAACTGAATGGAATGATTTTTTTTTTTTAAGTTAAATGCACAAACTTCCTCGTCACATGTCTAGCCATCATGTCAAATGGTGTACGTGGATAGTCGCACGATTACCTGGGAATTTTATTTTACCCACCAATTCTAAAAATACAATGAGGAAGCAGGTTCACTTATGAATAGAATAACCCGGCGACAGCCATCTTTTGAGGTGGCATCGTGCAAGTCGTGCTCAGGTAATACTCAATGCACTCTGGGCTCCTTCGACCAATAGGATTACCAAAATGCATGTGCGCTTCATCTTTTAAGAACGCGTGTGGCATGCGTGTGGTTGTGGTGCCACCTCAAAAATGGCTTTCAATTTTGTTCGCTGCATTAGTCAACAGACCAATCCGGCAGAAGCCATTTTCTGCAGTGGTACCGGGCTCGCGCGAGTTGCGCTCAGGTAGTACGCACGCACTCCGGGCTCCGATCAAATGCGCGCGTGCCTCGTCTTTTAAGGACGCATGTTGCATGCGCGTGGGTGTTGTGCCACTTTTGTTCGCTGCATTAGTCTACAGACCAATCCGGCAGCAGCCATTTTCTGCGGTGGTACCGGGCTCGTGCGAGTCGCGCTCAGGTAGTACGCACGCACTCCGGGTTCCCTCGTCCAATAGGGTTACCAAAATCGTCTTTTAAGAATGCGTGTGGCATGTGCCTGGATGTGGTGCCACCTTAAAAATGGCTTCTACATGTAATTATGTTCGCCGGATTAGTCGATACTGTTTGAAGCTCAGACTAGACCCCAATTTTATGGATCTACTAAGCAGAAAATACTGCTTAACAAATTCATGGGCTAAGCAAAAGTCAGCAGAGAACCATTCGTAAGCAATATACATTGTATGATATTTTAGCCGGTGTCCTGTTTCGGCTTAGCAGATATTTTCAATGCTTAGCAAAATTCTGTGCGCAACATCTCCGTGAAATGTTGCCCTTTATCTTGTGCATAGAGTGCATTTAGACATGTTATATAACATACTGTATTTGTACAAAAGTCAAAGATTGTAGCTCACAATTGTAAACGAAAATAATAAGAAACTTACAGTTTGCATCGTGCACATGAACCCTGCCTGAGGATCAAATCCGCAATTTCACTCTGAAGCTAAGACTCGGAGAACTGCCCCTGGCAAGCTCAAATACAGACTCAAGAAAATAAACCAATATTTACCGATCTTGCGACCCTGCTGGTACTGCACGCTGTCACCATTATCACCACGATATATACATCATTCTGCCTATTTATTATCCCAGCGCTCTACATGTACATTGTACACGTACACGTACATGTACACCAGGAAGTTAAAATTCAGTTCTGGGTCTGTCCAATGACATGCCCTACTGAATCAATACTATGACATCACTTCAGTTGTCGACCTGTGACGTTTGGTCGGAATAGACAATGGCCAAAATCACAGGGGGGTTTCTTTTTGTCGGTGCGTTGAAATTGCTTTCTCATTGCTCAGACGAAATTCCAATTGTTGAAGTTTAGTTTTTGGTGGAGTTCAGAATCACAAGGGGAATGGGTAAATATGTGGCCAAGGAATAGGAGAGGCATGTATGGGCTCCAATCTTTCTCCAAAGCGGAATTTATTATAGTTCAGAGAAGAGCATTAATCTTCATCCTAATGCATTCATGCATTTGAACAAAACCGTAACTTTAATTAACCCTAAGCCTTCGGTATCTTTACTAGAAAGTATCGATTGAATCCGCCAAAATCCACCAATTATGTCACGCCAAAAATGTTGGAGTTGGTGACTGCTCAGTATGGAGGTACCGGTATCCTGAATCCATCAAAATCCTGCAGTACTGCTAGGCTTACAATCCTCAAATCCATCAAAATTCCCCTGCTGTGCCACCGGAATCCATCAACATTTCCCCAGTTTTCAATAATGGAGGTATCTTGAATCCGCCCAAAATTCTCCGAAACAGGGGTATGGATTTTGATGGATTCAGGAAGGTAAGGGTTAATCTCAACCCATTTCAACCAATCCACAGCCTCATCTACTGTCCCTTCTCATTGTGATTGTGTATGAAGTACAAGTATAGCCAAACCATTGACAAGTCTGTCACTGAATTTTCAAACATCAAAAATTTTCCTATTGCATGTGGACATCAGAATAATGGAGTTAACATAACAACCTCAAATGTTTAGAAAAAAAATGAAAGAAAAACTTGGTGCATCCCTTCCCCTCACATCTCCAATTTTCCATGTTGATATTAACATTTCTAAGTAATATCTCATTGATTTCCTAATTTCTTTCGAAGTTAAGAAATAAGCCCTAAAATTGATAACACTCATCCAAAATATTCCCTTCCGCTCTATTCTAAAAAAAAAAAAATGACAGAACCACCTTCCTTGTTGAAATAGAGAAAAGGAATGATATAAAAATATGACAGAAATTCAACCTTGGTTTCACCACAGCGGAAGGAATAGTTGAAAGAAAAACTTTGGGACAGTCCAAATGCTTTGGCACAGATTTTTGCCTTCCTTCCTTGCTCCAATTCCTAGTATGCAGAAAAGTACGGTCGCGTGTTCCTCCTATTATTATTCCCTTCAGGAAACCACACGTCAAAGAGAAACCCCAATATACAACCAACTTGTTTGTAGAAGATAACCGGGAAATCCCACACAAAAAACAACAGAAAGAGTCTGATGTCAACAATGTCACTCAAACTTACATGTATGTGACTGATATGTTTCTTCTTTAACCCTAACCCCTTGGTTATTTTTACTAAAAAGCATCCTGAATCCCCCAAAATCCATCAATTTTTTCATGCAACAAAAATGTTGGTGTCCTGAGTCCATCAGAATCCACCAGTGTAGAACATATACCGGTACCTCAGACACACAAAACATATAGCAAAGGAGTTATTAACTGCTGAGATCCTGAATTCATCAAAGTCCCCCAACTGCTCAATATGGAGGTATCCTGAATCCATCAAAATCCTGCAGTACCGCTAGGCTTACTGTCCTGAATCCATCAAAATCCCCCAATTTGTTCAATATGGAGGCATCCCGAATCCGCCGAAATACTCCAAAACAGGGGTGTGGATTTTGATGGATTCAGGTATGTTAGAGTTAGTCAAAGCTAGATAATATTCTACAGCACGATGACATCAAAATTCACTTCCCTCACCTCCAGAACCGTACGGTACAGATCAATATCAGTTCACTTGGCACCTCAACCACGAAATTTTTGGTAACTGTGGTCTCTCTAAATTGGTAATTTTCCAACACATTCCTGAGGCATCCATGCAGGCAAGCTGCATTATAACAGCCCCTGTCATAACAGGATGTTGATTGTTTGTAATTTGTAAACACACAGTAAAGATATTGTACTACAAATTTGAAGGCAAACAAAATTAAGGAATATGATTTTTTTTTCTGCACAGCAACTCACTGATGAACAATGTGCTGGTTCAACTTGCTTTTGACAAATTTTGGGCCTCATTTTAGTAGATATGAAGGAAAAAACCCAGACTTGTAGACAGTTCAGTAATCTTGCAAAAAGTCTGGTCACAACTCACAAGCAACAGGAGATGACCGAGGACAAACGACTGCGTTTGTCCGAGTTCATTTGAAAAGCTTGTGACTTGACTTGAGATTGGACTGCTTGAGATGGACTGATAAGGACATCTGACTGACGCCATTACAACCCTGTCAATACAATCATTTATTGAAGAGTATACTCGTTGGCATTAATTGTGTTTTGAGAGTTTTGACATAACTCATCAATACCTGCAGATATGGCTACATAAAATAATTGCTCTTACCTGAAAACAAACTGCAAATGCTCACGATAGCCCTTGTGCATCGCCGTCCAGACCGATCCAGCAACAAGATTCAAATGCGGGGGTCAAAGCGGGCGTTTTAGGGAGGTGTCCGACTTTGTCGACGCATACAATGTATGCATGTAAATTTCCGTAACGGATATCTTCTCCTGGCGGATGCAGAGGGCATGAGCGGTACAATGCATACACCTCAAAGATTCTAATCCAACGAACTCAGCACTGATTGTGCGACTAGGAGGCCTCAACAGGCACTGTTAATATGGGATAAAAACTTGTCAAAAATGACTCCAAATTACCAGCGAAGCCCGTGAGCAATCATCAACTACTCCACTAACTAACAAATACACAATAATGCTGGTTTGTCTTTCAACGCAGAGCAAAATGCCTATGATTAGGAACCACTAATTGAAGGCCACATAATTAGTTAACATAAAGTTGCTTCACTACACAGAGGGACAGTCCCTACCTCTTGAGGAACAATGGTACAGTCCACTATGACAGAAGGGGATTCCCCATGTGGTTCCCTTACAGTTGATTCATTAATATTCATGAGGCTCGCCACAGAGTGTGTGTATTACAGGTGCATGGCTCCACATCGAATGATGATTGACAAACTTTGATTGAAGTTTATGGGTTTCCTTTGTAAATACTGAATATTCTGCAGACCTAGAGATAACACTTTGGAACAGTCATGGAGGAAGAGATTCTCCATAAATTAGCCAGCTAAAATTCAAAATCAAAATTTAATGCAATAGAGCTGTTATAATTAAGTGTCCAATTTGTTCAATTCTTTTTTGACAAAAAACCTCAAAAGCAACTGTAGTCTGTAAGTACAGGAGAAAACAAGATCTATAAAATCCATTCACACTTTCCAACAACCAGCTTGAGTTAGTTTAGAGTCTTTAATTTATGATTTTTCCCTCAGTTTTTCATAAACTTATGTCTGTCACTAAGTCAAGGTCATATACATGTATATAAGCAAGTTACAATGTGCAGCTGATCAGTGATGTCAATGGCCATGTTTGCCACAATGTACACTATATCAAAGGTACCAGTAGCGGATTTCACAAAACTGTACTCACTGGCATAAGTCCACAATTTATTGCGCAAGTTGCGCAACATTTCACGTTCTGCAACATTTCAGTTATGCCAATTTCACGAAATATTCATAGTGCGTAAGTCCCCAACTAATAGCACAATCAATTATGGCTTAAATTGCGCAGTCAATTTAGGTGGTGCGTAAGTTGTGATGTAGCGACTGAAAATGACCAATTTTACCAGCAAATCGTGATCGTTGTGGAGCCTGTTAATTGTACACCTGATCAATTTTGATACAAGACATGCACTTACAGGCTTTGTGTTTGAAATAAAAGAATTGGTATTTTTACTCGTGACAGAGTTTTTGGAGCTGCCACACGATTCCAAGAAAGTCAGACAAAAATATTTTCAAAATGGCGGGTGATTCAATGACTGTTTCATGAACGAAGAACATCATACACAAACAGCTGTCGTAAATGCTGTTACTATCTTTGTCCAGGATGTTTAGACGCCAAGTTTCGTGAAATAACTAAATAGGAAAAAGTAGGGGCAGTTTTTGAAAAAAAGCCAGTTATCTCTAATGCTGGTCGGCTGACCAGCGTTGGAAATTGATACAAAAATACCACTTTACTTAAAAATGTCAGCGCACCAGGAGCCATGATTGTACTGGATGCGTTAGACTGTCATTCCCTAACAGTCCAGTAAAGAATTTCATGGTAAATTGATCATTTTGTTTTTTGATGTTTGCAAATGTTGTATCTTCCCTTTAGGGCTAAATACATGTAATAAGAATTGCCAGTTACCTTATTATGCAGGAGTTAAGTCCACTGGGAAGTCTACGCAATCGTACCAGCTTGTCACGGTCAGAGTTTTTCTGAATCCACCTGCATTCCACAAATGAAGCTACAGCCTCGAAGAGCTCTTGTACTATGAATCATGGGAAGACACCAAGGTTGTCATGGTTGAGTCAGAGTTACGCATCATGTCCGCCTCATCATCAGGTGGCGAGAAAAGGGGCTAAATGAAGAAAGAAGAAAACAAAATTGATGCAGTGTCAGTAGAAGAAAGGGAATGCATGCAAATAGTGAATACCCATAAATAGATATCTCGCAAATGATGTCACTTATACCTACAGATTTCATTGTCACATGCATCGGCATTATGGGAGTCAAATTTGCGTGACGCCCTTCGGCTGCGCTGTATTTCAAAGAAATTTCAAGCAATTTGCGTGTTTAGAACATTTTGCACACTGCGCACACTCGTACCTGATGGCATTGAATAAGTTTGTAAGTTGCCTACCAAGATGGCTGTCTGTGAGAGGGGTCTATTTGATTCCTTTCAATACTTGTAGCTCCGCAGTGTACTTATGCAAAGCCTAGGAAAACCATTGTTCACAGTGTCCATTCTTCGCACAGCCTACTTGGGTACATCTCGCCATCTCCATGAAAACAGGAGGTATGAAACCCATTATTTATTAGACAAGTTTACTTCTTGAATTTGTTGAAACACCAAGAAAAACACCGATGGCCTGGTGAAAAAGGATAGGATTTTTACACAAATATGCAGTACCATAATAAATGTACATGTAGTTACAACGCAGGAAAAAAATACCAGAGTTTTTCAAGAGATGCATTTGTTATGAGCAAAGTCAGCAAACAGTTATGAGCGTACTTAGGTCAAGTGATGGATTTGGCCTCACTCTACACATTTTCATTGTTATAGAACAAGATCCTCTGACCTTCAGAGTTGCCCACACAACTTACAGTACCGTAAAAGTTTATCAAAACAGGGGGGGGGGGGGGAGGGAACACAATTTTGTCGAAGCGTAACAGAAAGTAATTGACATGAATTCAACCAACTCTATCTGATTGGTGTTGATTTAGGTAAACCTGCTTTCCTGAAAAGAAAAAGTAAATAGCTTTCTTTTCAATGAAATTCACAAACACGGATATTAAACTTATATAGATTGCTGACCTCGACCCTGATTTGCTGACTGCATGTAAGTGTGAAATGAAACAGCAAAAAGTTCTTTGTGGACCTGGGTCCATTTTAGCAGCGACCAAAAGTTCTGTAACTGCTGTAGCTCAAATAAAATACAGAGGAAACGTCATGTACTTAGTGCGTACATGTAGGGTGCACATAATTAATTGTAAAGTTGATCAAAGAAGCTGGCTGGATTTCAACCTGCGGCCTCTGGTACGGTTATCCAAATGTTGCGGGTTCTAATCCCGCTTCAGTCAATTTCATTATAATAAGCCAGTTCGGTGTCTTGATGAAGCAGTCCAGGTCAAAGGTAATTGGGATAAAATCGTTGACAAAAATGTTCAGCCTGATTCATACTACATGCGAATGTGAATGCGAAGCGAATTTGACTTCAGGAAACATTCGCTGCGAAATTTGCCCGAGTTGAAATGTGTTCAACTTTTGCGAATTCGCAGCGCGAATACTTGCCGAGACGTCACAAATTCGCGTTCGCTTTCGCGCCGAGTATGAACCAGGCTTTACGCGAATGCCCATTCTGTTCATTAAATGTGCGAGCGTCTCGTTGTTGTCTCCTTGCGTGTTCATGTGCCTTCGATGAGTGTTCGATTATCCCGAACATCGACCTATGACCCATTTCATTGTGCGCGTGGCCGTGTGCCCAGTTGAAATACCAAACTGGCTTAAAATTCTGTGGTATTTTACTGGTTTCAGGTGCATTTGCCCCTCCATGGCTGATTATCGTTGCACTTGGCAGGATTCCAGCGAAATACGGGTTGTTGGTTACAGGGAATATCTTGGCACCTTAAAAATAAAGTTCCCTCTTTTATGTCTGTCATTTCTCAACACCCGGATTTTTTTCTTTTAGAAAGAAAAAGGGGAAAAAATCCCATTTTTTTTACAAAGAAGGATTTTGTTACATTGTTCTGATGTCTTTGACATTCTTCATAAGTCACTACATTAGAATGCCTGCATTGTTGATGGAAAAAAGAAGAAACAAACAAACAACAATAATATACCAACCAGTTCCTGGTTTAGAAAAGAAATTCAAACATTATACACTTTAACAGCTCTGCATGTACACAAAAACTGTCCTCCCCCTTTGAAATTTAAAAAAAAAAGTCTTAACTTTAGTTCCACAACTCATAGGCCCTACATACTTAGAAAGTCAGGAGTATTACAAAAATCTAACAAATCTCACTCAAGAAAAATGAAATCGTACAAATTTACATCCCAAAATTCACGCGTAGTGAGTGCAGTGCATTTTGGAATAAATTTAGTAGGCCTATTTGATTATTGTAACAAATATTCAAAATGCAGTGTTCAAGTTTTACATGCCCTTGACTAAACCGGCCACAGATCAGCAGTTACTTGTCAAAAATTAACAAAAGAGCTTTTGAAAAAAACAATACGAAGAACATCATGCATAACAATGTATTTTTTTTCCGAGGTAGGGGAATGGTAGATATATTTGACAGATTTAGAAGAAATTTAAGAAATGATGATCGAATATTCGATACCTCAGCCTCATCATGATTGTAAAGGATTACAAATTCCAAAGGATTAATGTGTGATTTGTTGTAATCTAATCTTTATGCATGATTTCTTTGAAAAGAAAAGATAACATGAGATAAAGGGTGTCGATTTCAAACAACAGATTGATCAATACAGAGTGTATTAAAGTTTTCTGAGTGAAAATCAGGACTTTTTAAGCTGGAGATGGCGCAGTGCTGAAGAGTGAAACTAACAGAGAGAAGAGAAGTCATTTCAAAACAATGTGATTCATTTGTAAATAGGTCGGTACTTCCTCTACATATATCGAGGGTGGATCAACAGAGGTTACAGCCAGGGGGCGGAGGGTGTGCCGGGGGGGGGGTGGAAGGGCTCTCTCTAGTGAAAAAAATGGCATTATTTTAGAAAATCTTGGTCAGTGCCGGGTTGGGGGGGGGGGCTCCTGCCATTTGAATAACATAGATTATTTCTGCACTTCATGTGGGTGGCAGAATAATCTGCTACTCAGCATCTTAACACCACTTGCGCACACTGAAGAAAACGGGTTTGCAAAACTATTGTACATATTGTACTTTATTTTTGTGTTCAAAATTTTAAAATGGTCATGAACCATGCATGATTTTACATGTAACTGAAGATGAAGTGTGAATTACATGTAGGCTCAATCTTTACTGGTCAGTACTGTATAGGTAAAGATTTGTCCAGCATTTTACTTTAACCCTTACCCTACTTGACCCTCCAACGCATGCCAATATGTGCCTCAAGAAAATCACCTATGTTTTTTGCATGGCCCTCCAATATCTGCCATGTCATTTCAAGGGTAACTGGACAGGCACTCCAATACATGCCACAGAGAACAATGAGAGTCCTCTGATAACAAAGTGAGTGCCCCCAGCTGGTCAGTATCAGGCACCCTCCAGGGCCTCCAACTCCTGCCAATTGGAGCCTTCACTGCTACATCAAAGTATCCTCCAATAAACTGCAGCTGGAGGGCATTGGCATAACCAACTGACATGCAGTAAACTACCCTCAGAGAGTAAGGGTTAATCCAATAATAATATATTGGGGAGTCAGGTTGGCACAGTGGTTCTTTCCTCGCCTTCCACCTCTACGGCCCGGGTTCGATTCCTGCCCTACTCAACATGTGGAAAGAGTTTTCAGTCCCTACCGGTACCTGAATTCCGTGGGTTTCCCCTAGAATATTCTTCTGGGGTTTTCCTCCCACCTCTAAAACTGTAGTTTGTTCTCATTGTTTCCTCTCTACAGGTTTCTTCGGACTTGTGAGCTATAGTGCTCACGGCGCTTTTGAGACATCCTTGGTTTCATTCCAAGAAATAACTAATGAATTATAAGAAGAATACTAACGCATGTAAATCAATAAGGTTCCATTCTGCAATACCTCCCTATAAAGTACGAGTACAGTAGTTCTAGCGTCACAATGGGTAACTTTTCATTCAACTTTGTTAAACTTACTCTGTATTTGTGAGTTTTAAAGATAACTCAATCTGCTGGTGCAAGTAGCTTGTGATGAATAAAAGCGGATTTACATGTGTACATGTAGGTGATAACAAGCAATATGAATCAGCACTCAAAGTTTCAAGTTATATAACATTCTTAGTTGTACATTTGTAGTTGCTATGAAGGAACACCCACAACAACAAACACATGAGCCCGCCTGAAATATGCAGTGTCAATGAGGGCAATCAAAAAGTACACAAATATGTTTAACAGATTTGAATAGTCAGTAACTAGGTGCTACCAAACGATGACTTTCAAATTGTTAAGTATGTCAATAAAATCACAGGCTGCAAAATTGTGTGGGTGTTGGGAACGGCTAATGGGTGTGGACAAAAAATCTCCATCAAAAGCTACCCCGTAGTTACTAAGGAATTGTAAAATGCATGGGTAAACTTACAAAGCGGGGCTTCCCAAAAAAATTAACAAAAGGTCAACTTTTCAAGGACTAAGTACGTGGGCGGAAAACGAATCACACAAACAGCTTGAGGTCTAGAAAAAAATGAACTAAGATCAAATAAAAACTGTTTAGTACTCGTCCACTCAAACTGAACACATTTGTGTAATAATGTGCATTTGTTACTATTTAAAGGAACACCTACAAAGGAAAAATAAACGGGCTCCACCTGAAATTTGTTAACGAAGCTTACGTGTCGAAATCGGTTATGAACTGAATGACGGTAAATGAAATGAACTAAATGGTGTGCATTGTCAACACGAGTTACCAGGCAGCTGGCAAAATTATGTGCAGGAAGTTTTTGCCCAAATTGCCCAAAGATTTGCACTGCAAATCTAACATTATATGAGACACGCAATGACTTGCGTTTTGTAATTTTTTTTTTTTTTACTTTCTAGTCAAATTCAAGTTTCCATCAACAAATATTGAATTTTCCTTGGAACTATGAGGAAGTTACACGAGTAATTATCACAGAACAAGTCACAGAATAAGAATTTACTAAGAAGTTATAAGTTACGATATGAGACTTGAAATTTTGAAATTTATATTTTAACAATGATTCGCCTCCCCCTCATGTACCTATGTTCCCCAATACCTATGTTCCCCAACACCTGTACCTATATTCCCCAATACTGAAGTTCCCCAACCCAAACCCTAACCCTAACCCTAACCCTAACCCTCACCCTAACCCTAATCCCAAGGATTTAGGGAACATCGGTATTGGGGAACATACATGTACAGGTACCAGTATTGGGGAACATCGGGTAGACCCCCTCGCCCTATGGGAGAGAGGCAGCTTCCCCGCCTTCCGCCCGCTTCGTGGTCCCGCCTGTCGCCCACTTTGCGGTCGAGCAACTCATGAACACCCAGATTTGTTTATGGTGTAAAACAAGGATTTTCTATTGTTCCTCTTCCCTTTTCCTCTGTTTATACTCATAACTTTATACTCATAACTCATAACACCTTTTCGTATTTTACTTAAATGGTACCGATAGGACTTTCCCCAAACTCACCAGTTGAATCAGCTGATAATTAAAAAGAAAAACTTGGGCTGTACAAATCTCGGAACAGGAGAGCTGTTCCTAATATTATTGAAGAAATAACCATACATGCACATGAACATAAGGAAAATACAAATTGCCAATTTACACTGGACCGGTAGCTTCCCTTTTAAGGTAGCAAGCTGTGCCTCAGTACACTGAGACTTAATCAACAAAACTAAAACCAAGAAAAACAGGGGGAGTCCCACAAGTAATGTTGAGGTTGATTGTGTTGACTTTTTTTTTTCAAATCATTCCATTTCCTTACATCTTTTTGTTTCTATCATTACATATTTGTGGTCAGCTTAAAAAAAAAAAAACACCATCAACTTCCTCCATGGATTTCAATTCTGCAAAGCAAATATTTTTTAAGACTTACATGTACCGGTACATGTATGTAAAAGGCAGTTTTTAAACTTCAAAATGTTAAGCAAAAATCCAGATGCTCTATTGTTATCTAGTACAGCGTCTCAATTAACTTGCATTATGTTGTAAAGGGCACTTTTTTTACAGACTAGTTCCTGAATCATTATCATTTATATTCATCTATTTGGCCCTTCGTAAGTTTATTAATAACTACATCATCTATGTTTGTCATTAACACAGAAGACTAATGCCTCGACTATACATGTAGTATTCATCTTTGTCATAACTGCTTTTTATCAAATATTGCATCAATGCAATCTCGGTCGCAGAATATCAGTGCAAATGTTCTTTGAACATCCGTTTTTAGAAAAACACAAATTCACTTAAGTCTTAACACCTAAATAAGTGAGGCTGTAATTACAACTCTGTCTTAAGAAAGTGGTTAGAATTCCAACTCCTCCCCTCCCCCCTCTTATTTCAAACAGTTTTGAGCTCAGCTTAATAACAAATGTCCCAAGGGTTAAAAGGCAAGTCGCCGTACTTTGAACTATAATCAAACTTTCATGTAGTGTATGGAATGCCAACTTGTCTTATGTTTCTCTGACAAATGCTCATGAATCTTGATCTCATGTATGCCGGATCCGGTGTCGGAGTTTAATGGAGGCCAACGGACCCTTGACTAAGCCCTTTTCCCAATAACACAACCAGGATGTGATACCAAGCACTTGCTTCGACCCAGTCACTCAACTCCACCCTAAGATCAAGGAGGAAGCAGAAAAAAACTCCGCTCAAAAAGTGCCGCTTCTACATGCATCAATCAAGAAACTCATCTGACAAACCAAAAAAAACACCACACAATTTAGTACCTCACAATTCACAATTTACTACTTATCACTACTTCAATTTACTACAGACCAAATTGTGTTCTAAGAATACTTTTCTTCAAACTAAGTCAAAGCCTTAGACATTAAAGTGTTGTTTAGTCTGTAGTTTAATTTGAACTAATCATTCTCTGAAAACCTTTCTCTGCTAACAGCTGGGCCTGCCCGTGTGAAGCACTAACGGTAACTTTAGCTGCTTGGAGAATGTAACTAAATACAATGAGGTTGCAAATTTAATAAAACACTACATCTGGATTTCTGTACAAAGGTGAGATATTCCCAAAATGTTAAAGGTACAGTCCATCATTTGCAGCTATCCAAAAAGTAACTGACATAATTATTGTTGAAAAACATACTTGGTTGACAGTGAGGGGACTAAACTCCCTGTGAAATTATTCTTTCTGGCAAGCTGTCATTTTGAAGAAATCAACGAAAGAAGGCCTTTCCAACAGTGCGTCTAAAGGCACATCGTTGGAAATTTCCGTTAGTAGTTCGTTTGTTTATTTGGCGATGCACACGACGCAAGCGCACACACGGTTGCTATGTACCGTAATTCGTCGGGTCAGTGTGCGACATTGCGTTGCTGCAATCGGCTCAGTGAGAACGTGTCTCGGACGCTGAATTCAGGCCCAACTCAAAATATGATTCAGCAACTTTTGATTTGAAATCGAGATCCTAGAATGTTATTTTTCGTAGAATATACAGCTGAAGCTGAGCTGAACCTTCATCAGGTTACGTTCAGCATCCTTCACTAGATTTTGAGCATGTTTGTTGCTTTTACAAATTACAAATGATGGACTGTACCTTTAAAAATGTTAAGGGCAGTCACTTGCACAGTTTCATGCTTCAAGCTGACATGAATGCGTGGTTGATTTTGAAGTTAACCACCTTACGCATTGAAATGCAGTGTGTAAAATGTATTCTTCTTTTCATTATCTGTGTACTGTAATAGCCCTGTGAGCCTTTGGTTTGATCCGGTTAGAGTTGTTGCGCCCCAACCAGACCATTAACCAAACTTTAATTGGGGCGGTCCCGACTGAAGCTGGGACCGTCCCAATTTAAGAGTTCCATCCGGAACATTTAGATTAGACCTTTGGTTTGATCCAGTTTATGTTGCGCCCCAACCAGACCATCGGCCAAACTTTAGTCGGGACAGTGCCGACTGAGCTGGGACCGTCCCAATTTGGATAGAACTCTTAAATTGGACTTTTGGTCTGATCCAGTTACAAGTGTTGCACCCCAACCAGACCATCGGCCAATATTTCGTTGGGGTGGTCCCGACTGAACTGGGATTGTCCCAATTTAAGTCTTCCATCCGGAACACTTAAATTAGACCTTTGGTTTGATCCGGTTACATGTTGCACCCCAGCCAGACCATCAGCTAAACTTTAGTCGGGACAGTACCGACTGAGCTGGGACCATCCCAATTTGGATGGAACCCTTAAATTGGACCTTTGGTTTGATCCAGTTACAAGTGTTGCACCCCAACCAGACCCTCGTCCAAACTTTAGTTGGGACGGTCCCGACTGAAGCCGGGACCGTCCCAATTGAAGAGTTCCATCCGGAACACTTAGATTAGACCTGTGGTTTGATCCGGTTGGAGTTGTTACGCCCCAATCAGACCATCGGCCAAAGTTGGGACCGTCCCAAGTAAAGTGTTCCATCGGGATTCCAGAACACTTAAATAGGTTGGTCTGATATCATAGAGTTATATTTAAAAACTAAAGAGCGTACTACTAGTTATATGCGCGAGTGCCGAACTGGACATTCCTTTGGGCAACTTTTGAATTCTTTCTATAGCTCTTTGCATGTTTGTACGTACGTGCTTAAGTGGGCACATCTGGGTAGTTCACAATTGTACCGTGTTCTAATTATAAATCTATGCAGTTTTTGCCCATCTAAAGGATGTCCGTCGCACGTCTATGTCGGCACGTCTGCTTGTACGCCTAATATAAGGAGTCCCTTCTCTAGTATTTTAAATATAACTCTATGGGACTGATCCAATGACAGTTGTTACGCCCGAACCAAACCATTGGCTAAACATTAGTTGGGGCGGTCCCAACTGAAGCTGGGACCGTCCCAAAGTAAAGTGTTCCATCCGGAACACTTCAATTGGGACGGCCCCAGGTGATGTTGGTAACCCTAGCTAGGATTCAGTGTGACACATCAAAACTGATTTTGGTTGTGTTTGAGAAGTTCTGAAAATTAACTTAACAGTGACGATAAAATAATGTTGACATGTCATGCTATTGTTAGAGAAACCACGGTTGACGACCTTCGGCTTAGAGTCAACTTTTACTAAGGCACTGTTCATTTTGGGCATACAATTCATGCAGTAAGCCAGGTAAACGACTGCCTTCAAGTTGAAATGATACAGGCTTTCAAGTTGGAAGAAACTTTGAAATGTAACTAACTGCATGATGACTTGAACAATGTTTATAAGATGGAATTTTGCGTCGGGGTGATATAAATCAAAGTAGGTTTTGATTCGAACCAGCCAACCGATCCTGTTAGCTCGGTTGTCGAGTGGTAAGACATTTGCACTAGAAAGCAGGAGGTCGTGGGTTCGAGTCCCACCTGAGTGATTTTTTCCAACTTTCACTCGGGAGGTAACACACTGAGTATATAGTGTTTAAACGTCGGTGAAGGGTAAAACCTAATTTGATTGAACAATGTTGTTGCTACACATGCAGTGATATACATATCTGAGGTACTTTGTTAATACAAAAATGGCATGGGTAGAATGTAGTATTCTGACCCAACCTCTTTGTACCATCATGAAGTACATGTTCATGAATGTTGGGTAAACTGAATTTGAGACTGTGTCGCACAGTTTTTCAGAGAAACAGTTCAAATTTTGTTTAAAAGGGCATGGACTTTCTTTTTACGGAAGTCGACTATAGCCATGCATCTGTTGTCAACCGTTCTCCTTAACGTTCTTGAACTTTACTTCCCTTTAAAAAAAAAATCCTTCAGAGCCATGAATATGAAAGAAAAATTAAATCTGGCTTTTTCCGGGTGTTTAGGGGAGTTCAAAGCAAGAATGCATTTTTATTCTCTTACACAGGAAGATGTCCTAAAAGTAACTAATCCATCAAAATGGTGTCAGGATACAACATTCTTTCCTAATGGACTTTATAATTATCCCTAACCCTGCTAAATGCAACATCTGCATCTGCCGAAATGCTGCTCAACACTCCTTGTTGCGTTGCAGTTGGAGTAAACCGAGTAGCAATATGCAACAAAATGCAACAGTGGTAAAAAGTGCCAAGGCAATACAAGAGTATTCACTGTTGCAGTTTGTTGCATTTAGCATGTTTTTTGAAAGGTTTTTTTGGTCTTTTCTCGGGAACCATAAGACATTAGGTTGGTTTCCTTTCAATCAAATGTTTAAAATAGGATAATAAACAATCCAAAACATGAAATTTTCAGGGATTTCAGGACCTAGTGCCCCTTTGAGTTATACACAAACAGGAAAGAATGTCGCCACTTGTGCCCAAAGTCTATCGAGAGTCAAGAAAAATTTCGAAATATTTCATAACATTAACAAAACTGATTCCCATATCTGGACATCACTAATTTTCCCCTTTAGTGACCTATCAGCCATCAGAAAGTCCTAACAAGTCAAATTTAGCAGGGAAAATATTTAAGTGTTTACTGAGAAAACACTTAGAAATTTTTAGACCAGTCATAGTCATACGGTTTGTGCACAGGGTGAAAAGTGATGGCCACACATGGGAATCTTTCCCCAGATTCATGTCTTTTCGACATTTTTGAAATGGCTGACCTTATTGAGATGATATATGAAAAGAAAAAAAGTGGCATCAGGTTGCAACATTCTTCATGTTTTTTCCCACAAACAAGTTAACCCCAAAACAAGGCTGTTTTCAGTTTCACCTCCTTCCTACTCCTAGAACAATAGAAGACTAGGCCTAGGCTATTTGTAACGGTTACTGTAGACAACTATACGGTATCCTTACTTGAAACAATTGGCTTTCCCCCGTATTTGTCCCACTGATGTCCGCTCCACGTTTCAACTTTTGAACCGCTGATGCAATCAGCGGTTCAAAAGTTGAAATAGGAGCGAACTCGGCCGGCGGCCAAAGCCTAGCCGCCGCGCCTAGTTCGTTTTAACTAAGTTTTAACTAAGTTTTAACACTAACAATAACATGACTAAAGTTAAAGAACTACATTCAAAATCAAACAGGCTCGCATAGAAATCTAACCCTACCTTACCTGTATCTCAGCTTGGGTAACAACATGAAGATCAAATCTTGCGATAAAATGAAGAATTCCTCTGATAACAAATGAGTTGAATGTGCGGATATTGACCGAACTGAGTCAATATCTCACCGTACTACTACTAATGTCCGTAAAGTTGTACACGTTCATATTGGAACAGCCGAGTAGAGTGGTGCCGAGAGTAAGCACCGCTTTTAAAGTACAAGAGACGTCGGGGTTATGCGCTTCCAAAGGTCACTGCGGTCACACAGGTAAGAAGGGGAATCCCCGCGTGCATCCCTGTCGGCTTTGTAATTGATAAACGGAGAACAGATCCGGCTTCCATGGCGCGGCGCGGTGGCCTTTTCGGGGGAAACTTGGCCAGTCGTAATCCTTATTGCGGGATTTCAATAATAATTTATATGCAGATTCTGTGCACAGGTGCAATTCAGTTTTCATTTGGTGAGCATGAAATAACTTGCGTAATGCATTTTCCTTCCTCCATGCGTACAAATATAACTATTGATGCCCGACTCCGTGACCTGCATTAGTGCATAAGTATACAAGCGATACATGCATTGCTTGTTAAAAAACATTTTGTAATAGGTTATTGTATACATGCAAACGCATGCAATAAAGGTTATCCATGCTTAATAGCTAGCAAGCCTTATACAATAATATAATTAATGCATACTTACTTTTTTGGGCCGATTTATCCATTTCCATTCAAGTTGAGCAAGCTTATCAATGATTACATTTTGGAGAAGCTTTCTGCGACCTTTACGTGAGTTTAATCAATACATGCTGTGTATTGTAACTCAATGGGGACTTTCATTACCTGCTATTTTTTACTTATTAAAATAAGGAAGGGGCAACAATTTTGACCCTGAGATTTTTTTTTTCAGTACAATTATGTAGTGATTAGTACTCGCACACCATTTACCCAGTGGCCCACACCCCGGTTGCGTTAGAGAGATGCCGTGGCCGTACCCCACCCTGGTATTACACCCAATCCCATGATTGCCCCCTCCTGCCCCCCCCCCCCTTCAACCAGATCCATCCAACCCACCGCCGTTACCCCAACCCAGTTTGAGCTGGCCTGGTCAACTTTTTTATGTCAGGAAACATTTAATATCCCGTGTGTCGGTTGATATTAAAAGCATTTCGTATCCTCTTAAAAACAACAGAGAAACTTATAGAGAGATCCCCCGTGGATTCCCCAACCAATGAAACACAAATATTAACACGTGCTCCTGCTGAGAAATCGCACCGCAAAATCTCTCAGTTCCAACCGAAATATTTCAAGGGGAAATCCCTGACAGTAAACTAGGTTAGGCACCTGGACATCGATCGCAACCAGGGGCGTAAATCCAGGGGAGGGGAGTATATGCCCCCCACACTTTCTGAACAGGGGGATGGGCTATTGAATCATCCCCCACACTTTTTTGTGATGAGAAAACAAATGCGGATTTTGAGGTTTTCACCGAACGTCCCAAGGATTAAAATGCATTCAATAGCACTGAAAAGTGGAGAAACAAAGTACAAAAGCTTAAAAATGTAAGCGCGAGTATACATAATTGATTCCTTAAGAGCGCCCTCATTATAATGTGGTGCCCAGCCCCCCCCCCCCCCCTTCGAATTTCCACGGCCGGGCAATATTTTTTATTTTGGTCATTCCTCATCCCCCCCACTCGCGCGCTGGCTCAGATTTACGCCACTGCAAGCAACGCCCTTTTCCACTACCCTGGCACAGCCGGAAGACAATTAACAGCAATCCTACCCAGTTGCCCCAGATTACACTTATTTGGTTATCTGATTATCTGTACTAGTACCTTATTTAGACATGGCATATCTGTAAAACTAGAAAGAGAAAAAAAAAAAAACCCTGTCTGGGGGGTCCACTACAGGACCCCTTAGATCCGCCTCGCTATTCAACATGCATCCGGGTCACGCGGCATACAAGCATCGGTTATGTCAAACAGTGACACGTAATTTAAACAAACTTGAAAGGGTTTTAGAAACAGGTGAAATGGGCTGATCGATAATACGTCACGTGATTATTATTCCCTCTTGCATGCAAACGTGAAGTCCCCCAAAAAGGAGGGAAAACTTCGAGGACGTTCCGCGCGCATGCGCATTGGCAGGAATGTAAAATGTGGCGGGATGAAACCGGACGCAAGCCAGACGCAAACTTTTTGGGCATCATTCAAGTACGGGTCCGGGGTTCTTCGAAGGTCGTCCGTACTCTGGTGAAATAAAATAAGTGGGGTTCTTTTGCCAACGAATTACGGAAGAAAACTGCATGTAAGCAGCACTCTGTGGTCTCGTCTTCCAAATAAATGCTATTTTCCGCGTTTAATGCAAGGCCAAAGCGCGGAGATTGATCGGGTCTTATCGGAATAAGGAGCAGGATTCCTCGTTCTTTTGGTTCTCTATTTTACTTATCACCTAAATGTGATATATATAGACTTGATATTTTATTGGTTTTTTCTGCAGTCAACGTAATCTCGTTATTTGAAAGATTTGCTGTCTATTAAATAGCTGGGACCTGGGGTTTTTTTTAAGACTCCCAAGAAGTCATTTATATTATTTCGTCTCACAAAATACTTGTTGGCATCACTCCCGATGTGATATTTACGTGTCGATTATTTTGAGGACAAAACATCATTAATCCATCTTCCCAAATAATTGAAATTCTCTGAGAGTATGATAAAGGTCAGCGTAGAGGCCCCGCAGAAAAAAAATATATTCCACTGTGACCCTAGTCTGGAACTGAGACTCCCTCCCAATATAGATAGGACACTTCCATTTAGATTGCAGTCCTGTAAATCGACTCCCATATACCTCAGTGATACTTACGCGCACTTCCAAAAATTACTTTAAAATACTCACAACTATCCAAGGTGTTTGAGACACCATCACATCATTAAAGCTTATTTCATCATCCTTAATTTTCTGTTCAAATTTGGGTGGATAATCTTATGAATTTGGGGAGAAAATTCCATCCAAAGATTACACCCCTAAAAGTAGCCCTCGCAGCCCGTCATTATTGCAGTATGAAGGATTCGCTCGTACCCCCCGCCCTGCAAACAGGGCCGGGCGGGTGGTACGAGTGAATTATGAAGGACACTCCGTATTTTATCGTCATGCAACAATTTCTTACAAAAGAAAGGCGCTAGTTGTTTTTTATCCGGTGTGGACGGTAATTCTGTCCCCAGTTAAAAGTGTCCGGGGGACAGAATTACCTAGGTAAAAGTGTCCTCCCCGGCCCGTTAATTCTGCCCCCTTCAGGTAATTCTGTTCCCTCCAGGTTTTTTTGTCCCCCTAGTTTTGCAACGCAGAAGGCCAGTTCTCTATATTGTTTTCATGAATTCACTCTACAAGGTAGGCCTATACATTTTTTACTCGTTAGTCTGCCCTTCATGAAGATGAAAAAAATTAACTCTTTGGTCTCTTTCTTAGATGTGAAATGTGAACACAATGTTTCGATCGATTCGGAGTACGGTTGTAGCCCTATTCTACGGTGGACGCCTCATTGATATAACGCCTACTTGGATTGGTCTGCGTTACCATCGTAGCGCGTAACGAAATTTCCTATTGGATGAATTTCCTTTGTGTAGCGGGATACACATTATGTATATACACATATGCGATAAACGCTGCCACAAATCTTGCAGCATGTATTTGCGGCGATGCGCGCTCACGAACACGACTCGTATCATCGCATGGGTGATACTTGCACGGGGACACATTTACCAGGGGGACACTTTCAACGTTGGGCAGGGGGACATATTTACCAGGGAGGGGGACAGATCTACCTAGGTAAATGTGTCCCCCCGGACAGATTTACCGGGTCACAAACCGGTAAATTTGTCCGGGGGGACACATTTACCGGGGGGGGGGGACAGAATTACCTGCCACACCGCCCAGACATACATCCACACGCCGTAGAATATTTTAAGTTTTGTTCAATAGAGGGCGCGCCACCTAAATAGGTCTCAACAACGCATCAACACGGCTGCTGCACAACTCAACAAAAAGAACAACCTCGTTTCCGATGAACTACTCAAGAAATACAAAATGGATTAAATTGAAATTTGGTGCAATTAGTTTTCACGATGTGTAGCATAAGCAGTTTGAATGGCGTGAGAAACCGTGGATCTATAAATATAATATGATTGTAACAATCTAGTGTTTGAAACGTTAAAAATCCATGTTGACTTCCATTAGGATTGTACTTGTCGCAAAAAAACCTGTATTGTTACGGTCATAATATCTTGATTATTTGACGTTTTTTTATGAAATGAAATCTTTTGATGTCAAACATCATGACAAATGAGTGTGCGAAAATTCAGTTTAATGTAACATGTATTTCTTGAATTGTTGGCCCCAACTCGAGTTTGGTGGTGGAGATCGACACCACTATAATAGAGGGCGCGCCACATAAATAGTGGTCTCAACAATGCATCAACACGGATGCTGCACAACTGAAGAAAAAGAACAACCTCGTTTCCGATGAACAACTCAAGAAATACAAAATGGATTAAATTGAAATTTGGTGCAATTAGTTTTCACGATGTGTAGCATAAGTGGTTTGAATGGCGTGAGAAACCGTGGAGCTATAAATATAATATGATCGTAACAATCTAGTGGGGGTGGGGGGGGGGGGGGGCGGGCGCCCCCCCCCCCCCAGTCGCCCCCCTCCCCCCCCCCCCCCCCCCCACTGAGATTTTGAGTTTCTAAAAACAACAACATTGATCTACATGACGCCCCCCCCCCATGAAATATTCCAGGACCACCAGCGCCCCCCACTAAAAAAATCCTGGCTACGCCACTGAATACACGTTATATTCAAATGAATTTTCGTACACTCATTTGTCACGATGTTTCACATCAAACGATTTCATTTCATAAGAAAAACGTCAAATTATCAAGCTATTATGACCGTAACAATACAGGATTTTAATTGCAACAAATACAATCCTAATGGAAGTCAACATGGACTTTTAACGTTTAAAACACTAGATTGTTACGATCATATTATATTTATAGATCCACGGTTTCTCACGCCATTCAAACTAATCATGCTACACATCGTGAAAAGTAATTGCACCAAATTTCAATTTAATCCATTTTGTATTACTTGAGTAGTTCATCGGAATGATGCGTTGTTGAGACCACTATTTATGTGGTGCGCCCTCTATTATAGTGGTCTCGATCTCCACCACCAAACTCGAGTTGGGGCCAACAATTCAAGAAATACACGTTACATTAAAATGAATTTTCGTACACTCATTTGTCACGGTGTTTGACATCAAAAGATTTCATTTCATAAAAAAACGTCAAATAATCAAGCTATTATGAAAGTAACAATACAGGATTTTATTTGCAACAAATACAATCCTAATGGAAGTCAACATGGATTTTTAACGTTTAAAACACTAGATTGTTACGATCATATTATATTTGTAGCTCCACGGTTTCTCACGCCATTCAAACTACTTATGCTACACATCGTGAAAACTAATTGCACGAAATTTCAATTTAATTCATTTTGTATTTCTTGAGTAGTTCATCGGAAACGAGGTTGTTCTTTTTCTTCAGTTGTGCAGCATCCGTGTTGATGCGTTGCCGAGACCACTATTTATGTGGCGCGCCCTCTATTATCATGGTCTCGATCTCCACCACCAAACTCGATTTGGGGCCAACAACTCAAGAAATACACGCAGTAGCGTAGCCATGGGGGGGGGGGGGGGGGGGCGTGGGGGCCCCTCCCCCCCCCCACATGAAATCGTGTCGCCCCCCCCCCCCTCCAGTCGCCCCCACCCCCCCTCCCACCCCCTGAGATTTTGAGTTTCTAAAATCAGCAACTCAAGAAATACACCTTACATCTGTTCATTTTTGAAAATTGCATCAAAAGCAAATGTTCTACATTCCCTTTAAGTATAGAAGTAAAGATTAACAAAACAGGTTGTTTGTGTTTTCTTTGATTTCCCTTTTTTTTTCTTTGACTTAATTTATATTCACGCGTAAAACGTACACGAAACCTTCCATACAATCAAAAACTTAGATTAGACTTGCATGCACCCACTCAACGCAAGCACATGGCTTTATAGTACAAGTTGTATCACTTTGGCAAGATGATACATGTATTTTAAACATAATTTTCAACTTCTCCGTATATCTGAATTTATTTGTGACGAGCTTCCTTTTGCAGCTCATAAAATATGCTCACTCCTGCCTGTGTTCGGTTTTACGGGATTAAATCGACAAATCAAATTTCCTTTCTCGTCGAACAGTCGAACTGAAATCGCTTCGGAGGATGTAAGCAAGCTTTAGCATAAATAAACAGATTAATCTAGGAATACTAAATTAAGAAAAAATGTTTATTACCTCTCGAAATGCCAGTGAATTTTGTTGTCTGTGTAAACTCGTACAAATCGATTGCTAATCTCGCATGCCCGTGGAATCACTACAGCAATGTTCGATGATCGAATTACGTTCACTTTGAAGTATAAACCAGCACCAAACTCAAGCTGAAAAGTTTAACCTATTAAATGAAGTTGATCACTTCAATTGAAGTTGGTCAGTTTAGACTTTTTTCCCTTGAAATTTACCAGAATGTTACTCAGTGTCATAATTAGATCTATTAATAAAATAATAGTGACGTAATGACCGGGTGGGCACGCGCCGCATCCCACGTACCCCCTGATTCACATCCGCAGTCGGAGTTTTTTTCCCCCGAGGTTCCAACAAATAGATATATATTGATTGGTCACATCGAAAGCTTTTCAAGGTAAAGGATTTCCATGTGCCCCCATGTCTCTCATGCCTCGCAGGTGCATTTATGTGCCCGTCCAATTAATTATCATATCTGACCTAGTTTCCCCGCCCGCCAATGTGACGTAGTATCGTCACTTTCTCGCCCGGCCGGCGCGGCTCAATGTCAATCTCAACATCATGAACAGACAGTTTCAGATTCCAAACTCCCGGCCATATTTTTTTTCTTTCTGGGAATTCCACACTTTTTGTACCCGCCAGAAAGTTGGTTTTTCTGGGAGGGACGATGACGTCACGGAAATACTCAAATCCCAAGGCTGGCTATCGATTTTCGTTGACCCGGCTACGGTTGGTTTCGGTGGCAGAGTTCAAGGATTTCCAGCCGAAAACTTCCGAAAGGTGCCGAGGCAGACGGTGACGTCAGCCGACCGGCCGAGACTGGTGACATATCCACACGCTAAAGCGAAAACATCA